>NC_086285.1:67639853-68358853 GCF_963924245.1 Chroicocephalus ridibundus | reverse complement strand
TTGGTCACACGCCCAAAGAGCCAGCAGGGAAAACTATGCCTTGTTCTAAAGCTCTTTGGGAACGGATTGCGTAGCCCCACACACCTGGGGGCTGCAGGCTTTCCTGCTCTCTTCAGCCTCAAAACCACCCTTTCCCACTTGGCCCCGCGCCAGGCACAAAAATGGCCATATGTATGGAGACTGGTCCCACGCCCAAAGAGGCAGCAGGGAAAACTATGCCTTGTTCTAAAGCTCTTTGGGAACGGATTGCGTAGCCCCACAGACCTGGGGGCTGCAGGCTTTCCTGCTCTCTTCAGCCTCAAAACCACCCTTTCCCACTTGGCCCCGCGCCAGGCACAAAAATGGCCATATGTCTGGAGACTGGTCCCACGCCCAAAGAGCCAGCAGGGAAAACTATGCCTTGTTCTAAAGCTCTTTGGGAACCGCTTGCGTGGCCCCACACACCTGGGGGCTGCAGGCTTTCCTGCTGCCTTCAGCCTCAAAACCACCCTTTTCCACATGGCGCCACGCCAGTCCCAAAAATGGCCATATGTCTGGAGACTGGTCCCTTTCCCAAAGAGCCAGCAGGGAAAACTATGCCTTGTTCTAAAGCTCTTTGGGAACCGCGTGCGTAGCCCCACACACCTGGGGGCTGCAGGCTTTCCTGCTGCCTTCAGCCTCAAAACCACCCTTTCCCACATGGCGTCACGCCAGGCACAAAAATGGCCATATGTCTGGAGACTGGTCCCACGCCCAAAGAGCCAGCAGGGAAAACTATGCCTTGTTCTAAAGCTCTTTGGGAACCGCTTGCGTAGCCCCACACACCTGGGGGCTGCAGGCTTTCCTGCTGCCTTCAACCTCAGAAGCACCCTTTTCCACACGGCGTCACGCCAGACACAAAAATGGCCATATGTCTGGAGACTGGTCCCACGCCCAAAGAGCCAGCAGGGAAAATTATGCCTTGTTCTAAAGCTCTTTGGGAACCGCTTGCGTAGCCCCACACACCTGGGGGCTGCAGGCTTTCCTGCTGCCTTCAGCCTCAAAACCACCCTTTCCCACTTGGCCCCGCGCCAGGCCCAAAAATGGCCATATATTTGGAGACTGGTCCCACGCCCAAAGAGCCAGCAGGGAAAACTATGCCTTGTTCTAAAGCTCTTTGGGAAAGGCTTGCGTAGCCCCACAGACCTGGGGGCTGCAGGCTTTCCTGCTGCCTTCAGCCTCAAAACCACCCTTTCCCACTTGGCATCGTGCCAGGCACAAAAATGGCCATATTTCTGGAGACAGGTCCCTTTCCCAAAGAGCCAGCAGGGAAAACTATGCCTTGTTCTAAAGCTCTTTGGGAACCGCTTCCGTGGCCCCAGAGACCCGCGGGCTGCAGGCTTTCCTGCTGCTTCAGCCTCAAACCCACCTTTCCCACATGGCGTCACGCCAGGCACAAAAATGGCCATATGTCTGGAGGTTGGTCCCACGCCCAAAGAGCCAGCAGGGAAAACTATGCCTTGTTCTAAAGCTCTTTGGGAACGGATTGCGTAGCCCCACAGACCTGTGGGCTGCAGGCTTTCCTGCTGCCTTCAGCCTCAAAACCACCCTTTTCCACATGGCGTCACTCCAGGCACAAAAATGGCCATATGTCTGGAGGTTGGTCCCACGCCCAAAGAGCCAGCAGGGAAAACTATGCCTTGTTCTAAAGCTCTTTGGGAACCGTTTGCGTAGCCCCACACACCAGGGGGCTGCAGGCTTTCCTGCTGCCTTCAACCTCAGAAGCACCCTTTTCCACATGGCGTCACTCCAGGCACAAAAATGGCCATATGTCTGGAGGTTGGTCCCACGCCCAAAGAGCCAGCAGGGAAAACTATGCCTTGTTCTAAAGCTCTTTGGGAACCGCTTGCGTAGCCCCACACACCTGGGGGCTGCAGGCTTTCCTGCTCCCTTCAGCCTCAAAACCACCCTTTCCCACTTGGCCCCGCGCCAGGCACAAAAATGGCCATATGTCTGGAGACTGGTCCCACGCCCAAAGAGCCAGCAGGGAAAACTATGCCTTGTTCTAAAGCTCTTTGGGAACGGATTGCGTAGCCCCACACACCTGGGGGCTGCAGGCTTTCCTGCTGCCTTCAGCCTCAAAACCACCCTTTCCCACATGGCGCCAAGCCAGGCCCAAAAATGGCCATATGTCTGGAGACTGGTCCCCGACCAAAGAGCCAGCAGGGAAAACTATGCCTTGTTCTAAAGCTCTTTGGGAAACGCTTGCGTAGCCCCACACACCTGGGGGCTGCAGGCTTTCCTGCTGCCTTCAGCCTCAAAAGAACCCTTTCCCACTTGGCGCCGCGCCAGGCACAAAAATGGCCATATGTCTGGAGGTTGGTCCCACGCCCAAAGAGCCAGCAGGGAAAACTATGCCTTGTTCTAAAGGTCTTTGGGAACCACTTGCGTAGCCCCACACACCTGGGGGCTGCAGGCTTTCCTGCTCTCTTCAGCCTCAAAAGCACGCTTTCCCACTTGGCGCCGCGCCAGGCCCAAAAATGGCCATATGTCTGGAGACTGGTCCCACGCCCAAAGAGCCAGCAGGGAAAACTATGCCTTGTTCTAAAGCTCTTTGGGAATCGCTTGCGTAGCCCCACACAAACTGGGGGCTGCAGACTTTCCTGCTGCCTTCAGCCTCAAAACCACTCTTTCCTACTTGGCGCTCCGCCAGGCATAAAAATGGCCATATGTCTGGAAATTGGTCCCAAGCCGAAAGAGGCAGCAGGGAAAACTATGCCTTGTTCTAAAGCTCTTTGGGAACCGCTTGCGTAGCCACACACACCTGGGGGCTGCAGGCTTTCCTGCTCTCTTCAGCCTCAAAACCACCCTTTCCCACTTGGCCCCGCGCCAGGCACAAAAATGGCCATATATATGGAGGTTGGTCCCACGCCCAAAGAGCCAGCAGGGAAAACTATGCCTTGTTCTAAAGCTCTTTGGGAACGGATTGCGTAGCCCCACAGACCTGTGGGCTGCAGGCTTTCCTGCTCTCTTCAGCCTCAAAAGCACGCTTTCCCACTTGGCGCCGCGCCAGGCCCAAAAATGGCCATATGTCTGGAGTCTGGTCCCACGCCCAAAGAGCCAGCAGGGAAAACTATGCCTTGTTCTAAAGCTCTTTGGGAACCGCTTGCGTAGCCCCACACACCTGGGGGCTGCAGGCTTTCCTGCTGCCTTCAGACTCAAAACCACCCTTTCCCACTTGGCATCGTGACAGGCCCAAAAATGGCCATATTTCTGGAGACTGGTCCCACGCCCAAAGAGCCAGCAGGGAAAACTATGCCTTGTTCTAAAGCTCTTTGGGAACCGCTTGCGTAGCCCCACTCACCTGGGGGCTGCAGGCTTTCCTGCTGCCTTCAGCCTCAAACCCACCTTTCCCACACGGCGTCACGCCAGGCACAAAAATGGCCATATGTCTGGAGGTTGGTCCCACGCCCAAAGAGCCAGCAGGGAAAACTATGCCTTGTTCTAAAGCTCTTTGGGAACCGCTTGCGTAGCCCCACACACCTGGGGGCTGCAGGCTTTCCTGCTGCCTTCAGCCTCAAAACCACCCTTTCCCACTTGGCGCCGCGCCACGCCCAAAAATGGCCATATGTCCGAAGATTGGTCCCACGCCCAAAGAGCCAGCAGGGAAAAGTATGCCTTGTTCTAAAGCTCTTTGGGAATCGCTTGCGTAGCCCCACACACCTGGGGGCTGCATGCTTTCCTGCTGCCTTCAGCCTCAAAAGCACGCTTTCCCACTTGGCGCCGCGCCAGGCCCAAAAATGGCCATATGTCTGGAGACTGGTCCCACGCCCAAAGAGCCAGCAGGGAAAACTATGCCTTGTTCTAAAGCTCTTTGGGAACCGCTTGCGTAGCCCCACAGACCTGGGGGCTGCAGGCTTTCCTGCTGCCTTCAACCTCAGAAGCACCCTTTTCCACATGGCGCCGCGCCAGGCCCAAAAATGGCCATATGTCTGGAGGTTGGTCCCACGCCCAAAGAGCCAGCAGGGAAAACTATGCCTTGTTCTAAAGCTCTTTGGGAACCGCTTGCGTAGCCCCACAGACCTGGGGGCTGCAGGCTTTCCTGCTCTCTTCAGCCTCAAAAGAACCCTTTCCCACTTGGCGACGCGCCAGGCCCAAAAATGGCCATATGTCTGGAGATTGGTCCCACGCCCAAAGAGCCAGCAGGGAAAACTATGCCTTGTTCTAAAGCTCTTTGGGAACCGCTTGCGTAGCCCCACAGACCTGGGGGCTGCAGGCTTTCCTGCTGCCTTCAGCCTCAAAACCACCCTTTCCCACTTGGCGCTGCGCCAGGCCCAAAAATGGCCATATGTCTGGAGACTGGTCCCACGCCCAAAGAGCCAGCAGGGAAAACTATGCCTTGTTCTAAAGCTCTTTGGGAACGGATTGCGTAGCCCCACAGACCTGGGGGCTGCAGGCTTTCCTGCTCTCTTCAGCCTCAAAACCACCCTTTCCCACTTGGCGCCGCGCCAGGCCCAAAAATGGCCATATGTCTGGAGACTGGTCCCACGCCCAAAGAGCCAGCAGGGAAAACTATGCCTTGTTCTAAAGCTCTTTGGGAACCGCTTGCGTAGCCACACACACCTGGGGGCTGCAGGCTTTCCTGCTCTCTTCAGCCTCAAAACCACCCTTTCCCACTTGGCCCCGCGCCAGGCACAAAAATGGCCATATATCTGGAGACTGGTCCCACGCCCAAAGAGCCAGCAGGGAAAACTATGCCTTGTTCTAAAGCTCTTTGGAAACGGATTGCGTAGCCCCACAGACCTGTGGGCTGCATGCTTTCCTGCTGCCTTCAGCCTCAAAACCACCCTTTCCCACATGGCGCCAAGCCAGGCCCAAAAATGGCCATATGTCTGGAGACTGGTCCCCGACCAAAGAGCCAGCAGGGAAAACTATGCCTTGTTCTAAAGCTCTTTGGGAACGGATTGCGTAGCCCCACAGACCTGTGGGCTGCAGGCTTTCCTGCTGCCTTCAGCCTCAAAACCACCCTTTTCCACATGGCGTCACTCCAGGCACAAAAATGGCCATATGTCTGGAGGTTGGTCCCACGCCCAAAGAGCCAGCAGGGAAAACTATGCCTTGTTCTAAAGCTCTTTGGGAACCGTTTGCGTAGCCCCACACACCAGGGGGCTGCAGGCTTTCCTGCTGCCTTCAACCTCAGAAGCACCCTTTTCCACATGGCGTCACTCCAGGCACAAAAATGGCCATATGTCTGGAGGTTGGTCCCACGCCCAAAGAGCCAGCAGGGAAAACTATGCCTTGTTCTAAAGCTCTTTGGGAACCGCTTGCGTAGCCCCACACACCTGGGGGCTGCAGGCTTTCCTGCTCCCTTCAGCCTCAAAACCACCCTTTCCCACTTGGCCCCGCGCCAGGCACAAAAATGGCCATATGTCTGGAGACTGGTCCCACGCCCAAAGAGCCAGCAGGGAAAACTATGCCTTGTTCTAAAGCTCTTTGGGAACGGATTGCGTAGCCCCACACACCTGGGGGCTGCAGGCTTTCCTGCTGCCTTCAGCCTCAAAACCACCCTTTCCCACATGGCGCCAAGCCAGGCCCAAAAATGGCCATATGTCTGGAGACTGGTCCCCGACCAAAGAGGAGCAGGGAAAACTATGCCTTGTTCTAAAGCTCTTTGGGAAACGCTTGCGTAGCCCCACACACCTGGGGGCTGCAGGCTTTCCTGCTGCCTTCAGCCTCAAAAGAACCCTTTCCCACTTGGCGCCGCGCCAGGCCCAAAAATGGCCATATGTCTGGAGGTTGGTGCCACGCCCAAAGAGCCAGCAGGGAAAACTATGCCTTGTTCTAAAGGTCTTTGGGAACCACTTGCGTAGCCCCACACACCTGGGGGCTGCAGGCTTTCCTGCTCTCTTCAGCCTCAAAAGCACGCTTTCCCACTTGGCGCCGCGCCAGGCCCAAAAATGGCCATATGTCTGGAGACTGGTCCCACGCCCAAAGAGCCAGCAGGGAAAACTATGCCTTGTTCTAAAGCTCTTTGGGAATCGCTTGCGTAGCCCCACACACCTGGGGGCTGCAGACTTTCCTGCTGCCTTCAGCCTCAAAACCACCCTTTCCTACTTGGCGCTCCGCCAGGCATAAAAATGGCCATATGTCTGGAAATTGGTCCCAAGCCGAAAGAGGCAGCAGGGAAAACTATGCCTTGTTCTAAAGCTCTTTGGGAACCGCTTGCGTAGCCACACACACCTGGGGGCTGCAGGCTTTCCTGCTCTCTTCAGCCTCAAAACCACCCTTTCCCACTTGGCCCCGCGCCAGGCACAAAAATGGCCATATATATGGAGGTTGGTCCCACGCCCAAAGAGCCAGCAGGGAAAACTATGCCTTGTTCTAAAGCTCTTTGGGAACGGATTGCGTAGCCCCACAGACCTGTGGGCTGCAGGCTTTCCTGCTCTCTTCAGCCTCAAAAGCACGCTTTCCCACTTGGCGCCGCGCCAGGCCCAAAAATGGCCATATGTCTGGAGTCTGGTCCCACGCCCAAAGAGCCAGCAGGGAAAACTATGCCTTGTTCTAAAGCTCTTTGGGAACCGCTTGCGTAGCCCCACACACCTGGGGGCTGCAGGCTTTCCTGCTGCCTTCAGACTCAAAACCACCCTTTCCCACTTGGCATCGTGACAGGCCCAAAAATGGCCATATTTCTGGAGACTGGTCCCACGCCCAAAGAGCCAGCAGGGAAAACTATGCCTTGTTCTAAAGCTCTTTGGGAACCGCTTGCGTAGCCCCACTCACCTGGGGGCTGCAGGCTTTCCTGCTGCCTTCAGCCTCAAACCCACCTTTCCCACACGGCGTCACGCCAGGCACAAAAATGGCCATATGTCTGGAGGTTGGTCCCACGCCCAAAGAGCCAGCAGGGAAAACTATGCCTTGTTCTAAAGCTCTTTGGGAACCGCTTGCGTAGCCCCACACACCTGGGGGCTGCAGGCTTTCCTGCTGCCTTCAGCCTCAAAACCACCCTTTCCCACTTGGCGCCGCGCCAGGCCCAAAAATGGCCATATGTCCGAAGATTGGTCCCACGCCCAAAGAGCCAGCAGGGAAAAGTATGCCTTGTTCTAAAGCTCTTTGGGAATCGCTTGCGTAGCCCCACACACCTGGGGGCTGCATGCTTTCCTGCTGCCTTCAGCCTCAAAAGCACGCTTTCCCACTTGGCGCCGCGCCAGGCCCAAAAATGGCCATATGTCTGGAGACTGGTCCCACGCCCAAAGAGCCAGCAGGGAAAACTATGCCTTGTTCTAAAGCTCTTTGGGAACCGCTTGCGTAGCCCCACAGACCTGGGGGCTGCAGGCTTTCCTGCTGCCTTCAACCTCAGAAGCACCCTTTTCCACATGGCGCCGCGCCAGGCCCAAAAATGGCCATATGTCTGGAGGTTGGTCCCACGCCCAAAGAGCCAGCAGGGAAAACTATGCCTTGTTCTAAAGCTCTTTGGGAACCGCTTGCGTAGCCCCACAGACCTGGGGGCTGCAGGCTTTCCTGCTCTCTTCAGCCTCAAAAGAACCCTTTCCCACTTGGCGACGCGCCAGGCCCAAAAATGGCCATATGTCTGGAGATTGGTCCCACGCCCAAAGAGCCAGCAGGGAAAACTATGCCTTGTTCTAAAGCTCTTTGGGAACCGCTTGCGTAGCCCCACAGACCTGGGGGCTGCAGGCTTTCCTGCTGCCTTCAGCCTCAAAACCACCCTTTCCCACTTGGCGCTGCGCCAGGCCCAAAAATGGCCATATGTCTGGAGACTGGTCCCACGCCCAAAGAGCCAGCAGGGAAAACTATGCCTTGTTCTAAAGCTCTTTGGGAACGGATTGCGTAGCCCCACAGACCTGGGGGCTGCAGGCTTTCCTGCTCTCTTCAGCCTCAAAACCACCCTTTCCCACTTGGCGCCGCGCCAGGCCCAAAAATGGCCATATGTCTGGAGACTGGTCCCACGCCCAAAGAGCCAGCAGGGAAAACTATGCCTTGTTCTAAAGCTCTTTGGGAACCGCTTGCGTAGCCACACACACCTGGGGGCTGCAGGCTTTCCTGCTCTCTTCAGCCTCAAAACCACCCTTTCCCACTTGGCCCCGCGCCAGGCACAAAAATGGCCATATATCTGGAGACTGGTCCCACGCCCAAAGAGCCAGCAGGGAAAACTATGCCTTGTTCTAAAGCTCTTTGGAAATGGATTGCGTAGCCCCACAGACCTGTGGGCTGCATGCTTTCCTGCTGCCTTCAGCCTCAAAACCACCCTTTCCCACATGGCGCCAAGCCAGGCCCAAAAATGGCCATATGTCTGGAGACTGGTCCCCGACCAAAGAGCCAGCAGGGAAAACTATGCCTTGTTCTAAAGCTCTTTGGGAAACGCTTGCGTAGCCCCACACACCTGGGGGCTGCAGGCTTTCCTGCTGCCTTCAGCCTCAAAAGAACCCTTTCCCACTTGGCGCCGCGCCAGGCCCAAAAATGGCCATATGTCTGGAGGTTGGTGCCACGCCCAAAGAACCAGCAGGGAAAACTATGCCTTGTTCTAAAGCTCTTTGGGAACCGCTTGCGTAGCCCCACAGACCTGGGGGCTGCAGGCTTTCCTGCTGCCTTCAGACTCAAAAGAACCCTTTCCCACTTGGCGACGCGCCAGGCCCAAAAATGGCCATATGTCTGGAGATTGGTCCCACGCCCAAAGAGCCAGCAGGGAAAACTATGCCTTGTTCTAAAGCTCTTTGGGAACCGCTTGCGTAGCCCCACAGACCTGGGGGCTGCAGGCTTTCCTGCTGCCTTCAGCCTCAAAACCACCCTTTCCCACTTGGCGCTGCGCCAGGCCCAAAAATGGCCATATGTCTGGAGACTGGTCCCACGCCCAAAGAGCCAGCAGGGAAAACTATGCCTTGTTCTAAAGCTCTTTGGGAACCGCTTGCGTGGCCCCACAGACCTGCGGGCTGCAGGCTTTCCTGCTGCCTTCAGCCTCAAACCCACCTTTCCCACATGGCGTCACGCCAGGCACAAAAATGGCCATATGTCTGGAGACTGGTCCCACGCCCAAAGAGCCAGCAGGGAAAACTATGCCTTGTTCTAAAGCTCTTTGGGAACCGCTTGCGTAGCCACACACACCTGGGGGCTGCAGGTTTTCCTGCTCTCTTCAGCCTCAAAACCACCCTTTCCCACTTGGCCCCGCGCCAGGCACAAAAATGGCCATATGTCTGGAGGTTGGTCCCACGCCCAAAGAGCCAGCAGGGAAAACTATGCCTTGTTCTAAAGCTCTTTGGGAACGGATTGCGTAGCCCCACAGACCTGTGGGCTGCAGGCTTTCCTGCTCTCTTCAGCCTCAAAAGCACGCTTTCCCACTTGGCGCCGCGCCAGGCCCAAAAATGGCCATATGTCTGGAGGTTGGTCCCACGCCCAAAGAGCCAGCAGGGAAAACTATGCCTTGTTCTAAAGCTCTTTGGGAACCGCTTGCGTAGCCCCACACACCTGGGGGCTGCAGGCTTTCCTGCTGCCTTCAGCCTCAAAACCACCCTTTCCCACTTGGCGCTCCGCCAGGCAAAAAATGGCCATATGTCTGGAAGTTGGTCCCACGCCCAAAGAGCCAGCAGGGAAAACTATGCCTTGTTCTAAAGCTCTTTGGGAACCGCTTGCGTAGCCCCACACACCTGGGGGCTGCAGGCTTTCCTGCTGCCTTCAGACTCAAAACCACCCTTTCCCACTTGGCATCGTGACAGGCCCAAAAATGGCCATATTTCTGGAGACTGGTCCCTTTCCCAAAGAGCCAGCAGGGAAAACTATGCCTTGTTCTAAAGCTCTTTGGGAACCGCTTGCGTAGCCCCACACACCTGGGGGCTGCAGGCTTTCCTGCTGCCTTCAGCCTCAAAACCACCCTTTCCCACTTGGCGCCGCGCCACGCCCAAAAATGGCCATATGTCTGGAGACTCGTCCCACGCCCAAAGAGCCAGCAGGGAAAACTATGCCTTGTTCTAAAGCTCTTTGGGAACCGCTTGTGTAGCCCCACACACCTGTGGGCTGCTTGCTTTCCTGCTGCCTTCAGCCTCAAAACCACCCTTTCCCACATGGCGCCAAGCCAGGCCCAAAAATGGCCATATATCTGGAGACTGGTCCCCGACCAAAGAGCCAGCAGGGAAAACTATGCCTTGTTCTAAAGCTCTTTGGGAACGGCTTGCGTAGCCCCACACACCTGGGGGCTGCAGGCTTTCCTGCTGCCTTCAGACTCAAAACCACCCTTTCCCACTTGGCATCGTGACAGGCACAAAAATGGCCATATTTCTGGAGACTGGTCCCTTTCACAAAGAGCCAGCAGGGAAAACTATGCCTTGTTCTAAAGCTCTTTGGGAACCGCTTGCGTGGCCCCACACACCTGGGGGCTGCAGGCTTTCCTGCTCTCTTCAGCCTCAAACCCACCTTTCCCACATGGCGTCACGCCAGGCACAAAAATGGCCATATGTCTGGAGGTTGGTCCCACGCCCAAAGAGCCAGCAGGGAAAACTATGCCTTGTTCTAAAGCTCTTTGGGAACCGCTTGCGTGGCCCCACACACCTGGGGGCTGCAGGCTTTCCTGCTGCCTTCAGCCTCAAAAGAACCCTTTCCCACTTGGCCCCGCGCCAGGCCCAAAAATGGCCATATGTCTGAAGATTGGTCTCACGCCCAAAGAGCCAGCAGGGAAAACTATGCCTTTTTCTAAAGGTCTTTGGGAACCACTTGCGTAGCCCCACACACCTGGAGGCTGCAGGCTTTCCTGCTCTCTTCAGCCTCAAAAGCACGCTTTCCCACTTGGCGCCGCGCCAGGCCCAAAAATGGCCATATGTCTGGAGACTGGTCCCACGCCCAAAGAGCCAGCAGGGAAAACTATGCCTTGTTCTAAAGCTCTTTGGGAATCGCTTGCGTAGCCCCACACACCTGGGGGCTGCAGGCTTTCCTGCTGCCTTCAGCCTCAAAACCAACCTTTCCTACTTGGCGCTCCGCCAGGCATAAAAATGGCCATATGTCTGGAAATTGGTCCCAAGCCGAAAGAGGCAGCAGGGAAAACTATGCCTTGTTCTAAAGCTCTTTGGGAACCGCTTGCGTAGCCCCACACACCTCGGGGCTGCAGGCTTTCCTGCTGCCTTCAACCTCAGAAGCACCCTTTTCCACATGGCGTCACGCCAGGCACAAAAATGGCCATATGTCTGGAGGTTGGTCCCACGCCCAAAGAGCCAGCAGGGAAAACTATGCCTTGTTCTAAAGCTCTTTGGGAACCGCTTGCGTAGCCCCACACACCTGGGGGCTGCAGGCTTTCCTGCTGCCTTCAGCCTCAAACCCACCCTTTCCCACATGGCGCCAAGCCAGGCCCAAAAATGGCCATATGTCTGGAGACTGGTCCCACGCCCAAAGAGCCAGCAGGGAAAACTATGCCTTGTTCTAAAGCTCTTTGGGAACGGCTTGCGTAGCCCCACACACCTGGGGGCTGCAGGCTTTCCTGCTGCCTTCAGACTCAAAACCACCCTTTCCCACTTGGCGCCGCGCCAGGCCCAAAAATGGCCATATGTCTGAAGATTGGTCCCACGCCCAAAGAGCCAGCAGGGAAAACTATGCCTTGTTCTAAAGCTCTTTGGGAACCGCTTGCGTAGCCCCACAGACCTGTGGGCTGCAGGCTTTCCTGCTGCCTTCAGCCTCAAAACCACCCTTTCCCACATGGCGCCAAGCCAGGCCCAAAAATGGCCAAATTTCTGGAGACTGGTCCCACGCCCAAAGAGCCAGCAGGGAAAACTATGCCTTGTTCTAAAGCTCTTTGGGAAACGCTTGCGTAGCCCCACACACCTGGGGGCTGCAGGCTTTCCTGCTGCCTTCAGCCTCAAAAGAACCCTTTCCCACTTGGCGCCGCGCCAGGCCCAAAAATGGCCATATGTCTGAAGATTGGTCCCACGCCCAAAGAGCCAGCAGGGAAAACTATGCCTTGTTCTAAAGGTCTTTGGGAACCACTTGCGTAGCCCCACACACCTGGGGGCTGCAGGCTTTCCTGCTCTCTTCAACCTCAAAAGCACGCTTTCCCACTTGGCGCCGCGCCAGGCCCAAAAATGGCCATATGTCTGGAGACTGGTCCCACGCCCAAAGAGCCAGCAGGGAAAACTATGCCTTGTTCTAAAGCTCTTTGGGAACCGCTTGCGTAGCCCCACACACCTGGGGGCTGCAGGCTTTCCTGCTGCCTTCAGCCTCAAAACAACCCTTTCCCACTTGGCGCCAAGCCAGGCCCAAAAATGGCCATATGTCTGGAGACTGGTCCCCGACCAAAGAGCCAGCAGGGAAAACTATGCCTTGTTCTAAAGCTCTTTGGGAACGGCTTGCGTAGCCCCACACACCTGGGGGCTGCAGGCTTTCCTGCTGCCTTCAGACTCAAAACCACCCTTTCCCACTTGGCGTCGTGACAGGCACAAAAATGGCCATATTTCTGGAGACTGGTCCCTTTCACAAAGAGCCAGCAGGGAAAACTATGCCTTGTTCTAAAGCTCTTTGGGAACCGCTTGCGTAGCCCCACACACCTGGGGGCTGCAGGCTTTCCTGCTGCCTTCAGCCTCAAACCCACCTTTCCCAAATGGCGTCACGCCAGGCCCAAAAATGGCCATATGTCTGGAGACTGGTCCCCGACCAAAGAGCCAGCAGGGAAAACTATGCCTTGTTCTAAAGCTCTTTGGGAACCACTTGCGTAGCCCCACACACCTGGGGGCTGCAGGCTTTCCTGCTCTCTTCAACCTCAAAAGCACGCTTTCCCACTTGGCGCCGCGCCAGGCCCAAAAATGGCCATATGTCTGGAGGCTGGTCCCACGCCCGAAGAGCCAGCAGGGAAAACTATGCCTTGTTCTAAAGCTCTTTGGGAACCGCTTGCGTAGCCCCACACACCTGGGGGCTGCAGGCTTTCCTGCTGCCTTCAACCTCAAAAGCACCTTTTTCCACATGGCGTCACGGCAGGCACAAAAATGGCCATATGTCTGGAGACTGGTCCCACGCCCAAAGAGCCAGCAGGGAAAACTATGCCTTGTTCTAAAGCTCTTTGGGAACCGCTTGCGTAGCCCCACAGACCTGGGGGCTGCAGGCTTTCCTGCTGCCTTCAACCTCAAAAGCACCCTTTTCCACATGGCGTCACTCCAGGCACAAAAATGGCCATATGTCTGGAGGTTGGTCCCACGCCCAAAGAGCCAGCAGGGAAAACTATGCCTTGTTCTAAAGCTCTTTGGGAACCGCTTGCGTGGCCCCACAGACCTGCGGGCTGCAGGCTTTCCTGCTGCCTTCAGACTCAAACCCACCTTTCCCACATGGCGTCACGCCAGGCACAAAAATGGCCATATGTCTGGAGACTGGTCCAACGCCCAAAGAGCCAGCAGGGAAAACTATGCCTTGTTCTAAAGCTCTTTGGGAACCGCTTGTGTAGCCACACACACCTGGGGGCTGCAGGCTTTCCTGCTCTCTTCAGCCTCAAAACCACCGTTTCCCATTTGGCCCCGCGCCAGGCCCAAAAATGGCCATATGTATGGAGGTTGGTCCCACGCCCAAAGAGCCAGCAGGGAAAACTATGCCTTGTTCTAAAGCTCTTTGGGAACCGCTTGCGTAGCCCCACAGACCTGTGGGCTGCAGGCTTTCCTGCTCTCTTCAGCCTCAAAAGCACGCTTTCCCACTTGGCGCCGCGCCAGGCCCAAAAATGGCCATATGTCTGGAGACTGGTCCCACGCCCAAAGAGCTAGCAGGGAAAACTATGCCTTGTTCTAAAGCTCTTTGGGAACCGCTTGCGTAGCCCCACACACCTGGGGGCTGCAGGCTTTCCTGCTGCCTTCAGCCTCAAAACCACCCTTTCCCACTTGGCGCTGCGCCAGGCACAAAAATGGCCATATGTCTGGAAGTTGGTCCCACGCCCAAAGAACCAGCAGGGAAAACTATGCCTTGTTCTAAAGCTATTTGGGAACGGCTTGCGTAGCCCCACACACCTGGGGGCTGCAGGCTTTCCTGCTGCCTTCAGACTCAAAACCACCCTTTCCCACTTGGCATCGTGACAGGCCCAAAAATGGCCATATTTCTGGAGACTGGTCCCTTTCCCAAAGAGCCAGCAGGGAAAACTATGCCTTGTTCTAAAGCTCTTTGGGAACCGCTTGCGTGGCCCCACACACCTGGGGGCTGCAGGCTTTCCTGCTGCCTTCAGCCTCAAACCCACCTTTCCCACACGGCGTCACGCCAGGCACAAAAATGGCCATATGTCTGGAGGTTGGTCCCACGCCCAAAGAGCCAGCAGGGAAAACTATGCCTTGTTCTAAAGCTCTTTGGGAACCGCTTGCGTAGCCCCACACACCTGGGGGCTGCAGGCTTTCCTGCTGCCTTCAGCCTCAAAACCACCCTTTCCCACTTGGCGCCGCGCCACGCCCAAAAATGGCCATATGTCCGAAGATTGGTCCCACGCCCAAAGAGCCAGCAGGGAAAAGTATGCCTTGTTCTAAAGCTCTTTGGGAACCGCTTGCGTAGCCCCACACACCTGGGGGCTGCATGCTTTCCTGCTGCCTTCAGCCTCAAAACCACCCTTTCCTACTTGGCGCTCCGCCAGGCATAAAAATGGCCATATGTCTGGAAATTGGTGCCAAGCCGAAAGAGGCAGCAGGGAAAACTATGCCTTGTTCTAAAGCTCTTTGGGAACCGCTTGCGTAGCCCCACACACCTGGGGGCTGCAGGCTTTTCTCTCGCTTTCAGCCTCAAAACCACCCTTTTCAACATGGCGCCACGCCAGGCATAAAAAAGGCCATATGTCTGGAGACTGGTCCCACGCCCAAAGAGCCAGCAGGGAAAACTATGCCTTGTTCTAAAGCTCTTTGGGAACCGCTTGCGTAGCCACACACACCTGGGGGCTGCAGGCTTTCCTGCTGCCTTCAGCCTCAAAACCACCCTTTCCCACATGGCCCCACGCCAGGCACAAAAATGGCCATATCTCTGGAGACCGCTCCCACGCCCAAAGAGCCAGCAGGGAAAACTATGCCTTGTTCTAAAGCTCTTTGGGAACCGCTTGCGTAGCCCCACACAAACGGGGGGCTGCAGGCTTTTCTCGCGCTTTCAGCCTCAAAACCACCCTTTCCCACTTGGCGCTGCGCCAGGCCCAAAAATGGCCATATGTCTGGAGACTTGTCCCACGCCCAAAGAGCCAGCAGGGAAAACTATGCCTTGTTCTAAAGCTCTTTGGGAACCGCTTGCGTGGCCCCACACACCTGGGGGCTGCAGGCTTTCCTGCTGCCTTCAGCCTCAAACCCACCTTTCCCACATGGCGTCACGCCAGGCACAAAAATGGCCATATGTCTGGAGGTTGGTCCCACGCCCAAAGAGCCAGCAGGGAAAACTATGCCTTGTTCTAAAGCTCTTTGGGAACCGCTTGCGTAGCCACACACACCTGGGGGCTGCAGGCTTTCCTGCTGCCTTCAGCCTCAAAACCACCCTTTCCCACTTGGCATCGTGACAGGCCCAAAAATGGCCATATTTCTGGAGACTGGTCCCTTTCCCAAAGAGCCAGCAGGGAAAACTATGCCTTGTTCTAAAGCTCTTTGGGAACCGCTTGCGTGGCCCCACACACCTGGGGGCTGCAGGCTTTCCTGCTGCCTTCAGCCTCAAAACCACCCTTTCCCACTTGGCGCCGCGCCAGGCCCAAAAATGGCCATATGTCTGGAGATTGGTCCCACGCCCAAAGAGCCAGCAGGGAAAACTATGCCTTGTTCTAAAGCTCTTTGGGAACGGCTTGCGTAGCCCCACAGACCTAGGGGCTGCAGGCTTTCCTGCTGCCTTCAGCCTCAAAACAACCCTTTCCCACTTGGCGCTGCGCCAGGCCGAAATTGGCCATATGTCTGGAGGTTGGTCCCACGCCCAAAGAGCCAGCAGGGAAAACTATGCCTTGTTCTAAAGCTCTTTGGGAACCGCTTGCGTAGCCCCACACACCTGGGGGCTGCAGGCTTTTCTCTCGCTTTCAGCCTCAAAACCACCCTTTTCAACATGGCGCCACGCCAGGCACAAAAATGGCCATATGTCTGGAGACTGGTCCCACGCCCAAAGAGCCAGCAGGGAAAACTATGCCTTGTTCTAAAGCTCTTTGGGAACCGCTTGCGTAGCCCCACAGACCTGGGGGCTGCAGGCTTTCCTGCTGCCTTCAACCTCAGAAGCACCCTTTTCCACATGGCGTCACGCCAGGCACAAAAATGGCCATATGTCTGGAGGTTGGTCCCACGCCCAAAGAGCCAGCAGGGAAAACTATGCCTTGTTCTAAAGCTCTTTGGGAACCGCTTGCGTAGCCCCACACACCTGGGGGCTGCAGGCTTTCCTGCTGCCTTCAGCCTCCTAACAGCCCTTTCCCACTTGGCGTCGCGCCAGGCACAAAAATGG
Source organism: Chroicocephalus ridibundus (assembly GCF_963924245.1). Classification (NCBI taxonomy): domain Eukaryota; kingdom Metazoa; phylum Chordata; class Aves; order Charadriiformes; family Laridae; genus Chroicocephalus; species Chroicocephalus ridibundus. The sequence continues at coordinate 68,342,506 of NC_086285.1, read as the reverse complement.
CCATATGTCTGGAGACTGGTCCCACGCCCAAAGAGCCAGCAGGGAAAACTATGCCTTGTTCTAAAGCTCTTTGGGAACCGCTTGCGTAGCCCCACACAACCTGGGGGCTGCAGGCTTTTCTCGCAGTTTCAGCCTCAAAACCACCCTTTCCCACTTGGCGCTGCGCCAGGCCCAAAAATGGCCATATGTCTGGAGACTGGTCCCACGCCCAAAGAGCCAGCAGGGAAAACTATGCCTTGTTCTAAAGCTCTTTGGGAACCGCTTGCGTGGCCCCACAGACCTGCGGGCTGCAGGCTTTCCTGCTGCCTCCAGCCTCAAACCCACCCTTCCCACATGGCGTCACGCCAGGCACAAAAATGGCCATATGTCTGCAGGTTGGTCCCACGCCCAAAGAGCCAGCAGGGAAAACTATGCCTTGTTCTAAAGCTCTTTGGGAACGGATTGCGTAGCCCCACAGACCTGTGGGCTGCAGGCTTTCCTGCTCTCTTCAGCCTCAAAAGCACGCTTTCCCACTTGGCGCCGCGCCAGGCCCAAAAATGGCCATATGTCTGGAGACTGGTCCCACGCCCAAAGAGCCAGCAGGGAAAACTATGCCTTGTTCTAAAGCTCTTTGGGAACCGCTTGCGTAGCCCCACACACCTGGGGGCTGCAGGCTTTCCTGCTGCCTTCAGCCTCAAAACCACCCTTTCCCACTTGGCGCCGCGCCACGCCCAAAAATGGCCATATGTCCGAAGATTGGTCCCACGCCCAAAGAGCCAGCAGGGAAAACTATGCCTTGTTCTAAAGCTCTTTGGGAACCGCTTGCGTAGCCCCACACACCTGGGGGCTGCATGCTTTCCTGCTGCCTTCAGCCTCAAAACCATCCTTTCCTACTTGGCGCTCCGCCAGGCATAAAAATGGCCATATGTCTGGAAATTGGTCCCAAGCCGAAAGAGGCAGCAGGGAAAACTATGCCTTGTTCTAAAGCTCTTTGGGAACCGCTTGCGTAGCCCCACACACCTGGGGGCTGCAGGCTTTTCTCTCGCTTTCAGCCTCAAAACCACCCTTTTCAACATGGCGCCACGCCAGGCATAAAAAAGGCCATATGTCTGGAGACTGGTCCCACGCCCAAAGAGCCAGCAGGGAAAACTATGCCTTGTTCTAAAGCTCTTTGGGAACCGCTTGCGTAGCCACACACACCTGCGGGCTGCAGGCTTTCCTGCTGCCTTCAGCCTCAAAACCACCCTTTCCCACTTGGCCCCACGCCAGGCACAAAAATGGCCATATATCTGGAGACTGGTCCCATGCCCAAAGAGCCAGCAGGGAAAACTATGCCTTGTTCTAAAGCTCTTTGGGAACCGCTTGCGTAGCCCCACACAAACGGGGGGCTGCAGGCTTTTCTCGCGGTTTCAGCCTCAAAACCACCCTTTCCCACTTGGCGCTGCGCCAGGCCCAAAAATGGCCATATGTCTGGAGACTTGTCCCACGCCCAAAGAGCCAGCAGGGAAAACTATGCCTTGTTCTAAAGCTCTTTGGGAACCGCTTGCGTGGCCCCACACACCTGGGGGCTGCAGGCTTTCCTGCTGCCTTCAGCCTCAAACCCACCTTTCCCACATGGCGTCACGCCAGGCACAAAAATGGCCATATGTCTGGAGGTTGGTCCCACGCCCAAAGAGCCAGCAGGGAAAACTATGCCTTGTTCTAAAGCTCTTTGGGAACCGCTTGCGTAGCCACACACACCTGGGGGCTGCAGGCTTTCCTGCTGCCTTCAGCCTCAAAACCACCCTTTCCCACTTGGCGCTCCGCCAGGCACAAAAATGGCCATATGTCTGGAAGTTGGTCCCACGCCCAAAGAGCCAGCAGGGAAAACTATGCCTTGTTCTAAAGCTCTTTGGGAACCGCTTGCGTAGCCCCACACACCTGGGGGCTGCAGGCTTTCCTGCTGCCTTCAGACTCAAAACCACCCTTTCCCACTTGGCATCGTGACAGGCCCAAAAATGGCCATATTTCTGGAGACTGGTCCCTTTCCCAAAGAGCCAGCAGGGAAAACTATGCCTTGTTCTAAAGCTCTTTGGGAACCGCTTGCGTGGCCCCACACACCTGGGGGCTGCAGGCTTTCCTGCTGCCTTCAGCCTCAAAAGAACCCTTTCCCACTTGGTGACGCGCCAGGCCCAAAAATGGCCATATGTCTGGAGATTGGTCCCACGCCCAAAGAGCCAGCAGGGAAAACTATGCCTTGTTCTAAAGGTCTTTGGGAACGGCTTGCGTAGCCCCACAGACCTAGGGGCTGCAGGCTTTCCTGCTGCCTTCAGCCTCAAAACAACCCTTTCCCACTTGGCGCTGCGCCAGGCCGAAATTGGCCATATGTCTGGAGGTTGGTCCCACGCCCAAAGAGCCAGCAGGGAAAACTATGCCTTGTTCTAAAGCTCTTTGGGAACCGCTTGCGTAGCCCCACACACCTGGGGGCTGCAGGCTTTTCTCTCGCTTTCAGCCTCAAAACCACCCTTTTCAACATGGCGCCACGCCAGGCACAAAAATGGCCATATGTCTGGAGACTGGTCCCACGCCCAAAGAGCCAGCAGGGAAAACTATGCCTTGTTCTAAAGCTCTTTGGGAACCGCTTGCGTAGCCCCACAGACCTGGGGGCTGCAGGCTTTCCTGCTGCCTTCAACCTCAGAAGCACCCTTTCCCACTTGGCCCCGCGCCAGGCACAAAAATGGCCATATATCTGGAGACTGGTCCCACGCCCAAAGAGCCAGCAGGGAAAACTATGCCTTGTTCTAAAGCTCTTTGGGAACCGCTTGCGTAGCCCCACACACCTGGGGGCTGCAGGCTTTCCTGCTGCCTTCAGCCTCAAAACAGCCCTTTCCCACTTGGCGTCGCGCCAGGCACAAAAATGGCCATATGTCTGGAGACTGGTCCCACGCCCAAAGAGCCAGCAGGGAAAACTATGCCTTGTTCTAAAGCTCTTTGGGAACCGCTTGCGTAGCCCCACACAACCTGGGGGCTGCAGGCTTTTCTCGCAGTTTCAGCCTCAAAACCACCCTTTCCCACTTGGCGCTGCGCCAGGCCCAAAAATGGCCATATGTCTGGAGACTGGTCCCACGCCCAAAGAGCCAGCAGGGAAAACTATGCCTTGTTCTAAAGCTCTTTGGGAACCGCTTGCGTGGCCCCACAGACCTGCGGGCTGCAGGCTTTCCTGCTGCCTTCAGCCTCAAACCCACCCTTCCCACATGGCGTCACGCCAGGCACAAAAATGGCCATATGTCTGCAGGTTGGTCCCACGCCCAAAGAGCCAGCAGGGAAAACTATGCCTTGTTCTAAAGCTCTTTGGGAACGGATTGCGTAGCCCCACAGACCTGTGGGCTGCAGGCTTTCCTGCTCTCTTCAGCCTCAAAAGCACGCTTTCCCACTTGGCGCCGCGCCAGGCCCAAAAATGGCCATATGTCTGGAGACTGGTCCCACGCCCAAAGAGCCAGCAGGGAAAACTATGCCTTGTTCTAAAGCTCTTTGGGAACCGCTTGCGTAGCCCCACACACCTGGGGGCTGCAGGCTTTCCTGCTGCCTTCAGCCTCAAAACCACCCTTTCCCACTTGGCGTTCCGCCAGGCACAAAAATGGCCATATGTCTGGAAGTTGGTCCCACGCCCAAAGAGCCAGCAGGGAAAACTATGCCTTGTTCTAAAGCTCTTTGGGAACGGCTTGCGTAGCCCCACACACCTGGGGGCTGCAGGCTTTCCTGCTGCCTTCAGACTCAAAACCACCCTTTCCCACTTGGCATCGTGACAGGCCCAAAAATGGCCATATTTCTGGAGACTGGTCCCTTTCCCAAAGAGCCAGCAGGGAAAACTATGCCTTGTTCTAAAGCTCTTTGGGAACCGCTTGCGTGGCCCAACACACCTGTGGGCTGCAGGCTTTCCTGCTCTCTTCAGCCTCAAAAGAACCCTTTCCCACTTGGCGACGCGCCAGGCCCAAAAATGGCCATATGTCTGGAGATTGGTCCCACGCCCAAAGAGCCAGCAGGGAAAACTATGCCTTGTTCTAAAGCTCTTTGGGAACCGCTTGCGTAGCCCCACAGACCTAGGGGCTGCAGGCTTTCCTGCTGCCTTCAGCCTCAAAACAACCCTTTCCCACTTGGCGCTGCGCCAGGCCCAAAAATGGCCATATGTCTGGAGGTTGGTCCCACGCCCAAAGAGCCAGCAGGGAAAACTATGCCTTGTTCTAAAGCTCTTTGGGAACGGCTTGCGTAGCCCCACACACCTGGGGGCTGCAGGCTTTTCTCTCGCTTTCAGCCTCAAAACCACCCTTTTCAACATGGCGCCACGCCAGGCACAAAAATGGCCATATGTCTGGAGACTGGTCCCACGCCCAAAGAGCCAGCAGGGAAAACTATGCCTTGTTCTAAAGCTCTTTGGGAACCGCTTGCGTAGCCACACACACCTGGGGGCTGCAGGCTTTCCTGCTGCCTTCAGCCTCAAAACCACCCTTTCCCACTTGGCCCCACGCCAGGCACAAAAATGGCCATATCTCTGGAGACCGCTCCCACGCCCAAAGAGCCAGCAGGGAAAACTATGCCTTGTTCTAAAGCTCTTTGGGAAACGCTTGCGTAGCCCCACACACCTGGGGGCTGCAGGCTTTCCTGCTGCCTTCAGCCTCAAAAGAACCCTTTCCCACTTGGCGCCGCGCCAGGCATAAAAATGGCCATATGTCTGGAAATTGGTCCCAAGCCTAAAGAGGCAGCAGGGAAAACTATGCCTTGTTCTAAAGCTCTTTGGGAACCGCTTGCGTAGCCCCACACACCTGGGGGCTGCAGGCTTTCCTGCTGCCTTCAGCCTCAAAAGCACCCTTTTCCACATGGCGTCACGCCAGGCACAAAAATGGCCATATGTCTGGAGGTTGGTCCCACGCCCAAAGAGCCAGCAGGGAAAACTATGCCTTGTTCCAAAGCTCTTTGGGAACCGCTTGCGTAGCCCCACAGACCTGGGGGCTGCAGGCTTTCCTGCTGCCTTCAACCTCAGAAGCGCCCTTTTCCACATGGAGTCACGCCAGGCACAAAAATGGCCATATGTCTGGAGGTTGGTCCCACGCCCAAAGAGCCAGCAGGGAAAACTATGCCTTGTTCTAAAGCTCTTTGGGAACCGCTTGCGTAGCCCCACACACCTGGGGGCTGCAGGCTTTCCTGCTCTCTTCAGCCTCAAAAGAACCCTTTCCCACTTGGCGACGCGCCAGTCCCAAAAATGGCCATATGTCTGGAGATTGGTCCCACGCCCAAAGAGCCAGCAGGGAAAACTATGCCTTGTTCTAAAGGTCTTTGGGAACGGCTTGCGTAGCCCCACAGACCTAGGGGCTGCAGGCTTTCCTGCTGCCTTCAGCCTCAAAACAACCCTTTCCCACTTGGCGCTGCGCCAGGCCCAAAAATGGCCATATGTCTGGAGGTTGGTCCCACGCCCAAAGAGCCAGCAGGGAAAACTATGCCTTGTTCTAAAGCTCTTTGGGAACGGCTTGCGTAGCCCCACACACCTGGGGGCTGCAGGCTTTTCTCTCGCTTTCAGCCTCAAAACCACCCTTTTCAACATGGCGCCACGCCAGGCACAAAAATGGCCATATGTCTGGAGACTGGTCCCACGCCCAAAGAGCCAGCAGGGAAAAATATGCCTTGTTCTAAAGCTCTTTGGGAACCGCTTGCGTAGCCCCACACACCTGGGGGCTGCAGGCTTTCCTGCTGCCTTCAGCCTCAAAACAGCCCTTTCCCACTTGGCGTCGCGCCAGGCACAAAAATGGCCATATCTATGGAGACAGCTCCCACGCCCAAAGAGCCAGCAGGGAAAACTATGCCTTGTTCTAAAGCTCTTTGGGAACCGCTTGCGTAGCCCCACACAACCTGGGGGCTGCAGGCTTTTCTCGCAGTTTCAGCCTCAAAACCACCCTTTCCCACTTGGCGCTGCGCCAGGCCCAAAAATGGCCATATGTCTGGAGACTGGTCCCACGCCCAAAGAGCCAGCAGGGAAAACTATGCCTTGTTCTAAAGCTCTTTGGGAACCGCTTGCGTGGCCCCACAGACCTGCGGGCTGCAGGCTTTCCTTTTGCCTTCAGCCTCAAACCCACCTTTCCCACATGGCGTCACGCCAGGCACAAAAATGGCCATATGTCTGCAGGTTGGTCCCACGCCCAAAGAGCCAGCAGGGAAAACTATGCCTTGTTCTAAAGCTCTTTGGGAACGGATTGCGTAGCCCCACAGACCTGTGGGCTGCAGGCTTTCCTGCTCTCTTCAGCCTCAAAAGCACGCTTTCCCACTTGGCGCCGCGCCAGGCCCAAAAATGGCCATATGTCTGGAGACTGGTCCCACGCCCAAAGAGCCAGCAGGGAAAACTATGCCTTGTTCTAAAGCTCTTTGGGAACCGCTTGCGTAGCCCCACAGACCTGGGGGCTGCAGGCTTTCCTGCTGCCTTCAGCCTCAAAACCACCCTTTCCCACTTGGCGCTCCGCCAGGCACAAAAATGGCCATATGTCTGGAAGTTGGTCCCACGCCCAAAGAGCCAGCAGGGAAAACTATGCCTTGTTCTAAAGCTCTTTGGGAACGGCTTGCGTAGCCCCACACACCTGGGGGCTGCAGGCTTTCCTGCTGCCTTCAGACTCAAAACCACCCTTTCCCACTTGGCATCGTGACAGGCCCAAAAATGGCCATATTTCTGGAGACTGGTCCCTTTCCCAAAGAGCCAGCAGGGAAAACTATGCCTTGTTCTAAAGCTCTTTGGGAACCGCTTGCGTGGCCCCACACACCTGGGGGCTGCAGGCTTTCCTGCTGCCTTCAGCCTCAAACCCACCTTTCCCACACGGCGTCACGCCAGGCACAAAAATGGCCATATGTCTGGAGGTTGGTCCCACGCCCAAAGAGCCAGCAGGGAAAACTATGCCTTGTTCTAAAGCTCTTTGGGAACCGCTTGCGTAGCCCCACACACCTGGGGGCTGCAGGCTTTCCTGCTGCCTTCAGCCTCAAAACCACCCTTTCCCACTTGGCGCCGCGCCACGCCCAAAAATGGCCATATGTCCGAAGATTGGTCCCACGCCCAAAGAGCCAGCAGGGAAAACTATGCCTTGTTCTAAAGCTCTTTGGGAAACGCTTGCGTAGCCCCACACACCTGGGGGCTGCAGGCTTTCCTGCTGCCTTCAGCCTCAAAACCACCCTTTCCTACTTGGCGCTCCGCCAGGCATAAAAATGGCCATATGTCTGGAAATTGGTCCCAAGCCGAAAGAGGCAGCAGGGAAAACTATGCCTTGTTCTAAAGCTCTTTGGGAACCGCTTGCGTAGCCCCACACACCTGGGGGCTGCAGGCTTTTCTCTCGCTTTCAGCCTCAAAACCACCCTTTTCAACATGGCGCCACGCCAGGCATAAAAAAGGCCATATGTCTGGAGACTGGTCCCACGCCCAAAGAGCCAGCAGGGAAAACTATGCCTTGTTCTAAAGCTCTTTGGGAACCGCTTGCGTAGCCACACACACCTGGGGGCTGCAGGCTTTCCTGCTGCCTTCAGCCTCAAAACCACCCTTTCCCACTTGGCCCCACGCCAGGCACAAAAATGGCCATATCTCTGGAGACCGCTCCCACGCCCAAAGAGCCAGCAGGGAAAACTATGCCTTGTTCTAAAGCTCTTTGGGAACCGCTTGCGTAGCCCCACACAAACGGGGGGCTGCAGGCTTTTCTCGCGGTTTCAGCCTCAAAACCACCCTTTCCCACTTGGCGCTGCGCCAGGCCCAAAAATGGCCATATGTCTGGAGACTTGTCCCACGCCCAAAGAGCCAGCAGGGAAAACTATGCCTTGTTCTAAAGCTCTTTGGGAACCGCTTGCGTGGCCCCACACACCTGGGGGCTGCAGGCTTTCCTGCTGCCTTCAGCCTCAAAACCACCCTTTCCCACTTGGCGCCGCGCCAGGCCCAAAAATGGCCATATGTCTGGAGATTGGTCCCACGCCCAAAGAGCCAGCAGGGAAAACTATGCCTTGTTCTAAAGCTCTTTGGGAACGGCTTGCGTAGCCCCACAGACCTAGGGGCTGCAGGCTTTCCTGCTGCCTTCAGCCTCAAAACAACCCTTTCCCACTTGGCGCTGCGCCAGGCCCAAATTGGCCATATGTCTGGAGGTTGGTCCCACGCCCAAAGAGCCAGCAGGGAAAACTATGCCTTGTTCTAAAGCTCTTTGGGAACCGCTTGCGTAGCCCCACACACCTGGGGGCTGCAGGCTTTCCTGCTGCCTTCAACCTCAGAAGCACCCTTTTCCACATGGCGTCACGCCAGGCACAAAAATGGCCATATGTCTGGAGGTTGGTCCCACGCCCAAAGAGCCAGCAGGGAAAACTATGCCTTGTTCTAAAGCTCTTTGGGAACCGCTTGCGTAGCCCCACACACCTGGGGGCTGCAGGCTTTCCTGCTGCCTTCAGCCTCCTAACAGCCCTTTCCCACTTGGCGTCGCGCCAGGCACAAAAATGGCCATATGTCTGGAGACTGGTCCCACGCCCAAAGAGCCAGCAGGGAAAACTATGCCTTGTTCTAAAGCTCTTTGGGAACCGCTTGCGTAGCCCCACAGACCTGGGGGCTGCAGGCTTTCCTGCTGCCTTCAGCCTAAAAACCACCCTTTCCCACTTGGCGCCGCGCCACGCCCAAAAATGGCCATATGTCCGAAGATTGGTCCCACGCCCAAAGAGCCAGCAGGGAAAACTATGCCTTGTTCTAAAGCTCTTTGGGAACCGCTTGCGTAGCCCCACACACCTGGGGGCTGCATGCTTTCCTGCTGCCTTCAGCCTCAAAACCATCCTTTCCTACTTGGCGCTCCGCCAGGCATAAAAATGGCCATATGTCTGGAAATTGGTCCCAAGCCGAAAGAGGCAGCAGGGAAAACTATGCCTTGTTCTAAAGCTCTTTGGGAACCGCTTGCGTAGCCCCACACACCTGGGGGCTGCAGGCTTTTCTCTCGCTTTCAGCCTCAAAACCACCCTTTTCAACATGGCGCCACGCCAGGCATAAAAAAGGCCATATGTCTGGAGACTGGTCCCACGCCCAAAGAGCCAGCAGGGAAAACTATGCCTTGTTCTAAAGCTCTTTGGGAACCGCTTGCGTAGCCACACACACCTGCGGGCTGCAGGCTTTCCTGCTGCCTTCAGCCTCAAAACCACCCTTTCCCACTTGGCCCCACGCCAGGCACAAAAATGGCCATATCTCTGGAGACCGCTCCCACGCCCAAAGAGCCAGCAGGGAAAACTATGCCTTGTTCTAAAGCTCTTTGGGAACCGCTTGCGTAGCCCCACACAAACGGGGGGCTGCAGGCTTTTCTCGCGGTTTCAGCCTCAAAACCACCCTTTCCCACTTGGCGCTGCGGCAGGCCCAAAAATGGCCATATGTCTGGAGACTTGTCCCACGCCCAAAGAGCCAGCAGGGAAAACTATGCCTTGTTCTAAAGCTCTTTGGGAACCGCTTGCGTGGCCCCACACACCTGGGGGCTGCAGGCTTTCCTGCTGCCTTCAGCCTCAAACCCACCTTTCCCACATGGCGTCACGCCAGGCACAAAAATGGCCATATGTCTGGAGGTTGGTCCCACGCCCAAAGAGCCAGCAGGGAAAACTATGCCTTGTTCTAAAGCTCTTTGGGAACCGCTTGCGTAGCCACACACACCTGGGGGCTGCAGGCTTTCCTGCTGCCTTCAGCCTCAAAACCACCCTTTCCCACTTGGCGCTCCGCCAGGCACAAAAATGGCCATATGTCTGGAAGTTGGTCCCACGCCCAAAGAGCCAGCAGGGAAAACTATGCCTTGTTCTAAAGCTCTTTGGGAACCGCTTGCGTAGCCCCACACACCTGGGGGCTGCAGGCTTTCCTGCTGCCTTCAGACTCAAAACCACCCTTTCCCACTTGGCATCGTGACAGGCCCAAAAATGGCCATATTTCTGGAGACTGGTCCCTTTCCCAAAGAGCCAGCAGGGAAAACTATGCCTTGTTCTAAAGCTCTTTGGGAACCGCTTGCGTGGCCCCACACACCTGGGGGCTGCAGGCTTTCCTGCTGCCTTCAGCCTCAAAAGAACCCTTTCCCACTTGGTGACGCGCCAGGCCCAAAAATGGCCATATGTCTGGAGATTGGTCCCACGCCCAAAGAGCCAGCAGGGAAAACTATGCCTTGTTCTAAAGGTCTTTGGGAACGGCTTGCGTAGCCCCACAGACCTAGGGGCTGCAGGCTTTCCTGCTGCCTTCAGCCTCAAAACAACCCTTTCCCACTTGGCGCTGCGCCAGGCCGAAATTGGCCATATGTCTGGAGGTTGGTCCCACGCCCAAAGAGCCAGCAGGGAAAACTATGCCTTGTTCTAAAGCTCTTTGGGAACCGCTTGCGTAGCCCCACACACCTGGGGGCTGCAGGCTTTTCTCTCGCTTTCAGCCTCAAAACCACCCTTTTCAACATGGCGCCACGCCAGGCACAAAAATGGCCATATGTCTGGAGACTGGTCCCACGCCCAAAGAGCCAGCAGGGAAAACTATGCCTTGTTCTAAAGCTCTTTGGGAACCGCTTGCGTAGCCCCACAGACCTGAGGACTGCAGGCTTTCCTGCTGCCTTCAACCTCAGAAGCACCCTTTCCCACTTGGCCCCGCGCCAGGCACAAAAATGGCCATATATCTGGAGACTGGTCCCACGCCCAAAGAGCCAGCAGGGAAAACTATGCCTTGTTCTAAAGCTCTTTGGGAACCGCTTGCGTAGCCCCACACACCTGGGGGCTGCAGGCTTTCCTGCTGCCTTCAGCCTCAAAACAGCCCTTTCCCACTTGGCGTCGCGCCAGGCACAAAAATGGCCATATGTCTGGAGACTGGTCCCACGCCCAAAGAGCCAGCAGGGAAAACTATGCCTTGTTCTAAAGCTCTTTGGGAACCGCTTGCGTAGCCCCACACAACCTGGGGGCTGCAGGCTTTTCTCGCAGTTTCAGCCTCAAAACCACCCTTTCCCACTTGGCGCTGCGCCAGGCCCAAAAATGGCCATATGTCTGGAGACTGGTCCCACGCCCAAAGAGCCAGCAGGGAAAACTATGCCTTGTTCTAAAGCTCTTTGGGAACCGCTTGCGTGGCCCCACAGACCTGCGGGCTGCAGGCTTTCCTGCTGCCTTCAGCCTCAAACCCACCCTTCCCACATGGCGTCATGCCAGGCACAAAAATGGCCATATGTCTGCAGGTTGGTCCCACGCCCAAAGAGCCAGCAGGGAAAACTATGCCTTGTTCTAAAGCTCTTTGGGAACGGATTGCGTAGCCCCACACACCTGGGGGCTGCAGGCTTTCCTGCTCTCTTCAGCCTCAAAAGCACGCTTTCCCACTTGGCGCCGCGCCAGGCCCAAAAATGGCCATATGTCTGGAGACTGGTCCCACGCCCAAAGAGCCAGCAGGGAAAACTATGCCTTGTTCTAAAGCTCTTTGGGAACCGCTTGCGTAGCCCCACAGACCTGGGGGCTGCAGGCTTTCCTGCTGCCTTCAGCCTCAAAACCACCCTTTCCCACTTGGCGTTCCGCCAGGCACAAAAATGGCCATATGTCTGGAAGTTGGTCCCACGCCCAAAGAGCCAGCAGGGAAAACTATGCCTTGTTCTAAAGCTCTTTGGGAACGGCTTGCGTAGCCCCACACACCTGGGGGCTGCAGGCTTTCCTGCTGCCTTCAGACTCAAAACCACCCTTTCCCACTTGGCATCGTGACAGGCCCAAAAATGGCCATATTTCTGGAGACTGGTCCCTTTCCCAAAGAGCCAGCAGGGAAAACTATGCCTTGTTCTAAAGCTCTTTGGGAACCGCTTGCGTGGCCCAACACACCTGGGGGCTGCAGGCTTTCCTGCTCTCTTCAGCCTCAAAAGAACCCTTTCCCACTTGGCGACGCGCCAGGCCCAAAAATGGCCATATGTCTGGAGATTGGTCCCACGCCCAAAGAGCCAGCAGGGAAAACTATGCCTTGTTCTAAAGCTCTTTGGGAACCGCTTGCGTAGCCCCACAGACCTAGGGGCTGCAGGCTTTCCTGCTGCCTTCAGCCTCAAAACAACCCTTTCCCACTTGGCGCTGCGCCAGGCCCAAAAATGGCCATATGTCTGGAGGTTGGTCCCACGCCCAAAGAGCCAGCAGGGAAAACTATGCCTTGTTCTAAAGCTCTTTGGGAACGGCTTGCGTAGCCCCACACACCTGGGGGCTGCAGGCTTTTCTCTCGCTTTCAGCCTCAAAACCACCCTTTTCAACATGGCGCCACGCCAGGCACAAAAATGGCCATATGTCTGGAGACTGGTCCCACGCCCAAAGAGCCAGCAGGGAAAACTATGCCTTGTTCTAAAGCTCTTTGGGAACCGCTTGCGTAGCCACACACACCTGGGGGCTGCAGGCTTTCCTGCTGCCTTCAGCCTCAAAACCACCCTTTCCCACTTGGCCCCACGCCAGGCACAAAAATGGCCATATCTCTGGAGACCGCTCCCACGCCCAAAGAGCCAGCAGGGAAAACTATGCCTTGTTCTAAAGCTCTTTGGGAAACGCTTGCGTAGCCCCACACACCTGGGGGCTGCAGGCTTTCCTGCTCTCTTGAGCCTCAAAAGAACCCTTTCCCACTTGGCGCCGCGCCAGGCATAAAAATGGCCATATGTCTGGAAATTGGTCCCAAGCCTAAAGAGGCAGCAGGGAAAACTATGCCTTGTTCTAAAGCTCTTTGGGAACCGCTTGCGTAGCCCCACACACCTGGGGGCTGCAGGCTTTCCTGCTGCCTTCAACCTCAAAAGCACCCTTTTCCACATGGCGTCACGCCAGGCACAAAAATGGCCATATGTCTGGAGGTTGGTCCCACGCCCAAAGAGCCAGCAGGGAAAACTATGCCTTGTTCCAAAGCTCTTTGGGAACCGCTTGCGTAGCCCCACAGACCTGGGGGCTGCAGGCTTTCCTGCTGCCTTCAACCTCAGAAGCGCCCTTTTCCACATGGAGTCACGCCAGGCACAAAAATGGCCATATGTCTGGAGGTTGGTCCCACGCCCAAAGAGCCAGCAGGGAAAACTATGCCTTGTTCTAAAGCTCTTTGGGAACCGCTTGCGTAGCCCCACACACCTGGCGGCTGCAGGCTTTCCTGCTCTCTTCAGCCTCAAAAGAACCCTTTCCCACTTGGCGACGCGCCAGTCCCAAAAATGGCCATATGTCTGGAGATTGGTCCCACGCCCAAAGAGCCAGCAGGGAAAACTATGCCTTGTTCTAAAGGTCTTTGGGAACGGCTTGCGTAGCCCCACAACCTAGGGGCTGCAGGCTTTCCTGCTGCCTTCAGCCTCAAAACAACCCTTTCCCACTTGGCGCTGCGCCAGGCCCAAAAATGGCCATATGTCTGGAGGCTGGTCCCACGCCCAAAGAGCCAGCAGGGAAAACTATGCCTTGTTCTAAAGCTCTTTGGGAACGGCTTGCGTAGCCCCACACACCTGGGGGCTGCAGGCTTTTCTCTCGCTTTCAGCCTCAAAACCACCCTTTTCAACATGGCGCCACGCCAGGCACAAAAATGGCCATATGTCTGGAGACTGGTCCCACGCCCAAAGAGCCAGCAGGGAAAAATATGCCTTGTTCTAAAGCTCTTTGGGAACCGCTTGCGTAGCCCCACACACCTGGGGGCTGCAGGCTTTCCTGCTGCCTTCAGCCTCAAAACAGCCCTTTCCCACTTGGCGTCGCGCCAGGCACAAAAATGGCCATATCTATGGAGACAGCTCCCACGCCCAAAGAGCCAGCAGGGAAAACTATGCCTTGTTCTAAAGCTCTTTGGGAACCGCTTGCGTAGCCCCACACAACCTGGGGGCTGCAGGCTTTTCTCGCAGTTTCAGCCTCAAAACCACCCTTTCCCACTTGGCGCTGCGCCAGGCCCAAAAATGGCCATATGTCTGGAGACTGGTCCCACGCCCAAAGAGCCAGCAGGGAAAACTATGCCTTGTTCTAAAGCTCTTTGGGAACCGCTTGCGTGGCCCCACAGACCTGCGGGCTGCAGGCTTTCCTGCTGCCTTCAGCCTCAAACCCACCTTTCCCACATGGCGTCACGCCAGGCACAAAAATGGCCATATGTCTGCAGGTTGGTCCCACGCCCAAAGAGCCAGCAGGGAAAACTATGCCTTGTTCTAAAGCTCTTTGGGAACGGATTGCGTAGCCCCACAGACCTGTGGGCTGCAGGCTTTCCTGCTCTCTTCAGCCTCAAAAGCACGCTTTCCCACTTGGCGCCGCGCCAGGCCCAAAAATGGCCATATGTCTGGAGACTGGTCCCACGCCCAAAGAGCCAGCAGGGAAAACTATGCCTTGTTCTAAAGCTCTTTGGGAACCGCTTGCGTAGCCCCACAGACCTGGGGGCTGCAGGCTTTCCTGCTGCCTTCAGCCTCAAAACCACCCTTTCCCACTTGGCGCTCCGCCAGGCACAAAAATGGCCATATGTCTGGAAGTTGGTCCCACGCCCAAAGAGCCAGCAGGGAAAACTATGCCTTGTTCTAAAGCTCTTTGGGAACGGCTTGCGTAGCCCCACACACCTGGGGGCTGCAGGCTTTCCTGCTGCCTTCAGACTCAAAACCACCCTTTCCCACTTGGCATAGTGACAGGCCCAAAAATGGCCATATGTCTGGAGACTGGTCCCATTCCCAAAGAGCCAGCAGGGAAAACTATGCCTTGTTCTAAAGCTCTTTGGGAACCGCTTGCGTGGCCCCACACACCTGGGGGCTGCAGGCTTTCCTGTTCTCTTCAGCCTCAAAAGAACCCTTTCCCACTTGGCGACGCGCCAGGCCCAAAAATGGCCATATGTCTGGAGATTGGTCCCACGCCCAAAGAGCCAGCAGGGAAAACTATGCCTTGTTCTAAAGCTCTTTGGGAACGGCTTGCGTAGCCCCACAGACCTAGGGGCTGCAGGCTTTCCTGCTGCCTTCAGCCTCAAAACAACCCTTTCCCACTTGGCGCTGCGCCAGGCCCAAAAATGGCCATATGTCTGGAGGTTGGTCCCACGCCCAAAGAGCCAGCAGGGAAAACTATGCCTTGTTCTAAAGCTCTTTGGGAACCGCTTGCGTAGCCCCACACACCTGGGGGCTGCAGGCTTTTCTCTCGCTTTCAGCCTCAAAACCACCCTTTTCAACATGGCGCCACGCCAGGCACAAAAATGGCCATATGTCTGGAGACTGGTCCCACGCCCAAAAAGCCAGCAGGGAAAACTATGCCTTGTTCTAAAGCTCTTTGGGAACCGCTTGCGTAGCCCCACACAAACTGGGGGCTGCAGGCTTTTCTCGCGGTTTCAGCCTCAAAACCACCCTTTCCCACTTGGCGCTGCGCCAGGCCCAAAAATGGCCATATGTCTGGAGACTGGTCCCACGCCCAAAGAGCCAGCAGGGAAAACTATGCCTTGTTCTAAAGCTCTTTGGGAACCGCTTGCGTGGCCCTACAGACCTGCGGGCTGCAGGCTTTCCTGCTGCCTTCAGCCTCAAACCCACCTTTCCCACATGGCGTCACGCCAGGCACAAAAATGGCCATATGTCTGCAGGTTGGTCCCACGCCCAAAGAGCCAGCAGGGAAAACTATGCCTTGTTCTAAAGCTCTTTGGGAACCGCTTGCGTAGCCACACACACCTGGGGGCTGCAGGCTTTCCTGCTCTCTTCAGCCTCAAAACCACCCTTTCCCACTTGGCCCCGCGCCAGGCACAAAAATGGCCATATGTATGGAGGTTGGTCCCACGCCCAAAGAGCCAGCAGGGAAAACTATGCCTTGTTCTAAAGCTCTTTGGGAACGGCTTGCGTAGCCCCACACACCTGGGGGCTGCAGGCTTTTCTCTCGCTTTCAGCCTCAAAACCACCCTTTTCAACATGGCGCCACGCCAGGCACAAAAATGGCCATATGTCTGGAGACTGGTCCCACGCCCAAAGAGCCAGCAGGGAAAACTATGCCTTGTTCTAAAGCTCTTTGGGAACCGCTTGCGTAGCCCCACACAAACTGGGGGCTGCAGGCTTTTCTCGCGGTTTCAGCCTCAAAACCACCCTTTCCCACTTGGCGCTGCGCCAGGCCCAAAAATGGCCATATGTCTGGAGACTGGTCCCACGCCCAAAGAGCCAGCAGGGAAAACTATGCCTTGTTCTAAAGCTCTTTGGGAACCGCTTGCGTGGCCCTACAGACCTGCGGGCTGCAGGCTTTCCTGCTGCCTTCAGCCTCAAACCCACCTTTCCCACATGGCGTCACGCCAGGCACAAAAATGGCCATATGTCTGCAGGTTGGTCCCACGCCCAAAGAGCCAGCAGGGAAAACTATGCCTTGTTCTAAAGCTCTTTGGGAACCGCTTGCGTAGCCACACACACCTGGGGGCTGCAGGCTTTCCTGCTCTCTTCAGCCTCAAAACCACCCTTTCCCACTTGGCCCCGCGCCAGGCACAAAAATGGCCATATGTATGGAGGTTGGTCCCACGCCCAAAGAGCCAGCAGGGAAAACTATGCCTTGTTCTAAAGCTCTTTGGGAACGGATTGCGTAGCCCCACAGACCTGTGGGCTGCAGGCTTTCCTGCTGCCTTCAGCCTCAAAACCCCCCTTTCCCACTTGGCGCTCCGCCAGGCACAAAAATGGCCATATGTCTGGAAGTTGGTCCCACGCCCAAAGAGCCAGCAGGGAAAACTATGCCTTGTTCTAAAGCTCTTTGGGAACGGCTTGCGTAGCCCCACACACCTGGGGGCTGCAGGCTTTCCTGCTGCCTTCAGACTCAAAACCACCCTTTCCCACATGGCGTCACGCCAGGCACAAAAATGGCCATATGTCTGGAGGTTGGTCCCACGCCCAAAGAGCCAGCAGGGAAAACTATGCCTTGTTCTAAAGCTCTTTGGGAACGGATTGCGTAGCCCCACACACCTGGGAGCTGCAGGCTTTCCTGCTGCCTTCAGCCTCAAAAGAACCCTTTCCCACTTGGCGCCGCGCCAGGCACAAAAATGGCCATATGTCTGGAGACTGGTCCCACGCCCAAAGAGCCAGCAGGGAAAACTATGCCTTGTTCTAAAGCTCTTTGGGAACCACTTGCGTAGCCCCACACACCTGGGGGCTGCAGGCTTTCCTGCTGCCTTCAGCCTCAAAACAACCCTTTCCCACTTGGCGCTGCGCCAGGCCCAAAAATGGCCATATGTCTGGAGGTTGGTCCCACGCCCAAAGAGCCAGCAGGGAAAACTATGCCTTGTTCTAAAGCTCTTTGGGAACGGCTTGCGTAGCCCCACACACCTGGGAGCTGCAGGCTTTTCTCTCGCTTTCAGCCTCAAAACCACCCTTTTCAACATGGCGCCACGCCAGGCACAAAAATGGCCATATGTCTGGAGACTGGTCCCACGCCCAAAGAGCCAGCAGGGAAAAATATGCCTTGTTCTAAAGCTCTTTGGGAACCGCTTGCGTAGCCCCACACACCTGGGGGCTGCAGGCTTTCCTGCTGCCTTCAGCCTCAAAACAGCCCTTTCCCACTTGGCCCCACGCCAGGCACAAAAATGGCCATATCTATGGAGACAGCTCCCACGCCCAAAGAGCCAGCAGGGAAAACTATGCCTTGTTCTAAAGCTCTTTGGGAACCGCTTGCGTAGCCCCACACAACCTGGGGGCTGCAGGCTTTTCTCGCAGTTTCAGCCTCAAAACCACCCTTTCCCACTTGGCGCTGCGCCAGGCCCAAAAATGGCCATATGTCTGGAGACTGGTCCCACGCCCAAAGAGCCAGCAGGGAAAACTATGCCTTGTTCTAAAGCTCTTTGGGAACCGCTTGCGTGGCCCCACAGACCTGCGGGCTGCAGGCTTTCCTGCTGCCTTCAGCCTCAAACCCACCTTTCCCACATGGCGTCACGCCAGGCACAAAAATGGCCATATGTCTGGAAGTTGGTCCCACGCCCAAAGAGCCAGCAGGGAAAACTATGCCTTGTTCTAAAGCTCTTTGGGAACGGATTGCGTAGCCCCACAGACCTGTGGGCTGCAGGCTTTCCTGCTCTCTTCAGCCTCAAAAGCACGCTTTCCCACTTGGCGCCGCGCCAGGCCCAAAAATGGCCATATGTCTGGAGACTGGTCCCACGCCCAAAGAGCCAGCAGGGAAAACTATGCCTTGTTCTAAAGCTCTTTGGGAACCGCTTGCGTAGCCCCACAGACCTGGGGGCTGCAGGCTTTCCTGCTGCCTTCAGCCTCAAAACCACCCTTTCCCACTTGGCGCTCCGCCAGGCACAAAAATGGCCATATGTCTGGAAGTTGGTCCCACGCCCAAAGAGCCAGCAGGGAAAACTATGCCTTGTTCTAAAGCTCTTTGGGAACGGCTTGCGTAGCCCCACACACCTGGGGGCTGCAGGCTTTCCTGCTGCCTTCAGACTCAAAACCACCCTTTCCCACTTGGCATCGTGACAGGCCCAAAAATGGCCATATGTCTGGAGACTGGTCCCTTTCCCAAAGAGCCAGCAGGGAAAACTATGCCTTGTTCTAAAGCTCTTTGGGAACCGCTTGCGTGGCCCAACACACCTGGGGGCTGCAGGCTTTCCTGTTCTCTTCAGCCTCAAAAGAACCCTTTCCCACTTGGCGACGCGCCAGGCCCAAAAATGGCCATATGTCTGGAGATTGGTCCCACGCCCAAAGAGCCAGCAGGGAAAACTATGCCTTGTTCTAAAGCTCTTTGGGAACCGCTTGCGTAGCCCCACAGACCTAGGGGCTGCAGGCTTTCCTGCTGCCTTCAGCCTCAAAACAACCCTTTCCCACTTGGCGCTGCGCCAGGCCCAAAAATGGCCATATGTCTGGAGGTTGGTCCCACGCCCAAAGAGCCAGCAGGGAAAACTATGCCTTGTTCTAAAGCTCTTTGGGAACGGCTTGCGTAGCCCCACACACCTGGGGGCTGCAGGCTTTTCTCTCGCTTTCAGCCTCAAAACCACCCTTTTCAACATGGCGCCACGCCAGGCACAAAAATGGCCATATGTCTGGAGACTGGTCCCACGCCCAAAGAGCCAGCAGGGAAAACTATGCCTTGTTCTAAAGCTCTTTGGGAACCGCTTGCGTAGCCCCACACAAACTGGGGGCTGCAGGCTTTTCTCGCGGTTTCAGCCTCAAAACCACCCTTTCCCACTAGGCGCTGCGCCAGGCCCAAAAATGGCCATATGTCTGGAGACTGGTCCCACGCCCAAAGAGCCAGCAGGGAAAACTATGCCTTGTTCTAAAGCTCTTTGGGAACCGCTTGCGTGGCCCTACAGACCTGCGGGCTGCAGGCTTTCCTGCTGCCTTCAGCCTCAAACCCATCTTTCCCACATGGCGTCACGCCAGGCACAAAAATGGCCATATGTCTGCAGGTTGGTCCCACGCCCAAAGAGCCAGCAGGGAAAACTATGCCTTGTTCTAAAGCTCTTTGGGAACCGCTTGCGTAGCCACACACACCTGGGGGCTGCAGGCTTTCCTGCTCTCTTCAGCCTCAAAACCACCCTTTCCCACTTGGCCCCGCGCCAGGCACAAAAATGGCCATATGTATGGAGGTTGGTCCCACGCCCAAAGAGCCAGCAGGGAAAACTATGCCTTGTTCTAAAGCTCTTTGGGAACGGCTTGCGTAGCCCCACACACCTGGGGGCTGCAGGCTTTTCTCTCGCTTTCAGCCTCAAAACCACCCTTTTCAACATGGCGCCACGCCAGGCACAAAAATGGCCATATGTCTGGAGACTGGTCCCACGCCCAAAGAGCCAGCAGGGAAAACTATGCCTTGTTCTAAAGCTCTTTGGGAACCGCTTGCGTAGCCCCACACAAACTGGGGGCTGCAGGCTTTTCTCGCGGTTTCAGCCTCAAAACCACCCTTTCCCACTTGGCGCTGCGCCAGGCCCAAAAATGGCCATATGTCTGGAGACTGGTCCCACGCCCAAAGAGCCAGCAGGGAAAACTATGCCTTGTTCTAAAGCTCTTTGGGAACCGCTTGCGTGGCCCTACAGACCTGCGGGCTGCAGGCTTTCCTGCTGCCTTCAGCCTCAAACCCACCTTTCCCACATGGCGTCACGCCAGGCACAAAAATGGCCATATGTCTGGAGGTTGGTCCCACGCCCAAAGAGCCAGCAGGGAAAACTATGCCTTGTTCTAAAGCTCTTTGGGAACCGCTTGCGTAGCCACACACACCTGGGGGCTGCAGGCTTTCCTGCTCTCTTCAGCCTCAAAACCACCCTTTCCCACTTGGCCCCGCGCCAGGCACAAAAATGGCCATATGTATGGAGGTTGGTCCCACGCCCAAAGAGCCAGCAGGGAAAACTATGCCTTGTTCTAAAGCTCTTTGGGAACGGATTGCGTAGCCCCACAGACCTGTGGGCTGCAGGCTTTCCTGCTGCCTTCAGCCTCAAAACCCCCCTTTCCCACTTGGCGCTCCGCCAGGCAGAAAAATGGCCATATGTCTGGAAGTTGGTCCCACGCCCAAAGAGCCAGCAGGGAAAACTATGCCTTGTTCTAAAGCTCTTTGGGAACGGCTTGCGTAGCCCCACACACCTGGGGGCTGCAGGCTTTCCTGCTGCCTTCAGACTCAAAACCACCCTTTCCCACTTGGCATCGTGACAGGCCCAAAAATGGCCATATTTCTGGAGACTGGTCCCTTTCCCAAAGAGCCAGCAGGGAAAACTATGCCTTGTTCTAAAGCTCTTTGGGAACCGCTTGCGTGGCCCCACACACCTGGGGGCTGCAGGCTTTCCTGCTGTCTTCAGCCTCAAACCCACCTTTCCCACATGGCGTCACGCCAGGCACAAAAATGGCCATATGTCTGGAGGTTGGTCCCACGCCCAAAGAGCCAGCAGGGAAAACTATGCCTTGTTCTAAAGCTCTTTGGGAACCGCTTGCGTAGCCCCACACACCTGGGAGCTGCAGGCTTTCCTGCTGCCTTCAGCCTCAAAAGAACCCTTTCCCACTTGGCGCCGCGCCAGGCACAAAAATGGCCATATGTCTGGAGACTGGTCCCACGCCCAAAGAGCCAGCAGGGAAAACTATGCCTTGTTCTAAAGCTCTTTGGGAACCACTTGCGTAGCCCCACACACCTGGGGGCTGCAGGCTTTCCTGCTGCCTTCAGCCTCAAAAGAACCCTTTCCCACTTGGCGCCGCGCCAGGCACAAAAATGGCCATATGTCTGGAGGTTGGTCCCACGCCCAAAGAGCCAGCAGGGAAAACTATGCCTTGTTCTAAAGCTCTTTGGGAACCGCTTGCGTAGCCCCACACACCTGGGGGCTGCAGGCTTTCCTGCTCTCTTCAGCCTCAAAAGCACGCTTTCCCACTTGGCGCCGCGCCAGGCCCAAAAATGGCCATATGTCTGGAGACTGGTCCCACGCCCAAAGAGCCAGCAGGGAAAACTATGCCTTGTTCTAAAGCTCTTTGGGAACCTCTTGCGTAGCCCCACACACCTGGGGGCTGCAGGCTTTCCTGCTGCCTTCAGCCTCAAAACCACCCTTTCCTACTTGGCGCTCCGCCAGGCATAAAACTGGCCATATGTCTGGAAATTGGTCCCACGCCTAAAGAGGCAGCAGGGAAAACTATGCCTTGTTGTAAAGCTCTTTGGGAACCGCTTGCGTAGCCCCACAGACCTGGGGGCTGCAGGCTTTCCTGCTCTCTTGAGCCTCAAAAGCACCCTTTTCCACATGGCGTCATGCCAGCCACAAAAATGGCTGCCTGGAGTGCTGCCTGAAAGTGCCTGGAGTGAACATTGGGGCTTCTTCTCAGTGTCTCCGATATAGGGTTTCACTGTCCCGGGAAACTCTCTGCTAACACCCTGCAGAGCGCTGTGCCCAATGTACAGAAACGTCTTGCGCTATCCCCTACAGGGAAAGTGCCAGGAGGGAAAAGTGAGGATTATGTT
This sequence comes from Chroicocephalus ridibundus, assembly GCF_963924245.1. Lineage (NCBI taxonomy): Eukaryota > Metazoa > Chordata > Aves > Charadriiformes > Laridae > Chroicocephalus > Chroicocephalus ridibundus. Next base: position 68,320,720 of record NC_086285.1, on the reverse strand, counting down.
TAGACTTTCTCGGAACTGCTAAATATCAACTAGATATCTTTGTGCTGTAAATCTCCCAACAGCCAAATGTAAAAGCAGCAAACATCTCGCTGTATGTCCCACATCCAAAGTGCCAAGAGAGTAATGTAGAGCTTGCTCTCCCTGTCTTTGAGTACTGTTTGCACTGTCCCGATTACCTCTTTGCTAACATTCTCTTCAGAGCTGCAGTGAAACCAGGAACCACGTGGAGAAGGCACCCACACTGAAAGTGCCTGGAGGGAACATTGGGGCTTCTTCTCAGTGTCTCTGACATAGGGTTTCACTGTCCCGGGAAACTCTCTGCTAACACCCTGCAGAGCGCTGTGCCCAATATACAGAAACGTCTTGCGGTATCTCCTACAGGGAAAGTGCCAGGAGGGAAAAGTGAGCATTATGTTTAGACTTTCTCGGAACTGCTTCAAATCAACTAGATATCTTTGTGCTGTAAATCTCCCAACAGCCAAATGTAAAAGCAGCAAACATCTCGCTGTATGTCCCACATCCAAAGTGCCAAGAGAGAGCTTGCTCTCCCTGTCTTTGAGTACTGTTTGCACTGTCCCGATTACCTCTTTGCTAACATTCTCTTCAGAGCTGCAGTGAAACCAGGAACCACGTGGAGAAGGCACCCACACTGAAAGTGCCTGGAGGGAACATTGGGGCTTCTTCTCAGTGTCTCCGATATAGGGTTTCACTGTCCGGGGAAACTCTCTGCTAACACCCTGCAGAGCGCTGTGCCCAATGTACAGAAACGTCTTGCGGTATCTCCTACAGGGAAAGTGCCAGGAGGGAAAAGTGAGGATTATGTTTAGACTTTCTCGGAACTGCTTCAAATCAACTAGATATCTTTGTGCTGTAAATCTCCCAACAGCCAAATGTAAAAGCAGCAAACATCTCGCTGTATGTCCCACATCCAAAGTGCCAAGAGAGAGCTTGCTCTCCCTGTCTTTGAGTACTGTTTGCACTGTCCCGATTACCTCTTTGCTAACATTCTCTTCAGAGCTGCAGTGAAACCAGGAACCACGTGGAGAAGGCACCCACACTGAAAGTGCCTGGAGGGAACATTGGGGCTTCTTCTCAGTGTCTCTGACATAGGGTTTCACTGTCCCGGGAAACTCTCTGCTAACACCCTGCAGAGCGCTGTGCCCAATATACAGAAACGTCTTGCGGTATCCCCTACAGGGAAAGTGCCAGGAGGGAATAGTGAGGATTATGTTTAGACTTTCTCAGAACTGCTTCAAATCAACTAGATATCTTTGTGCTGTAAATCTCCCAACAGCCAAATGTAAAAGCAGCAAACATCTCGCTGTATGTCCCACATCCAAAGTGCCAAGAGAGAGCTTGCTCTCCCTGTCTTTGAGTACTGTTTGCACTGTCCCGATTACCTCTTTGCTAACATTCTCTTCAGAGCTGCAGTGAAACCAGGAACCACGTGGAGAAGGCACCCACACTGAAAGTGCCTGGAGGGAACATTGGGGCTTCTTCTCAGTGTCTCTGACATAGGGTTTCACTGTCCCAGGAAACTCTCTGCTAACACCCTGCAGAGCGCTGTGCCCAATATACAGAAACGTCTTGCGGTATCTCCTACAGGGAAAGTGCCAGGAGGGAAAAGTGAGGATTATGCTTAGACTTTCTCGGAACTGCTTCAAATCAACTAGATATCTTTGTGCTGTAAATCTCCCAACAGCCAAATGTAAAAGCAGCAAACATCTCGCTGTATGTCCCACATCCAAAGTGCCAAGAGAGAGCTTGCTCTCCCTGTCTTTGAGTACTGTTTGCACTGTCCCGATTACCTCTTTGCTAACATTCTCTTCAGAGCTGCAGTGAAACCAGGAACCACGTGGAGAAGGCACCCACACTGCAAGTGCCTGGAGGGAACATTGGGGCTTCTTCTCAGTGTCTCTGACATAGGGTTTCACTGTCCCGGGAAACTCTCTGCTAACACCCTGCAGAGCGCTGTGCCCAATGTACAGAAACGTCTTGCGCTATCCCCTACAGGGAAAGTGCCAGGAGGGAAAAGTGAGGATTATGTTTAGACTTTCTCGGAACTGCTTCAAATCAACTAGATATCTTTGTGCTGTAAATCTCCCAACAGCCAAATGTAAAAGCAGCAAACATCTCGCTGTATGTCCCACATCCAAAGTGCCAAGAGAGAGCTTGCTCTCCCTGTCTTTGAGTACTGTTTGCACTGTCCCGATTACCTCTTTGCTAACATTCTCTTCAGAGCTGCAGTGAAACCAGGAACCACGTGGAGAAGGCACCCACACTGAAAGTGCCTGGAGGGAACATTGGGGCTTCTTCTCAGTGTCTCTGACATAGGGTTTCACTGTCCCGGGAAACTCTCTGCTAACACCCTGCAGAGCGCTGTGCCCAATATACAGAAACGTCTTGCGGTATCCCCTACAGGGAAAGTGCCAGGAGGGAATAGTGAGGATTATGTTTAGACTTTCTCAGAACTGCTTCAAATCAACTAGATATCTTTGTGCTGTAAATCTCCCAACAGCCAAATGTAAAAGCAGCAAACATCTCGCTGTATGTCCCACATCCAAAGTGCCAAGAGAGAGCTTGCTCTCCCTGTCTTTGAGTACTGTTTGCACTGTCCCGATTACCTCTTTGCTAACATTCTCTTCAGAGCTGCAGTGAAACCAGGAACCACGTGGAGAAGGCACCCACACTGAAAGTGCCTGGAGGGAACATTGGGGCTTCTTCTCAGTGTCTCCGATATAGGGTTTCACTGTCCCGGGAAACTCTCTGCTAACACCCTGCAGAGCGCTGTGCCCAATGTACAGAAACGTCTTGCGCTATCCCCTACAGGGAAAGTGCCAGGAGGGAAAAGTGAGGATTATGTTTAGACTTTCTTGGAACTGCTTCAAATCAACTAGATATCTTTGTGCTGTAAATCTCCCAACAGCCAAATGTAAAAGCAGCAAACATCTCGCTGTATGTCCCACATCCAAAGTGCCAAGAGAGTAATGTAGAGCTTGCTCTCCCTGTCTTTGAGTACTGTTTGCACTGTCCCGATTACCTCTTTGCTAACATTCTCTTCAGAGCTGCAGTGAAACCAGGAACCACGTGGAGAAGGCACCCACACTGAAAGTGCCTGGAGGGAACATTGGGGCTTCTTCTCAGTGTCTCTGACATAGGGTTTCACTGTCCCGGGAAACTCTCTGCTAACACCCTGCAGAGCGCTGTGCCCAATATACAGAAACGTCTTGCGGTATCCCCTACAGGGAAAGTGCCAGGAGGGAATAGTGAGGATTATGTTTAGACTTTCTCGGAACTGCTTCAAATCAACTAGATATCTTTGTGCTGTAAATCTCCCAACAGCCAAATGTAAAAGCAGCAAACATCTCGCTGTATGTCCCACATCCAAAGTGCCAAGAGAGAGCTTGCTCTCCCTGTCTTTGAGTACTGTTTGCACTGTCCCGATTACCTCTTTGCTAACATTCTCTTCAGAGCTGCAGTGAAACCAGGAACCACGTGGAGAAGGCACCCACACTGAAAGTGCCTGGAAGGAACATCGGGGCTTCTTCTCAGTGTCTCTGACATAGGGTTTCACTGTCCCGGGAAACTCTCTGCTAACACCCTGCAGAGCGCTGTGCCCAATATACAGAAACGTCTTGCGGTATCCCCTACAGGGAAAGTGCCAGGAGGGAAAAGTGAGGATTATGCTTAGACTTTCTCGGAACTGCTTCAAATCAACTAGATATCTTTGTGCTGTAAATCTCCCAACAGCCAAATGTAAAAGCAGCAAACATCTCGCTGTATGTCCCACATCCAAAGTGCCGAGAGAGTAATGTAGAGCTTGCTCTCCCTGTCTTTGAGTACTGTTTGCACTGTCCCGATTACCTCTTTGCTAACATTCTCTTCAGAGCTGCAGTGAAACCAGGAACCACGTGGAGAAGGCACCCACACTGAAAGTGCCTGGAGGGAACATTGGGGCTTCTTCTCAGTGTCTTTGACATAGGGTTTCACTGTCCCGGGAAACTCTCTGCTAACACCCTGCAGAGCGCTGTGCCCAATATACAGAAACGTCTTGCGGTATCTCCGACAGGGAAAGTGCCAGGAGGGAATAGTGAGGATTATGTTTAGACTTTCTCGGAACTGCTTCAAATCAACTAGATATCTTTGTGCTGTAAATCTCCCAACAGCCAAATGTAAAAGCAGCAAACATCTCGCTGTATGTCCCACATCCAAAGTGCCAAGAGAGAGCTTGCTCTCCCTGTCTTTGAGTACTGTTTGCACTGTCCCGATTACCTCTTTGCTAACATTCTCTTCAGAGCTGCAGTGAAACCAGGAACCACGTGGAGAAGGCACCCACACTGAAAGTGCCTGGAGTGAACATTGGGGCTTCTTCTCAGTGTCTCCGATATAGGGTTTCACTGTCCCGGGAAACTCTCTGCTAACACCCTGCAGAGCGCTGTGCCCAATGTACAGAAACGTCTTGCGCTATCCCCTACAGGGAAAGTGCCAGGAGGGAAAAGTGAGGATTATGTTTAGACTTTCTTGGAACTGCTTCAAATCAACTAGATATCTTTGTGCTGTAAATCTCCCAACAGCCAAATGTAAAAGCAGCAAACATCTCGCTGTATGTCCCACATCCAAAGTGCCAAGAGAGTAATGTAGAGCTTGCTCTCCCTGTCTTTGAGTACTGTTTGCACTGTCCCAATTACCTCTTTGCTAACATTCTCTTCAGAGCTGCAGTGAAACCAGGAACCACGTGGAGAAGGCACCCACACTGAAAGTGCCTGGAGGGAACATTGGGGCTTCTTCTCAGTGTCTCTGACATAGGGTTTCACTGTCCCGGGAAACTCTCTGCTAACACCCTGCAGAGCGCTGTGCCCAATATACAGAAACGTCTTGCGGTATCTCCTACAGGGAAAGTGCCAGGAGGGAAAAGTGAGGATTATGTTTAGACTTTCTCGGAACTGCTTCAAATCAACTAGATATCTTTGTGCTGTAAATCTCCCAACAGCCAAATGTAAAAGCAGCAAACATCTCGCTGTATGTCCCACATCCAAAGTGCCAAGAGAGAGCTTGCTCTCCCTGTCTTTGAGTACTGTTTGCACTGTCCCGATTACCTCTTTGCTAACATTCTCTTCAGAGCTGCAGTGAAACCAGGAACCACGTGGAGAAGGCACCCACACTGAAAGTGCCTGGAGGGAACATTGGGGCTTCTTCTCAGTGTCTCTGACATAGGGTTTCACTGTCCCGGGAAACTCTCTGCTAACACCCTGCAGAGCGCTGTGCCCAATATACAGAAACGTCTTGCGGTATCCCCTACAGGGAAAGTGCCAGGAGGGAATAGTGAGGATTATGTTTAGACTTTCTCGGAACTGCTTCAAATCAACTAGATATCTTTGTGCTGTAAATCTCCCAACAGCCAAATGTAAAAGCAGCAAACATCTCGCTGTATGTCCCACATCCAAAGTGCCAAGAGAGAGCTTGCTCTCCCTGTCTTTGAGTACTGTTTGCACTGTCCCGATTACCTCTTTGCTAACATTCTCTTCAGAGCTGCAGTGAAACCAGGAACCACGTGGAGAAGGCACCCACACTGAAAGTGCCTGGAGTGAACATTGGGGCTTCTTCTAAGTGTCTCCGATATAGGGTTTCACTGTCCCGGGAAACTCTCTGCTAACACCCTGCAGAGCGCTGTGCCCAATGTACAGAAACGTCTTGCGGTATCCCCTACAGGGAAAGTGCCAGGAGGGAATAGTGAGGATTATGTTTAGACTTTCTCGGAACTGCTTCAAATCAACTAGATATCTTTGTGCTGTAAATCTCCCAACAGCCAAATGTAAAAGCAGCAAACATCTCGCTGTATGTCCCACATCCAAAGTGCCAAGAGAGATTGCTCTCCCTGTCTTTGAGTACTGTTTGCACTGTCCCGATTACCTCTTTGCTAACATTCTCTTCAGAGCTGCAGTGAAACCAGGAACCACGTGGAGAAGGCACCCACACTGAAAGTGCCTGGAGGGAACATTGGGGCTTCTTCTCAGTGTCTCCGACATAGGGTTTCACTGTCCCGGGAAACTCTCTGCTAACACCCTGCAGAGCGCTGTGCCCAATGTACAGAAACGTCTTGCGCTATCCCCTACAGTGAAAGTGCCAGGAGGGAAAAGTGAGGATTATGTTTAGACTTTCTCGGAACTGCTTCAAATCAACTAGATATCTTTGTGCTGTAAATCTCCCAACAGCCAAATGTAAAAGCAGCAAACATCTCGCTGTATGTCCCACATCCAAAGTGCCAAGAGAGTAATGTAGAGCTTGCTCTCCCTGTCTTTGAGTACTGTTTGCACTGTCCCGATTACCTCTTTGCTAACATTCTCTTCAGAGCTGCAGTGAAACCAGGAACCACGTGGAGAAGGCACCCACACTGAAAGTGCCTGGAGGGAACATTGGGGCTTCTTCTCAGTGTCTCTGACATAGGGTTTCACTGTCCCGGGAAACTCTCTGCTAACACCCTGCAGAGCGCTGTGCCCAATATACAGAAACGTCTTGCGGTATCTCCTACAGGGAAAGTGCCAGGAGGGAAAAGTGAGGATTATGTTTAGACTTTCTCGGAACTGCTTCAAATCAACTAGATATCTTTGTGCTGTAAATCTCCCAACAGCCAAATGTAAAAGCAGCAAACATCTCGCTGTATGTCCCACATCCAAAGTGCCAAGAGAGAGCTTGCTCTCCCTGTCTTTGAGTACTGTTTGCACTGTCCCGATTACCTCTTTGCTAACATTCTCTTCAGAGCTGCAGTGAAACCAGGAACCACGTGGAGAAGGCACCCACACTGAAAGTGCCTGGAGGGAACATTGGGGCTTCTTCTCAGTGTCTTTGACATAGGGTTTCACTGTCCCGGGAAACTCTCTGCTAACACCCTGCAGAGCGCTGTGCCCAATATACAGAAACGTCTTGCGGTATCTCCTACAGGGAAAGTGCCAGGAGGGAATAGTGAGGATTATGTTTAGACTTTCTCGGAACTGCTTCAAATCAACTAGATATCTTTGTGCTGTAAATCTCCCAACAGCCAAATGTAAAAGCAGCAAACATCTCGCTGTATGTCCCACATCCAAAGTGCCAAGAGAGAGCTTGCTCTCCCTGTCTTTGAGTACTGTTTGCACTGTCCCGATTACCTCTTTGCTAACATTCTCTTCAGAGCTGCAGTGAAACCAGGAACCACGTGGAGAAGGCACCCACACTGAAAGTGCCTGGAGTGAACATTGGGGCTTCTTCTCAGTGTCTCCGATATAGGGTTTCACTGTCCCGGGAAACTCTCTGCTAACACCCTGCAGAGCGCTGTGCCCAATATACAGAAACGTCTTGCGGTATCTCCTACAGGGAAAGTGCCAGGAGGGAAAAGTGAGGATTATATTTAGACTTTCTCGGAACTGCTTCAAATCAACTAGATATCTTTGTGCTGTAAATCTCCCAACAGCCAAATGTAAAAGCAGCAAACATCTCGCTGTATGTCCCACATCCAAAGTGCCAAGAGAGTAATGTAGAGCTTGCTCTCCCTGTCTTTGAGTACTGTTTGCACTGTCCCGATTACCTCTTTGCTAACATTCTCTTCAGAGCTGCAGTGAAACCAGGAACCACGTGGAGAAGGCACCCACACTGAAAGTGCCTGGAGGGAACATTGGGGCTTCTTCTCAGTGTCTCTGACATAGGGTTTCACTGTCCCGGGAAACTCTCTGCTAACACCCTGCAGAGCGCTGTGCCCAATATACAGAAACGTCTTGCGGTATCCCCTACAGGGAAAGTGCCAGGAGGGAATAGTGAGGATTATGTTTAGACTTTCTCGGAACTGCTTCAAATCAACTAGATATCTTTGTGCTGTAAATCTCCCAACAGCCAAATGTAAAAGCAGCAAACATCTCGCTGTATGTCCCACATCCAAAGTGCCAAGAGAGAGCTTGCTCTCCCTGTCTTTGAGTACTGTTTGCACTGTCCCGATTACCTCTTTGCTAACATTCTCTTCAGAGCTGCAGTGAAACCAGGAACCACGTGGAGAAGGCACCCACACTGAAAGTGCCTGGAGGGAACATTGGGGCTTCTTCTCAGTGTCTCCGATATAGGGTTTCACTGTCCCGGGAAACTCTCTGCTAACACCCTGCAGAGCGCTGTGCCCAATGTACAGAAACGTCTTGCGCTATCCCCTACAGGGAAAGTGCCAGGAGGGAAAAGTGAGGATTATGTTTAGACTTTCTCGGAACTGCTTCAAATCAACTAGATATCTTTGTGCTGTAAATCTCCCAACAGCCAAATGTAAAAGCAGCAAACATCTCGCTGTATGTCCCACATCCAAAGTGCCAAGAGAGTAATGTAGAGCTTGCTCTCCCTGTCTTTGAGTACTGTTTGCACTGTCCCGATTACCTCTTTGCTAACATTCTCTTCAGAGCTGCAGTGAAACCAGGAACCACGTGGAGAAGGCACCCACACTGAAAGTGCCTGGAGGGAACATTGGGGCTTCTTCTCAGTGTCTCTGACATAGGGTTTCACTGTCCCGGGAAACTCTCTGCTAACACCCTGCAGAGCGCTGTGCCCAATATACAGAAACGTCTTGCGGTATCTCCTACAGGGCAAGTGCCAGGAGGGAAAAGTGAGGATTATGTTTAGACTTTCTCGGAACTGCTTCAAATCAACTAGATATCTTTGTGCTGTAAATCTCCCAACAGCCAAATGTAAAAGCAGCAAACATCTCGCTGTATGTCCCACATCCAAAGTGCCAAGAGAGAGCTTGCTCTCCCTGTCTTTGAGTACTGTTTGCACTGTCCCGATTACCTCTTTGCTAACATTCTCTTCAGAGCTGCAGTGAAACCAGGAACCACGTGGAGAAGGCACCCACACTGAAAGTGCCTGGAGGGAACATTGGGGCTTCTTCTCAGTGTCTCTGACATAGGGTTTCACTGTCCCGGGAAACTCTCTGCTAACACCCTGCAGAGCGCTGTGCCCAATATACAGAAACGTCTTGCGGTATCCCCTACAGGGAAAGTGCCAGGAGGGAATAGTGAGGATTATGTTTAGACTTTCTCGGAACTGCTTCAAATCAACTAGATATCTTTGTGCTGTAAATCTCCCAACAGCCAAATGTAAAAGCAGCAAACATCTCGCTGTATGTCCCACATCCAAAGTGCAAAGAGAGATTGCTCTCCCTGTCTTTGAGTACTGTTTGCACTGTCCCGATTACCTCTTTGCTAACATTCTCTTCAGAGCTGCAGTGAAACCAGGAACCACGTGGAGAAGGCACCCACACTGAAAGTGCCTGGAGGGAACATTGGGGCTTCTTCTCAGTGTCTCCGATATAGGGTTTCACTGTCCCGGGAAACTCTCTGCTAACACCCTGCAGAGCGCTGTGCCCAATGTACAGAAACGTCTTGCGATATCTCCTACAGGGAAAGTGCCAGGAGGGAATAGTGAGGATTATGTTTAGACTTTCTCGGAACTGCTTCAAATCAACTAGATATCTTTGTGCTGTAAATCTCCCAACAGCCAAATGTAAAAGCAGCAAACATCTCGCTGTATGTCCCACATCCAAAGTGCCGAAGAGTAATGTAGAGCTTGCTCTCCCTGTCTTTGAGTACTGTTTGCACTGTCCCGATTACCTCTTTGCTAACATTCTCTTCAGAGCTGCAGTGAAACCAGGAACCACGTGGAGAAGGCACCCACACTGAAAGTGCCTGGAGGGAACATTGGGGCTTCTTCTCAGTGTCTCTGACATAGGGTTTCACTGTCCCGGGAAACTCTCTGCTAACACCCTGCAGAGCGCTGTGCCCAATATACAGAAACGTCTTGCGGTATCCCCTACAGGGAAAGTGCCAGGAGGGAATAGTGAGGATTATGTTTAGACTTTCTCGGAACTGCTTCAAATCAACTAGATATCTTTGTGCTGTAAATCTCCCAACAGCCAAATGTAAAAGCAGCAAACATCTCGCTGTATGTCCCACATCCAAAGTGCCAAGAGAGAGCTTGCTCTCCCTGTCTTTGAGTACTGTTTGCACTGTCCCGATTACCTCTTTGCTAACATTCTCTTCAGAGCTGCAGTGAAACCAGGAACCACGTGGAGAAGGCACCCACACTGAAAGTGCCTGGAGGGAACATTGGGGCTTCTTCTCAGTGTCTCTGACATAGGGTTTCACTGTCCCGGGAAACTCTCTGCTAACACCCTGCAGAGCGCTGTGCCCAATATACAGAAACGTCTTGCGGTATCTCCTACAGGGAAAGTGCCAGGAGGGAAAAGTGAGGATTATGTTTAGACTTTCTCGGAACTGCTTCAAATCAACTAGATATCTTTGTGCTGTAAATCTCCCAACAGCCAAATGTAAAAGCAGCAAACATCTCGCTGTATGTCCCACATCCAAAGTGCCAAGAGAGAGCTTGCTCTCCCTGTCTTTGAGTACTGTTTGCACTGTCCCGATTACCTCTTTGCTAACATTCTCTTCAGAGCTGCAGTGAAACCAGGAACCACGTGGAGAAGGCACCCACACTGAAAGTGCCTGGAGGGAACATTGGGGCTTCTTCTCAGTGTCTCCGATATAGGGTTTCACTGTCCCGGGAAACTCTCTGCTAACACCCTGCAGAGGGCTGTGCCCAATGTACAGAAACGTCTTGCGGTATCCCCTACAGGGAAAGTGCCAGGAGGGAAAAGTGAGGATTATGTTTAGACTTTCTCGGAACTGCTTCAAATCAACTAGATATCTTTGTGCTGTAAATCTCCCAACAGCCAAATGTAAAAGCAGCAAACATCTCGCTGTATGTCCCACATCCAAAGTGCCAAGAGAGTAATGTAGAGCTTGCTCTCCCTGTCTTTGAGTACTGTTTGCACTGTCCCGATTACCTCTTTGCTAACATTCTCTTCAGAGCTGCAGTGAAACCAGGAACCACGTGGAGAAGGCACCCACACTGAAAGTGCCTGGAGGGAACATTGGGGCTTCTTCTCAGTGTCTCTGACATAGGGTTTCACTGTCCCGGGAAACTCTCTGCTAACACCCTGCAGAGCGCTGTGCCCAATATACAGAAACGTCTTGCGGTATCCCCTACAGTGAAAGTGCCAGGAGGGAAAAGTGAGGATTATGCTTAGACTTTCTCGGAACTGCTTCAAATCAACTAGATATCTTTGTGCTGTAAATCTCCCAACAGCCAAATGTAAAAGCAGCAAACATCTCGCTGTATGTCCCACATCCAAAGTGCCAAGAGAGAGCTTGCTCTCCCTGTCTTTGAGTACTGTTTGCACTGTCCCGATTACCTCTTTGCTAACATTCTCTTCAGAGCTGCAGTGAAACCAGGAACCACGTGGAGAAGGCACCCACACTGAAAGTGCCTGGAGGGAACACTGGGGCTTCTTCTCAGTGTCTCTGACATAGGGTTTCACTGTCCCGGGAAACTCTCTGCTAACACCCTGCAGAGCGCTGTGCCCAATATACAGAAACGTCTTGCGGTATCCCCTACAGTGAAAGTGCCAGGAGGGAAAAGTGAGGATTATGCTTAGACTTTCTCGGAACTGCTTCAAATCAACTAGATATCTTTGTGCTGTAAATCTCCCAACAGCCAAATGTAAAAGCAGCAAACATCTCGCTGTATGTCCCACATCCAAAGTGCCAAGAGAGAGCTTGCTCTCCCTGTCTTTGAGTACTGTTTGCACTGTCCCGATTACCTCTTTGCTAACATTCTCTTCAGAGCTGCAGTGAAACCAGGAACCACGTGGAGAAGGCACCCACACTGAAAGTGCCTGGAAGGAACATTGGGGCTTCTTCTCAGTGTCTCTGACATAGGGTTTCACTGTCCCGGGAAACTCTCTGCTAACACCCTGCAGAGCGCTGTGCCCAATATACAGAAACGTCTTGCGGTATCTCCTACAGGGAAAGTGCCAGGAGGGAAAAGTGAGGATTATGCTTAGACTTTCTCAGAACTGCTTCAAATCAACTAGATATCTTTGTGCTGTAAATCTCCCAACAGCCAAATGTAAAAGCAGCAAACATCTCGCTGTATGTCCCACATCCAAAGTGCCGAGAGAGTAATGTAGAGCTTGCTCTCCCTGTCTTTGAGTACTGTTTGCACTGTCCCGATTACCTCTTTGCTAACATTCTCTTCAGAGCTGCAGTGAAACCAGGAACCACGTGGAGAAGGCACCCACACTGAAAGTGCCTGGAGGGAACATTGGGGCTTCTTCTCAGTGTCTCTGACATAGGGTTTCACTGTCCCGGGAAACTCTCTGCTAACACCCTGCAGAGCGCTGTGCCCAATATACAGAAACGTCTTGCGGTATCTCCTACAGGGAAAGTGCCAGGAGGGAAAAGTGAGGATTATGTTTAGACTTTCTCGGAACTGCTTCAAATCAACTAGATATCTTTGTGCTGTAAATCTCCCAACAGCCAAATGTAAAAGCAGCAAACATCTCGCTGTATGTCCCACATCCAAAGTGCCAAGAGAGAGCTTGCTCTCCCTGTCTTTGAGTACTGTTTGCACTGTCCCGATTACCTCTTTGCTAACATTCTCTTCAGAGCTGCAGTGAAACCAGGAACCACGTGGAGAAGGCACCCACACTGAAAGTGCCTGGAGGGAACATTGGGGCTTCTTCTCAGTGTCTCTGACATAGGGTTTCACTGTCCCGGGAAACTCTCTGCTAACACCCTGCAGAGCGCTGTGCCCAATATACAGAAACGTCTTGCGGTATCTCCTACAGGGAAAGTGCCAGGAGGGAAAAGTGAGCATTATGTTTAGACTTTCTCGGAACTGCTTCAAATCAACTAGATATCTTTGTGCTGTAAATCTCCCAACAGCCAAATGTAAAAGCAGCAAACATCTCGCTGTATGTCCCACATCCAAAGTGCCAAGAGAGAGCTTGCTCTCCCTGTCTTTGAGTACTGTTTGCACTGTCCCGATTACCTCTTTGCTAACATTCTCTTCAGAGCTGCAGTGAAACCAGGAACCACGTGGAGAAGGCACCCACACTGAAAGTGCCTGGAGGGAACATTGGGGCTTCTTCTCAGTGTCTCTGACATAGGGTTTCACTGTCCCGGGAAACTCTCTGCTAACACCCTGCAGAGCGCTGTGCCCAATATACAGAAACGTCTTGCGGTATCCCCTACAGGGAAAGTGCCAGGAGGGAAAAGTGAGGATTATGTTTAGACTTTCTCGGAACTGCTTCAAATCAACTAGATATCTTTGTGCTGTAAATCTCCCAACAGCCAAATGTAAAAGCAGCAAACATCTCGCTGTATGTCCCACATCCAAAGTGCCAAGAGAGAGCTTGCTCTCCCTGTCTTTGAGTACTGTTTGCACTGTCCCGATTACCTCTTTGCTAACATTCTCTTCAGAGCTGCAGTGAAACCAGGAACCACGTGGAGAAGGCACCCACACTGAAAGTGCCTGGAGGGAACATTGGGGCTTCTTCTCAGTGTCTCTGACATAGGGTTTCACTGTCCCGGGAAACTCTCTGCTAACACCCTGCAGAGCGCTGTGCCCAATATACAGAAACGTCTTGCGGTATCCCCTACAGGGAAAGTGCCAGGAGGGAAAAGTGAGGATTATGTTTAGACTTTCTCGGAACTGCTTCAAATCAACTAGATATCTTTGTGCTGTAAATCTCCCAACAGCCAAATGTAAAAGCAGCAAACATCTCGCTGTATGTCCCACATCCAAAGTGCCAAGAGAGAGCTTGCTCTCCCTGTCTTTGAGTACTGTTTGCACTGTCCCGATTACCTCTTTGCTAACATTCTCTTCAGAGCTGCAGTGAAACCAGGAACCACGTGGAGAAGGCACCCACACTGAAAGTGCCTGGAGGGAACATTGGGGCTTCTTCTCAGTGTCTCTGACATAGGGTTTCACTGTCCCGGGAAACTCTCTGCTAACACCCTGCAGAGCGCTGTGCCCAATATACAGAAACGTCTTGCGGTATCCCCTACAGGGAAAGTGCCAGGAGGGAAAAGTGAGGATTATGCTTAGACTTTCTCGGAACTGCTTCAAATCAACTAGATATCTTTGTGCTGTAAATCTCCCAACAGCCAAATGTAAAAGCAGCAAACATCTCGCTGTATGTCCCACATCCAAAGTGCCAAGAGAGAGCTTGCTCTCCCTGTCTTTGAGTACTGTTTGCACTGTCCCGATTACCTCTTTGCTAACATTCTCTTCAGAGCTGCAGTGAAACCAGGAACCACGTGGAGAAGGCACCCACACTGAAAGTGCCTGGAGGGAACATTGGGGCTTCTTCTCAGTGTCTCCGATATAGGGTTTCACTGTCCCGGGAAACTCTCTGCTAACACCCTGCAGAGCGCTGTGCCCAATGTACAGAAACGTCTTGCGGTATCCCCTACAGGGAAAGTGCCAGGAGGGAAAAGTGAGGATTATGTTTAGACTTTCTCGGAACTGCTTCAAATCAACTAGATATCTTTGTGCTGTAAATCTCCCAACAGCCAAATGTAAAAGCAGCAAACATCTCGCTGTATGTCCCACATCCAAAGTGCCAAGAGAGTAATGTAGAGCTTGCTCTCCCTGTCTTTGAGTACTGTTTGCACTGTCCCGATTACCTCTTTGCTAACATTCTCTTCAGAGCTGCAGTGAAACCAGGAACCACGTGGAGAAGGCACCCACACTGAAAGTGCCTGGAGTGAACATTGGGGCTTCTTCTCAGTGTCTCCGATATAGGGTTTCACTGTCCCGGGAAACTCTCTGCTAACACCCTGCAGAGCGCTGTGCCCAATGTACAGAAACGTCTTGCGGTATCCCCTACAGGGAAAGTGCCAGGAGGGAAAAGTGAGGATTATGTTTAGACTTTCTCGGAACTGCTTCAAATCAACTAGATATCTTTGTGCTGTAAATCTCCCAACAGCCAAATGTAAAAGCAGCAAACATCTCGCTGTATGTCCCACATCCAAAGTGCCAAGAGAGAGCTTGCTCTCCCTGTCTTTGAGTACTGTTTGCACTGTCCCGATTACCTCTTTGCTAACATTCTCTTCAGAGCTGCAGTGAAACCAGGAACCACGTGGAGAAGGCACCCACACTGAAAGTGCCTGGAGGGAACATTGGGGCTTCTTCTCAGTGTCTCTGACATAGGGTTTCACTGTCCCGGGAAACTCTCTGCTAACACCCTGCAGAGCGCTGTGCCCAATATACAGAAACGTCTTGCGGTATCCCCTACAGTGAAAGTGCCAGGAGGGAAAAGTGAGGATTATGCTTAGACTTTCTCGGAACTGCTTCAAATCAACTAGATATCTTTGTGCTGTAAATCTCCCAACAGCCAAATGTAAAAGCAGCAAACATCTCGCTGTATGTCCCACATCCAAAGTGCCAAGAGAGAGCTTGCTCTCCCTGTCTTTGAGTACTGTTTGCACTGTCCCGATTACCTCTTTGCTAACATTCTCTTCAGAGCTGCAGTGAAACCAGGAACCACGTGGAGAAGGCACCCACACTGAAAGTGCCTGGAGGGAACATTGGGGCTTCTTCTCAGTGTCTCTGACATAGGGTTTCACTGTCCCGGGAAACTCTCTGCTAACACCCTGCAGAGCGCTGTGCCCAATATACAGAAACGTCTTGCGGTATCTCCTACAGGGAAAGTGCCAGGAGGGAAAAGTGAGGATTATGCTTAGACTTTCTCGGAACTGCTTCAAATCAACTAGATATCTTTGTGCTGTAAATCTCCCAACAGCCAAATGTAAAAGCAGCAAACATCTCGCTGTATGTCCCACATCCAAAGTGCCAAGAGAGTAATGTAGAGCTTGCTCTCCCTGTCTTTGAGTACTGTTTGCACTGTCCCGATTACCTCTTTGCTAACATTCTCTTCAGAGCTGCAGTGAAACCAGGAACCACGTGGAGAAGGCACCCACACTGAAAGTGCCTGGAGGGAACATTGGGGCTTCTTCTCAGTGTCTCTGACATAGGGTTTCACTGTCCCGGGAAACTCTCTGCTAACACCCTGCAGAACGCTGTGCCCAATATACAGAAACGTCTTGCGGTATCTCCTACAGGGAAAGTGCCAGGAGGGAAAAGTGAGGATTATGTTTAGACTTTCTCGGAACTGCTTCAAATCAACTAGATATCTTTGTGCTGTAAATCTCCCAACAGCCAAATGTAAAAGCAGCAAACATCTCGCTGTATGTCCCACATCCAAAGTGCCAAGAGAGAGCTTGCTCTCCCTGTCTTTGAGTACTGTTTGCACTGTCCCGATTACCTCTTTGCTAACATTCTCTTCAGAGCTGCAGTGAAACCAGGAACCACGTGGAGAAGGCACCCACACTGAAAGTGCCTGGAGGGAACATTGGGGCTTCTTCTCAGTGTCTCCGATATAGGGTTTCACTGTCCCGGGAAACTCTCTGCTAACACCCTGCAGAGCATGTGCCCAATGTACAGAAACGTCTTGCGGTATCCCCTACAGGGAAAGTGCCAGGAGGGAAAAGTGAGGATTATGTTTAGACTTTCTCGGAACTGCTTCAAATCAACTAGATATCTTTGTGCTGTAAATCTCCCAACAGCCAAATGTAAAAGCAGCAAACATCTCGCTGTATGTCCCACATCCAAAGTGCCAAGAGAGAGCTTGCTCTCCCTGTCTTTGAGTACTGTTTGCACTGTCCCGATTACCTCTTTGCTAACATTCTCTTCAGAGCTGCAGTGAAACCAGGAACCACGTGGAGAAGGCACCCACACTGAAAGTGCCTGGAAGGAACATTGGGGCTTCTTCTCAGTGTCTCTGACATAGGGTTTCACTGTCCCGGGAAACTCTCTGCTAACACCCTGCAGAGCGCTGTGCCCAATATACAGAAACGTCTTGCGGTATCCCCTACAGGGAAAGTGCCAGGAGGGAAAAGTGAGGATTATGCTTAGACTTTCTCGGAACTGCTTCAAATCAACTAGATATCTTTGTGCTGTAAATCTCCCAACAGCCAAATGTAAAAGCAGCAAACATCTCGCTGTATGTCCCACATCCAAAGTGCCGAGAGAGTAATGTAGAGCTTGCTCTCCCTGTCTTTGAGTACTGTTTGCACTGTCCCGATTACCTCTTTGCTAACATTCTCTTCAGAGCTGCAGTGAAACCAGGAACCACGTGGAGAAGGCACCCACACTGAAAGTGCCTGGAGGGAACATTGGGGCTTCTTCTCAGTGTCTCTGACATAGGGTTTCACTGTCCCGGGAAACTCTCTGCTAACACCCTGCAGAGCGCTGTGCCCAATATACAGAAACGTCTTGCGGTATCCCCTACAGTGAAAGTGCCAGGAGGGAAAAGTGAGGATTATGCTTAGACTTTCTCGGAACTGCTTCAAATCAACTAGATATCTTTGTGCTGTAAATCTCCCAACAGCCAAATGTAAAAGCAGCAAACATCTCGCTGTATGTCCCACATCCAAAGTGCCAAGAGAGAGCTTGCTCTCCCTGTCTTTGAGTACTGTTTGCACTGTCCCGATTACCTCTTTGCTAACATTCTCTTCAGAGCTGCAGTGAAACCAGGAACCAGGTGGAGAAGGCACCCACACTGAAAGTGCCTGGAGGGAACATTGGGGCTTCTTCTCAGTGTCTCCGATATAGGGTTTCACTGTCCCGGGAAACTCTCTGCTAACACCCTGCAGAGCGCTGTGCCCAATATACAGAAACGTCTTGCGGTATCTCCTACAGGGAAAGTGCCAGGAGGGAAAAGTGAGGATTATGCTTAGACTTTCTCGGAACTGCTTCAAATCAACTAGATATCTTTGTGCTGTAAATCTCCCAACAGCCAAATGTAAAAGCAGCAAACATCTCGCTGTATGTCCCACATCCAAAGTGCCGAGAGAGTAATGTAGAGCTTGCTCTCCCTGTCTTTTGAGTACTGTTTGCACTGTCCCGATTACCTCTTTGCTAACATTCTCTTCAGAGCTGCAGTGAAACCAGGAACCACGTGGAGAAGGCACCCACACTGAAAGTGCCTGGAGGGAACATTGGGGCTTCTTCTCAGTGTCTCTGACATAGGGTTTCACTGTCCCGGGAAACTCTCTGCTAACACCCTGCAGAACGCTGTGCCCAATATACAGAAACGTCTTGCGGTATCTCCTACAGGGAAAGTGCCAGGAGGGAAAAGTGAGGATTATGTTTAGACTTTCTCGGAACTGCTTCAAATCAACTAGATATCTTTGTGCTGTAAATCTCCCAACAGCCAAATGTAAAAGCAGCAAACATCTCGCTGTATGTCCCACATCCAAAGTGCCAAGAGAGAGCTTGCTCTCCCTGTCTTTGAGTACTGTTTGCACTGTCCCGATTACCTCTTTGCTAACATTCTCTTCAGAGCTGCAGTGAAACCAGGAACCACGTGGAGAAGGCACCCACACTGAAAGTGCCTGGAGGGAACATTGGGGCTTCTTCTCAGTGTCTCCGATATAGGGTTTCACTGTCCCGGGAAACTCTCTGCTAACACCCTGCAGAGCGCTGTGCCCAATGTACAGAAACGTCTTGCGGTATCCCCTACAGGGAAAGTGCCAGGAGGGAAAAGTGAGGATTATGTTTAGACTTTCTCGGAACTGCTTCAAATCAACTAGATATCTTTGTGCTGTAAATCTCCCAACAGCCAAATGTAAAAGCAGCAAACATCTCGCTGTATGTCCCACATCCAAAGTGCCAAGAGAGAGCTTGCTCTCCCTGTCTTTGAGTACTGTTTGCACTGTCCCGATTACCTCTTTGCTAACATTCTCTTCAGAGCTGCAGTGAAACCAGGAACCACGTGGAGAAGGCACCCACACTGAAAGTGCCTGGAGGGAACATTGGGGCTTCTTCTCAGTGTCTCTGACATAGGGTTTCACTGTCCCGGGAAACTCTCTGCTAACACCCTGCAGAGCGCTGTGCCCAATATACAGAAACGTCTTGCGGTATCCCCTACAGTGAAAGTGCCAGGAAGGAAAAGTGAGGATTATGCTTAGACTTTCTCGGAACTGCTACAAATCAACTAGATATCTTTGTGCTGTAAATCTCCCAACAGCCAAATGTAAAAGCAGCAAACATCTCGCTGTATGTCCCACATCCAAAGTGCCAAGAGAGAGCTTGCTCTCCCTGTCTTTGAGTACTGTTTGCACTGTCCCGATTACCTCTTTGCTAACATTCTCTTCAGAGCTGCAGTGAAACCAGGAACCACGTGGAGAAGGCACCCACACTGAAAGTGCCTGGAGGGAACATTGGGGCTTCTTCTCAGTGTCTCTGACATAGGGTTTCACTGTCCCGGGAAACTCTCTGCTAACACCCTGCAGAGCGCTGTGCCCAATATACAGAAACGTCTTGCGGTATCTCCTACAGGGAAAGTGCCAGGAGGGAAAAGTGAGGATTATGTTTAGACTTTCTCGGAACTGCTTCAAATCAACTAGATATCTTTGTGCTGTAAATCTCCCAACAGCCAAATGTAAAAGCAGCAAACATCTCGCTGTATGTCCCACATCCAAAGTGCCAAGAGAGAGCTTGCTCTCCCTGTCTTTGAGTACTGTTTGCACTGTCCCGATTACCTCTTTGCTAACATTCTCTTCAGAGCTGCAGTGAAACCAGGAACCACGTGGAGAAGGCACCCACACTGAAAGTGCCTGGAGGGAACATTGGGGCTTCTTCTCAGTGTCTCTGACATAGGGTTTCACTGTCCCGGGAAACTCTCTGCTAACACCCTGCAGAGCGCTGTGCCCAATATACAGAAACGTCTTGCGGTATCCCCTACAGGGAAAGTGCCAGGAGGGAAAAGTGAGGATTATGTTTAGACTTTCTCGGAACTGCTTCAAATCAACTAGATATCTTTGTGCTGTAAATCTCCCAACAGCCAAATGTAAAAGCAGCAAACATCTCGCTGTATGTCCCACATCCAAAGTGCCAAGAGAGAGCTTGCTCTCCCTGTCTTTGAGTACTGTTTGCACTGTCCCGATTACCTCTTTGCTAACATTCTCTTCAGAGCTGCAGTGAAACCAGGAACCACGTGGAGAAGGCACCCACACTGAAAGTGCCTGGAGGGAACATTGGGGCTTCTTCTCAGTGTCTCTGACATAGGGTTTCACTGTCCCGGGAAACTCTCTGCTAACACCCTGCAGAGCGCTGTGCCCAATATACAGAAACGTCTTGCGGTATCCCCTACAGGGAAAGTGCCAGGAGGGAAAAGTGAGGATTATGCTTAGACTTTCTCGGAACTGCTTCAAATCAACTAGATATCTTTGTGCTGTAAATCTCCCAACAGCCAAATGTAAAAGCAGCAAACATCTCGCTGTATGTCCCACATCCAAAGTGCCAAGAGAGTAATGTAGAGCTTGCTCTCCCTGTCTTTGAGTACTGTTTGCACTGTCCCGATTACCTCTTTGCTAACATTCTCTTCAGAGCTGCAGTGAAACCAGGAACCACGTGGAGAAGGCACCCACACTGAAAGTGCCTGGAGGGAACATTGGGGCTTCTTCTCAGTGTCTCTGACATAGGGTTTCACTGTCCCGGGAAACTCTCTGCTAACACCCTGCAGAGCGCTGTGCCCAATATACAGAAACGTCTTGCGGTATACCCTACAGTGAAAGTGCCAGGAGGGAAAAGTGAGGATTATGCTTAGACTTTCTCGGAACTGCTTCAAATCAACTAGATATCTTTGTGCTGTAAATCTCCCAACAGCCAAATGTAAAAGCAGCAAACATCTCGCTGTATGTCCCACATCCAAAGTGCCAAGAGAGTAATGTAGAGCTTGCTCTCCCTGTCTTTGAGTACTGTTTGCACTGTCCCGATTACCTCTTTGCTAACATTCTCTTCAGAGCTGCAGTGAAACCAGGAACCACGTGGAGAAGGCACCCACACTGAAAGTGCCTGGAGGGAACATTGGGGCTTCTTCTCAGTGTCTCTGACATAGGGTTTCACTGTCCCGGGAAACTCTCTGCTAACACCCTGCAGAGCGCTGTGCCCAATATACAGAAACGTCTTGCGGTATCCCCTACAGTGAAAGTGCCAGGAGGGAAAAGTGAGGATTATGCTTAGACTTTCTCGGAACTGCTTCAAATCAACTAGATATCTTTGTGCTGTAAATCTCCCAACAGCCAAATGTAAAAGCAGCAAACATCTCGCTGTATGTCCCACATCCAAAGTGCCAAGAGAGAGCTTGCTCTCCCTGTCTTTGAGTACTGTTTGCACTGTCCCGATTACCTCTTTGCTAACATTCTCTTCAGAGCTGCAGTGAAACCAGGAACCACGTGGAGAAGGCACCCACACTGAAAGTGCCTGGAGTGAACATTGGGGCTTCTTCTCAGTGTCTCCGATATAGGGTTTCACTGTCCCGGGAAACTCTCTGCTAACACCCTGCAGAGCGCTGTGCCCAATGTACAGAAACGTCTTGCGGTATCCCCTACAGGGAAAGTGCCAGGAGGGAAAAGTGAGGATTATGTTTAGACTTTCTCGGAACTGCTTCAAATCAACTAGATATCTTTGTGCTGTAAATCTCCCAACAGCCAAATGTAAAAGCAGCAAACATCTCGCTGTATGTCCCACATCCAAAGTGCCAAGAGAGAGCTTGCTCTCCCTGTCTTTGAGTACTGTTTGCACTGTCCCGATTACCTCTTTGCTAACATTCTCTTCAGAGCTGCAGTGAAACCAGGAACCACGTGGAGAAGGCACCCACACTGAAAGTGCCTGGAGGGAACATTGGGGCTTCTTCTCAGTGTCTCTGACATAGGGTTTCACTGTCCCGGGAAACTCTCTGCTAACACCCTGCAGAGCGCTGTGCCCAATATACAGAAACGTCTTGCGGTATCCCCTACAGGGAAAGTGCCAGGAGGGAAAAGTGAGGATTATGCTTAGACTTTCTCGGAACTGCTTCAAATCAACTAGATATCTTTGTGCTGTAAATCTCCCAACAGCCAAATGTAAAAGCAGCAAACATCTCGCTGTATGTCCCACATCCAAAGTGCCAAGAGAGTAATGTAGAGCTTGCTCTCCCTGTCTTTGAGTACTGTTTGCACTGTCCCGATTACCTCTTTGCTAACATTCTCTTCAGAGCTGCAGTGAAACCAGGAACCACGTGGAGAAGGCACCCACACTGAAAGTGCCTGGAGTGAACATTGGGGCTTCTTCTCAGTGTCTCCGATATAGGGTTTCACTGTCCCGGGAAACTCTCTGCTAACACCCTGCAGAGCGCTGTGCCCAATGTACAGAAACGTCTTGCGGTATCCCCTACAGGGAAAGTGCCAGGAGGGAAAAGTGAGGATTATGTTTAGACTTTCTCGGAACTGCTTCAAATCAACTAGATATCTTTGTGCTGTAAATCTCCCAACAGCCAAATGTAAAAGCAGCAAACATCTCGCTGTATGTCCCACATCCAAAGTGCCAAGAGAGAGCTTGCTCTCCCTGTCTTTGAGTACTGTTTGCACTGTCCCGATTACCTCTTTGCTAACATTCTCTTCAGAGCTGCAGTGAAACCAGGAACCACGTGGAGAAGGCACCCACACTGAAAGTGCCTGGAGGGAACATTGGGGCTTCTTCTCAGTGTCTCTGACATAGGGTTTCACTGTCCCGGGAAACTCTCTGCTAACACCCTGCAGAGCGCTGTGCCCAATATACAGAAACGTCTTGCGGTATCCCCTACAGGGAAAGTGCCAGGAGGGAAAAGTGAGGATTATGCTTAGACTTTCTCGGAACTGCTTCAAATCAACTAGATATCTTTGTGCTGTAAATCTCCCAACAGCCAAATGTAAAAGCAGCAAACATCTCGCTGTATGTCCCACATCCAAAGTGCCAAGAGAGTAATGTAGAGCTTGCTCTCCCTGTCTTTGAGTACTGTTTGCACTGTCCCGATTACCTCTTTGCTAACATTCTCTTCAGAGCTGCAGTGAAACCAGGAACCACGTGGAGAAGGCACCCACACTGAAAGTGCCTGGAGGGAACATTGGGGCTTCTTCTCAGTGTCTCTGACATAGGGTTTCACTGTCCCGGGAAACTCTCTGCTAACACCCTGCAGAGCGCTGTGCCCAATATACAGAAACGTCTTGCGGTATCCCCTACAGGGAAAGTGCCAGGAGGGAAAAGTGAGGATTATGCTTAGACTTTCTCGGAACTGCTTCAAATCAACTAGATATCTTTGTGCTGTAAATCTCCCAACAGCCAAATGTAAAAGCAGCAAACATCTCGCTGTATGTCCCACATCCAAAGTGCCAAGAGAGAGCTTGCTCTCCCTGTCTTTGAGTACTGTTTGCACTGTCCCGATTACCTCTTTGCTAACATTCTCTTCAGAGCTGCAGTGAAACCAGGAACCACGTGGAGAAGGCACCCACACTGAAAGTGCCTGGAGGGAACATTGGGGCTTCTTCTCAGTGTCTCCGATATAGGGTTTCACTGTCCCGGGAAACTCTCTGCTAACACCCTGCAGAGCGCTGTGCCCAATGTACAGAAACGTCTTGCGGTATCCCCTACAGGGAAAGTGCCAGGAGGGAAAAGTGAGGATTATGTTTAGACTTTCTCGGAACTGCTTCAAATCAACTAGATATCTTTGTGCTGTAAATCTCCCAACAGCCAAATGTAAAAGCAGCAAACATCTCGCTGTATGTCCCACATCCAAAGTGCCAAGAGAGAGCTTGCTCTCCCTGTCTTTGAGTACTGTTTGCACTGTCCCGATTACCTCTTTGCTAACATTCTCTTCAGAGCTGCAGTGAAACCAGGAACCACGTGGAGAAGGCACCCACACTGAAAGTGCCTGGAGGGAACATTGGGGCTTCTTCTCAGTGTCTCCGATATAGGGTTTCACTGTCCCGGGAAACTCTCTGCTAACACCCTGCAGAGCGCTGTGCCCAATGTACAGAAACGTCTTGCGGTATCCCCTACAGGGAAAGTGCCAGGAGGGAAAAGTGAGGATTATGTTTAGACTTTCTCGGAACTGCTTCAAATCAACTAGATATCTTTGTGCTGTAAATCTCCCAACAGCCAAATGTAAAAGCAGCAAACATCTCGCTGTATGTCCCACATCCAAAGTGCCAAGAGAGAGCTTGCTCTCCCTGTCTTTGAGTACTGTTTGCACTGTCCCGATTACCTCTTTGCTAACATTCTCTTCAGAGCTGCAGTGAAACCAGGAACCACGTGGAGAAGGCACCCACACTGAAAGTGCCTGGAGGGAACATTGGGGCTTCTTCTCAGTCTCTCTGACATAGGGTTTCACTGTCCCGGGAAACTCTCTGCTAACACCCTGCAGAGCGCTGTGCCCAATATACAGAAACGTCTTGCGGTATCCCCTACAGGGAAAGTGCCAGGAGGGAAAAGTGAGGATTATGCTTAGACTTTCTCGGAACTGCTTCAAATCAACTAGATATCTTTGTGCTGTAAATCTCCCAACAGCCAAATGTAAAAGCAGCAAACATCTCGCTGTATGTCCCACATCCAAAGTGCCAAGAGAGAGCTTGCTCTCCCTGTCTTTGAGTACTGTTTGCACTGTCCCGATTACCTCTTTGCTAACATTCTCTTCAGAGCTGCAGTGAAACCAGGAACCACGTGGAGAAGGCACCCACACTGAAAGTGCCTGGAGGGAACATTGGGGCTTCTTCTCAGTGTCTCTGACATAGGGTTTCACTGTCCCGGGAAACTCTCTGCTAACACCCTGCAGAGCGCTGTGCCCAATATACAGAAACGTCTTGCGGTATCCCCTACAGTGAAAGTGCCAGGAGGGAAAAGTGAGGATTATGCTTAGACTTTCTCGGAACTGCTTCAAATCAACTAGATATCTTTGTGCTGTAAATCTCCCAACAGCCAAATGTAAAAGCAGCAAACATCTCGCTGTATGTCCCACATCCAAAGTGCCAAGAGAGAGCTTGCTCTCCCTGTCTTTGAGTACTGTTTGCACTGTCCCGATTACCTCTTTGCTAACATTCTCTTCAGAGCTGCAGTGAAACCAGGAACCACGTGGAGAAGGCACCCACACTGAAAGTGCCTGGAGTGAACATTGGGGCTTCTTCTCAGTGTCTCCGATATAGGGTTTCACTGTCCCGGGAAACTCTCTGCTAACACCCTGCAGAGCGCTGTGCCCAATGTACAGAAACGTCTTGCGGTATCCCCTACAGGGAAAGTGCCAGGAGGGAAAAGTGAGGATTATGTTTAGACTTTCTCGGAACTGCTTCAAATCAACTAGATATCTTTGTGCTGTAAATCTCCCAACAGCCAAATGTAAAAGCAGCAAACATCTCGCTGTATGTCCCACATCCAAAGTGCCAAGAGAGAGCTTGCTCTCCCTGTCTTTGAGTACTGTTTGCACTGTCCCGATTACCTCTTTGCTAACATTCTCTTCAGAGCTGCAGTGAAACCAGGAACCACGTGGAGAAGGCACCCACACTGAAAGTGCCTGGAGGGAACATTGGGGCTTCTTCTCAGTCTCTCTGACATAGGGTTTCACTGTCCCGGGAAACTCTCTGCTAACACCCTGCAGAGCGCTGTGCCCAATATACAGAAACGTCTTGCGGTATCCCCTACAGGGAAAGTGCCAGGAGGGAAAAGTGAGGATTATGCTTAGACTTTCTCGGAACTGCTTCAAATCAACTAGATATCTTTGTGCTGTAAATCTCCCAACAGCCAAATGTAAAAGCAGCAAACATCTCGCTGTATGTCCCACATCCAAAGTGCCGAGAGAGTAATGTAGAGCTTGCTCTCCCTGTCTTTGAGTACTGTTTGCACTGTCCCGATTACCTCTTTGCTAACATTCTCTTCAGAGCTGCAGTGAAACCAGGAACCACGTGGAGAAGGCACCCACACTGAAAGTGCCTGGAGGGAACATTGGGGCTTCTTCTCAGTGTCTCTGACATAGGGTTTCACTGTCCCGGGAAACTCTCTGCTAACACCCTGCAGAGCGCTGTGCCCAATATACAGAAACGTCTTGCGGTATCCCCTACAGGGAAAGTGCCAGGAGGGAAAAGTGAGGATTATGCTTAGACTTTCTCGGAACTGCTTCAAATCAACTAGATATCTTTGTGCTGTAAATCTCCCAACAGCCAAATGTAAAAGCAGCAAACATCTCGCTGTATGTCCCACATCCAAAGTGCCGAGAGAGTAATGTAGAGCTTGCTCTCCCTGTCTTTGAGTACTGTTTGCACTGTCCCGATTACCTCTTTGCTAACATTCTCTTCAGAGCTGCAGTGAAACCAGGAACCACGTGGAGAAGGCACCCACACTGAAAGTGCCTGGAGGGAACATTGGGGCTTCTTCTCAGTGTCTCTGACATAGGGTTTCACTGTCCCGGGAAACTCTCTGCTAACACCCTGCAGAGCGCTGTGCCCAATATACAGAAACGTCTTGCGGTATCTCCTACAGGGAAAGTGCCAGGAGGGAAAAGTGAGGATTATGTTTAGACTTTCTCGGAACTGCTTCAAATCAACTAGATATCTTTGTGCTGTAAATCTCCCAACAGCCAAATGTAAAAGCAGCAAACATCTCGCTGTATGTCCCACATCCAAAGTGCCAAGAGAGAGCTTGCTCTCCCTGTCTTTGAGTACTGTTTGCACTGTCCCGATTACCTCTTTGCTAACATTCTCTTCAGAGCTGCAGTGAAACCAGGAACCACGTGGAGAAGGCACCCACACTGAAAGTGCCTGGAGGGAACATTGGGGCTTCTTCTCAGTGTCTCTGACATAGGGTTTCACTGTCCCGGGAAACTCTCTGCTAACACCCTGCAGAGCGCTGTGCCCAATATACAGAAACGTCTTGCGGTATCCCCTACAGGGAAAGTGCCAGGAGGGAAAAGTGAGGATTATGTTTAGACTTTCTCGGAACTGCTTCAAATCAACTAGATATCTTTGTGCTGTAAATCTCCCAACAGCCAAATGTAAAAGCAGCAAACATCTCGCTGTATGTCCCACATCCAAAGTGCCAAGAGAGAGCTTGCTCTCCCTGTCTTTGAGTACTGTTTGCACTGTCCCGATTACCTCTTTGCTAACATTCTCTTCAGAGCTGCAGTGAAACCAGGAACCACGTGGAGAAGGCACCCACACTGAAAGTGCCTGGAGTGAACATTGGGGCTTCTTCTCAGTGTCTCCGATATAGGGTTTCACTGTCCCGGGAAACTCTCTGCTAACACCCTGCAGAGCGCTGTGCCCAATGTACAGAAACGTCTTGCGCTATCCCCTACAGGGAAAGTGCCAGGAGGGAAAAGTGAGGATTATGTTTAGACTTTCTCGGAACTGCTTCAAATCAACTAGATATCTTTGTGCTGTAAATCTCCCAACAGCCAAATGTAAAAGCAGCAAACATCTCGCTGTATGTCCCACATCCAAAGTGCCAAGAGAGAGCTTGCTCTCCCTGTCTTTGAGTACTGTTTGCACTGTCCCGATTACCTCTTTGCTAACATTCTCTTCAGAGCTGCAGTGAAACCAGGAACCACGTGGAGAAGGCACCCACACTGAAAGTGCCTGGAGGGAACATTGGGGCTTCTTCTCAGTCTCTCTGACATAGGGTTTCACTGTCCCGGGAAACTCTCTGCTAACACCCTGCAGAGCGCTGTGCCCAATATACAGAAACGTCTTGCGGTATCCCCTACAGTGAAAGTGCCAGGAGGGAAAAGTGAGGATTATGCTTAGACTTTCTCGGAACTGCTTCAAATCAACTAGATATCTTTGTGCTGTAAATCTCCCAACAGCCAAATGTAAAAGCAGCAAACATCTCGCTGTATGTCCCACATCCAAAGTGCCAAGAGAGTAATGTAGAGCTTGCTCTCCCTGTCTTTGAGTACTGTTTGCACTGTCCCGATTACCTCTTTGCTAACATTCTCTTCAGAGCTGCAGTGAAACCAGGAACCACGTGGAGAAGGCACCCACACTGAAAGTGCCTGGAGGGAACATTGGGGCTTCTTCTCAGTGTCTCTGACATAGGGTTTCACTGTCCCGGGAAACTCTCTGCTAACACCCTGCAGAGCGCTGTGCCCAATATACAGAAACGTCTTGCGGTATCTCCTACAGGGAAAGTGCCAGGAGGGAAAAGTGAGGATTATGTTTAGACTTTCTCGGAACTGCTTCAAATCAACTAGATATCTTTGTGCTGTAAATCTCCCAACAGCCAAATGTAAAAGCAGCAAACATCTCGCTGTATGTCCCACATCCAAAGTGCCAAGAGAGAGCTTGCTCTCCCTGTCTTTGAGTACTGTTTGCACTGTCCCGATTACCTCTTTGCTAACATTCTCTTCAGAGCTGCAGTGAAACCAGGAACCACGTGGAGAAGGCACCCACACTGAAAGTGCCTGGAGGGAACATTGGGGCTTCTTCTCAGTGTCTCTGACATAGGGTTTCACTGTCCCGGGAAACTCTCTGCTAACACCCTGCAGAGCGCTGTGCCCAATATACAGAAACGTCTTGCGGTATCCCCTACAGGGAAAGTGCCAGGAGGGAAAAGTGAGGATTA
The DNA here is from genome assembly GCF_963924245.1 of Chroicocephalus ridibundus. Lineage (NCBI taxonomy): Eukaryota > Metazoa > Chordata > Aves > Charadriiformes > Laridae > Chroicocephalus > Chroicocephalus ridibundus. The sequence goes on along the minus strand of NC_086285.1, from coordinate 68,292,409 downwards.
TGCTTAGACTTTCTCGGAACTGCTTCAAATCAACTAGATATCTTTGTGCTGTAAATCTCCCAACAGCCAAATGTAAAAGCAGCAAACATCTCGCTGTATGTCCCACATCCAAAGTGCCGAGAGAGTAATGTAGAGCTTGCTCTCCCTGTCTTTGAGTACTGTTTGCACTGTCCCGATTACCTCTTTGCTAACATTCTCTTCAGAGCTGCAGTGAAACCAGGAACCACGTGGAGAAGGCACCCACACTGAAAGTGCCTGGAGGGAACATTGGGGCTTCTTCTCAGTGTCTCTGACATAGGGTTTCACTGTCCCGGGAAACTCTCTGCTAACACCCTGCAGAGCGCTGTGCCCAATATACAGAAACGTCTTGCGGTATCCCCTACAGGGAAAGTGCCAGGAGGGAAAAGTGAGGATTATGTTTAGACTTTCTCGGAACTGCTTCAAATCAACTAGATATCTTTGTGCTGTAAATCTCCCAACAGCCAAATGTAAAAGCAGCAAACATCTCGCTGTATGTCCCACATCCAAAGTGCCAAGAGAGAGCTTGCTCTCCCTGTCTTTGAGTACTGTTTGCACTGTCCCGATTACCTCTTTGCTAACATTCTCTTCAGAGCTGCAGTGAAACCAGGAACCACGTGGAGAAGGCACCCACACTGAAAGTGCCTGGAGGGAACATTGGGGCTTCTTCTCAGTGTCTCTGACATAGGGTTTCACTGTCCCGGGAAACTCTCTGCTAACACCCTGCAGAGCGCTGTGCCCAATATACAGAAACGTCTTGCGGTATCCCCTACAGGGAAAGTGCCAGGAGGGAAAAGTGAGGATTATGTTTACACTTTCTCGGAACTGCTTCAAATCAACTAGATATCTTTGTGCTGTAAATCTCCCAACAGCCAAATGTAAAAGCAGCAAACATCTCGCTGTATGTCCCACATCCAAAGTGCCAAGAGAGAGCTTGCTCTCCCTGTCTTTGAGTACTGTTTGCACTGTCCCGATTACCTCTTTGCTAACATTCTCTTCAGAGCTGCAGTGAAACCAGGAACCACGTGGAGAAGGCACCCACACTGAAAGTGCCTGGAGTGAACATTGGGGCTTCTTCTCAGTGTCTCCGATATAGGGTTTCACTGTCCCGGGAAACTCTCTGCTAACACCCTGCAGAGCGCTGTGCCCAATGTACAGAAACGTCTTGCGGTATCCCCTACAGTGAAAGTGCCAGGAGGGAAAAGTGAGGATTATGCTTAGACTTTCTCGGAACTGCTTCAAATCAACTAGATATCTTTGTGCTGTAAATCTCCCAACAGCCAAATGTAAAAGCAGCAAACATCTCGCTGTATGTCCCACATCCAAAGTGCCAAGAGAGAGCTTGCTCTCCCTGTCTTTGAGTACTGTTTGCACTGTCCCGATTACCTCTTTGCTAACATTCTCTTCAGAGCTGCAGTGAAACCAGGAACCACGTGGAGAAGGCACCCACACTGAAAGTGCCTGGAGTGAACATTGGGGCTTCTTCTCAGTGTCTCCGATATAGGGTTTCACTGTCCCGGGAAACTCTCTGCTAACACCCTGCAGAGCGCTGTGCCCAATGTACAGAAACGTCTTGCGGTATCCCCTACAGGGAAAGTGCCAGGAGGGAAAAGTGAGGATTATGTTTAGACTTTCTCGGAACTGCTTCAAATCAACTAGATATCTTTGTGCTGTAAATCTCCCAACAGCCAAATGTAAAAGCAGCAAACATCTCGCTGTATGTCCCACATCCAAAGTGCCAAGAGAGAGCTTGCTCTCCCTGTCTTTGAGTACTGTTTGCACTGTCCCGATTACCTCTTTGCTAACATTCTCTTCAGAGCTGCAGTGAAACCAGGAACCACGTGGAGAAGGCACCCACACTGAAAGTGCCTGGAGGGAACATTGGGGCTTCTTCTCAGTGTCTCTGACATAGGGTTTCACTGTCCCGGGAAACTCTCTGCTAACACCCTGCAGAGCGCTGTGCCCAATATACAGAAACGTCTTGCGGTATCTCCTACAGGGAAAGTGCCAGGAGGGAAAAGTGAGGATTATGTTTAGACTTTCTCGGAACTGCTTCAAATCAACTAGATATCTTTGTGCTGTAAATCTCCCAACAGCCAAATGTAAAAGCAGCAAACATCTCGCTGTATGTCCCACATCCAAAGTGCCAAGAGAGAGCTTGCTCTCCCTGTCTTTGAGTACTGTTTGCACTGTCCCGATTACCTCTTTGCTAACATTCTCTTCAGAGCTGCAGTGAAACCAGGAACCACGTGGAGAAGGCACCCACACTGAAAGTGCCTGGAGGGAACATTGGGGCTTCTTCTCAGTGTCTCTGACATAGGGTTTCACTGTCCCGGGAAACTCTCTGCTAACACCCTGCAGAGCGCTGTGCCCAATATACAGAAACGTCTTGCGGTATCCCCTACAGGGAAAGTGCCAGGAGGGAAAAGTGAGGATTATGTTTAGACTTTCTCGGAACTGCTTCAAATCAACTAGATATCTTTGTGCTGTAAATCTCCCAACAGCCAAATGTAAAAGCAGCAAACATCTCGCTGTATGTCCCACATCCAAAGTGCCAAGAGAGAGCTTGCTCTCCCTGTCTTTGAGTACTGTTTGCACTGTCCCGATTACCTCTTTGCTAACATTCTCTTCAGAGCTGCAGTGAAACCAGGAACCACGTGGAGAAGGCACCCACACTGAAAGTGCCTGGAGTGAACATTGGGGCTTCTTCTCAGTGTCTCCGATATAGGGTTTCACTGTCCCGGGAAACTCTCTGCTAACACCCTGCAGAGCGCTGTGCCCAATGTACAGAAACGTCTTGCGGTATCCCCTACAGGGAAAGTGCCAGGAGGGAAAAGTGAGGATTATGTTTAGACTTTCTCGGAACTGCTTCAAATCAACTAGATATCTTTGTGCTGTAAATCTCCCAACAGCCAAATGTAAAAGCAGCAAACATCTCGCTGTATGTCCCACATCCAAAGTGCCAAGAGAGAGCTTGCTCTCCCTGTCTTTGAGTACTGTTTGCACTGTCCCGATTACCTCTTTGCTAACATTCTCTTCAGAGCTGCAGTGAAACCAGGAACCACGTGGAGAAGGCACCCACACTGAAAGTGCCTGGAGGGAACATTGGGGCTTCTTCTCAGTGTCTCTGACATAGGGTTTCACTGTCCCGGGAAACTCTCTGCTAACACCCTGCAGAGCGCTGTGCCCAATATACAGAAACGTCTTGCGGTATCCCCTACAGTGAAAGTGCCAGGAGGGAAAAGTGAGGATTATGCTTAGACTTTCTCGGAACTGCTTCAAATCAACTAGATATCTTTGTGCTGTAAATCTCCCAACAGCCAAATGTAAAAGCAGCAAACATCTCGCTGTATGTCCCACATCCAAAGTGCCAAGAGAGAGCTTGCTCTCCCTGTCTTTGAGTACTGTTTGCACTGTCCCGATTACCTCTTTGCTAACATTCTCTTCAGAGCTGCAGTGAAACCAGGAACCACGTGGAGAAGGCACCCACACTGAAAGTGCCTGGAGTGAACATTGGGGCTTCTTCTCAGTGTCTCCGATATAGGGTTTCACTGTCCCGGGAAACTCTCTGCTAACACCCTGCAGAGCGCTGTGCCCAATGTACAGAAACGTCTTGCGGTATCCCCTACAGGGAAAGTGCCAGGAGGGAAAAGTGAGGATTATGTTTAGACTTTCTCGGAACTGCTTCAAATCAACTAGATATCTTTGTGCTGTAAATCTCCCAACAGCCAAATGTAAAAGCAGCAAACATCTCGCTGTATGTCCCACATCCAAAGTGCCAAGAGAGAGCTTGCTCTCCCTGTCTTTGAGTACTGTTTGCACTGTCCCGATTACCTCTTTGCTAACATTCTCTTCAGAGCTGCAGTGAAACCAGGAACCACGTGGAGAAGGCACCCACACTGAAAGTGCCTGGAGGGAACATTGGGGCTTCTTCTCAGTGTCTCTGACATAGGGTTTCACTGTCCCGGGAAACTCTCTGCTAACACCCTGCAGAGCGCTGTGCCCAATATACAGAAACGTCTTGCGGTATCCCCTACAGGGAAAGTGCCAGGAGGGAAAAGTGAGGATTATGCTTAGACTTTCTCGGAACTGCTTCAAATCAACTAGATATCTTTGTGCTGTAAATCTCCCAACAGCCAAATGTAAAAGCAGCAAACATCTCGCTGTATGTCCCACATCCAAAGTGCCGAGAGAGTAATGTAGAGCTTGCTCTCCCTGTCTTTGAGTACTGTTTGCACTGTCCCGATTACCTCTTTGCTAACATTCTCTTCAGAGCTGCAGTGAAACCAGGAACCACGTGGAGAAGGCACCCACACTGAAAGTGCCTGGAGGGAACATTGGGGCTTCTTCTCAGTGTCTCTGACATAGGGTTTCACTGTCCCGGGAAACTCTCTGCTAACACCCTGCAGAGCGCTGTGCCCAATATACAGAAACGTCTTGCGGTATCTCCTACAGGGAAAGTGCCAGGAGGGAAAAGTGAGGATTATGTTTAGACTTTCTCGGAACTGCTTCAAATCAACTAGATATCTTTGTGCTGTAAATCTCCCAACAGCCAAATGTAAAAGCAGCAAACATCTCGCTGTATGTCCCACATCCAAAGTGCCAAGAGAGAGCTTGCTCTCCCTGTCTTTGAGTACTGTTTGCACTGTCCCGATTACCTCTTTGCTAACATTCTCTTCAGAGCTGCAGTGAAACCAGGAACCACGTGGAGAAGGCACCCACACTGAAAGTGCCTGGAGGGAACATTGGGGCTTCTTCTCAGTGTCTCTGACATAGGGTTTCACTGTCCCGGGAAACTCTCTGCTAACACCCTGCAGAGCGCTGTGCCCAATGTACAGAAACGTCTTGCGGTATCCCCTACAGGGAAAGTGCCAGGAGGGAAAAGTGAGGATTATGTTTAGACTTTCTCGGAACTGCTTCAAATCAACTAGATATCTTTGTGCTGTAAATCTCCCAACAGCCAAATGTAAAAGCAGCAAACATCTCGCTGTATGTCCCACATCCAAAGTGCCAAGAGAGAGCTTGCTCTCCCTGTCTTTGAGTACTGTTTGCACTGTCCCGATTACCTCTTTGCTAACATTCTCTTCAGAGCTGCAGTGAAACCAGGAACCACGTGGAGAAGGCACCCACACTGAAAGTGCCTGGAGGGAACATTGGGGCTTCTTCTCAGTGTCTCTGACATAGGGTTTCACTGTCCCGGGAAACTCTCTGCTAACACCCTGCAGAGCGCTGTGCCCAATATACAGAAACGTCTTGCGGTATCCCCTACAGGGAAAGTGCCAGGAGGGAAAAGTGAGGATTATGTTTAGACTTTCTCGGAACTGCTTCAAATCAACTAGATATCTTTGTGCTGTAAATCTCCCAACAGCCAAATGTAAAAGCAGCAAACATCTCGCTGTATGTCCCACATCCAAAGTGCCAAGAGAGAGCTTGCTCTCCCTGTCTTTGAGTACTGTTTGCACTGTCCCGATTACCTCTTTGCTAACATTCTCTTCAGAGCTGCAGTGAAACCAGGAACCACGTGGAGAAGGCACCCACACTGAAAGTGCCTGGAGGGAACATTGGGGCTTCTTCTCAGTGTCTCCGATATAGGGTTTCACTGTCCCGGGAAACTCTCTGCTAACACCCTGCAGAGCGCTGTGCCCAATGTACAGAAACGTCTTGCGCTATCCCCTACAGGGAAAGTGCCAGGAGGGAAAAGTGAGGATTATGTTTAGACTTTCTCGGAACTGCTTCAAATCAACTAGATATCTTTGTGCTGTAAATCTCCCAACAGCCAAATGTAAAAGCAGCAAACATCTCGCTGTATGTCCCACATCCAAAGTGCCAAGAGAGAGCTTGCTCTCCCTGTCTTTGAGTACTGTTTGCACTGTCCCGATTACCTCTTTGCTAACATTCTCTTCAGAGCTGCAGTGAAACCAGGAACCACGTGGAGAAGGCACCCACACTGAAAGTGCCTGGAGTGAACATTGGGGCTTCTTCTCAGTGTCTCCGATAGAGGGTTTCACTGTCCCGGGAAACTCTCTGCTAACACCCTGCAGAGCGCTGTGCCCAATGTACAGAAACGTCTTGCGGTATCCCCTACAGGGAAAGTGCCAGGAGGGAAAAGTGAGGATTATGTTTAGACTTTCTCGGAACTGCTTCAAATCAACTAGATATCTTTGTGCTGTAAATCTCCCAACAGCCAAATGTAAAAGCAGCAAACATCTCGCTGTATGTCCCACATCCAAAGTGCCAAGAGAGTAATGTAGAGCTTGCTCTCCCTGTCTTTGAGTACTGTTTGCACTGTCCCGATTACCTCTTTGCTAACATTCTCTTCAGAGCTGCAGTGAAACCAGGAACCACGTGGAGAAGGCACCCACACTGAAAGTGCCTGGAGGGAACATTGGGGCTTCTTCTCAGTGTCTCTGACATAGGGTTTCACTGTCCCGGGAAACTCTCTGCTAACACCCTGCAGAGCGCTGTGCCCAATATACAGAAACGTCTTGCGGTATCTCCTACAGGGAAAGTGCCAGGAGGGAAAAGTGAGGATTATGTTTAGACTTTCTCGGAACTGCTTCAAATCAACTAGATATCTTTGTGCTGTAAATCTCCCAACAGCCAAATGTAAAAGCAGCAAACATCTCGCTGTATGTCCCACATCCAAAGTGCCAAGAGAGTAATGTAGAGCTTGCTCTCCCTGTCTTTGAGTACTGTTTGCACTGTCCCGATTACCTCTTTGCTAACATTCTCTTCAGAGCTGCAGTGAAACCAGGAACCACGTGGAGAAGGCACCCACACTGAAAGTGCCTGGAGGGAACATTGGGGCTTCTTCTCAGTGTCTCTGACATAGGGTTTCACTGTCCCGGGAAACTCTCTGCTAACACCCTGCAGAGCGCTGTGCCCAATATACAGAAACGTCTTGCGGTATCCCCTACAGTGAAAGTGCCAGGAGGGAAAAGTGAGGATTATGCTTAGACTTTCTCGGAACTGCTTCAAATCAACTAGATATCTTTGTGCTGTAAATCTCCCAACAGCCAAATGTAAAAGCAGCAAACATCTCGCTGTATGTCCCACATCCAAAGTGCCAAGAGAGAGCTTGCTCTCCCTGTCTTTGAGTACTGTTTGCACTGTCCCGATTACCTCTTTGCTAACATTCTCTTCAGAGCTGCAGTGAAACCAGGAACCACGTGGAGAAGGCACCCACACTGAAAGTGCCTGGAGGGAACATTGGGGCTTCTTCTCAGTGTCTCTGACATAGGGTTTCACTGTCCCGGGAAACTCTCTGCTAACACCCTGCAGAGCGCTGTGCCCAATATACAGAAACGTCTTGCGGTATCTCCTACAGGGAAAGTGCCAGGAGGGAAAAGTGAGGATTATGTTTAGACTTTCTCGGAACTGCTTCAAATCAACTAGATATCTTTGTGCTGTAAATCTCCCAACAGCCAAATGTAAAAGCAGCAAACATCTCGCTGTATGTCCCACATCCAAAGTGCCAAGAGAGTAATGTAGAGCTTGCTCTCCCTGTCTTTGAGTACTGTTTGCACTGTCCCGATTACCTCTTTGCTAACATTCTCTTCAGAGCTGCAGTGAAACCAGGAACCACGTGGAGAAGGCACCCACACTGAAAGTGCCTGGAGGGAACATTGGGGCTTCTTCTCAGTGTCTCTGACATAGGGTTTCACTGTCCCGGGAAACTCTCTGCTAACACCCTGCAGAGCGCTGTGCCCAATATACAGAAACGTCTTGCGGTATCTCCTACAGGGAAAGTGCCAGGAGGGAAAAGTGAGGATTATGTTTAGACTTTCTCGGAACTGCTTCAAATCAACTAGATATCTTTGTGCTGTAAATCTCCCAACAGCCAAATGTAAAAGCAGCAAACATCTCGCTGTATGTCCCACATCCAAAGTGCCAAGAGAGTAATGTAGAGCTTGCTCTCCCTGTCTTTGAGTACTGTTTGCACTGTCCCGATTACCTCTTTGCTAACATTCTCTTCAGAGCTGCAGTGAAACCAGGAACCACGTGGAGAAGGCACCCACACTGAAAGTGCCTGGAGGGAACATTGGGGCTTCTTCTCAGTGTCTCTGACATAGGGTTTCACTGTCCCGGGAAACTCTCTGCTAACACCCTGCAGAGCGCTGTGCCCAATATACAGAAACGTCTTGCGGTATCTCCTACAGGGAAAGTGCCAGGAGGGAAAAGTGAGGATTATGTTTAGACTTTCTCGGAACTGCTTCAAATCAACTAGATATCTTTGTGCTGTAAATCTCCCAACAGCCAAATGTAAAAGCAGCAAACATCTCGCTGTATGTCCCACATCCAAAGTGCCAAGAGAGTAATGTAGAGCTTGCTCTCCCTGTCTTTGAGTACTGTTTGCACTGTCCCGATTACCTCTTTGCTAACATTCTCTTCAGAGCTGCAGTGAAACCAGGAACCACGTGGAGAAGGCACCCACACTGAAAGTGCCTGGAGGGAACATTGGGGCTTCTTCTCAGTGTCTCTGACATAGGGTTTCACTGTCCCGGGAAACTCTCTGCTAACACCCTGCAGAGCGCTGTGCCCAATATACAGAAACGTCTTGCGGTATCTCCTACAGGGAAAGTGCCAGGAGGGAAAAGTGAGGATTATGTTTAGACTTTCTCGGAACTGCTTCAAATCAACTAGATATCTTTGTGCTGTAAATCTCCCAACAGCCAAATGTAAAAGCAGCAAACATCTCGCTGTATGTCCCACATCCAAAGTGCCAAGAGAGAGCTTGCTCTCCCTGTCTTTGAGTACTGTTTGCACTGTCCCGATTACCTCTTTGCTAACATTCTCTTCAGAGCTGCAGTGAAACCAGGAACCACGTGGAGAAGGCACCCACACTGAAAGTGCCTGGAGGGAACATTGGGGCTTCTTCTCAGTGTCTCTGACATAGGGTTTCACTGTCCCGGGAAACTCTCTGCTAACACCCTGCAGAGCGCTGTGCCCAATATACAGAAACGTCTTGCGGTATCCCCTACAGTGAAAGTGCCAGGAGGGAAAAGTGAGGATTATGCTTAGACTTTCTCGGAACTGCTTCAAATCAACTAGATATCTTTGTGCTGTAAATCTCCCAACAGCCAAATGTAAAAGCAGCAAACATCTCGCTGTATGTCCCACATCCAAAGTGCCAAGAGAGAGCTTGCTCTCCCTGTCTTTGAGTACTGTTTGCACTGTCCCGATTACCTCTTTGCTAACATTCTCTTCAGAGCTGCAGTGAAACCAGGAACCACGTGGAGAAGGCACCCACACTGAAAGTGCCTGGAGTGAACATTGGGGCTTCTTCTCAGTGTCTCCGATATAGGGTTTCACTGTCCCGGGAAACTCTCTGCTAACACCCTGCAGAGCGCTGTGCCCAATGTACAGAAACGTCTTGCGGTATCCCCTACAGGGAAAGTGCCAGGAGGGAAAAGTGAGGATTATGTTTAGACTTTCTCGGAACTGCTTCAAATCAACTAGATATCTTTGTGCTGTAAATCTCCCAACAGCCAAATGTAAAAGCAGCAAACATCTCGCTGTATGTCCCACATCCAAAGTGCCAAGAGAGAGCTTGCTCTCCCTGTCTTTGAGTACTGTTTGCACTGTCCCGATTACCTCTTTGCTAACATTCTCTTCAGAGCTGCAGTGAAACCAGGAACCACGTGGAGAAGGCACCCACACTGAAAGTGCCTGGAGGGAACATTGGGGCTTCTTCTCAGTGTCTCTGACATAGGGTTTCACTGTCCCGGGAAACTCTCTGCTAACACCCTGCAGAGCGCTGTGCCCAATATACAGAAACGTCTTGCGGTATCCCCTACAGTGAAAGTGCCAGGAGGGAAAAGTGAGGATTATGCTTAGACTTTCTCGGAACTGCTTCAAATCAACTAGATATCTTTGTGCTGTAAATCTCCCAACAGCCAAATGTAAAAGCAGCAAACATCTCGCTGTATGTCCCACATCCAAAGTGCCAAGAGAGAGCTTGCTCTCCCTGTCTTTGAGTACTGTTTGCACTGTCCCGATTACCTCTTTGCTAACATTCTCTTCAGAGCTGCAGTGAAACCAGGAACCACGTGGAGAAGGCACCCACACTGAAAGTGCCTGGAGGGAACATTGGGGCTTCTTCTCAGTGTCTCTGACATAGGGTTTCACTGTCCCGGGAAACTCTCTGCTAACACCCTGCAGAGCGCTGTGCCCAATATACAGAAACGTCTTGCGGTATCCCCTACAGTGAAAGTGCCAGGAGGGAAAAGTGAGGATTATGCTTAGACTTTCTCGGAACTGCTTCAAATCAACTAGATATCTTTGTGCTGTAAATCTCCCAACAGCCAAATGTAAAAGCAGCAAACATCTCGCTGTATGTCCCACATCCAAAGTGCCAAGAGAGAGCTTGCTCTCCCTGTCTTTGAGTACTGTTTGCGCTGTCCCGATTACCTCTTTGCTAACATTCTCTTCAGAGCTGCAGTGAAACCAGGAACCACGTGGAGAAGGCACCCACACTGAAAGTGCCTGGAGGGAACATTGGGGCTTCTTCTCAGTGTCTCTGACATAGGGTTTCACTGTCCCGGGAAACTCTCTGCTAACACCCTGCAGAGCGCTGTGCCCAATATACAGAAACGTCTTGCGGTATCCCCTACAGTGAAAGTGCCAGGAGGGAAAAGTGAGGATTATGCTTAGACTTTCTCGGAACTGCTTCAAATCAACTAGATATCTTTGTGCTGTAAATCTCCCAACAGCCAAATGTAAAAGCAGCAAACATCTCGCTGTATGTCCCACATCCAAAGTGCCAAGAGAGAGCTTGCTCTCCCTGTCTTTGAGTACTGTTTGCACTGTCCCGATTACCTCTTTGCTAACATTCTCTTCAGAGCTGCAGTGAAACCAGGAACCACGTGGAGAAGGCACCCACACTGAAAGTGCCTGGAGGGAACATTGGGGCTTCTTCTCAGTGTCTCTGACAGAGGGTTTCACTGTCCCGGGAAACTCTCTGCTAACACCCTGCAGAGCGCTGTGCCCAATATACAGAAACGTCTTGCGGTATCCCCTACAGTGAAAGTGCCAGGAGGGAAAAGTGAGGATTATGCTTAGACTTTCTCGGAACTGCTTCAAATCAACTAGATATCTTTGTGCTGTAAATCTCCCAACAGCCAAATGTAAAAGCAGCAAACATCTCGCTGTATGTCCCACATCCAAAGTGCCAAGAGAGAGCTTGCTCTCCCTGTCTTTGAGTACTGTTTGCACTGTCCCGATTACCTCTTTGCTAACATTCTCTTCAGAGCTGCAGTGAAACCAGGAACCACGTGGAGAAGGCACCCACACTGAAAGTGCCTGGAGGGAACATTGGGGCTTCTTCTCAGTGTCTCTGACATAGGGTTTCACTGTCCCGGGAAACTCTCTGCTAACACCCTGCAGAGCGCTGTGCCCAATATACAGAAACGTCTTGCGGTATCTCCTACAGGGAAAGTGCCAGGAGGGAAAAGTGAGGATTATGTTTAGACTTTCTCGGAACTGCTTCAAATCAACTAGATATCTTTGTGCTGTAAATCTCCCAACAGCCAAATGTAAAAGCAGCAAACATCTCGCTGTATGTCCCACATCCAAAGTGCCAAGAGAGAGCTTGCTCTCCCTGTCTTTGAGTACTGTTTGCACTGTCCCGATTACCTCTTTGCTAACATTCTCTTCAGAGCTGCAGTGAAACCAGGAACCACGTGGAGAAGGCACCCACACTGAAAGTGCCTGGAGGGAACATTGGGGCTTCTTCTCAGTGTCTCTGACATAGGGTTTCACTGTCCCGGGAAACTCTCTGCTAACACCCTGCAGAGCGCTGTGCCCAATATACAGAAACGTCTTGCGGTATCTCCTACAGGGAAAGTGCCAGGAGGGAAAAGTGAGGATTATGCTTAGACTTTCTCGGAACTGCTTCAAATCAACTAGATATCTTTGTGCTGTAAATCTCCCAACAGCCAAATGTAAAAGCAGCAAACATCTCGCTGTATGTCCCACATCCAAAGTGCCAAGAGAGAGCTTGCTCTCCCTGTCTTTGAGTACTGTTTGCACTGTCCCGATTACCTCTTTGCTAACATTCTCTTCAGAGCTGCAGTGAAACCAGGAACCACGTGGAGAAGGCACCCACACTGAAAGTGCCTGGAGTGAACATTGGGGCTTCTTCTCAGTGTCTCCGATATAGGGTTTCACTGTCCCGGGAAACTCTCTGCTAACACCCTGCAGAGCGCTGTGCCCAATGTACAGAAACGTCTTGCGGTATCTCCTACAGGGAAAGTGCCAGGAGGGAAAAGTGAGGATTATGTTTAGACTTTCTCGGAACTGCTTCAAATCAACTAGATATCTTTGTGCTGTAAATCTCCCAACAGCCAAATGTAAAAGCAGCAAACATCTCGCTGTATGTCCCACATCCAAAGTGCCAAGAGAGAGCTTGCTCTCCCTGTCTTTGAGTACTGTTTGCACTGTCCCGATTACCTCTTTGCTAACATTCTCTTCAGAGCTGCAGTGAAACCAGGAACCACGTGGAGAAGGCACCCACACTGAAAGTGCCTGGAGGGAACATTGGGGCTTCTTCTCAGTGTCTCTGACATAGGGTTTCACTGTCCCGGGAAACTCTCTGCTAACACCCTGCAGAGCGCTGTGCCCAATATACAGAAACGTCTTGCGGTATCCCCTACAGTGAAAGTGCCAGGAGGGAAAAGTGAGGATTATGCTTAGACTTTCTCGGAACTGCTTCAAATCAACTAGATATCTTTGTGCTGTAAATCTCCCAACAGCCAAATGTAAAAGCAGCAAACATCTCGCTGTATGTCCCACATCCAAAGTGCCAAGAGAGAGCTTGCTCTCCCTGTCTTTGAGTACTGTTTGCACTGTCCCGATTACCTCTTTGCTAACATTCTCTTCAGAGCTGCAGTGAAACCAGGAACCACGTGGAGAAGGCACCCACACTGAAAGTGCCTGGAGGGAACATTGGGGCTTCTTCTCAGTGTCTCTGACATAGGGTTTCACTGTCCCGGGAAACTCTCTGCTAACACCCTGCAGAGCGCTGTGCCCAATATACAGAAACGTCTTGCGGTATCCCCTACAGTGAAAGTGCCAGGAGGGAAAAGTGAGGATTATGCTTAGACTTTCTCGGAACTGCTTCAAATCAACTAGATATCTTTGTGCTGTAAATCTCCCAACAGCCAAATGTAAAAGCAGCAAACATCTCGCTGTATGTCCCACATCCAAAGTGCCAAGAGAGAGCTTGCTCTCCCTGTCTTTGAGTACTGTTTGCACTGTCCCGATTACCTCTTTGCTAACATTCTCTTCAGAGCTGCAGTGAAACCAGGAACCACGTGGAGAAGGCACCCACACTGAAAGTGCCTGGAGGGAACATTGGGGCTTCTTCTCAGTGTCTCTGACATAGGGTTTCACTGTCCCGGGAAACTCTCTGCTAACACCCTGCAGAGCGCTGTGCCCAATATACAGAAACGTCTTGCGGTATCCCCTACAGTGAAAGTGCCAGGAGGGAAAAGTGAGGATTATGCTTAGACTTTCTCGGAACTGCTTCAAATCAACTAGATATCTTTGTGCTGTAAATCTCCCAACAGCCAAATGTAAAAGCAGCAAACATCTCGCTGTATGTCCCACATCCAAAGTGCCAAGAGAGAGCTTGCTCTCCCTGTCTTTGAGTACTGTTTGCACTGTCCCGATTACCTCTTTGCTAACATTCTCTTCAGAGCTGCAGTGAAACCAGGAACCACGTGGAGAAGGCACCCACACTGAAAGTGCCTGGAGGGAACATTGGGGCTTCTTCTCAGTGTCTCTGACAGAGGGTTTCACTGTCCCGGGAAACTCTCTGCTAACACCCTGCAGAGCGCTGTGCCCAATATACAGAAACGTCTTGCGGTATCCCCTACAGTGAAAGTGCCAGGAGGGAAAAGTGAGGATTATGCTTAGACTTTCTCGGAACTGCTTCAAATCAACTAGATATCTTTGTGCTGTAAATCTCCCAACAGCCAAATGTAAAAGCAGCAAACATCTCGCTGTATGTCCCACATCCAAAGTGCCAAGAGAGAGCTTGCTCTCCCTGTCTTTGAGTACTGTTTGCACTGTCCCGATTACCTCTTTGCTAACATTCTCTTCAGAGCTGCAGTGAAACCAGGAACCACGTGGAGAAGGCACCCACACTGAAAGTGCCTGGAGTGAACATTGGGGCTTCTTCTCAGTGTCTCCGATATAGGGTTTCACTGTCCCGGGAAACTCTCTGCTAACACCCTGCAGAGCGCTGTGCCCAATGTACAGAAACGTCTTGCGGTATCCCCTACAGGGAAAGTGCCAGGAGGGAAAAGTGAGGATTATGTTTAGACTTTCTCGGAACTGCTTCAAATCAACTAGATATCTTTGTGCTGTAAATCTCCCAACAGCCAAATGTAAAAGCAGCAAACATCTCGCTGTATGTCCCACATCCAAAGTGCCAAGAGAGAGCTTGCTCTCCCTGTCTTTGAGTACTGTTTGCACTGTCCCGATTACCTCTTTGCTAACATTCTCTTCAGAGCTGCAGTGAAACCAGGAACCACGTGGAGAAGGCACCCACACTGAAAGTGCCTGGAGTGAACATTGGGGCTTCTTCTCAGTGTCTCCGATATAGGGTTTCACTGTCCCGGGAAACTCTCTGCTAACACCCTGCAGAGCGCTGTGCCCAATGTACAGAAACGTCTTGCGGTATCCCCTACAGGGAAAGTGCCAGGAGGGAAAAGTGAGGATTATGTTTAGACTTTCTCGGAACTGCTTCAAATCAACTAGATATCTTTGTGCTGTAAATCTCCCAACAGCCAAATGTAAAAGCAGCAAACATCTCGCTGTATGTCCCACATCCAAAGTGCCAAGAGAGAGCTTGCTCTCCCTGTCTTTGAGTACTGTTTGCACTGTCCCGATTACCTCTTTGCTAACATTCTCTTCAGAGCTGCAGTGAAACCAGGAACCACGTGGAGAAGGCACCCACACTGAAAGTGCCTGGAGGGAACATTGGGGCTTCTTCTCAGTGTCTCTGACATAGGGTTTCACTGTCCCGGGAAACTCTCTGCTAACACCCTGCAGAGCGCTGTGCCCAATATACAGAAACGTCTTGCGGTATCTCCTACAGGGAAAGTGCCAGGAGGGAAAAGTGAGGATTATGTTTAGACTTTCTCGGAACTGCTTCAAATCAACTAGATATCTTTGTGCTGTAAATCTCCCAACAGCCAAATGTAAAAGCAGCAAACATCTCGCTGTATGTCCCACATCCAAAGTGCCAAGAGAGAGCTTGCTCTCCCTGTCTTTGAGTACTGTTTGCACTGTCCCGATTACCTCTTTGCTAACATTCTCTTCAGAGCTGCAGTGAAACCAGGAACCACGTGGAGAAGGCACCCACACTGAAAGTGCCTGGAGGGAACATTGGGGCTTCTTCTCAGTGTCTCTGACATAGGGTTTCACTGTCCCGGGAAACTCTCTGCTAACACCCTGCAGAGCGCTGTGCCCAATATACAGAAACGTCTTGCGGTATCCCCTACAGTGAAAGTGCCAGGAGGGAAAAGTGAGGATTATGCTTAGACTTTCTCGGAACTGCTTCAAATCAACTAGATATCTTTGTGCTGTAAATCTCCCAACAGCCAAATGTAAAAGCAGCAAACATCTCGCTGTATGTCCCACATCCAAAGTGCCAAGAGAGAGCTTGCTCTCCCTGTCTTTGAGTACTGTTTGCACTGTCCCGATTACCTCTTTGCTAACATTCTCTTCAGAGCTGCAGTGAAACCAGGAACCACGTGGAGAAGGCACCCACACTGAAAGTGCCTGGAGGGAACATTGGGGCTTCTTCTCAGTGTCTCTGACATAGGGTTTCACTGTCCCGGGAAACTCTCTGCTAACACCCTGCAGAGCGCTGTGCCCAATATACAGAAACGTCTTGCGGTATCTCCTACAGGGAAAGTGCCAGGAGGGAAAAGTGAGGATTATGTTTAGACTTTCTCGGAACTGCTTCAAATCAACTAGATATCTTTGTGCTGTAAATCTCCCAACAGCCAAATGTAAAAGCAGCAAACATCTCGCTGTATGTCCCACATCCAAAGTGCCAAGAGAGTAATGTAGAGCTTGCTCTCCCTGTCTTTGAGTACTGTTTGCACTGTCCCGATTACCTCTTTGCTAACATTCTCTTCAGAGCTGCAGTGAAACCAGGAACCACGTGGAGAAGGCACCCACACTGAAAGTGCCTGGAGGGAACATTGGGGCTTCTTCTCAGTGTCTCTGACATAGGGTTTCACTGTCCCGGGAAACTCTCTGCTAACACCCTGCAGAGCGCTGTGCCCAATATACAGAAACGTCTTGCGGTATCTCCTACAGGGAAAGTGCCAGGAGGGAAAAGTGAGGATTATGTTTAGACTTTCTCGGAACTGCTTCAAATCAACTAGATATCTTTGTGCTGTAAATCTCCCAACAGCCAAATGTAAAAGCAGCAAACATCTCGCTGTATGTCCCACATCCAAAGTGCCAAGAGAGAGCTTGCTCTCCCTGTCTTTGAGTACTGTTTGCACTGTCCCGATTACCTCTTTGCTAACATTCTCTTCAGAGCTGCAGTGAAACCAGGAACCACGTGGAGAAGGCACCCACACTGAAAGTGCCTGGAGGGAACATTGGGGCTTCTTCTCAGTGTCTCTGACATAGGGTTTCACTGTCCCGGGAAACTCTCTGCTAACACCCTGCAGAGCGCTGTGCCCAATATACAGAAACGTCTTGCGGTATCCCCTACAGTGAAAGTGCCAGGAGGGAAAAGTGAGGATTATGCTTAGACTTTCTCGGAACTGCTTCAAATCAACTAGATATCTTTGTGCTGTAAATCTCCCAACAGCCAAATGTAAAAGCAGCAAACATCTCGCTGTATGTCCCACATCCAAAGTGCCAAGAGAGAGCTTGCTCTCCCTGTCTTTGAGTACTGTTTGCACTGTCCCGATTACCTCTTTGCTAACATTCTCTTCAGAGCTGCAGTGAAACCAGGAACCACGTGGAGAAGGCACCCACACTGAAAGTGCCTGGAGTGAACATTGGGGCTTCTTCTCAGTGTCTCCGATATAGGGTTTCACTGTCCCGGGAAACTCTCTGCTAACACCCTGCAGAGCGCTGTGCCCAATGTACAGAAACGTCTTGCGGTATCTCCTACAGGGAAAGTGCCAGGAGGGAAAAGTGAGGATTATGTTTAGACTTTCTCGGAACTGCTTCAAATCAACTAGATATCTTTGTGCTGTAAATCTCCCAACAGCCAAATGTAAAAGCAGCAAACATCTCGCTGTATGTCCCACATCCAAAGTGCCAAGAGAGAGCTTGCTCTCCCTGTCTTTGAGTACTGTTTGCACTGTCCCGATTACCTCTTTGCTAACATTCTCTTCAGAGCTGCAGTGAAACCAGGAACCACGTGGAGAAGGCACCCACACTGAAAGTGCCTGGAGGGAACATTGGGGCTTCTTCTCAGTGTCTCTGACATAGGGTTTCACTGTCCCGGGAAACTCTCTGCTAACACCCTGCAGAGCGCTGTGCCCAATATACAGAAACGTCTTGCGGTATCTCCTACAGGGAAAGTGCCAGGAGGGAAAAGTGAGGATTATGCTTAGACTTTCTCGGAACTGCTTCAA
This sequence comes from Chroicocephalus ridibundus, assembly GCF_963924245.1. Classification (NCBI taxonomy): domain Eukaryota; kingdom Metazoa; phylum Chordata; class Aves; order Charadriiformes; family Laridae; genus Chroicocephalus; species Chroicocephalus ridibundus. The sequence goes on along the minus strand of NC_086285.1, from coordinate 68,274,773 downwards.
ATCAACTAGATATCTTTGTGCTGTAAATCTCCCAACAGCCAAATGTAAAAGCAGCAAACATCTCGCTGTATGTCCCACATCCAAAGTGCCAAGAGAGAGCTTGCTCTCCCTGTCTTTGAGTACTGTTTGCACTGTCCCGATTACCTCTTTGCTAACATTCTCTTCAGAGCTGCAGTGAAACCAGGAACCACGTGGAGAAGGCACCCACACTGAAAGTGCCTGGAGGGAACATTGGGGCTTCTTCTCAGTGTCTCTGACATAGGGTTTCACTGTCCCGGGAAACTCTCTGCTAACACCCTGCAGAGCGCTGTGCCCAATATACAGAAACGTCTTGCGGTATCCCCTACAGTGAAAGTGCCAGGAGGGAAAAGTGAGGATTATGCTTAGACTTTCTCGGAACTGCTTCAAATCAACTAGATATCTTTGTGCTGTAAATCTCCCAACAGCCAAATGTAAAAGCAGCAAACATCTCGCTGTATGTCCCACATCCAAAGTGCCAAGAGAGAGCTTGCTCTCCCTGTCTTTGAGTACTGTTTGCACTGTCCCGATTACCTCTTTGCTAACATTCTCTTCAGAGCTGCAGTGAAACCAGGAACCACGTGGAGAAGGCACCCACACTGAAAGTGCCTGGAGGGAACATTGGGGCTTCTTCTCAGTGTCTCTGACATAGGGTTTCACTGTCCCGGGAAACTCTCTGCTAACACCCTGCAGAGCGCTGTGCCCAATATACAGAAACGTCTTGCGGTATCCCCTACAGTGAAAGTGCCAGGAGGGAAAAGTGAGGATTATGCTTAGACTTTCTCGGAACTGCTTCAAATCAACTAGATATCTTTGTGCTGTAAATCTCCCAACAGCCAAATGTAAAAGCAGCAAACATCTCGCTGTATGTCCCACATCCAAAGTGCCAAGAGAGAGCTTGCTCTCCCTGTCTTTGAGTACTGTTTGCACTGTCCCGATTACCTCTTTGCTAACATTCTCTTCAGAGCTGCAGTGAAACCAGGAACCACGTGGAGAAGGCACCCACACTGAAAGTGCCTGGAGGGAACATTGGGGCTTCTTCTCAGTGTCTCTGACATAGGGTTTCACTGTCCCGGGAAACTCTCTGCTAACACCCTGCAGAGCGCTGTGCCCAATATACAGAAACGTCTTGCGGTATCTCCTACAGGGAAAGTGCCAGGAGGGAAAAGTGAGGATTATGTTTAGACTTTCTCGGAACTGCTTCAAATCAACTAGATATCTTTGTGCTGTAAATCTCCCAACAGCCAAATGTAAAAGCAGCAAACATCTCGCTGTATGTCCCACATCCAAAGTGCCAAGAGAGTAATGTAGAGCTTGCTCTCCCTGTCTTTGAGTACTGTTTGCACTGTCCCGATTACCTCTTTGCTAACATTCTCTTCAGAGCTGCAGTGAAACCAGGAACCACGTGGAGAAGGCACCCACACTGAAAGTGCCTGGAGGGAACATTGGGGCTTCTTCTCAGTGTCTCTGACATAGGGTTTCACTGTCCCGGGAAACTCTCTGCTAACACCCTGCAGAGCGCTGTGCCCAATATACAGAAACGTCTTGCGGTATCTCCTACAGGGAAAGTGCCAGGAGGGAAAAGTGAGGATTATGTTTAGACTTTCTCGGAACTGCTTCAAATCAACTAGATATCTTTGTGCTGTAAATCTCCCAACAGCCAAATGTAAAAGCAGCAAACATCTCGCTGTATGTCCCACATCCAAAGTGCCAAGAGAGAGCTTGCTCTCCCTGTCTTTGAGTACTGTTTGCACTGTCCCGATTACCTCTTTGCTAACATTCTCTTCAGAGCTGCAGTGAAACCAGGAACCACGTGGAGAAGGCACCCACACTGAAAGTGCCTGGAGGGAACATTGGGGCTTCTTCTCAGTGTCTCTGACATAGGGTTTCACTGTCCCGGGAAACTCTCTGCTAACACCCTGCAGAGCGCTGTGCCCAATATACAGAAATGTCTTGCGGTATCCCCTACAGTGAAAGTGCCAGGAGGGAAAAGTGAGGATTATGCTTAGACTTTCTCGGAACTGCTTCAAATCAACTAGATATCTTTGTGCTGTAAATCTCCCAACAGCCAAATGTAAAAGCAGCAAACATCTCGCTGTATGTCCCACATCCAAAGTGCCAAGAGAGAGCTTGCTCTCCCTGTCTTTGAGTACTGTTTGCACTGTCCCGATTACCTCTTTGCTAACATTCTCTTCAGAGCTGCAGTGAAACCAGGAACCACGTGGAGAAGGCACCCACACTGAAAGTGCCTGGAGTGAACATTGGGGCTTCTTCTCAGTGTCTCCGATATAGGGTTTCACTGTCCCGGGAAACTCTCTGCTAACACCCTGCAGAGCGCTGTGCCCAATGTACAGAAACGTCTTGCGGTATCCCCTACAGGGAAAGTGCCAGGAGGGAAAAGTGAGGATTATGTTTAGACTTTCTCGGAACTGCTTCAAATCAACTAGATATCTTTGTGCTGTAAATCTCCCAACAGCCAAATGTAAAGGCAGCAAACATCTCGCTGTATGTCCCACATCCAAAGTGCCAAGAGAGTAATGTAGAGCTTGCTCTCCCTGTCTTTGAGTACTGTTTGCACTGTCCCGATTACCTCTTTGCTAACATTCTCTTCAGAGCTGCAGTGAAACCAGGAACCACGTGGAGAAGGCACCCACACTGAAAGTGCCTGGAGGGAACATTGGGGCTTCTTCTCAGTGTCTCTGACATAGGGTTTCACTGTCCCGGGAAACTCTCTGCTAACACCCTGCAGAGCGCTGTGCCCAATATACAGAAACGTCTTGCGGTATCTCCTACAGGGAAAGTGCCAGGAGGGAAAAGTGAGGATTATGTTTAGACTTTCTCGGAACTGCTTCAAATCAACTAGATATCTTTGTGCTGTAAATCTCCCAACAGCCAAATGTAAAAGCAGCAAACATCTCGCTGTATGTCCCACATCCAAAGTGCCAAGAGAGAGCTTGCTCTCCCTGTCTTTGAGTACTGTTTGCACTGTCCCGATTACCTCTTTGCTAACATTCTCTTCAGAGCTGCAGTGAAACCAGGAACCACGTGGAGAAGGCACCCACACTGAAAGTGCCTGGAGGGAACATTGGGGCTTCTTCTCAGTGTCTCTGACATAGGGTTTCACTGTCCCGGGAAACTCTCTGCTAACACCCTGCAGAGCGCTGTGCCCAATATACAGAAACGTCTTGCGGTATCCCCTACAGTGAAAGTGCCAGGAGGGAAAAGTGAGGATTATGCTTAGACTTTCTCGGAACTGCTTCAAATCAACTAGATATCTTTGTGCTGTAAATCTCCCAACAGCCAAATGTAAAAGCAGCAAACATCTCGCTGTATGTCCCACATCCAAAGTGCCAAGAGAGAGCTTGCTCTCCCTGTCTTTGAGTACTGTTTGCACTGTCCCGATTACCTCTTTGCTAACATTCTCTTCAGAGCTGCAGTGAAACCAGGAACCACGTGGAGAAGGCACCCACACTGAAAGTGCCTGGAGGGAACATTGGGGCTTCTTCTCAGTGTCTCTGACAGAGGGTTTCACTGTCCCGGGAAACTCTCTGCTAACACCCTGCAGAGCGCTGTGCCCAATATACAGAAACGTCTTGCGGTATCCCCTACAGTGAAAGTGCCAGGAGGGAAAAGTGAGGATTATGCTTAGACTTTCTCGGAACTGCTTCAAATCAACTAGATATCTTTGTGCTGTAAATCTCCCAACAGCCAAATGTAAAAGCAGCAAACATCTCGCTGTATGTCCCACATCCAAAGTGCCAAGAGAGAGCTTGCTCTCCCTGTCTTTGAGTACTGTTTGCACTGTCCCGATTACCTCTTTGCTAACATTCTCTTCAGAGCTGCAGTGAAACCAGGAACCACGTGGAGAAGGCACCCACACTGAAAGTGCCTGGAGTGAACATTGGGGCTTCTTCTCAGTGTCTCCGATATAGGGTTTCACTGTCCCGGGAAACTCTCTGCTAACACCCTGCAGAGCGCTGTGCCCAATGTACAGAAACGTCTTGCGGTATCCCCTACAGGGAAAGTGCCAGGAGGGAAAAGTGAGGATTATGTTTAGACTTTCTCGGAACTGCTTCAAATCAACTAGATATCTTTGTGCTGTAAATCTCCCAACAGCCAAATGTAAAAGCAGCAAACATCTCGCTGTATGTCCCACATCCAAAGTGCCAAGAGAGAGCTTGCTCTCCCTGTCTTTGAGTACTGTTTGCACTGTCCCGATTACCTCTTTGCTAACATTCTCTTCAGAGCTGCAGTGAAACCAGGAACCACGTGGAGAAGGCACCCACACTGAAAGTGCCTGGAGTGAACATTGGGGCTTCTTCTCAGTGTCTCCGATATAGGGTTTCACTGTCCCGGGAAACTCTCTGCTAACACCCTGCAGAGCGCTGTGCCCAATGTACAGAAACGTCTTGCGGTATCCCCTACAGGGAAAGTGCCAGGAGGGAAAAGTGAGGATTATGTTTAGACTTTCTCGGAACTGCTTCAAATCAACTAGATATCTTTGTGCTGTAAATCTCCCAACAGCCAAATGTAAAAGCAGCAAACATCTCGCTGTATGTCCCACATCCAAAGTGCCAAGAGAGAGCTTGCTCTCCCTGTCTTTGAGTACTGTTTGCACTGTCCCGATTACCTCTTTGCTAACATTCTCTTCAGAGCTGCAGTGAAACCAGGAACCACGTGGAGAAGGCACCCACACTGAAAGTGCCTGGAGGGAACATTGGGGCTTCTTCTCAGTGTCTCTGACAGAGGGTTTCACTGTCCCGGGAAACTCTCTGCTAACACCCTGCAGAGCGCTGTGCCCAATATACAGAAACGTCTTGCGGTATCCCCTACAGTGAAAGTGCCAGGAGGGAAAAGTGAGGATTATGCTTAGACTTTCTCGGAACTGCTTCAAATCAACTAGATATCTTTGTGCTGTAAATCTCCCAACAGCCAAATGTAAAAGCAGCAAACATCTCGCTGTATGTCCCACATCCAAAGTGCCAAGAGAGAGCTTGCTCTCCCTGTCTTTGAGTACTGTTTGCACTGTCCCGATTACCTCTTTGCTAACATTCTCTTCAGAGCTGCAGTGAAACCAGGAACCACGTGGAGAAGGCACCCACACTGAAAGTGCCTGGAGGGAACATTGGGGCTTCTTCTCAGTGTCTCTGACATAGGGTTTCACTGTCCCGGGAAACTCTCTGCTAACACCCTGCAGAGCGCTGTGCCCAATATACAGAAACGTCTTGCGGTATCTCCTACAGGGAAAGTGCCAGGAGGGAAAAGTGAGGATTATGTTTAGACTTTCTCGGAACTGCTTCAAATCAACTAGATATCTTTGTGCTGTAAATCTCCCAACAGCCAAATGTAAAAGCAGCAAACATCTCGCTGTATGTCCCACATCCAAAGTGCCAAGAGAGTAATGTAGAGCTTGCTCTCCCTGTCTTTGAGTACTGTTTGCACTGTCCCGATTACCTCTTTGCTAACATTCTCTTCAGAGCTGCAGTGAAACCAGGAACCACGTGGAGAAGGCACCCACACTGAAAGTGCCTGGAGGGAACATTGGGGCTTCTTCTCAGTGTCTCTGACATAGGGTTTCACTGTCCCGGGAAACTCTCTGCTAACACCCTGCAGAGCGCTGTGCCCAATATACAGAAACGTCTTGCGGTATCTCCTACAGGGAAAGTGCCAGGAGGGAAAAGTGAGGATTATGTTTAGACTTTCTCGGAACTGCTTCAAATCAACTAGATATCTTTGTGCTGTAAATCTCCCAACAGCCAAATGTAAAAGCAGCAAACATCTCGCTGTATGTCCCACATCCAAAGTGCCAAGAGAGAGCTTGCTCTCCCTGTCTTTGAGTACTGTTTGCACTGTCCCGATTACCTCTTTGCTAACATTCTCTTCAGAGCTGCAGTGAAACCAGGAACCACGTGGAGAAGGCACCCACACTGAAAGTGCCTGGAGGGAACATTGGGGCTTCTTCTCAGTGTCTCTGACATAGGGTTTCACTGTCCCGGGAAACTCTCTGCTAACACCCTGCAGAGCGCTGTGCCCAATATACAGAAATGTCTTGCGGTATCCCCTACAGTGAAAGTGCCAGGAGGGAAAAGTGAGGATTATGCTTAGACTTTCTCGGAACTGCTTCAAATCAACTAGATATCTTTGTGCTGTAAATCTCCCAACAGCCAAATGTAAAAGCAGCAAACATCTCGCTGTATGTCCCACATCCAAAGTGCCAAGAGAGAGCTTGCTCTCCCTGTCTTTGAGTACTGTTTGCACTGTCCCGATTACCTCTTTGCTAACATTCTCTTCAGAGCTGCAGTGAAACCAGGAACCACGTGGAGAAGGCACCCACACTGAAAGTGCCTGGAGTGAACATTGGGGCTTCTTCTCAGTGTCTCCGATATAGGGTTTCACTGTCCCGGGAAACTCTCTGCTAACACCCTGCAGAGCGCTGTGCCCAATGTACAGAAACGTCTTGCGGTATCCCCTACAGGGAAAGTGCCAGGAGGGAAAAGTGAGGATTATGTTTAGACTTTCTCGGAACTGCTTCAAATCAACTAGATATCTTTGTGCTGTAAATCTCCCAACAGCCAAATGTAAAGGCAGCAAACATCTCGCTGTATGTCCCACATCCAAAGTGCCAAGAGAGTAATGTAGAGCTTGCTCTCCCTGTCTTTGAGTACTGTTTGCACTGTCCCGATTACCTCTTTGCTAACATTCTCTTCAGAGCTGCAGTGAAACCAGGAACCACGTGGAGAAGGCACCCACACTGAAAGTGCCTGGAGGGAACATTGGGGCTTCTTCTCAGTGTCTCTGACATAGGGTTTCACTGTCCCGGGAAACTCTCTGCTAACACCCTGCAGAGCGCTGTGCCCAATATACAGAAACGTCTTGCGGTATCTCCTACAGGGAAAGTGCCAGGAGGGAAAAGTGAGGATTATGTTTAGACTTTCTCGGAACTGCTTCAAATCAACTAGATATCTTTGTGCTGTAAATCTCCCAACAGCCAAATGTAAAAGCAGCAAACATCTCGCTGTATGTCCCACATCCAAAGTGCCAAGAGAGAGCTTGCTCTCCCTGTCTTTGAGTACTGTTTGCACTGTCCCGATTACCTCTTTGCTAACATTCTCTTCAGAGCTGCAGTGAAACCAGGAACCACGTGGAGAAGGCACCCACACTGAAAGTGCCTGGAGGGAACATTGGGGCTTCTTCTCAGTGTCTCTGACATAGGGTTTCACTGTCCCGGGAAACTCTCTGCTAACACCCTGCAGAGCGCTGTGCCCAATATACAGAAACGTCTTGCGGTATCCCCTACAGGGAAAGTGCCAGGAGGGAAAAGTGAGGATTATGTTTAGACTTTCTCGGAACTGCTTCAAATCAACTAGATATCTTTGTGCTGTAAATCTCCCAACAGCCAAATGTAAAAGCAGCAAACATCTCGCTGTATGTCCCACATCCAAAGTGCCAAGAGAGAGCTTGCTCTCCCTGTCTTTGAGTACTGTTTGCACTGTCCCGATTACCTCTTTGCTAACATTCTCTTCAGAGCTGCAGTGAAACCAGGAACCACGTGGAGAAGGCACCCACACTGAAAGTGCCTGGAGGGAACATTGGGGCTTCTTCTCAGTGTCTCTGACATAGGGTTTCACTGTCCCGGGAAACTCTCTGCTAACACCCTGCAGAGCGCTGTGCCCAATATACAGAAATGTCTTGCGGTATCCCCTACAGTGAAAGTGCCAGGAGGGAAAAGTGAGGATTATGCTTAGACTTTCTCGGAACTGCTTCAAATCAACTAGATATCTTTGTGCTGTAAATCTCCCAACAGCCAAATGTAAAAGCAGCAAACATCTCGCTGTATGTCCCACATCCAAAGTGCCAAGAGAGAGCTTGCTCTCCCTGTCTTTGAGTACTGTTTGCACTGTCCCGATTACCTCTTTGCTAACATTCTCTTCAGAGCTGCAGTGAAACCAGGAACCACGTGGAGAAGGCACCCACACTGAAAGTGCCTGGAGTGAACATTGGGGCTTCTTCTCAGTGTCTCCGATATAGGGTTTCACTGTCCCGGGAAACTCTCTGCTAACACCCTGCAGAGCGCTGTGCCCAATGTACAGAAACGTCTTGCGGTATCCCCTACAGGGAAAGTGCCAGGAGGGAAAAGTGAGGATTATGTTTAGACTTTCTCGGAACTGCTTCAAATCAACTAGATATCTTTGTGCTGTAAATCTCCCAACAGCCAAATGTAAAAGCAGCAAACATCTCGCTGTATGTCCCACATCCAAAGTGCCAAGAGAGTAATGTAGAGCTTGCTCTCCCTGTCTTTGAGTACTGTTTGCACTGTCCCGATTACCTCTTTGCTAACATTCTCTTCAGAGCTGCAGTGAAACCAGGAACCACGTGGAGAAGGCACCCACACTGAAAGTGCCTGGAGGGAACATTGGGGCTTCTTCTCAGTGTCTCTGACATAGGGTTTCACTGTCCCGGGAAACTCTCTGCTAACACCCTGCAGAGCGCTGTGCCCAATATACAGAAACGTCTTGCGGTATCTCCTACAGGGAAAGTGCCAGGAGGGAAAAGTGAGGATTATGTTTAGACTTTCTCGGAACTGCTTCAAATCAACTAGATATCTTTGTGCTGTAAATCTCCCAACAGCCAAATGTAAAAGCAGCAAACATCTCGCTGTATGTCCCACATCCAAAGTGCCAAGAGAGAGCTTGCTCTCCCTGTCTTTGAGTACTGTTTGCACTGTCCCGATTACCTCTTTGCTAACATTCTCTTCAGAGCTGCAGTGAAACCAGGAACCACGTGGAGAAGGCACCCACACTGAAAGTGCCTGGAGGGAACATTGGGGCTTCTTCTCAGTGTCTCTGACATAGGGTTTCACTGTCCCGGGAAACTCTCTGCTAACACCCTGCAGAGCGCTGTGCCCAATATACAGAAACGTCTTGCGGTATCCCCTACAGTGAAAGTGCCAGGAGGGAAAAGTGAGGATTATGCTTAGACTTTCTCGGAACTGCTTCAAATCAACTAGATATCTTTGTGCTGTAAATCTCCCAACAGCCAAATGTAAAAGCAGCAAACATCTCGCTGTATGTCCCACATCCAAAGTGCCAAGAGAGAGCTTGCTCTCCCTGTCTTTGAGTACTGTTTGCACTGTCCCGATTACCTCTTTGCTAACATTCTCTTCAGAGCTGCAGTGAAACCAGGAACCACGTGGAGAAGGCACCCACACTGAAAGTGCCTGGAGGGAACATTGGGGCTTCTTCTCAGTGTCTCTGACATAGGGTTTCACTGTCCCGGGAAACTCTCTGCTAACACCCTGCAGAGCGCTGTGCCCAATATACAGAAACGTCTTGCGGTATCTCCTACAGGGAAAGTGCCAGGAGGGAAAAGTGAGGATTATGTTTAGACTTTCTCGGAACTGCTTCAAATCAACTAGATATCTTTGTGCTGTAAATCTCCCAACAGCCAAATGTAAAAGCAGCAAACATCTCGCTGTATGTCCCACATCCAAAGTGCCAAGAGAGTAATGTAGAGCTTGCTCTCCCTGTCTTTGAGTACTGTTTGCACTGTCCCGATTACCTCTTTGCTAACATTCTCTTCAGAGCTGCAGTGAAACCAGGAACCACGTGGAGAAGGCACCCACACTGAAAGTGCCTGGAGGGAACATTGGGGCTTCTTCTCAGTGTCTCTGACATAGGGTTTCACTGTCCCGGGAAACTCTCTGCTAACACCCTGCAGAGCGCTGTGCCCAATATACAGAAACGTCTTGCGGTATCTCCTACAGGGAAAGTGCCAGGAGGGAAAAGTGAGGATTATGCTTAGACTTTCTCGGAACTGCTTCAAATCAACTAGATATCTTTGTGCTGTAAATCTCCCAACAGCCAAATGTAAAAGCAGCAAACATCTCGCTGTATGTCCCACATCCAAAGTGCCAAGAGAGAGCTTGCTCTCCCTGTCTTTGAGTACTGTTTGCACTGTCCCGATTACCTCTTTGCTAACATTCTCTTCAGAGCTGCAGTGAAACCAGGAACCACGTGGAGAAGGCACCCACACTGAAAGTGCCTGGAGGGAACATTGGGGCTTCTTCTCAGTGTCTCTGACATAGGGTTTCACTGTCCCGGGAAACTCTCTGCTAACACCCTGCAGAGCGCTGTGCCCAATATACAGAAACGTCTTGCGGTATCTCCTACAGGGAAAGTGCCAGGAGGGAAAAGTGAGGATTATGTTTAGACTTTCTCGGAACTGCTTCAAATCAACTAGATATCTTTGTGCTGTAAATCTCCCAACAGCCAAATGTAAAAGCAGCAAACATCTCGCTGTATGTCCCACATCCAAAGTGCCAAGAGAGAGCTTGCTCTCCCTGTCTTTGAGTACTGTTTGCACTGTCCCGATTACCTCTTTGCTAACATTCTCTTCAGAGCTGCAGTGAAACCAGGAACCACGTGGAGAAGGCACCCACACTGAAAGTGCCTGGAGGGAACATTGGGGCTTCTTCTCAGTGTCTCTGACATAGGGTTTCACTGTCCCGGGAAACTCTCTGCTAACACCCTGCAGAGCGCTGTGCCCAATATACAGAAACGTCTTGCGGTATCCCCTACAGGGAAAGTGCCAGGAGGGAAAAGTGAGGATTATGTTTAGACTTTCTCGGAACTGCTTCAAATCAACTAGATATCTTTGTGCTGTAAATCTCCCAACAGCCAAATGTAAAAGCAGCAAACATCTCGCTGTATGTCCCACATCCAAAGTGCCAAGAGAGAGCTTGCTCTCCCTGTCTTTGAGTACTGTTTGCACTGTCCCGATTACCTCTTTGCTAACATTCTCTTCAGAGCTGCAGTGAAACCAGGAACCACGTGGAGAAGGCACCCACACTGAAAGTGCCTGGAGGGAACATTGGGGCTTCTTCTCAGTGTCTCTGACATAGGGTTTCACTGTCCCGGGAAACTCTCTGCTAACACCCTGCAGAGCGCTGTGCCCAATATACAGAAATGTCTTGCGGTATCCCCTACAGTGAAAGTGCCAGGAGGGAAAAGTGAGGATTATGCTTAGACTTTCTCGGAACTGCTTCAAATCAACTAGATATCTTTGTGCTGTAAATCTCCCAACAGCCAAATGTAAAAGCAGCAAACATCTCGCTGTATGTCCCACATCCAAAGTGCCAAGAGAGAGCTTGCTCTCCCTGTCTTTGAGTACTGTTTGCACTGTCCCGATTACCTCTTTGCTAACATTCTCTTCAGAGCTGCAGTGAAACCAGGAACCACGTGGAGAAGGCACCCACACTGAAAGTGCCTGGAGTGAACATTGGGGCTTCTTCTCAGTGTCTCCGATATAGGGTTTCACTGTCCCGGGAAACTCTCTGCTAACACCCTGCAGAGCGCTGTGCCCAATGTACAGAAACGTCTTGCGGTATCCCCTACAGGGAAAGTGCCAGGAGGGAAAAGTGAGGATTATGTTTAGACTTTCTCGGAACTGCTTCAAATCAACTAGATATCTTTGTGCTGTAAATCTCCCAACAGCCAAATGTAAAAGCAGCAAACATCTCGCTGTATGTCCCACATCCAAAGTGCCAAGAGAGTAATGTAGAGCTTGCTCTCCCTGTCTTTGAGTACTGTTTGCACTGTCCCGATTACCTCTTTGCTAACATTCTCTTCAGAGCTGCAGTGAAACCAGGAACCACGTGGAGAAGGCACCCACACTGAAAGTGCCTGGAGGGAACATTGGGGCTTCTTCTCAGTGTCTCTGACATAGGGTTTCACTGTCCCGGGAAACTCTCTGCTAACACCCTGCAGAGCGCTGTGCCCAATATACAGAAACGTCTTGCGGTATCTCCTACAGGGAAAGTGCCAGGAGGGAAAAGTGAGGATTATGTTTAGACTTTCTCGGAACTGCTTCAAATCAACTAGATATCTTTGTGCTGTAAATCTCCCAACAGCCAAATGTAAAAGCAGCAAACATCTCGCTGTATGTCCCACATCCAAAGTGCCAAGAGAGAGCTTGCTCTCCCTGTCTTTGAGTACTGTTTGCACTGTCCCGATTACCTCTTTGCTAACATTCTCTTCAGAGCTGCAGTGAAACCAGGAACCACGTGGAGAAGGCACCCACACTGAAAGTGCCTGGAGGGAACATTGGGGCTTCTTCTCAGTGTCTCTGACATAGGGTTTCACTGTCCCGGGAAACTCTCTGCTAACACCCTGCAGAGCGCTGTGCCCAATATACAGAAACGTCTTGCGGTATCCCCTACAGTGAAAGTGCCAGGAGGGAAAAGTGAGGATTATGCTTAGACTTTCTCGGAACTGCTTCAAATCAACTAGATATCTTTGTGCTGTAAATCTCCCAACAGCCAAATGTAAAAGCAGCAAACATCTCGCTGTATGTCCCACATCCAAAGTGCCAAGAGAGAGCTTGCTCTCCCTGTCTTTGAGTACTGTTTGCACTGTCCCGATTACCTCTTTGCTAACATTCTCTTCAGAGCTGCAGTGAAACCAGGAACCACGTGGAGAAGGCACCCACACTGAAAGTGCCTGGAGGGAACATTGGGGCTTCTTCTCAGTGTCTCTGACATAGGGTTTCACTGTCCCGGGAAACTCTCTGCTAACACCCTGCAGAGCGCTGTGCCCAATATACAGAAACGTCTTGCGGTATCTCCTACAGGGAAAGTGCCAGGAGGGAAAAGTGAGGATTATGTTTAGACTTTCTCGGAACTGCTTCAAATCAACTAGATATCTTTGTGCTGTAAATCTCCCAACAGCCAAATGTAAAAGCAGCAAACATCTCGCTGTATGTCCCACATCCAAAGTGCCAAGAGAGTAATGTAGAGCTTGCTCTCCCTGTCTTTGAGTACTGTTTGCACTGTCCCGATTACCTCTTTGCTAACATTCTCTTCAGAGCTGCAGTGAAACCAGGAACCACGTGGAGAAGGCACCCACACTGAAAGTGCCTGGAGGGAACATTGGGGCTTCTTCTCAGTGTCTCTGACATAGGGTTTCACTGTCCCGGGAAACTCTCTGCTAACACCCTGCAGAGCGCTGTGCCCAATATACAGAAACGTCTTGCGGTATCTCCTACAGGGAAAGTGCCAGGAGGGAAAAGTGAGGATTATGCTTAGACTTTCTCGGAACTGCTTCAAATCAACTAGATATCTTTGTGCTGTAAATCTCCCAACAGCCAAATGTAAAAGCAGCAAACATCTCGCTGTATGTCCCACATCCAAAGTGCCAAGAGAGAGCTTGCTCTCCCTGTCTTTGAGTACTGTTTGCACTGTCCCGATTACCTCTTTGCTAACATTCTCTTCAGAGCTGCAGTGAAACCAGGAACCACGTGGAGAAGGCACCCACACTGAAAGTGCCTGGAGGGAACATTGGGGCTTCTTCTCAGTGTCTCTGACATAGGGTTTCACTGTCCCGGGAAACTCTCTGCTAACACCCTGCAGAGCGCTGTGCCCAATATACAGAAACGTCTTGCGGTATCCCCTACAGTGAAAGTGCCAGGAGGGAAAAGTGAGGATTATGCTTAGACTTTCTCGGAACTGCTTCAAATCAACTAGATATCTTTGTGCTGTAAATCTCCCAACAGCCAAATGTAAAAGCAGCAAACATCTCGCTGTATGTCCCACATCCAAAGTGCCAAGAGAGAGCTTGCTCTCCCTGTCTTTGAGTACTGTTTGCACTGTCCCGATTACCTCTTTGCTAACATTCTCTTCAGAGCTGCAGTGAAACCAGGAACCACGTGGAGAAGGCACCCACACTGAAAGTGCCTGGAGTGAACATTGGGGCTTCTTCTCAGTGTCTCCGATATAGGGTTTCACTGTCCCGGGAAACTCTCTGCTAACACCCTGCAGAGCGCTGTGCCCAATGTACAGAAACGTCTTGCGGTATCTCCTACAGGGAAAGTGCCAGGAGGGAAAAGTGAGGATTATGTTTAGACTTTCTCGGAACTGCTTCAAATCAACTAGATATCTTTGTGCTGTAAATCTCCCAACAGCCAAATGTAAAAGCAGCAAACATCTCGCTGTATGTCCCACATCCAAAGTGCCAAGAGAGAGCTTGCTCTCCCTGTCTTTGAGTACTGTTTGCACTGTCCCGATTACCTCTTTGCTAACATTCTCTTCAGAGCTGCAGTGAAACCAGGAACCACGTGGAGAAGGCACCCACACTGAAAGTGCCTGGAGGGAACATTGGGGCTTCTTCTCAGTGTCTCTGACATAGGGTTTCACTGTCCCGGGAAACTCTCTGCTAACACCCTGCAGAGCGCTGTGCCCAATATACAGAAACGTCTTGCGGTATCCCCTACAGTGAAAGTGCCAGGAGGGAAAAGTGAGGATTATGCTTAGACTTTCTCGGAACTGCTTCAAATCAACTAGATATCTTTGTGCTGTAAATCTCCCAACAGCCAAATGTAAAAGCAGCAAACATCTCGCTGTATGTCCCACATCCAAAGTGCCAAGAGAGAGCTTGCTCTCCCTGTCTTTGAGTACTGTTTGCACTGTCCCGATTACCTCTTTGCTAACATTCTCTTCAGAGCTGCAGTGAAACCAGGAACCACGTGGAGAAGGCACCCACACTGAAAGTGCCTGGAGGGAACATTGGGGCTTCTTCTCAGTGTCTCTGACATAGGGTTTCACTGTCCCGGGAAACTCTCTGCTAACACCCTGCAGAGCGCTGTGCCCAATATACAGAAACGTCTTGCGGTATCCCCTACAGTGAAAGTGCCAGGAGGGAAAAGTGAGGATTATGCTTAGACTTTCTCGGAACTGCTTCAAATCAACTAGATATCTTTGTGCTGTAAATCTCCCAACAGCCAAATGTAAAAGCAGCAAACATCTCGCTGTATGTCCCACATCCAAAGTGCCAAGAGAGAGCTTGCTCTCCCTGTCTTTGAGTACTGTTTGCACTGTCCCGATTACCTCTTTGCTAACATTCTCTTCAGAGCTGCAGTGAAACCAGGAACCACGTGGAGAAGGCACCCACACTGAAAGTGCCTGGAGGGAACATTGGGGCTTCTTCTCAGTGTCTCTGACATAGGGTTTCACTGTCCCGGGAAACTCTCTGCTAACACCCTGCAGAGCGCTGTGCCCAATATACAGAAACGTCTTGCGGTATCCCCTACAGGGAAAGTGCCAGGAGGGAAAAGTGAGGATTATGCTTAGACTTTCTCGGAACTGCTTCAAATCAACTAGATATCTTTGTGCTGTAAATCTCCCAACAGCCAAATGTAAAAGCAGCAAACATCTCGCTGTATGTCCCACATCCAAAGTGCCAAGAGAGTAATGTAGAGCTTGCTCTCCCTGTCTTTGAGTACTGTTTGCACTGTCCCGATTACCTCTTTGCTAACATTCTCTTCAGAGCTGCAGTGAAACCAGGAACCACGTGGAGAAGGCACCCACACTGAAAGTGCCTGGAGGGAACATTGGGGCTTCTTCTCAGTGTCTCTGACATAGGGTTTCACTGTCCCGGGAAACTCTCTGCTAACACCCTGCAGAGCGCTGTGCCCAATATACAGAAACGTCTTGCGGTATCTCCTACAGGGAAAGTGCCAGGAGGGAAAAGTGAGGATTATGTTTAGACTTTCTCGGAACTGCTTCAAATCAACTAGATATCTTTGTGCTGTAAATCTCCCAACAGCCAAATGTAAAAGCAGCAAACATCTCGCTGTATGTCCCACATCCAAAGTGCCAAGAGAGAGCTTGCTCTCCCTGTCTTTGAGTACTGTTTGCACTGTCCCGATTACCTCTTTGCTAACATTCTCTTCAGAGCTGCAGTGAAACCAGGAACCACGTGGAGAAGGCACCCACACTGAAAGTGCCTGGAGGGAACATTGGGGCTTCTTCTCAGTGTCTCTGACATAGGGTTTCACTGTCCCGGGAAACTCTCTGCTAACACCCTGCAGAGCGCTGTGCCCAATATACAGAAATGTCTTGCGGTATCCCCTACAGTGAAAGTGCCAGGAGGGAAAAGTGAGGATTATGCTTAGACTTTCTCGGAACTGCTTCAAATCAACTAGATATCTTTGTGCTGTAAATCTCCCAACAGCCAAATGTAAAAGCAGCAAACATCTCGCTGTATGTCCCACATCCAAAGTGCCAAGAGAGAGCTTGCTCTCCCTGTCTTTGAGTACTGTTTGCACTGTCCCGATTACCTCTTTGCTAACATTCTCTTCAGAGCTGCAGTGAAACCAGGAACCACGTGGAGAAGGCACCCACACTGAAAGTGCCTGGAGTGAACATTGGGGCTTCTTCTCAGTGTCTCCGATATAGGGTTTCACTGTCCCGGGAAACTCTCTGCTAACACCCTGCAGAGCGCTGTGCCCAATGTACAGAAACGTCTTGCGGTATCCCCTACAGGGAAAGTGCCAGGAGGGAAAAGTGAGGATTATGTTTAGACTTTCTCGGAACTGCTTCAAATCAACTAGATATCTTTGTGCTGTAAATCTCCCAACAGCCAAATGTAAAGGCAGCAAACATCTCGCTGTATGTCCCACATCCAAAGTGCCAAGAGAGTAATGTAGAGCTTGCTCTCCCTGTCTTTGAGTACTGTTTGCACTGTCCCGATTACCTCTTTGCTAACATTCTCTTCAGAGCTGCAGTGAAACCAGGAACCACGTGGAGAAGGCACCCACACTGAAAGTGCCTGGAGGGAACATTGGGGCTTCTTCTCAGTGTCTCTGACATAGGGTTTCACTGTCCCGGGAAACTCTCTGCTAACACCCTGCAGAGCGCTGTGCCCAATATACAGAAACGTCTTGCGGTATCTCCTACAGGGAAAGTGCCAGGAGGGAAAAGTGAGGATTATGTTTAGACTTTCTCGGAACTGCTTCAAATCAACTAGATATCTTTGTGCTGTAAATCTCCCAACAGCCAAATGTAAAAGCAGCAAACATCTCGCTGTATGTCCCACATCCAAAGTGCCAAGAGAGAGCTTGCTCTCCCTGTCTTTGAGTACTGTTTGCACTGTCCCGATTACCTCTTTGCTAACATTCTCTTCAGAGCTGCAGTGAAACCAGGAACCACGTGGAGAAGGCACCCACACTGAAAGTGCCTGGAGGGAACATTGGGGCTTCTTCTCAGTGTCTCTGACATAGGGTTTCACTGTCCCGGGAAACTCTCTGCTAACACCCTGCAGAGCGCTGTGCCCAATATACAGAAACGTCTTGCGGTATCCCCTACAGGGAAAGTGCCAGGAGGGAAAAGTGAGGATTATGTTTAGACTTTCTCGGAACTGCTTCAAATCAACTAGATATCTTTGTGCTGTAAATCTCCCAACAGCCAAATGTAAAAGCAGCAAACATCTCGCTGTATGTCCCACATCCAAAGTGCCAAGAGAGAGCTTGCTCTCCCTGTCTTTGAGTACTGTTTGCACTGTCCCGATTACCTCTTTGCTAACATTCTCTTCAGAGCTGCAGTGAAACCAGGAACCACGTGGAGAAGGCACCCACACTGAAAGTGCCTGGAGGGAACATTGGGGCTTCTTCTCAGTGTCTCTGACATAGGGTTTCACTGTCCCGGGAAACTCTCTGCTAACACCCTGCAGAGCGCTGTGCCCAATATACAGAAATGTCTTGCGGTATCCCCTACAGTGAAAGTGCCAGGAGGGAAAAGTGAGGATTATGCTTAGACTTTCTCGGAACTGCTTCAAATCAACTAGATATCTTTGTGCTGTAAATCTCCCAACAGCCAAATGTAAAAGCAGCAAACATCTCGCTGTATGTCCCACATCCAAAGTGCCAAGAGAGAGCTTGCTCTCCCTGTCTTTGAGTACTGTTTGCACTGTCCCGATTACCTCTTTGCTAACATTCTCTTCAGAGCTGCAGTGAAACCAGGAACCACGTGGAGAAGGCACCCACACTGAAAGTGCCTGGAGTGAACATTGGGGCTTCTTCTCAGTGTCTCCGATATAGGGTTTCACTGTCCCGGGAAACTCTCTGCTAACACCCTGCAGAGCGCTGTGCCCAATGTACAGAAACGTCTTGCGGTATCCCCTACAGGGAAAGTGCCAGGAGGGAAAAGTGAGGATTATGTTTAGACTTTCTCGGAACTGCTTCAAATCAACTAGATATCTTTGTGCTGTAAATCTCCCAACAGCCAAATGTAAAAGCAGCAAACATCTCGCTGTATGTCCCACATCCAAAGTGCCAAGAGAGTAATGTAGAGCTTGCTCTCCCTGTCTTTGAGTACTGTTTGCACTGTCCCGATTACCTCTTTGCTAACATTCTCTTCAGAGCTGCAGTGAAACCAGGAACCACGTGGAGAAGGCACCCACACTGAAAGTGCCTGGAGGGAACATTGGGGCTTCTTCTCAGTGTCTCTGACATAGGGTTTCACTGTCCCGGGAAACTCTCTGCTAACACCCTGCAGAGCGCTGTGCCCAATATACAGAAACGTCTTGCGGTATCCCCTACAGGGAAAGTGCCAGGAGGGAAAAGTGAGGATTATGTTTAGACTTTCTCGGAACTGCTTCAAATCAACTAGATATCTTTGTGCTGTAAATCTCCCAACAGCCAAATGTAAAAGCAGCAAACATCTCGCTGTATGTCCCACATCCAAAGTGCCAAGAGAGAGCTTGCTCTCCCTGTCTTTGAGTACTGTTTGCACTGTCCCGATTACCTCTTTGCTAACATTCTCTTCAGAGCTGCAGTGAAACCAGGAACCACGTGGAGAAGGCACCCACACTGAAAGTGCCTGGAGGGAACATTGGGGCTTCTTCTCAGTGTCTCTGACATAGGGTTTCACTGTCCCGGGAAACTCTCTGCTAACACCCTGCAGAGCGCTGTGCCCAATATACAGAAACGTCTTGCGGTATCCCCTACAGTGAAAGTGCCAGGAGGGAAAAGTGAGGATTATGCTTAGACTTTCTCGGAACTGCTTCAAATCAACTAGATATCTTTGTGCTGTAAATCTCCCAACAGCCAAATGTAAAAGCAGCAAACATCTCGCTGTATGTCCCACATCCAAAGTGCCAAGAGAGAGCTTGCTCTCCCTGTCTTTGAGTACTGTTTGCACTGTCCCGATTACCTCTTTGCTAACATTCTCTTCAGAGCTGCAGTGAAACCAGGAACCACGTGGAGAAGGCACCCACACTGAAAGTGCCTGGAGGGAACATTGGGGCTTCTTCTCAGTGTCTCTGACATAGGGTTTCACTGTCCCGGGAAACTCTCTGCTAACACCCTGCAGAGCGCTGTGCCCAATATACAGAAACGTCTTGCGGTATCCCCTACAGAGAAAGTGCCAGGAGGGAAAAGTGAGGATTATGTTTAGACTTTCTCGGAACTGCTTCAAATCAACTAGATATCTTTGTGCTGTAAATCTCCCAACAGCCAAATGTAAAAGCAGCAAACATCTCGCTGTATGTCCCACATCCAAAGTGCCAAGAGAGAGCTTGCTCTCCCTGTCTTTGAGTACTGTTTGCACTGTCCCGATTACCTCTTTGCTAACATTCTCTTCAGAGCTGCAGTGAAACCAGGAACCACGTGGAGAAGGCACCCACACTGAAAGTGCCTGGAGGGAACATTGGGGCTTCTTCTCAGTGTCTCTGACATAGGGTTTCACTGTCCCGGGAAACTCTCTGCTAACACCCTGCAGAGCGCTGTGCCCAATATACAGAAATGTCTTGCGGTATCCCCTACAGTGAAAGTGCCAGGAGGGAAAAGTGAGGATTATGCTTAGACTTTCTCGGAACTGCTTCAAATCAACTAGATATCTTTGTGCTGTAAATCTCCCAACAGCCAAATGTAAAAGCAGCAAACATCTCGCTGTATGTCCCACATCCAAAGTGCCAAGAGAGAGCTTGCTCTCCCTGTCTTTGAGTACTGTTTGCACTGTCCCGATTACCTCTTTGCTAACATTCTCTTCAGAGCTGCAGTGAAACCAGGAACCACGTGGAGAAGGCACCCACACTGAAAGTGCCTGGAGTGAACATTGGGGCTTCTTCTCAGTGTCTCCGATATAGGGTTTCACTGTCCCGGGAAACTCTCTGCTAACACCCTGCAGAGCGCTGTGCCCAATGTACAGAAACGTCTTGCGGTATCCCCTACAGGGAAAGTGCCAGGAGGGAAAAGTGAGGATTATGTTTAGACTTTCTCGGAACTGCTTCAAATCAACTAGATATCTTTGTGCTGTAAATCTCCCAACAGCCAAATGTAAAAGCAGCAAACATCTCGCTGTATGTCCCACATCCAAAGTGCCAAGAGAGTAATGTAGAGCTTGCTCTCCCTGTCTTTGAGTACTGTTTGCACTGTCCCGATTACCTCTTTGCTAACATTCTCTTCAGAGCTGCAGTGAAACCAGGAACCACGTGGAGAAGGCACCCACACTGAAAGTGCCTGGAGGGAACATTGGGGCTTCTTCTCAGTGTCTCTGACATAGGGTTTCACTGTCCCGGGAAACTCTCTGCTAACACCCTGCAGAGCGCTGTGCCCAATATACAGAAACGTCTTGCGGTATCCCCTACAGGGAAAGTGCCAGGAGGGAAAAGTGAGGATTATGTTTAGACTTTCTCGGAACTGCTTCAAATCAACTAGATATCTTTGTGCTGTAAATCTCCCAACAGCCAAATGTAAAAGCAGCAAACATCTCGCTGTATGTCCCACATCCAAAGTGCCAAGAGAGAGCTTGCTCTCCCTGTCTTTGAGTACTGTTTGCACTGTCCCGATTACCTCTTTGCTAACATTCTCTTCAGAGCTGCAGTGAAACCAGGAACCACGTGGAGAAGGCACCCACACTGAAAGTGCCTGGAGGGAACATTGGGGCTTCTTCTCAGTGTCTCTGACATAGGGTTTCACTGTCCCGGGAAACTCTCTGCTAACACCCTGCAGAGCGCTGTGCCCAATATACAGAAACGTCTTGCGGTATCCCCTACAGTGAAAGTGCCAGGAGGGAAAAGTGAGGATTATGCTTAGACTTTCTCGGAACTGCTTCAAATCAACTAGATATCTTTGTGCTGTAAATCTCCCAACAGCCAAATGTAAAAGCAGCAAACATCTCGCTGTATGTCCCACATCCAAAGTGCCAAGAGAGAGCTTGCTCTCCCTGTCTTTGAGTACTGTTTGCACTGTCCCGATTACCTCTTTGCTAACATTCTCTTCAGAGCTGCAGTGAAACCAGGAACCACGTGGAGAAGGCACCCACACTGAAAGTGCCTGGAGTGAACATTGGGGCTTCTTCTCAGTGTCTCCGATATAGGGTTTCACTGTCCCGGGAAACTCTCTGCTAACACCCTGCAGAGCGCTGTGCCCAATGTACAGAAACGTCTTGCGGTATCTCCTACAGGGAAAGTGCCAGGAGGGAAAAGTGAGGATTATGTTTAGACTTTCTCGGAACTGCTTCAAATCAACTAGATATCTTTGTGCTGTAAATCTCCCAACAGCCAAATGTAAAAGCAGCAAACATCTCGCTGTATGTCCCACATCCAAAGTGCCAAGAGAGAGCTTGCTCTCCCTGTCTTTGAGTACTGTTTGCACTGTCCCGATTACCTCTTTGCTAACATTCTCTTCAGAGCTGCAGTGAAACCAGGAACCACGTGGAGAAGGCACCCACACTGAAAGTGCCTGGAGGGAACATTGGGGCTTCTTCTCAGTGTCTCTGACATAGGGTTTCACTGTCCCGGGAAACTCTCTGCTAACACCCTGCAGAGCGCTGTGCCCAATATACAGAAACGTCTTGCGGTATCCCCTACAGTGAAAGTGCCAGGAGGGAAAAGTGAGGATTATGCTTAGACTTTCTCGGAACTGCTTCAAATCAACTAGATATCTTTGTGCTGTAAATCTCCCAACAGCCAAATGTAAAAGCAGCAAACATCTCGCTGTATGTCCCACATCCAAAGTGCCAAGAGAGAGCTTGCTCTCCCTGTCTTTGAGTACTGTTTGCACTGTCCCGATTACCTCTTTGCTAACATTCTCTTCAGAGCTGCAGTGAAACCAGGAACCACGTGGAGAAGGCACCCACACTGAAAGTGCCTGGAGTGAACATTGGGGCTTCTTCTCAGTGTCTCCGATATAGGGTTTCACTGTCCCGGGAAACTCTCTGCTAACACCCTGCAGAGCGCTGTGCCCAATGTACAGAAACGTCTTGCGGTATTCCCTACAGGGAAAGTGCCAGGAGGGAAAAGTGAGGATTATGTTTAGACTTTCTCGGAACTGCTTCAAATCAACTAGATATCTTTGTGCTGTAAATCTCCCAACAGCCAAATGTAAAAGCAGCAAACATCTCGCTGTATGTCCCACATCCAAAGTGCCAAGAGAGTAATGTAGAGCTTGCTCTCCCTGTCTTTGAGTACTGTTTGCACTGTCCCGATTACCTCTTTGCTAACATTCTCTTCAGAGCTGCAGTGAAACCAGGAACCACGTGGAGAAGGCACCCACACTGAAAGTGCCTGGAGGGAACATTGGGGCTTCTTCTCAGTGTCTCTGACAGAGGGTTTCACTGTCCCGGGAAACTCTCTGCTAACACCCTGCAGAGCGCTGTGCCCAATATACAGAAACGTCTTGCGGTATCTCCTACAGGGAAAGTGCCAGGAGGGAAAAGTGAGGATTATGTTTAGACTTTCTCGGAACTGCTTCAAATCAACTAGATATCTTTGTGCTGTAAATCTCCCAACAGCCAAATGTAAAAGCAGCAAACATCTCGCTGTATGTCCCACATCCAAAGTGCCAAGAGAGAGCTTGCTCTCCCTGTCTTTGAGTACTGTTTGCACTGTCGCGATTACCTCTTTGCTAACATTCTCTTCAGAGCTGCAGTGAAACCAGGAACCACGTGGAGAAGGCACCCACACTGAAAGTGCCTGGAGGGAACATTGGGGCTTCTTCTCAGTGTCTCTGACATAGGGTTTCACTGTCCCGGGAAACTCTCTGCTAACACCCTGCAGAGCGCTGTGCCCAATATACAGAAACGTCTTGCGGTATCCCCTACAGTGAAAGTGCCAGGAGGGAAAAGTGAGGATTATGCTTAGACTTTCTCGGAACTGCTTCAAATCAACTAGATATCTTTGTGCTGTAAATCTCCCAACAGCCAAATGTAAAAGCAGCAAACATCTCGCTGTATGTCCCACATCCAAAGTGCCAAGAGAGAGCTTGCTCTCCCTGTCTTTGAGTACTGTTTGCACTGTCCCGATTACCTCTTTGCTAACATTCTCTTCAGAGCTGCAGTGAAACCAGGAACCACGTGGAGAAGGCACCCACACTGAAAGTGCCTGGAGTGAACATTGGGGCTTCTTCTCAGTGTCTCCGATATAGGGTTTCACTGTCCCGGGAAACTCTCTGCTAACACCCTGCAGAGCGCTGTGCCCAATGTACAGAAACGTCTTGCGGTATCTCCTACAGGGAAAGTGCCAGGAGGGAAAAGTGAGGATTATGTTTAGACTTTCTCGGAACTGCTTCAAATCAACTAGATATCTTTGTGCTGTAAATCTCCCAACAGCCAAATGTAAAAGCAGCAAACATCTCGCTGTATGTCCCACATCCAAAGTGCCAAGAGAGAGCTTGCTCTCCCTGTCTTTGAGTACTGTTTGCACTGTCCCGATTACCTCTTTGCTAACATTCTCTTCAGAGCTGCAGTGAAACCAGGAACCACGTGGAGAAGGCACCCACACTGAAAGTGCCTGGAGGGAACATTGGGGCTTCTTCTCAGTGTCTCTGACATAGGGTTTCACTGTCCCGGGAAACTCTCTGCTAACACCCTGCAGAGCGCTGTGCCCAATATACAGAAACGTCTTGCGGTATCCCCTACAGTGAAAGTGCCAGGAGGGAAAAGTGAGGATTATGCTTAGACTTTCTCGGAACTGCTTCAAATCAACTAGATATCTTTGTGCTGTAAATCTCCCAACAGCCAAATGTAAAAGCAGCAAACATCTCGCTGTATGTCCCACATCCAAAGTGCCAAGAGAGAGCTTGCTCTCCCTGTCTTTGAGTACTGTTTGCACTGTCCCGATTACCTCTTTGCTAACATTCTCTTCAGAGCCGCAGTGAAACCAGGAACCACGTGGAGAAGGCACCCACACTGAAAGTGCCTGGAGGGAACATTGGGGCTTCTTCTCAGTGTCTCTGACATAGGGTTTCACTGTCCCGGGAAACTCTCTGCTAACACCCTGCAGAGCGCTGTGCCCAATATACAGAAACGTCTTGCGGTATCCCCTACAGGGAAAGTGCCAGGAGGGAAAAGTGAGGATTATGCTTAGACTTTCTCGGAACTGCTTCAAATCAACTAGATATCTTTGTGCTGTAAATCTCCCAACAGCCAAATGTAAAAGCAGCAAACATCTCGCTGTATGTCCCACATCCAAAGTGCCAAGAGAGAGCTTGCTCTCCCTGTCTTTGAGTACTGTTTGCACTGTCCCGATTACCTCTTTGCTAACATTCTCTTCAGAGCTGCAGTGAAACCAGGAACCACGTGGAGAAGGCACCCACACTGAAAGTGCCTGGAGGGAACATTGGGGCTTCTTCTCAGTGTCTCTGACATAGGGTTTCACTGTCCCGGGAAACTCTCTGCTAACACCCTGCAGAGCGCTGTGCCCAATATACAGAAACGTCTTGCGGTATCCCCTACAGTGAAAGTGCCAGGAGGGAAAAGTGAGGATTATGCTTAGACTTTCTCGGAACTGCTTCAAATCAACTAGATATCTTTGTGCTGTAAATCTCCCAACAGCCAAATGTAAAAGCAGCAAACATCTCGCTGTATGTCCCACATCCAAAGTGCCAAGAGAGAGCTTGCTCTCCCTGTCTTTGAGTACTGTTTGCACTGTCCCGATTACCTCTTTGCTAACATTCTCTTCAGAGCTGCAGTGAAACCAGGAACCACGTGGAGAAGGCACCCACACTGAAAGTGCCTGGAGTGAACATTGGGGCTTCTTCTCAGTGTCTCCGATATAGGGTTTCACTGTCCCGGGAAACTCTCTGCTAACACCCTGCAGAGCGCTGTGCCCAATGTACAGAAACGTCTTGCGGTATCCCCTACAGGGAAAGTGCCAGGAGGGAAAAGTGAGGATTATGTTTAGACTTTCTCGGAACTGCTTCAAATCAACTAGATATCTTTGTGCTGTAAATCTCCCAACAGCCAAATGTAAAAGCAGCAAACATCTCGCTGTATGTCCCACATCCAAAGTGCCAAGAGAGAGCTTGCTCTCCCTGTCTTTGAGTACTGTTTGCACTGTCCCGATTACCTCTTTGCTAACATTCTCTTCAGAGCTGCAGTGAAACCAGGAACCACGTGGAGAAGGCACCCACACTGAAAGTGCCTGGAGGGAACATTGGGGCTTCTTCTCAGTGTCTCTGACAGAGGGTTTCACTGTCCCGGGAAACTCTCTGCTAACACCCTGCAGAGCGCTGTGCCCAATATACAGAAACGTCTTGCGGTATCCCCTACAGTGAAAGTGCCAGGAGGGAAAAGTGAGGATTATGCTTAGACTTTCTCGGAACTGCTTCAAATCAACTAGATATCTTTGTGCTGTAAATCTCCCAACAGCCAAATGTAAAAGCAGCAAACATCTCGCTGTATGTCCCACATCCAAAGTGCCAAGAGAGAGCTTGCTCTCCCTGTCTTTGAGTACTGTTTGCACTGTCCCGATTACCTCTTTGCTAACATTCTCTTCAGAGCTGCAGTGAAACCAGGAACCACGTGGAGAAGGCACCCACACTGAAAGTGCCTGGAGGGAACATTGGGGCTTCTTCTCAGTGTCTCCGATATAGGGTTTCACTGTCCCGGGAAACTCTCTGCTAACACCCTGCAGAGCGCTGTGCCCAATGTACAGAAACGTCTTGCGGTATCCCCTACAGGGAAAGTGCCAGGAGGGAAAAGTGAGGATTATGTTTAGACTTTCTCGGAACTGCTTCAAATCAACTAGATATCTTTGTGCTGTAAATCTCCCAACAGCCAAATGTAAAAGCAGCAAACATCTCGCTGTATGTCCCACATCCAAAGTGCCAAGAGAGAGCTTGCTCTCCCTGTCTTTGAGTACTGTTTGCACTGTCCCGATTACCTCTTTGCTAACATTCTCTTCAGAGCTGCAGTGAAACCAGGAACCACGTGGAGAAGGCACCCACACTGAAAGTGCCTGGAGGGAACATTGGGGCTTCTTCTCAGTGTCTCTGACAGAGGGTTTCACTGTCCCGGGAAACTCTCTGCTAACACCCTGCAGAGCGCTGTGCCCAATATACAGAAACGTCTTGCGGTATCCCCTACAGTGAAAGTGCCAGGAGGGAAAAGTGAGGATTATGCTTAGACTTTCTCGGAACTGCTTCAAATCAACTAGATATCTTTGTGCTGTAAATCTCCCAACAGCCAAATGTAAAAGCAGCAAACATCTCGCTGTATGTCCCACATCCAAAGTGCCAAGAGAGAGCTTGCTCTCCCTGTCTTTGAGTACTGTTTGCACTGTCCCGATTACCTCTTTGCTAACATTCTCTTCAGAGCTGCAGTGAAACCAGGAACCACGTGGAGAAGGCACCCACACTGAAAGTGCCTGGAGTGAACATTGGGGCTTCTTCTCAGTGTCTCCGATATAGGGTTTCACTGTCCCGGGAAACTCTCTGCTAACACCCTGCAGAGCGCTGTGCCCAATGTACAGAAACGTCTTGCGGTATCCCCTACAGGGAAAGTGCCAGGAGGGAAAAGTGAGGATTATGTTTAGACTTTCTCGGAACTGCTTCAAATCAACTAGATATCTTTGTGCTGTAAATCTCCCAACAGCCAAATGTAAAAGCAGCAAACATCTCGCTGTATGTCCCACATCCAAAGTGCCAAGAGAGTAATGTAGAGCTTGCTCTCCCTGTCTTTGAGTACTGTTTGCACTGTCCCGATTACCTCTTTGCTAACATTCTCTTCAGAGCTGCAGTGAAACCAGGAACCACGTGGAGAAGGCACCCACACTGAAAGTGCCTGGAGGGAACATTGGGGCTTCTTCTCAGTGTCTCTGACATAGGGTTTCACTGTCCCGGGAAACTCTCTGCTAACACCCTGCAGAGCGCTGTGCCCAATATACAGAAACGTCTTGCGGTATCTCCTACAGGGAAAGTGCCAGGAGGGAAAAGTGAGGATTATGTTTAGACTTTCTCGGAACTGCTTCAAATCAACTAGATATCTTTGTGCTGTAAATCTCCCAACAGCCAAATGTAAAAGCAGCAAACATCTCGCTGTATGTCCCACATCCAAAGTGCCAAGAGAGTAATGTAGAGCTTGCTCTCCCTGTCTTTGAGTACTGTTTGCACTGTCCCGATTACCTCTTTGCTAACATTCTCTTCAGAGCTGCAGTGAAACCAGGAACCACGTGGAGAAGGCACCCACACTGAAAGTGCCTGGAGGGAACATTGGGGCTTCTTCTCAGTGTCTCTGACATAGGGTTTCACTGTCCCGGGAAACTCTCTGCTAACACCCTGCAGAGCGCTGTGCCCAATATACAGAAACGTCTTGCGGTATCTCCTACAGGGAAAGTGCCAGGAGGGAAAAGTGAGGATTATGTTTAGACTTTCTCGGAACTGCTTCAAATCAACTAGATATCTTTGTGCTGTAAATCTCCCAACAGCCAAATGTAAAAGCAGCAAACATCTCGCTGTATGTCCCACATCCAAAGTGCCAAGAGAGAGCTTGCTCTCCCTGTCTTTGAGTACTGTTTGCACTGTCCCGATTACCTCTTTGCTAACATTCTCTTCAGAGCTGCAGTGAAACCAGGAACCACGTGGAGAAGGCACCCACACTGAAAGTGCCTGGAGGGAACATTGGGGCTTCTTCTCAGTGTCTCTGACATAGGGTTTCACTGTCCCGGGAAACTCTCTGCTAACACCCTGCAGAGCGCTGTGCCCAATATACAGAAACGTCTTGCGGTATCCCCTACAGGGAAAGTGCCAGGAGGGAAAAGTGAGGATTATGCTTAGACTTTCTCGGAACTGCTTCAAATCAACTAGATATCTTTGTGCTGTAAATCTCCCAACAGCCAAATGTAAAAGCAGCAAACATCTCGCTGTATGTCCCACATCCAAAGTGCCAAGAGAGAGCTTGCTCTCCCTGTCTTTGAGTACTGTTTGCACTGTCCCGATTACCTCTTTGCTAACATTCTCTTCAGAGCTGCAGTGAAACCAGGAACCACGTGGAGAAGGCACCCACACTGAAAGTGCCTGGAAGGAACGTTGGGGCTTCTTCTCAGTGTCTCTGATATAGGGTTTCACTGTCCCGGGAAACTCTCTGCTAACACCCTGCAGAGCGCTGTGCCCAATATACAGAAACGTCTTGCGGTATCCCCTACAGTGAAAGTGCCAGGAGGGAAAAGTGAGGATTATGCTTAGACTTTCTCGGAACTGCTTCAAATCAACTAGATATCTTTGTGCTGTAAATCTCCCAACAGCCAAATGTAAAAGCAGCAAACATCTCGCTGTATGTCCCACATCCAAAGTGCCAAGAGAGAGCTTGCTCTCCCTGTCTTTGAGTACTGTTTGCACTGTCCCGATTACCTCTTTGCTAACATTCTCTTCAGAGCTGCAGTGAAACCAGGAACCACGTGGAGAAGGCACCCACACTGAAAGTGCCTGGAGGGAACATTGGGGCTTCTTCTCAGTGTCTCTGACATAGGGTTTCACTGTCCCGGGAAACTCTCTGCTAACACCCTGCAGAGCGCTGTGCCCAATATACAGAAACGTCTTGCGGTATCCCCTACAGTGAAAGTGCCAGGAGGGAAAAGTGAGGATTATGCTTAGACTTTCTCGGAACTGCTTCAAATCAACTAGATATCTTTGTGCTGTAAATCTCCCAACAGCCAAATGTAAAAGCAGCAAACATCTCGCTGTATGTCCCACATCCAAAGTGCCAAGAGAGAGCTTGCTCTCCCTGTCTTTGAGTACTGTTTGCACTGTCCCGATTACCTCTTTGCTAACATTCTCTTCAGAGCTGCAGTGAAACCAGGAACCACGTGGAGAAGGCACCCACACTGAAAGTGCCTGGAGGGAACATTGGGGCTTCTTCTCAGTGTCTCTGACATAGGGTTTCACTGTCCCGGGAAACTCTCTGCTAACACCCTGCAGAGCGCTGTGCCCAATATACAGAAACGTCTTGCGGTATCCCCTACAGTGAAAGTGCCAGGAGGGAAAAGTGAGGATTATGCTTAGACTTTCTCGGAACTGCTTCAAATCAACTAGATATCTTTGTGCTGTAAATCTCCCAACAGCCAAATGTAAAAGCAGCAAACATCTCGCTGTATGTCCCACATCCAAAGTGCCAAGAGAGAGCTTGCTCTCCCTGTCTTTGAGTACTGTTTGCACTGTCCCGATTACCTCTTTGCTAACATTCTCTTCAGAGCTGCAGTGAAACCAGGAACCACGTGGAGAAGGCACCCACACTGAAAGTGCCTGGAAGGAACGTTGGGGCTTCTTCTCAGTGTCTCTGATATAGGGTTTCACTGTCCCGGGAAACTCTCTGCTAACACCCTGCAGAGCGCTGTGCCCAATATACAGAAACGTCTTGCGGTATCCCCTACAGTGAAAGTGCCAGGAGGGAAAAGTGAGGATTATGCTTAGACTTTCTCGGAACTGCTTCAAATCAACTAGATATCTTTGTGCTGTAAATCTCCCAACAGCCAAATGTAAAAGCAGCAAACATCTCGCTGTATGTCCCACATCCAAAGTGCCAAGAGAGTAATGTAGAGCTTGCTCTCCCTGTCTTTGAGTACTGTTTGCACTGTCCCGATTACCTCTTTGCTAACATTCTCTTCAGAGCTGCAGTGAAACCAGGAACCACGTGGAGAAGGCACCCACACTGAAAGTGCCTGGAGGGAACATTGGGGCTTCTTCTCAGTGTCTCTGACATAGGGTTTCACTGTCCCGGGAAACTCTCTGCTAACACCCTGCAGAGCGCTGTGCCCAATATACAGAAACGTCTTGCGGTATCCCCTACAGGGAAAGTGCCAGGAGGGAAAAGTGAGGATTATGTTTAGACTTTCTCGGAACTGCTTCAAATCAACTAGATATCTTTGTGCTGTAAATCTCCCAACAGCCAAATGTAAAAGCAGCAAACATCTCGCTGTATGTCCCACATCCAAAGTGCCAAGAGAGAGCTTGCTCTCCCTGTCTTTGAGTACTGTTTGCACTGTCCCGATTACCTCTTTGCTAACATTCTCTTCAGAGCTGCAGTGAAACCAGGAACCACGTGGAGAAGGCACCCACACTGAAAGTGCCTGGAGGGAACATTGGGGCTTCTTCTCAGTGTCTCTGACATAGGGTTTCACTGTCCCGGGAAACTCTCTGCTAACACCCTGCAGAGCGCTGTGCCCAATATACAGAAACGTCTTGCGGTATCCCCTACAGTGAAAGTGCCAGGAGGGAAAAGTGAGGATTATGCTTAGACTTTCTCGGAACTGCTTCAAATCAACTAGATATCTTTGTGCTGTAAATCTCCCAACAGCCAAATGTAAAAGCAGCAAACATCTCGCTGTATGTCCCACATCCAAAGTGCCAAGAGAGAGCTTGCTCTCCCTGTCTTTGAGTACTGTTTGCACTGTCCCGATTACCTCTTTGCTAACATTCTCTTCAGAGCTGCAGTGAAACCAGGAACCACGTGGAGAAGGCACCCACACTGAAAGTGCCTGGAAGGAACATTGGGGCTTCTTCTCACTGTCTCTGACATAGGGTTTCACTGTCCCGGGAAACTCTCTGCTAACACCCTGCAGAGCGCTGTGCCCAATATACAGAAACGTCTTGCGGTATCCCCTACAGGGAAAGTGCCAGGAGGGAAAAGTGAGGATTATGCTTAGACTTTCTCGGAACTGCTTCAAATCAACTAGATATCTTTGTGCTGTAAATCTCCCAACAGCCAAATGTAAAAGCAGCAAACATCTCGCTGTATGTCCCACATCCAAAGTGCCGAGAGAGTAATGTAGAGCTTGCTCTCCCTGTCTTTGAGTACTGTTTGCACTGTCCCGATTACCTCTTTGCTAACATTCTCTTCAGAGCTGCAGTGAAACCAGGAACCACGTGGAGAAGGCACCCACACTGAAAGTGCCTGGAGGGAACATTGGGGCTTCTTCTCAGTGTCTCTGACATAGGGTTTCACTGTCCCGGGAAACTCTCTGCTAACACCCTGCAGAGCGCTGTGCCCAATATACAGAAACGTCTTGCGGTATCCCCTACAGTGAAAGTGCCAGGAGGGAAAAGTGAGGATTATGCTTAGACTTTCTCGGAACTGCTTCAAATCAACTAGATATCTTTGTGCTGTAAATCTCCCAACAGCCAAATGTAAAAGCAGCAAACATCTCGCTGTATGTCCCACATCCAAAGTGCCAAGAGAGAGCTTGCTCTCCCTGTCTTTGAGTACTGTTTGCACTGTCCCGATTACCTCTTTGCTAACATTCTCTTCAGAGCTGCAGTGAAACCAGGAAACCACGTGGAGAAGGCACCCACACTGAAAGTGCCTGGAGGGAACATTGGGGCTTCTTCTCAGTGTCTCTGACATAGGGTTTCACTGTCCCGGGAAACTCTCTGCTAACACCCTGCAGAGCGCTGTGCCCAATATACAGAAACGTCTTGCGGTATCCCCTACAGTGAAAGTGCCAGGAGGGAAAAGTGAGGATTATGCTTAGACTTTCTCGGAACTGCTTCAAATCAACTAGATATCTTTGTGCTGTAAATCTCCCAACAGCCAAATGTAAAAGCAGCAAACATCTCGCTGTATGTCCCACATCCAAAGTGCCAAGAGAGAGCTTGCTCTCCCTGTCTTTGAGTACTGTTTGCACTGTCCCGATTACCTCTTTGCTAACATTCTCTTCAGAGCTGCAGTGAAACCAGGAACCACGTGGAGAAGGCACCCACACTGAAAGTGCCTGGAAGGAACGTTGGGGCTTCTTCTCAGTGTCTCCGATATAGGGTTTCACTGTCCCGGGAAACTCTCTGCTAACACCCTGCAGAGCGCTGTGCCCAATATACAGAAACGTCTTGCGGTATCCCCTACAGTGAAAGTGCCAGGAGGGAAAAGTGAGGATTATGCTTAGACTTTCTCGGAACTGCTTCAAATCAACTAGATATCTTTGTGCTGTAAATCTCCCAACAGCCAAATGTAAAAGCAGCAAACATCTCGCTGTATGTCCCACATCCAAAGTGCCGAGAGAGTAATGTAGAGCTTGCTCTCCCTGTCTTTGAGTACTGTTTGCACTGTCCCGATTACCTCTTTGCTAACATTCTCTTCAGAGCTGCAGTGAAACCAGGAACCACGTGGAGAAGGCACCCACACTGAAAGTGCCTGGAAGGAACGTTGGGGCTTCTTCTCAGTGTCTCCGATATAGGGTTTCACTGTCCCGGGAAACTCTCTGCTAACACCCTGCAGAGCGCTGTGCCCAATATACAGAAACGTCTTGCGGTATCCCCTACAGTGAAAGTGCCAGGAGGGAAAAGTGAGGATTATGCTTAGACTTTCTCGGAACTGCTTCAAATCAACTAGATATCTTTGTGCTGTAAATCTCCCAACAGCCAAATGTAAAAGCAGCAAACATCTCGCTGTATGTCCCACATCCAAAGTGCCAAGAGAGAGCTTGCTCTCCCTGTCTTTGAGTACTGTTTGCACTGTCCCGATTACCTCTTTGCTAACATTCTCTTCAGAGCTGCAGTGAAACCAGGAACCACGTGGAGAAGGCACCCACACTGAAAGTGCCTGGAAGGAACATTGGGGCTTCTTCTCACTGTCTCTGACATAGGGTTTCACTGTCCCGGGAAACTCTCTGCTAACACCCTGCAGAGCGCTGTGCCCAATATACAGAAACGTCTTGCGGTATCCCCTACAGGGAAAGTGCCAGGAGGGAAAAGTGAGGATTATGCTTAGACTTTCTCGGAACTGCTTCAAATCAACTAGATATCTTTGTGCTGTAAATCTCCCAACAGCCAAATGTAAAAGCAGCAAACATCTCGCTGTATGTCCCACATCCAAAGTGCCGAGAGAGTAATGTAGAGCTTGCTCTCCCTGTCTTTGAGTACTGTTTGCACTGTCCCGATTACCTCTTTGCTAACATTCTCTTCAGAGCTGCAGTGAAACCAGGAACCACGTGGAGAAGGCACCCACACTGAAAGTGCCTGGAGGGAACATTGGGGCTTCTTCTCAGTGTCTTTGACATAGGGTTTCACTGTCCCGGGAAACTCTCTGCTAACACCCTGCAGAGCGCTGTGCCCAATATACAGAAACGTCTTGCGATATCTCCTACAGGGAAAGTGCCAGGAGGGAATAGTGAGGATTATGTTTAGACTTTCTCGGAACTGCTTCAAATCAACTAGATATCTTTGTGCTGTAAATCTCCCAACAGCCAAATGTAAAAGCAGCAAACATCTCGCTGTATGTCCCACATCCAAAGTGCCAAGAGAGAGCTTGCTCTCCCTGTCTTTGAGTACTGTTTGCACTGTCCCGATTACCTCTTTGCTAACATTCTCTTCAGAGCTGCAGTGAAACCAGGAACCACGTGGAGAAGGCACCCACACTGAAAGTGCCTGGAGGGAACATTGGGGCTTCTTCTCAGTGTCTCTGACATAGGGTTTCACTGTCCCGGGAAACTCTCTGCTAACACCCTGCAGAGCGCTGTGCCCAATATACAGAAACGTCTTGCGGTATCTCCTACAGGGAAAGTGCCAGGAGGGAAAAGTGAGGATTATGCTTAGACTTTCTCGGAACTGCTTCAAATCAACTAGATATCTTTGTGCTGTAAATCTCCCAACAGCCAAATGTAAAAGCAGCAAACATCTCGCTGTATGTCCCACATCCAAAGTGCCGAGAGAGTAATGTAGAGCTTGCTCTCCCTGTCTTTGAGTACTGTTTGCACTGTCCCGATTACCTCTTTGCTAACATTCTCTTCAGAGCTGCAGTGAAACCAGGAACCACGTGGAGAAGGCACCCACACTGAAAGTGCCTGGAGGGAACATTGGGGCTTCTTCTCAGTGTCTCCAATATAGGGTTTCACTGTCCCGGGAAACTCTCTGCTAACACCCTGCAGAACGCTGTGCCCAATATACAGAAACGTCTTGCGGTATCTCCTACAGGGAAAGTGCCAGGAGGGAAAAGTGAGGATTATGTTTAGACTTTCTCGGAACTGCTTCAAATCAACTAGATATCTTTGTGCTGTAAATCTCCCAACAGCCAAATGTAAAAGCAGCAAACATCTCGCTGTATGTCCCACATCCAAAGTGCCAAGAGAGAGCTTGCTCTCCCTGTCTTTGAGTACTGTTTGCACTGTCCCGATTACCTCTTTGCTAACATTCTCTTCAGAGCTGCAGTGAAACCAGGAACCACGTGGAGAAGGCACCCACACTGAAAGTGCCTGGAGGGAACATTGGGGCTTCTTCTCAGTGTCTCTGACATAGGGTTTCACTGTCCCGGGAAACTCTCTGCTAACACCCTGCAGAGCGCTGTGCCCAATATACAGAAACGTCTTGCGGTATCCCCTACAGTGAAAGTGCCAGGAGGGAAAAGTGAGGATTATGCTTAGACTTTCTCGGAACTGCTTCAAATCAACTAGATATCTTTGTGCTGTAAATCTCCCAACAGCCAAATGTAAAAGCAGCAAACATCTCGCTGTATGTCCCACATCCAAAGTGCCAAGAGAGAGCTTGCTCTCCCTGTCTTTGAGTACTGTTTGCACTGTCCCGATTACCTCTTTGCTAACATTCTCTTCAGAGCTGCAGTGAAACCAGGAACCACGTGGAGAAGGCACCCACACTGAAAGTGCCTGGAGGGAACATTGGGGCTTCTTCTCAGTGTCTCTGACATAGGGTTTCACTGTCCCGGGAAACTCTCTGCTAACACCCTGCAGAGCGCTGTGCCCAATATACAGAAACGTCTTGCGGTATCCCCTACAGTGAAAGTGCCAGGAGGGAAAAGTGAGGATTATGCTTAGACTTTCTCGGAACTGCTTCAAATCAACTAGATATCTTTGTGCTGTAAATCTCCCAACAGCCAAATGTAAAAGCAGCAAACATCTCGCTGTATGTCCCACATCCAAAGTGCCAAGAGAGAGCTTGCTCTCCCTGTCTTTGAGTACTGTTTGCACTGTCCCGATTACCTCTTTGCTAACATTCTCTTCAGAGCTGCAGTGAAACCAGGAACCACGTGGAGAAGGCACCCACACTGAAAGTGCCTGGAGTGAACATTGGGGCTTCTTCTCAGTGTCTCCGATATAGGGTTTCACTGTCCCGGGAAACTCTCTGCTAACACCCTGCAGAGCGCTGTGCCCAATGTACAGAAACGTCTTGCGGTATCCCCTACAGGGAAAGTGCCAGGAGGGAAAAGTGAGGATTATGTTTAGACTTTCTCGGAACTGCTTCAAATCAACTAGATATCTTTGTGCTGTAAATCTCCCAACAGCCAAATGTAAAAGCAGCAAACATCTCGCTGTATGTCCCAGATCCAAAGTGCCAAGAGAGTAATGTAGAGCTTGCTCTCCCTGTCTTTGAGTACTGTTTGCACTGTCCCGATTACCTCTTTGCTAACATTCTCTTCAGAGCTGCAGTGAAACCAGGAACCACGTGGAGAAGGCACCCACACTGAAAGTGCCTGGAGGGAACATTGGGGCTTCTTCTCAGTGTCTCTGACATAGGGTTTCACTGTCCCGGGAAACTCTCTGCTAACACCCTGCAGAGCGCTGTGCCCAATATACAGAAACGTCTTGCGGTATCCCCTACAGTGAAAGTGCCAGGAGGGAAAAGTGAGGATTATGCTTAGACTTTCTCGGAACTGCTTCAAATCAACTAGATATCTTTGTGCTGTAAATCTCCCAACAGCCAAATGTAAAAGCAGCAAACATCTCGCTGTATGTCCCACATCCAAAGTGCCAAGAGAGTAATGTAGAGCTTGCTCTCCCTGTCTTTGAGTACTGTTTGCACTGTCCCGATTACCTCTTTGCTAACATTCTCTTCAGAGCTGCAGTGAAACCAGGAACCACGTGGAGAAGGCACCCACACTGAAAGTGCCTGGAGGGAACATTGGGGCTTCTTCTCAGTGTCTCTGACATAGGGTTTCACTGTCCCGGGAAACTCTCTGCTAACACCCTGCAGAGCGCTGTGCCCAATATACAGAAACGTCTTGCGGTATCCCCTACAGTGAAAGTGCCAGGAGGGAAAAGTGAGGATTATGCTTAGACTTTCTCGGAACTGCTTCAAATCAACTAGATATCTTTGTGCTGTAAATCTCCCAACAGCCAAATGTAAAAGCAGCAAACATCTCGCTGTATGTCCCACATCCAAAGTGCCAAGAGAGAGCTTGCTCTCCCTGTCTTTGAGTACTGTTTGCACTGTCCCGATTACCTCTTTGCTAACATTCTCTTCAGAGCTGCAGTGAAACCAGGAACCACGTGGAGAAGGCACCCACACTGAAAGTGCCTGGAGGGAACATTGGGGCTTCTTCTCAGTGTCTCTGACATAGGGTTTCACTGTCCCGGGAAACTCTCTGCTAACACCCTGCAGAGCGCTGTGCCCAATATACAGAAACGTCTTGCGGTATCCCCTACAGTGAAAGTGCCAGGAGGGAAAAGTGAGGATTATGCTTAGACTTTCTCGGAACTGCTTCAAATCAACTAGATATCTTTGTGCTGTAAATCTCCCAACAGCCAAATGTAAAAGCAGCAAACATCTCGCTGTATGTCCCACATCCAAAGTGCCAAGAGAGAGCTTGCTCTCCCTGTCTTTGAGTACTGTTTGCACTGTCCCGATTACCTCTTTGCTAACATTCTCTTCAGAGCTGCAGTGAAACCAGGAACCACGTGGAGAAGGCACCCACACTGAAAGTGCCTGGAGTGAACATTGGGGCTTCTTCTCAGTGTCTCCGATATAGGGTTTCACTGTCCCGGGAAACTCTCTGCTAACACCCTGCAGAGCGCTGTGCCCAATGTACAGAAACGTCTTGCGGTATCCCCTACAGGGAAAGTGCCAGGAGGGAAAAGTGAGGATTATGTTTAGACTTTCTCGGAACTGCTTCAAATCAACTAGATATCTTTGTGCTGTAAATCTCCCAACAGCCAAATGTAAAAGCAGCAAACATCTCGCTGTATGTCCCACATCCAAAGTGCCAAGAGAGTAATGTAGAGCTTGCTCTCCCTGTCTTTGAGTACTGTTTGCACTGTCCCGATTACCTCTTTGCTAACATTCTCTTCAGAGCTGCAGTGAAACCAGGAACCACGTGGAGAAGGCACCCACACTGAAAGTGCCTGGAGGGAACATTGGGGCTTCTTCTCAGTGTCTCTGACATAGGGTTTCACTGTCCCGGGAAACTCTCTGCTAACACCCTGCAGAGCGCTGTGCCCAATATACAGAAACGTCTTGCGGTATCCCCTACAGTGAAAGTGCCAGGAGGGAAAAGTGAGGATTATGCTTAGACTTTCTCGGAACTGCTTCAAATCAACTAGATATCTTTGTGCTGTAAATCTCCCAACAGCCAAATGTAAAAGCAGCAAACATCTCGCTGTATGTCCCACATCCAAAGTGCCAAGAGAGAGCTTGCTCTCCCTGTCTTTGAGTACTGTTTGCACTGTCCCGATTACCTCTTTGCTAACATTCTCTTCAGAGCTGCAGTGAAACCAGGAACCACGTGGAGAAGGCACCCACACTGAAAGTGCCTGGAGGGAACATTGGGGCTTCTTCTCAGTGTCTCTGACATAGGGTTTCACTGTCCCGGGAAACTCTCTGCTAACACCCTGCAGAGCGCTGTGCCCAATATACAGAAACGTCTTGCGGTATCCCCTACAGGGAAAGTGCCAGGAGGGAAAAGTGAGGATTATGCTTAGACTTTCTCGGAACTGCTTCAAATCAACTAGATATCTTTGTGCTGTAAATCTCCCAACAGCCAAATGTAAAAGCAGCAAACATCTCGCTGTATGTCCCACATCCAAAGTGCCAAGAGAGAGCTTGCTCTCCCTGTCTTTGAGTACTGTTTGCACTGTCCCGATTACCTCTTTGCTAACATTCTCTTCAGAGCTGCAGTGAAACCAGGAACCACGTGGAGAAGGCACCCACACTGAAAGTGCCTGGAGTGAACATTGGGGCTTCTTCTCAGTGTCTCCGATATAGGGTTTCACTGTCCCGGGAAACTCTCTGCTAACACCCTGCAGAGCGCTGTGCCCAATGTACAGAAACGTCTTGCGGTATCCCCTACAGGGAAAGTGCCAGGAGGGAAAAGTGAGGATTATGTTTAGACTTTCTCGGAACTGCTTCAAATCAACTAGATATCTTTGTGCTGTAAATCTCCCAACAGCCAAATGTAAAAGCAGCAAACATCTCGCTGTATGTCCCACATCCAAAGTGCCAAGAGAGTAATGTAGAGCTTGCTCTCCCTGTCTTTGAGTACTGTTTGCACTGTCCCGATTACCTCTTTGCTAACATTCTCTTCAGAGCTGCAGTGAAACCAGGAACCACGTGGAGAAGGCACCCACACTGAAAGTGCCTGGAGGGAACATTGGGGCTTCTTCTCAGTGTCTCTGACATAGGGTTTCACTGTCCCGGGAAACTCTCTGCTAACACCCTGCAGAGCGCTGTGCCCAATATACAGAAACGTCTTGCGGTATCCCCTACAGTGAAAGTGCCAGGAGGGAAAAGTGAGGATTATGCTTAGACTTTCTCGGAACTGCTTCAAATCAACTAGATATCTTTGTGCTGTAAATCTCCCAACAGCCAAATGTAAAAGCAGCAAACATCTCGCTGTATGTCCCACATCCAAAGTGCCAAGAGAGAGCTTGCTCTCCCTGTCTTTGAGTACTGTTTGCACTGTCCCGATTACCTCTTTGCTAACATTCTCTTCAGAGCTGCAGTGAAACCAGGAACCACGTGGAGAAGGCACCCACACTGAAAGTGCCTGGAGGGAACATTGGGGCTTCTTCTCAGCGTCTCTGACATAGGGTTTCACTGTCCCGGGAAACTCTCTGCTAACACCCTGCAGAGCGCTGTGCCCAATGTACAGAAACGTCTTGCGGTATCCCCTACAGGGAAAGTGCCAGGAGGGAAAAGTGAGGATTATGTTTAGACTTTCTCGGAACTGCTTCAAATCAACTAGATATCTTTGTGCTGTAAATCTCCCAACAGCCAAATGTAAAAGCAGCAAACATCTCGCTGTATGTCCCACATCCAAAGTGCCAAGAGAGTAATGTAGAGCTTGCTCTCCCTGTCTTTGAGTACTGTTTGCACTGTCCCGATTACCTCTTTGCTAACATTCTCTTCAGAGCTGCAGTGAAACCAGGAACCACGTGGAGAAGGCACCCACACTGAAAGTGCCTGGAGGGA
This sequence comes from Chroicocephalus ridibundus, assembly GCF_963924245.1. Lineage (NCBI taxonomy): Eukaryota > Metazoa > Chordata > Aves > Charadriiformes > Laridae > Chroicocephalus > Chroicocephalus ridibundus. The sequence goes on along the minus strand of NC_086285.1, from coordinate 68,235,584 downwards.
ACATTGGGGCTTCTTCTCAGTCTCTCTGACATAGGGTTTCACTGTCCCGGGAAACTCTCTGCTAACACCCTGCAGAGCGCTGTGCCCAATATACAGAAACGTCTTGCGGTATCCCCTACAGTGAAAGTGCCAGGAGGGAAAAGTGAGGATTATGCTTAGACTTTCTCGGAACTGCTTCAAATCAACTAGATATCTTTGTGCTGTAAATCTCCAAACAGCCAAATGTAAAAGCAGCAAACATCTCGCTGTATGTCCCACATCCAAAGTGCCAAGAGAGAGCTTGCTCTCCCTGTCTTTGAGTACTGTTTGCACTGTCCCGATTACCTCTTTGCTAACATTCTCTTCAGAGCTGCAGTGAAACCAGGAACCACGTGGAGAAGGCACCCACACTGAAAGTGCCTGGAGGGAACACTGGGGCTTCTTCTCAGTGTCTCTGACATAGGGTTTCACTGTCCCGGGAAACTCTCTGCTAACACCCTGCAGAGCGCTGTGCCCAATATACAGAAACGTCTTGCGGTATCCCCTACAGGGAAAGTGCCAGGAGGGAAAAGTGAGGATTATGCTTAGACTTTCTCGGAACTGCTACAAATCAACTAGATATCTTTGTGCTGTAAATCTCCCAACAGCCAAATGTAAAAGCAGCAAACATCTCGCTGTATGGCCCACATCCAAAGTGCCAAGAGAGAGCTTGCTCTCCCTGTCTTTGAGTACTGTTTGCACTGTCCCGATTACCTCTTTGCTAACATTCTCTTCAGAGCTGCAGTGAAACCAGGAACCACGTGGAGAAGGCACCCACACTGAAAGTGCCTGGAAGGAACATTGGGGCTTCTTCTCACTGTCTCTGACATAGGGTTTCACTGTCCCGGGAAACTCTCTGCTAACACCCTGCAGAGCGCTGTGCCCAATATACAGAAACGTCTTGCGGTATCCCCTACAGGGAAAGTGCCAGGAGGGAAAAGTGAGGATTATGCTTAGACTTTCTCGGAACTGCTTCAAATCAACTAGATATCTTTGTGCTGTAAATCTCCCAACATCCAAATGTAAAAGCAGCAAACATCTCGCTGTATGTCCCACATCCAAAGTGCCGAGAGAGTAATGTAGAGCTTGCTCTCCCTGTCTTTGAGTACTGTTTGCACTGTCCCGATTACCTCTTTGCTAACATTCTCTTCAGAGCTGCAGTGAAACCAGGAACCACGTGGAGAAGGCACCCACACTGAAAGTGCCTGGAGGGAACATTGGGGCTTCTTCTCAGTGTCTTTGACATAGGGTTTCACTGTCCCGGGAAACTCTCTGCTAACACCCTGCAGAGCGCTGTGCCCAATATACAGAAACGTCTTGCGATATCTCCTACAGTGAAAGTGCCAGGAGGGAAAAGTGAGGATTATGCTTAGACTTTCTCGGAACTGCTTCAAATCAACTAGATATCTTTGTGCTGTAAATCTCCCAACAGCCAAATGTAAAAGCAGCAAACATCTCGCTGTATGTCCCACATCCAAAGTGCCAAGAGAGAGCTTGCTCTCCCTGTCTTTGAGTACTGTTTGCACTGTCCCGATTACCTCTTTGCTAACATTCTCTTCAGAGCTGCAGTGAAACCAGGAACCACGTGGAGAAGGCACCCACACTGAAAGTGCCTGGAGGGAACATTGGGGCTTCTTCTCAGTGTCTCTGACATAGGGTTTCACTGTCCCGGGAAACTCTCTGCTAACACCCTGCAGAGCGCTGTGCCCAATATACAGAAACGTCTTGCGGTATCCCCTACAGGGAAAGTGCCAGGAGGGAAAAGTGAGGATTATGCTTAGACTTTCTCGGAACTGCTTCAAATCAACTAGATATCTTTGTGCTGTAAATCTCCCAACAGCCAAACGCAAAAGCAGCAAACATCTCGCTGTATGTCCCACATCCAAAGTGCCGAGAGAGCTTGCTCTCCCTGTCTTTGAGTACTGTTTGCACTGTCCCGATTACCTCTTTGCTAACATTCTCTTCAGAGCTGCAGTGAAACCAGGAACCACGTGGAGAAGGCACCCACACTGAAAGTGCCTGGGGGGAACATTGGGGCTTCTTCTCAGTGTCTCTGACATAGGGTTTCACTGTCCCGGGAAACTCTCTGCTAACACCCTGCAGAGCGCTGTGCCCAATATACAGAAACGTCTTGCGGTATCCCCTACAGGGAAAGTGCCAGGAGGGAAAAGTGAGGATTATGCTTAGACTTTCTCGGAACTGCTTCAAATCAACTAGATATCTTTGTGCTGTAAATCTCCCAACAGCCAAACGCAAAAGCAGCAAACATCTCGCTGTATGTCCCACATCCAAAGTGCCAAGAGAGTAATGTAGAGCTTGCTCTCCCTGTCTTTGAGTACTGTTTGCACTGTCCCGATTACCTCTTTGCTAACATTCTCTTCAGAGCTGCAGTGAAACCAGGAACCACGTGGAGAAGGCACCCACACTGAAAGTGCCTGGAGGGAACATTGGGGCTTCTTCTCAGTGTCTTTGACATAGGGTTTCACTGTCCCGGGAAACTCTCTGCTAACACCCTGCAGAGCGCTGTGCCCAATATACAGAAACGTCTTGCGATATCTCCTACAGGGAAAGTGCCAGGAGGGAAAAGTGAGGATTATGCTTAGACTTTCTCGGAACTGCTTCAAATCAACTAGATATCTTTGTGCTGTAAATCTCCCAACAGCCAAATGTAAAAGCAGCAAACATCTCGCTGTATGTCCCACATCCAAAGTGCCAAGAGAGAGCTTGCTCTCCCTGTCTTTGAGTACTGTTTGCACTGTCCCGATTACCTCTTTGCTAACATTCTCTTCAGAGCTGCAGTGAAACCAGGAACCACGTGGAGAAGGCACCCACACTGAAAGTGCCTGGAGGGAACATTGGGGCTTCTTCTCAGTGTCTCTGACATAGGGTTTCACTGTCCCGGGAAACTCTCTGCTAACACCCTGCAGAGCGCTGTGCCCAATATACAGAAACGTCTTGCGGTATCCCCTACAGGGAAAGTGCCAGGAGGGAAAAGTGAGGATTATGCTTAGACTTTCTCGGAACTGCTTCAAATCAACTAGATATCTTTGTGCTGTAAATCTCCCAACATCCAAATGTAAAAGCAGCAAACATCTCGCTGTATGTCCCACATCCAAAGTGCCGAGAGAGTAATGTAGAGCTTGCTCTCCCTGTCTTTGAGTACTGTTTGCACTGTCCCGATTACCTCTTTGCTAACATTCTCTTCAGAGCTGCAGTGAAACCAGGAACCACGTGGAGAAGGCACCCACACTGAAAGTGCCTGGAAGGAACGTTGGGGCTTCTTCTCAGTGTCTTTGACATAGGGTTTCACTGTCCCGGGAAACTCTCTGCTAACACCCTGCAGAGCGCTGTGCCCAATATACAGAAACGTCTTGCGATATCTCCTACAGGGAAAGTGCCAGGAGGGAAAAGTGAGGATTATGCTTAGACTTTCTCGGAACTGCTTCAAATCAACTAGATATCTTTGTGCTGTAAATCTCCCAACAGCCAAATGTAAAAGCAGCAAACATCTCGCTGTATGTCCCACATCCAAAGTGCCAAGAGAGAGCTTGCTCTCCCTGTCTTTGAGTACTGTTTGCACTGTCCCGATTACCTCTTTGCTAACATTCTCTTCAGAGCTGCAGTGAAACCAGGAACCACGTGGAGAAGGCACCCACACTGAAAGTGCCTGGAGGGAACATTGGGGCTTCTTCTCAGTGTCTCTGACATAGGGTTTCACTGTCCCGGGAAACTCTCTGCTAACACCCTGCAGAGCGCTGTGCCCAATATACAGAAACGTCTTGCGGTATCCCCTACAGGGAAAGTGCCAGGAGGGAATAGTGAGGATTATGTTTAGACTTTCTCGGAACTGCTTCAAATCAACTAGATATCTTTGTGCTGTAAATCTCCCAACAGCCAAATGTAAAAGCAGCAAACATCTCGCTGTATGTCCCACATCCAAAGTGCCAAGAGAGAGCTTGCTCTCCCTGTCTTTGAGTACTGTTTGCACTGTCCCGATTACCTCTTTGCTAACATTCTCTTCAGAGCTGCAGTGAAACCAGGAACCACGTGGAGAAGGCACCCACACTGAAAGTGCCTGGAGGGAACATTGGGGCTTCTTCTCAGTGTCTCTGACATAGGGTTTCACTGTCCCGGGAAACTCTCTGCTAACACCCTGCAGAGCGCTGTGCCCAATATACAGAAACGTCTTGCGGTATCCCCTACAGGGAAAGTGCCAGGAGGGAATAGTGAGGATTATGTTTAGACTTTCTCGGAACTGCTTCAAATCAACTAGATATCTTTGTGCTGTAAATCTCCCAACAGCCAAATGTAAAAGCAGCAAACATCTCGCTGTATGTCCCACATCCAAAGTGCCAAGAGAGAGCTTGCTCTCCCTGTCTTTGAGTACTGTTTGCACTGTCCCGATTACCTCTTTGCTAACATTCTCTTCAGAGCTGCAGTGAAACCAGGAACCACGTGGAGAAGGCACCCACACTGAAAGTGCCTGGAAGGAACATTGGGGCTTCTTCTCAGTGTCTCTGACATAGGGTTTCACTGTCCCGGGAAACTCTCTGCTAACACCCTGCAGAGCGCTGTGCCCAATATACAGAAACGTCTTGCGGTATCTCCTACAGGGAAAGTGCCAGGAGGGAAAAGTGAGGATTATGTTTAGACTTTCTCGGAACTGCTTCAAATCAACTAGATATCTTTGTGCTGTAAATCTCCCAACAGCCAAATGTAAAAGCAGCAAACATCTCGCTGTATGTCCCACATCCAAAGTGCCAAGAGAGAGCTTGCTCTCCCTGTCTTTGAGTACTGTTTGCACTGTCCCGATTACCTCTTTGCTAACATTCTCTTCAGAGCTGCAGTGAAACCAGGAACCACGTGGAGAAGGCACCCACACTGAAAGTGCCTGGAAGGAACGTTGGGGCTTCTTCTCAGTGTCTCTGATATAGGGTTTCACTGTCCCGGGAAACTCTCTGCTAACACCCTGCAGAGCGCTGTGCCCAATATACAGAAACGTCTTGCGGTATCTCCTACAGGGAAAGTGCCAGGAGGAATTGTGGAGCTTGGTCTCAGTGTCTCTGAGAATTGCTCTGATTATCCGTGTGACCTCTTTGCTAAGACACTCCAGAAAGCTGTCCTCCAAACCAACACACATCTTGACATATCTCCCACATTGATCGCAGTGTCTCCAGAAACGGCATTCAAGGAGCCAGGAACTTTTCTCCCTACAATGTCCATTGAGTTGTCCTCAAAACCCATATACATCCTGCTATATCTCCCACATGGAAAGTGCCAGGAGGGAAAAGTGAGGATTATGCTTAGACTTTCTCGGAACTGCTTCAAATCAACTAGATATCTTTGTGCTGTAAATCTCCCAACAGCCAAATGTAAAAGCAGCAAACATCTCGCTGTATGTCCCACATCCAAAGTGCCAAGAGAGTAATGTAGAGCTTGCTCTCCCTGTCTTTGAGTACTGTTTGCACTGTCCCGATTACCTCTTTGCTAACATTCTCTTCAGAGCTGCAGTGAAACCAGGAACCACGTGGAGAAGGCACCCACACTGAAAGTGCCTGGAGGGAACATTGGGGCTTCTTCTCAGTGTCTCTGACATAGGGTTTCACTGTCCCGGGAAACTCTCTGCTAACACCCTGCAGAGCGCTGTGCCCAATATACAGAAACGTCTTGCGGTATCTCCTACAGGGAAAGTGCCAGGAGGGAAAAGTGAGGATTATGTTTAGACTTTCTCGGAACTGCTTCAAATCAACTAGATATCTTTGTGCTGTAAATCTCCCAACAGCCAAATGTAAAAGCAGCAAACATCTCGCTGTATGTCCCACATCCAAAGTGCCAAGAGAGAGCTTGCTCTCCCTGTCTTTGAGTACTGTTTGCACTGTCCCGATTACCTCTTTGCTAACATTCTCTTCAGAGCTGCAGTGAAACCAGGAACCACGTGGAGAAGGCACCCACACTGAAAGTGCCTGGAGGGAACATTGGGGCTTCTTCTCAGTGTCTCTGACATAGGGTTTCACTGTCCCGGGAAACTCTCTGCTAACACCCTGCAGAGCGCTGTGCCCAATGTACAGAAACGTCTTGCGGTATCTCCTACAGGGAAAGTGCCAGGAGGGAAAAGTGAGGATTATGTTTAGACTTTCTCGGAACTGCTTCAAATCAACTAGATATCTTTGTGCTGTAAATCTCCCAACAGCCAAATGTAAAAGCAGCAAACATCTCGCTGTATGTCCCACATCCAAAGTGCCAAGAGAGAGCTTGCTCTCCCTGTCTTTGAGTACTGTTTGCACTGTCCCGATTACCTCTTTGCTAACATTCTCTTCAGAGCTGCAGTGAAACCAGGAACCACGTGGAGAAGGCACCCACACTGAAAGTGCCTGGAGGGAACATTGGGGCTTCTTCTCAGTGTCTCTGACATAGGGTTTCACTGTCCCGGGAAACTCTCTGCTAACACCCTGCAGAGCGCTGTGCCCAATATACAGAAACGTCTTGCGGTATCCCCTACAGGGAAAATGCCAGGAGGGAAAAGTGAGGATTATGTTTAGACTTTCTCGGAACTGCTTCAAATCAACTAGATATCTTTGTGCTGTAAATCTCCCAACAGCCAAATGTAAAAGCAGCAAACATCTCGCTGTATGTCCCACATCCAAAGTGCCAAGAGAGTAATGTAGAGCTTGCTCTCCCTGTCTTTGAGTACTGTTTGCACTGTCCCGATTACCTCTTTGCTAACATTCTCTTCAGAGCTGCAGTGAAACCAGGAACCACGTGGAGAAGGCACCCACACTGAAAGTGCCTGGAAGGAACGTTGGGGCTTCTTCTCAGTGTCTCTGAGATAGGGTTTCACTGTCCCGGGAAACTCTCTGCTAACACCCTGCAGAGCGCTGTGCCCAATATACAGAAACGTCTTGCGGTATCCCCTACAGGGAAAGTGCCAGGAGGGAAAAGTGAGGATTATGTTTAGACTTTCTCGGAACTGCTTCAAATCAACTAGATATCTTTGTGCTGTAAATCTCCCAACAGCCAAATGTAAAAGCAGCAAACATCTCGCTGTATGTCCCACATCCAAAGTGCCAAGAGAGAGCTTGCTCTCCCTGTCTTTGAGTACTGTTTGCACTGTCCCGATTACCTCTTTGCTAACATTCTCTTCAGAGCTGCAGTGAAACCAGGAACCACGTGGAGAAGGCACCCACACTGAAAGTGCCTGGAGGGAACATTGGGGCTTCTTCTCAGTGTCTTTGACATAGGGTTTCACTGTCCCGGGAAACTCTCTGCTAACACCCTGCAGAGCGCTGTGCCCAATATACAGAAACGTCTTGCGATATCTCCTACAGTGAAAGTGCCAGGAGGGAAAAGTGAGGATTATGCTTAGACTTTCTCGGAACTGCTTCAAATCAACTAGATATCTTTGTGCTGTAAATCTCCCAACAGCCAAATGTAAAAGCAGCAAACATCTCGCTGTATGTCCCACATCCAAAGTGCCAAGAGAGAGCTTGCTCTCCCTGTCTTTGAGTACTGTTTGCACTGTCCCGATTACCTCTTTGCTAACATTCTCTTCAGAGCTGCAGTGAAACCAGGAACCACGTGGAGAAGGCACCCACACTGAAAGTGCCTGGAGGGAACATTGGGGCTTCTTCTCAGTGTCTCTGACATAGGGTTTCACTGTCCCGGGAAACTCTCTGCTAACACCCTGCAGAGCGCTGTGCCCAATATACAGAAACGTCTTGCGGTATCCCCTACAGGGAAAGTGCCAGGAGGGAAAAGTGAGGATTATGCTTAGACTTTCTCGGAACTGCTTCAAATCAACTAGATATCTTTGTGCTGTAAATCTCCCAACAGCCAAACGCAAAAGCAGCAAACATCTCGCTGTATGTCCCACATCCAAAGTGCCAAGAGAGAGCTTGCTCTCCCTGTCTTTGAGTACTGTTTGCACTGTCCCGATTACCTCTTTGCTAACATTCTCTTCAGAGCTGCAGTGAAACCAGGAACCACGTGGAGAAGGCACCCACACTGAAAGTGCCTGGAAGGAACGTTGGGGCTTCTTCTCAGTGTCTCTGATATAGGGTTTCACTGTCCCGGGAAACTCTCTGCTAACACCCTGCAGAGCGCTGTGCCCAATATACAGAAACGTCTTGCGGTATCTCCTACAGGGAAAGTGCCAGGAGGAATTGTGGAGCTTGGTCTCAGTGTCTCTGAGAATTGCTCTGATTATCCGTGTGACCTCTTTGCTAAGACACTCCAGAAAGCTGTCCTCCAAACCAACACACATCTTGACATATCTCCCACATTGATCGCAGTGTCTCCAGAAACGGCATTCAAGGAGCCAGGAACTTTTCTCCCTACAATGTCCATTGAGTTGTCCTCAAAACCCATATACATCCTGCTATATCTCCCACATGGAAAGTGCCAGGAGGGAAAAGTGAGTATTATGCTTAGACTTTCTCGGAACTGCTTCAAATCAACTAGATATCTTTGTGCTGTAAATCTCCCAACAGCCAAATGTAAAAGCAGCAAACATCTCGCTGTATGTCCCACATCCAAAGTGCCAAGAGAGTAATGTAGAGCTTGCTCTCCCTGTCTTTGAGTACTGTTTGCACTGTCCCGATTACCTCTTTGCTAACATTCTCTTCAGAGCTGCAGTGAAACCAGGAACCACGTGGAGAAGGCACCCACACTGAAAGTGCCTGGAGGGAACATTGGGGCTTCTTCTCAGTGTCTCTGACATAGGGTTTCACTGTCCCGGGAAACTCTCTGCTAACACCCTGCAGAGCGCTGTGCCCAATATACAGAAACGTCTTGCGGTATCTCCTACAGGGAAAGTGCCAGGAGGGAAAAGTGAGGATTATGTTTAGACTTTCTCGGAACTGCTTCAAATCAACTAGATATCTTTGTGCTGTAAATCTCCCAACAGCCAAATGTAAAAGCAGCAAACATCTCGCTGTATGTCCCACATCCAAAGTGCCAAGAGAGAGCTTGCTCTCCCTGTCTTTGAGTACTGTTTGCACTGTCCCGATTACCTCTTTGCTAACATTCTCTTCAGAGCTGCAGTGAAACCAGGAACCACGTGGAGAAGGCACCCACACTGAAAGTGCCTGGAGGGAACATTGGGGCTTCTTCTCAGTGTCTCTGACATAGGGTTTCACTGTCCCGGGAAACTCTCTGCTAACACCCTGCAGAGCGCTGTGCCCAATGTACAGAAACGTCTTGCGGTATCTCCTACAGGGAAAGTGCCAGGAGGGAAAAGTGAGGATTATGTTTAGACTTTCTCGGAACTGCTTCAAATCAACTAGATATCTTTGTGCTGTAAATCTCCCAACAGCCAAATGTAAAAGCAGCAAACATCTCGCTGTATGTCCCACATCCAAAGTGCCAAGAGAGAGCTTGCTCTCCCTGTCTTTGAGTACTGTTTGCACTGTCCCGATTACCTCTTTGCTAACATTCTCTTCAGAGCTGCAGTGAAACCAGGAACCACGTGGAGAAGGCACCCACACTGAAAGTGCCTGGAGGGAACATTGGGGCTTCTTCTCAGTGTCTCTGACATAGGGTTTCACTGTCCCGGGAAACTCTCTGCTAACACCCTGCAGAGCGCTGTGCCCAATATACAGAAACGTCTTGCGGTATCCCCTACAGGGAAAATGCCAGGAGGGAAAAGTGAGGATTATGTTTAGACTTTCTCGGAACTGCTTCAAATCAACTAGATATCTTTGTGCTGTAAATCTCCCAACAGCCAAATGTAAAAGCAGCAAACATCTCGCTGTATGTCCCACATCCAAAGTGCCAAGAGAGTAATGTAGAGCTTGCTCTCCCTGTCTTTGAGTACTGTTTGCACTGTCCCGATTACCTCTTTGCTAACATTCTCTTCAGAGCTGCAGTGAAACCAGGAACCACGTGGAGAAGGCACCCACACTGAAAGTGCCTGGAAGGAACGTTGGGGCTTCTTCTCAGTGTCTCTGAGATAGGGTTTCACTGTCCCGGGAAACTCTCTGCTAACACCCTGCAGAGCGCTGTGCCCAATATACAGAAACGTCTTGCGGTATCCCCTACAGGGAAAGTGCCAGGAGGGAAAAGTGAGGATTATGTTTAGACTTTCTCGGAACTGCTTCAAATCAACTAGATATCTTTGTGCTGTAAATCTCCCAACAGCCAAATGTAAAAGCAGCAAACATCTCGCTGTATGTCCCACATCCAAAGTGCCAAGAGAGAGCTTGCTCTCCCTGTCTTTGAGTACTGTTTGCACTGTCCCGATTACCTCTTTGCTAACATTCTCTTCAGAGCTGCAGTGAAACCAGGAACCACGTGGAGAAGGCACCCACACTGAAAGTGCCTGGAGGGAACATTGGGGCTTCTTCTCAGTGTCTTTGACATAGGGTTTCACTGTCCCGGGAAACTCTCTGCTAACACCCTGCAGAGCGCTGTGCCCAATATACAGAAACGTCTTGCGATATCTCCTACAGTGAAAGTGCCAGGAGGGAAAAGTGAGGATTATGCTTAGACTTTCTCGGAACTGCTTCAAATCAACTAGATATCTTTGTGCTGTAAATCTCCCAACAGCCAAATGTAAAAGCAGCAAACATCTCGCTGTATGTCCCACATCCAAAGTGCCAAGAGAGAGCTTGCTCTCCCTGTCTTTGAGTACTGTTTGCACTGTCCCGATTACCTCTTTGCTAACATTCTCTTCAGAGCTGCAGTGAAACCAGGAACCACGTGGAGAAGGCACCCACACTGAAAGTGCCTGGAGGGAACATTGGGGCTTCTTCTCAGTGTCTCTGACATAGGGTTTCACTGTCCCGGGAAACTCTCTGCTAACACCCTGCAGAGCGCTGTGCCCAATATACAGAAACGTCTTGCGGTATCCCCTACAGGGAAAGTGCCAGGAGGGAAAAGTGAGGATTATGCTTAGACTTTCTCGGAACTGCTTCAAATCAACTAGATATCTTTGTGCTGTAAATCTCCCAACAGCCAAACGCAAAAGCAGCAAACATCTCGCTGTATGTCCCACATCCAAAGTGCCGAGAGAGCTTGCTCTCCCTGTCTTTGAGTACTGTTTGCACTGTCCCGATTACCTCTTTGCTAACATTCTCTTCAGAGCTGCAGTGAAACCAGGAACCACGTGGAGAAGGCACCCACACTGAAAGTGCCTGGGGGGAACATTGGGGCTTCTTCTCAGTGTCTCTGACATAGGGTTTCACTGTCCCGGGAAACTCTCTGCTAACACCCTGCAGAGCGCTGTGCCCAATATACAGAAACGTCTTGCGGTATCCCCTACAGGGAAAGTGCCAGGAGGGAAAAGTGAGGATTATGCTTAGACTTTCTCGGAACTGCTTCAAATCAACTAGATATCTTTGTGCTGTAAATCTCCCAACAGCCAAACGCAAAAGCAGCAAACATCTCGCTGTATGTCCCACATCCAAAGTGCCAAGAGAGTAATGTAGAGCTTGCTCTCCCTGTCTTTGAGTACTGTTTGCACTGTCCCGATTACCTCTTTGCTAACATTCTCTTCAGAGCTGCAGTGAAACCAGGAACCACGTGGAGAAGGCACCCACACTGAAAGTGCCTGGAGGGAACATTGGGGCTTCTTCTCAGTGTCTTTGACATAGGGTTTCACTGTCCCGGGAAACTCTCTGCTAACACCCTGCAGAGCGCTGTGCCCAATATACAGAAACGTCTTGTGATATCTCCTACAGGGAAAGTGCCAGGAGGGAAAAGTGAGGATTATGCTTAGACTTTCTCGGAACTGCTTCAAATCAACTAGATATCTTTGTGCTGTAAATCTCCCAACAGCCAAATGTAAAAGCAGCAAACATCTCGCTGTATGTCCCACATCCAAAGTGCCAAGAGAGAGCTTGCTCTCCCTGTCTTTGAGTACTGTTTGCACTGTCCCGATTACCTCTTTGCTAACATTCTCTTCAGAGCTGCAGTGAAACCAGGAACCACGTGGAGAAGGCACCCACACTGAAAGTGCCTGGAGGGAACATTGGGGCTTCTTCTCAGTGTCTCTGACATAGGGTTTCACTGTCCCGGGAAACTCTCTGCTAACACCCTGCAGAGCGCTGTGCCCAATATACAGAAACGTCTTGCGGTATCCCCTACAGGGAAAGTGCCAGGATATAAAAGTGAGGATTATGCTTAGACTTTCTCGGAACTGCTTCAAATCAACTAGATATCTTTGTGCTGTAAATCTCCCAACAGCCAAATGTAAAAGCAGCAAACATCTCGCTGTATGTCCCACATCCAAAGTGCCGAGAGAGTAATGTAGAGCTTGCTCTCCCTGTCTTTGAGTACTGTTTGCACTGTCCCGATTACCTCTTTGCTAACATTCTCTTCAGAGCTGCAGTGAAACCAGGAACCACGTGGAGAAGGCACCCACACTGAAAGTGCCTGGAGGGAACATTGGGGCTTCTTCTCAGTGTCTTTGACATAGGGTTTCACTGTCCCGGGAAACTCTCTGCTAACACCCTGCAGAGCGCTGTGCCCAATATACAGAAACGTCTTGCGATATCTCCTACAGGGAAAGTGCCAGGAGGGAAAAGTGAGGATTATGCTTAGACTTTCTCGGAACTGCTTCAAATCAACTAGATATCTTTGTGCTGTAAATCTCCCAACAGCCAAATGTAAAAGCAGCAAACATCTCGCTGTATGTCCCACATCCAAAGTGCCAAGAGAGAGCTTGCTCTCCCTGTCTTTGAGTACTGTTTGCACTGTCCCGATTACCTCTTTGCTAACATTCTCTTCAGAGCTGCAGTGAAACCAGGAACCACGTGGAGAAGGCACCCACACTGAAAGTGCCTGGAGGGAACATTGGGGCTTCTTCTCAGTGTCTCTGACATAGGGTTTCACTGTCCCGGGAAACTCTCTGCTAACACCCTGCAGAGCGCTGTGCCCAATATACAGAAACGTCTTGCGGTATCCCCTACAGGGAAAGTGCCAGGAGGGAATAGTGAGGATTATGTTTAGACTTTCTCGGAACTGCTTCAAATCAACTAGATATCTTTGTGCTGTAAATCTCCCAACAGCCAAATGTAAAAGCAGCAAACATCTCGCTGTATGTCCCACATCCAAAGTGCCAAGAGAGAGCTTGCTCTCCCTGTCTTTGAGTACTGTTTGCACTGTCCCGATTACCTCTTTGCTAACATTCTCTTCAGAGCTGCAGTGAAACCAGGAACCACGTGCAGAAGGCACCCACACTGAAAGTGCCTGGAGGGAACATTGGGGCTTCTTCTCAGTGTCTCTGACATAGGGTTTCACTGTCCCGGGAAACTCTCTGCTAACACCCTGCAGAGCGCTGTGCCCAATATACAGAAACGTCTTGCGGTATCCCCTACAGGGAAAGTGCCAGGAGGGAATAGTGAGGATTATGTTTAGACTTTCTCGGAACTGCTTCAAATCAACTAGATATCTTTGTGCTGTAAATCTCCCAACAGCCAAATGTAAAAGCAGCAAACATCTCGCTGTATGTCCCACATCCAAAGTGCCAAGAGAGAGCTTGCTCTCCCTGTCTTTGAGTACTGTTTGCACTGTCCCGATTACCTCTTTGCTAACATTCTCTTCAGAGCTGCAGTGAAACCAGGAACCACGTGGAGAAGGCACCCACACTGAAAGTGCCTGGAAGGAACATTGGGGCTTCTTCTCAGTGTCTCTGACATAGGGTTTCACTGTCCCGGGAAACTCTCTGCTAACACCCTGCAGAGCGCTGTGCCCAATATACAGAAACGTCTTGCGGTATCTCCTACAGGGAAAGTGCCAGGAGGGAAAAGTGAGGATTATGTTTAGACTTTCTCGGAACTGCTTCAAATCAACTAGATATCTTTGTGCTGTAAATCTCCCAACAGCCAAATGTAAAAGCAGCAAACATCTCGCTGTATGTCCCACATCCAAAGTGCCAAGAGAGAGCTTGCTCTCCCTGTCTTTGAGTACTGTTTGCACTGTCCCGATTACCTCTTTGCTAACATTCTCTTCAGAGCTGCAGTGAAACCAGGAACCACGTGGAGAAGGCACCCACACTGAAAGTGCCTGGAGGGAACATTGGGGCTTCTTCTCAGTGTCTCTGACATAGGGTTTCACTGTCCCGGGAAACTCTCTGCTAACACCCTGCAGAGCGCTGTGCCCAATATACAGAAACGTCTTGCGGTATCCCCTACAGTGAAAGTGCCAGGAGGGAAAAGTGAGGATTATGTTTAGACTTTCTCGGAACTGCTTCAAATCAACTAGATATCTTTGTGCTGTAAATCTCCCAACAGCCAAATGTAAAAGCAGCAAACATCTCGCTGTATGTCCCACATCCAAAGTGCCAAGAGAGAGCTTGCTCTCCCTGTCTTTGAGTACTGTTTGCACTGTCCCGATTACCTCTTTGCTAACATTCTCTTCAGAGCTGCAGTGAAACCAGGAACCACGTGGAGAAGGCACCCACACTGAAAGTGCCTGGAGGGAACATTGGGGCTTCTTCTCAGTGTCTCTGACATAGGGTTTCACTGTCCCGGGAAACTCTCTGCTAACACCCTGCAGAGCGCTGTGCCCAATATACAGAAACGTCTTGCGGTATCCCCTACAGGGAAAGTGCCAGGATATAAAAGTGAGGATTATGCTTAGACTTTCTCGGAACTGCTTCAAATCAACTAGATATCTTTGTGCTGTAAATCTCCCAACAGCCAAATGTAAAAGCAGCAAACATCTCGCTGTATGTCCCACATCCAAAGTGCCGAGAGAGTAATGTAGAGCTTGCTCTCCCTGTCTTTGAGTACTGTTTGCACTGTCCCGATTACCTCTTTGCTAACATTCTCTTCAGAGCTGCAGTGAAACCAGGAACCACGTGGAGAAGGCACCCACACTGAAAGTGCCTGGAGGGAACATTGGGGCTTCTTCTCAGTGTCTCTGACATAGGGTTTCACTGTCCCGGGAAACTCTCTGCTAACACCCTGCAGAGCGCTGTGCCCAATATACAGAAACGTCTTGCGGTATCCCCTACAGTGAAAGTGCCAGGAGGGAAAAGTGAGGATTATGCTTAGACTTTCTCGGAACTGCTTCAAATCAACTAGATATCTTTGTGCTGTAAATCTCCCAACAGCCAAATGTAAAAGCAGCAAACATCTCGCTGTATGTCCCACATCCAAAGTGCCAAGAGAGAGCTTGCTCTCCCTGTCTTTGAGTACTGTTTGCACTGTCCCGATTACCTCTTTGCTAACATTCTCTTCAGAGCTGCAGTGAAACCAGGAACCACGTGGAGAAGGCACCCACACTGAAAGTGCCTGGAAGGAACGTTGGGGCTTCTTCTCAGTGTCTCTGATATAGGGTTTCACTGTCCCGGGAAACTCTCTGCTAACACCCTGCAGAGCGCTGTGCCCAATATACAGAAACGTCTTGCGGTATCTCCTACAGGGAAAGTGCCAGGAGGAATTGTGGAGCTTGGTCTCAGTGTCTCTGAGAATTGCTCTGATTATCCGTGTGACCTCTTTGCTAAGACACTCCAGAAAGCTGTCCTCCAAACCAACACACATCTTGACATATCTCCCACATTGATCGCAGTGTCTCCAGAAACGGCATTCAAGGAGCCAGGAACTTTTCTCCCTACAATGTCCATTGAGTTGTCCTCAAAACCCATATACATCCTGCTATATCTCCCACATGGAAAGTGCCAGGAGGGAAAAGTGAGGATTATGCTTAGACTTTCTCGGAACTGCTTCAAATCAACTAGATATCTTTGTGCTGTAAATCTCCCAACAGCCAAATGTAAAAGCAGCAAACATCTCGCTGTATGTCCCACATCCAAAGTGCCAAGAGAGTAATGTAGAGCTTGCTCTCCCTGTCTTTGAGTACTGTTTGCACTGTCCCGATTACCTCTTTGCTAACATTCTCTTCAGAGCTGCAGTGAAACCAGGAACCACGTGGAGAAGGCACCCACACTGAAAGTGCCTGGAGGGAACATTGGGGCTTCTTCTCAGTGTCTCTGACATAGGGTTTCACTGTCCCGGGAAACTCTCTGCTAACACCCTGCAGAGCGCTGTGCCCAATATACAGAAACGTCTTGCGGTATCTCCTACAGGGAAAGTGCCAGGAGGGAAAAGTGAGGATTATGTTTAGACTTTCTCGGAACTGCTTCAAATCAACTAGATATCTTTGTGCTGTAAATCTCCCAACAGCCAAATGTAAAAGCAGCAAACATCTCGCTGTATGTCCCACATCCAAAGTGCCAAGAGAGAGCTTGCTCTCCCTGTCTTTGAGTACTGTTTGCACTGTCCCGATTACCTCTTTGCTAACATTCTCTTCAGAGCTGCAGTGAAACCAGGAACCACGTGGAGAAGGCACCCACACTGAAAGTGCCTGGAGGGAACATTGGGGCTTCTTCTCAGTGTCTCTGACATAGGGTTTCACTGTCCCGGGAAACTCTCTGCTAACACCCTGCAGAGCGCTGTGCCCAATGTACAGAAACGTCTTGCGGTATCTCCTACAGGGAAAGTGCCAGGAGGGAAAAGTGAGGATTATGTTTAGACTTTCTCGGAACTGCTTCAAATCAACTAGATATCTTTGTGCTGTAAATCTCCCAACAGCCAAATGTAAAAGCAGCAAACATCTCGCTGTATGTCCCACATCCAAAGTGCCAAGAGAGAGCTTGCTCTCCCTGTCTTTGAGTACTGTTTGCACTGTCCCGATTACCTCTTTGCTAACATTCTCTTCAGAGCTGCAGTGAAACCAGGAACCACGTGGAGAAGGCACCCACACTGAAAGTGCCTGGAGGGAACATTGGGGCTTCTTCTCAGTGTCTCTGACATAGGGTTTCACTGTCCCGGGAAACTCTCTGCTAACACCCTGCAGAGCGCTGTGCCCAATATACAGAAACGTCTTGCGGTATCCCCTACAGGGAAAATGCCAGGAGGGAAAAGTGAGGATTATGTTTAGACTTTCTCGGAACTGCTTCAAATCAACTAGATATCTTTGTGCTGTAAATCTCCCAACAGCCAAATGTAAAAGCAGCAAACATCTCGCTGTATGTCCCACATCCAAAGTGCCAAGAGAGTAATGTAGAGCTTGCTCTCCCTGTCTTTGAGTACTGTTTGCACTGTCCCGATTACCTCTTTGCTAACATTCTCTTCAGAGCTGCAGTGAAACCAGGAACCACGTGGAGAAGGCACCCACACTGAAAGTGCCTGGAGGGAACATTGGGGCTTCTTCTCAGTGTCTCTGACATAGGGTTTCACTGTCCCGGGAAACTCTCTGCTAACACCCTGCAGAGCGGTGTGCCCAATATACAGAAACGTCTTGCGGTATCCCCTACAGGGAAAGTGCCAGGAGGGAAAAGTGAGGATTATGCTTAGACTTTCTCGGAACTGCTTCAAATCAACTAGATATCTTTGTGCTGTAAATCTCCCAACAGCCAAATGTAAAAGCAGCAAACATCTCGCTGTATGTCCCACATCCAAAGTGCCAAGAGAGAGCTTGCTCTCCCTGTCTTTGAGTACTGTTTGCACTGTCCCGATTACCTCTTTGCTAACATTCTCTTCAGAGCTGCAGTGAAACCAGGAACCACGTGGAGAAGGCACCCACACTGAAAGTGCCTGGAGGGAACATTGGGGCTTCTTCTCAGTGTCTCTGACATAGGGTTTCACTGTCCCGGGAAACTCTCTGCTAACACCCTGCAGAGCGCTGTGCCCAATATACAGAAACGTCTTGCGGTATCTCCTACAGGGAAAGTGCCAGGAGGGAAAAGTGAGGATTATGTTTAGACTTTCTCGGAACTGCTTCAAATCAACTAGATATCTTTGTGCTGTAAATCTCCCAACAGCCAAATGTAAAAGCAGCAAACATCTCGCTGTATGTCCCACATCCAAAGTGCCAAGAGAGAGCTTGCTCTCCCTGTCTTTGAGTACTGTTTGCACTGTCCCGATTACCTCTTTGCTAACATTCTCTTCAGAGCTGCAGTGAAACCAGGAACCACGTGGAGAAGGCACCCACACTGAAAGTGCCTGGAGGGAACATTGGGGCTTCTTCTCAGTGTCTCTGACATAGGGTTTCACTGTCCCGGGAAACTCTCTGCTAACACCCTGCAGAGCGCTGTGCCCAATGTACAGAAACGTCTTGCGGTATCCCCTACAGGGAAAGTGCCAGGAGGGAAAAGTGAGGATTATGTTTAGACTTTCTCGGAACTGCTTCAAATCAACTAGATATCTTTGTGCTGTAAATCTCCCAACAGCCAAATGTAAAAGCAGCAAACATCTCGCTGTATGTCCCACATCCAAAGTGCCAAGAGAGAGCTTGCTCTCCCTGTCTTTGAGTACTGTTTGCACTGTCCCGATTACCTCTTTGCTAACATTCTCTTCAGAGCTGCAGTGAAACCAGGAACCACGTGGAGAAGGCACCCACACTGAAAGTGCCTGGAGGGAACATTGGGGCTTCTTCTCAGTGTCTCTGACATAGGGTTTCACTGTCCCGGGAAACTCTCTGCTAACACCCTGCAGAGCGCTGTGCCCAATATACAGAAACGTCTTGCGGTATCTCCTACAGGGAAAGTGCCAGGAGGGAAAAGTGAGGATTATGTTTAGACTTTCTCGGAACTGCTTCAAATCAACTAGATATCTTTGTGCTGTAAATCTCCCAACAGCCAAATGTAAAAGCAGCAAACATCTCGCTGTATGTCCCACATCCAAAGTGCCAAGAGAGAGCTTGCTCTCCCTGTCTTTGAGTACTGTTTGCACTGTCCCGATTACCTCTTTGCTAACATTCTCTTCAGAGCTGCAGTGAAACCAGGAACCACGTGGAGAAGGCACCCACACTGAAAGTGCCTGGAGTGAACATTGGGGCTTCTTCTCAGTGTCTCCGACATAGGGTTTCACTGTCCCGGGAAACTCTCTGCTAACACCCTGCAGAGCGCTGTGCCCAATGTACAGAAACGTCTTGCGGTATCTCCTACAGGGAAAGTGCCAGGAGGGAAAAGTGAGGATTATGTTTAGACTTTCTCGGAACTGCTTCAAATCAACTAGATATCTTTGTGCTGTAAATCTCCCAACAGCCAAATGTAAAAGCAGCAAACATCTCGCTGTATGTCCCACATCCAAAGTGCCAAGAGAGTAATGTAGAGCTTGCTCTCCCTGTCTTTGAGTACTGTTTGCACTGTCCCGATTACCTCTTTGCTAACATTCTCTTCAGAGCTGCAGTGAAACCAGGAACCACGTGGAGAAGGCACCCACACTGAAAGTGCCTGGAAGGAACGTTGGGGCTTCTTCTCAGTGTCTCTGAGATAGGGTTTCACTGTCCCGGGAAACTCTCTGCTAACACCCTGCAGAGCGCTGTGCCCAATATACAGAAACGTCTTGCGGTATCCCCTACAGGGAAAGTGCCAGGAGGGAAAAGTGAGGATTATGTTTAGACTTTCTCGGAACTGCTTCAAATCAACTAGATATCTTTGTGCTGTAAATCTCCCAACAGCCAAATGTAAAAGCAGCAAACATCTCGCTGTATGTCCCACATCCAAAGTGCCAAGAGAGAGCTTGCTCTCCCTGTCTTTGAGTACTGTTTGCACTGTCCCGATTACCTCTTTGCTAACATTCTCTTCAGAGCTGCAGTGAAACCAGGAACCACGTGGAGAAGGCACCCACACTGAAAGTGCCTGGAGGGAACATTGGGGCTTCTTCTCAGTGTCTCTGACATAGGGTTTCACTGTCCCGGGAAACTCTCTGCTAACACCCTGCAGAGCGCTGTGCCCAATATACAGAAACGTCTTGCGGTATCCCCTACAGGGAAAGTGCCAGGAGGGAAAAGTGAGGATTATGCTTAGACTTTCTCGGAACTGCTTCAAATCAACTAGATATCTTTGTGCTGTAAATCTCCCAACAGCCAAATGTAAAAGCAGCAAACATCTCGCTGTATGTCCCACATCCAAAGTGCCAAGAGAGAGCTTGGTCTCCCTGTCTTTGAGTACTGTTTGCACTGTCCCGATTACCTCTTTGCTAACATTCTCTTCAGAGCTGCAGTGAAACCAGGAACCACGTGGAGAAGGCACCCACACTGAAAGTGCCTGGAGGGAACATTGGGGCTTCTTCTCAGTGTCTCTGACATAGGGTTTCACTGTCCCGGGAAACTCTCTGCTAACACCCTGCAGAGCGCTGTGCCCAATATACAGAAACGTCTTGCGGTATCTCCTACAGGGAAAGTGCCAGGAGGGAAAAGTGAGGATTATGCTTAGACTTTCTCGGAACTGCTTCAAATCAACTAGATATCTTTGTGCTGTAAATCTCCCAACAGCCAAATGTAAAAGCAGCAAACATCTCGCTGTATGTCCCACATCCAAAGTGCCAAGAGAGAGCTTGCTCTCCCTGTCTTTGAGTACTGTTTGCACTGTCCCGATTACCTCTTTGCTAACATTCTCTTCAGAGCTGCAGTGAAACCAGGAACCACGTGGAGAAGGCACCCACACTGAAAGTGCCTGGAGGGAACATTGGGGCTTCTTCTCAGTGTCTCTGACATAGGGTTTCACTGTCCCGGGAAACTCTCTGCTAACACCCTGCAGAGCGCTGTGCCCAATGTACAGAAACGTCTTGCGGTATCCCCTACAGGGAAAGTGCCAGGAGGGAAAAGTGAGGATTATGTTTAGACTTTCTCGGAACTGCTTCAAATCAACTAGATATCTTTGTGCTGTAAATCTCCCAACAGCCAAATGTAAAAGCAGCAAACATCTCGCTGTATGTCCCACATCCAAAGTGCCAAGAGAGAGCTTGCTCTCCCTGTCTTTGAGTACTGTTTGCACTGTCCCGATTACCTCTTTGCTAACATTCTCTTCAGAGCTGCAGTGAAACCAGGAACCACGTGGAGAAGGCACCCACACTGAAAGTGCCTGGAGGGAACATTGGGGCTTCTTCTCAGTGTCTCTGACATAGGGTTTCACTGTCCCGGGAAACTCTCTGCTAACACCCTGCAGAGCGCTGTGCCCAATATACAGAAACGTCTTGCGGTATCCCCTACAGTGAAAGTGCCAGGAGGGAAAAGTGAGGATTATGCTTAGACTTTCTCGGAACTGCTTCAAATCAACTAGATATCTTTGTGCTGTAAATCTCCCAACAGCCAAATGTAAAAGCAGCAAACATCTCGCTGTATGTCCCACATCCAAAGTGCCAAGAGAGAGCTTGCTCTCCCTGTCTTTGAGTACTGTTTGCACTGTCCCGATTACCTCTTTGCTAACATTCTCTTCAGAGCTGCAGTGAAACCAGGAACCACGTGGAGAAGGCACCCACACTGAAAGTGCCTGGAGGGAACATTGGGGCTTCTTCTCAGTGTCTTTGACATAGGGTTTCACTGTCCCGGGAAACTCTCTGCTAACACCCTGCAGAGCGCTGTGCCCAATATACAGAAACGTCTTGCGGTATCCCCTACAGGGAAAGTGCCAGGAGGGAAAAGTGAGGATTATGCTTAGACTTTCTCGGAACTGCTTCAAATCAACTAGATATCTTTGTGCTGTAAATCTCCCAACAGCCAAATGTAAAAGCAGCAAACATCTCGCTGTATGTCCCACATCCAAAGTGCCAAGAGAGAGCTTGGTCTCCCTGTCTTTGAGTACTGTTTGCACTGTCCCGATTACCTCTTTGCTAACATTCTCTTCAGAGCTGCAGTGAAACCAGGAACCACGTGGAGAAGGCACCCACACTGAAAGTGCCTGGAGGGAACATTGGGGCTTCTTCTCAGTGTCTCTGACATAGGGTTTCACTGTCCCGGGAAACTCTCTGCTAACACCCTGCAGAGCGCTGTGCCCAATATACAGAAACGTCTTGCGGTATCTCCTACAGGGAAAGTGCCAGGAGGGAAAAGTGAGGATTATGTTTAGACTTTCTCGGAACTGCTTCAAATCAACTAGATATCTTTGTGCTGTAAATCTCCCAACAGCCAAATGTAAAAGCAGCAAACATCTCGCTGTATGTCCCACATCCAAAGTGCCAAGAGAGAGCTTGCTCTCCCTGTCTTTGAGTACTGTTTGCACTGTCCCGATTACCTCTTTGCTAACATTCTCTTCAGAGCTGCAGTGAAACCAGGAACCACGTGGAGAAGGCACCCACACTGAAAGTGCCTGGAGGGAACATTGGGGCTTCTTCTCAGTGTCTCTGACATAGGGTTTCACTGTCCCGGGAAACTCTCTGCTAACACCCTGCAGAGCGCTGTGCCCAATGTACAGAAACGTCTTGCGGTATCCCCTACAGGGAAAGTGCCAGGAGGGAAAAGTGAGGATTATGTTTAGACTTTCTCGGAACTGCTTCAAATCAACTAGATATCTTTGTGCTGTAAATCTCCCAACAGCCAAATGTAAAAGCAGCAAACATCTCGCTGTATGTCCCACATCCAAAGTGCCAAGAGAGAGCTTGCTCTCCCTGTCTTTGAGTACTGTTTGCACTGTCCCGATTACCTCTTTGCTAACATTCTCTTCAGAGCTGCAGTGAAACCAGGAACCACGTGGAGAAGGCACCCACACTGAAAGTGCCTGGAGGGAACATTGGGGCTTCTTCTCAGTGTCTCTGACATAGGGTTTCACTGTCCCGGGAAACTCTCTGCTAACACCCTGCAGAGCGGTGTGCCCAATATACAGAAACGTCTTGCGGTATCCCCTACAGGGAAAGTGCCAGGAGGGAAAAGTGAGGATTATGCTTAGACTTTCTCGGAACTGCTTCAAATCAACTAGATATCTTTGTGCTGTAAATCTCCCAACAGCCAAATGTAAAAGCAGCAAACATCTCGCTGTATGTCCCACATCCAAAGTGCCAAGAGAGAGCTTGCTCTCCCTGTCTTTGAGTACTGTTTGCACTGTCCCGATTACCTCTTTGCTAACATTCTCTTCAGAGCTGCAGTGAAACCAGGAACCACGTGGAGAAGGCACCCACACTGAAAGTGCCTGGAGTGAACATTGGGGCTTCTTCTCAGTGTCTCTGACATAGGGTTTCACTGTCCCGGGAAACTCTCTGCTAACACCCTGCAGAGCGCTGTGCCCAATATACAGAAACGTCTTGCGGTATCTCCTACAGGGAAAGTGCCAGGAGGGAAAAGTGAGGATTATGTTTAGACTTTCTCGGAACTGCTTCAAATCAACTAGATATCTTTGTGCTGTAAATCTCCCAACAGCCAAATGTAAAAGCAGCAAACATCTCGCTGTATGTCCCACATCCAAAGTGCCAAGAGAGAGCTTGCTCTCCCTGTCTTTGAGTACTGTTTGCACTGTCCCGATTACCTCTTTGCTAACATTCTCTTCAGAGCTGCAGTGAAACCAGGAACCACGTGGAGAAGGCACCCACACTGAAAGTGCCTGGAGGGAACATTGGGGCTTCTTCTCAGTGTCTCTGACATAGGGTTTCACTGTCCCGGGAAACTCTCTGCTAACACCCTGCAGAGCGCTGTGCCCAATGTACAGAAACGTCTTGCGGTATCCCCTACAGGGAAAGTGCCAGGAGGGAAAAGTGAGGATTATGTTTAGACTTTCTCGGAACTGCTTCAAATCAACTAGATATCTTTGTGCTGTAAATCTCCCAACAGCCAAATGTAAAAGCAGCAAACATCTCGCTGTATGTCCCACATCCAAAGTGCCAAGAGAGAGCTTGCTCTCCCTGTCTTTGAGTACTGTTTGCACTGTCCCGATTACCTCTTTGCTAACATTCTCTTCAGAGCTGCAGTGAAACCAGGAACCACGTGGAGAAGGCACCCACACTGAAAGTGCCTGGAGGGAACATTGGGGCTTCTTCTCAGTGTCTCTGACATAGGGTTTCACTGTCCCGGGAAACTCTCTGCTAACACCCTGCAGAGCGCTGTGCCCAATATACAGAAACGTCTTGCGGTATCTCCTACAGGGAAAGTGCCAGGAGGGAAAAGTGAGGATTATGTTTAGACTTTCTCGGAACTGCTTCAAATCAACTAGATATCTTTGTGCTGTAAATCTCCCAACAGCCAAATGTAAAAGCAGCAAACATCTCGCTGTATGTCCCACATCCAAAGTGCCAAGAGAGAGCTTGCTCTCCCTGTCTTTGAGTACTGTTTGCACTGTCCCGATTACCTCTTTGCTAACATTCTCTTCAGAGCTGCAGTGAAACCAGGAACCACATGGAGAAGGCACCCACACTGAAAGTGCCTGGAGGGAACATTGGGGCTTCTTCTCAGTGTCTCTGACATAGGGTTTCACTGTCCCGGGAAACTCTCTGCTAACACCCTGCAGAGCGCTGTGCCCAATATACAGAAACGTCTTGCGGTATCTCCTACAGGGAAAGTGCCAGGAGGGAAAAGTGAGGATTATGCTTAGACTTTCTGGGAACTGCTTCAAATCAACTAGATATCTTTGTGCTGTAAATCTCCCAACAGCCAAATGTAAAAGCAGCAAACATCTCGCTGTATGTCCCACATCCAAAGTGCCAAGAGAGAGCTTGCTCTCCCTGTCTTTGAGTACTGTTTGCACTGTCCCGATTACCTCTTTGCTAACATTCTCTTCAGAGCTGCAGTGAAACCAGGAACCACGTGGAGAAGGCACCCACACTGAAAGTGCCTGGAGGGAACATTGGGGCTTCTTCTCAGTGTCTCTGACATAGGGTTTCACTGTCCCGGGAAACTCTCTGCTAACACCCTGCAGAGCGCTGTGCCCAATATACAGAAACGTCTTGCGGTATCCCCTACAGGGAAAGTGCCAGGAGGGAAAAGTGAGGATTATGTTTAGACTTTCTCGGAACTGCTTCAAATCAACTAGATATCTTTGTGCTGTAAATCTCCCAACAGCCAAATGTAAAAGCAGCAAACATCTCGCTGTATGTCCCACATCCAAAGTGCCAAGAGAGTAATGTAGAGCTTGCTATCCCTGTCTTTGAGTACTGTTTGCACTGTCCCGATTACCTCTTTGCTAACATTCTCTTCAGAGCTGCAGTGAAACCAGGAACCACGTGGAGAAGGCACACACACTGAAAGTGCCTGGAGGGAACATTGGGGCTTCTTCTCAGTGTCTCTGACATAGGGTTTCACTGTCCCGGGAAACTCTCTGCTAACACCCTGCAGAGCGCTGTGCCCAATGTACAGAAACGTCTTGCGGTATCCCCTACAGGGAAAGTGCCAGGAGGGAAAAGTGAGGATTATGTTTAGACTTTCTCGGAACTGCTTCAAATCAACTAGATATCTTTGTGCTGTAAATCTCCCAACAGCCAAATGTAAAAGCAGCAAACATCTCGCTGTATGTCCCACATCCAAAGTGCCAAGAGAGTAATGTAGAGCTTGCTCTCCCTGTCTTTGAGTACTGTTTGCACTGTCCCGATTACCTCTTTGCTAACATTCTCTTCAGAGCTGCAGTGAAACCAGGAACCACGTGGAGAAGGCACCCACACTGAAAGTGCCTGGAGGGAACATTGGGGCTTCTTCTCAGTGTCTCTGACATAGGGTTTCACTGTCCCGGGAAACTCTCTGCTAACACCCTGCAGAGCGCTGTGCCAAATATACAGAAACGTCTTGCGGTATCTCCTACAGGGAAAGTGCCAGGAGGGAAAAGTGAGGATTATGCTTAGACTTTCTCGGAACTGCTTCAAATCAACTAGATATCTTTGTGCTGTAAATCTCCCAACAGCCAAATGTAAAAGCAGCAAACATCTCGCTGTATGTCCCACATCCAAAGTGCCAAGAGAGTAATGTAGAGCTTGCTCTCCCTGTCTTTGAGTACTGTTTGCACTGTCCCGATTACCTCTTTGCTAACATTCTCTTCAGAGCTGCAGTGAAACCAGGAACCACGTGGAGAAGGCACCCACACTGAAAGTGCCTGGAGGGAACATTGGGGCTTCTTCTCAGTGTCTCTGACATAGGGTTTCACTGTCCCGGGAAACTCTCTGCTAACACCCTGCAGAGCGCTGTGCCCAATATACAAACGTCTTGCGGTATCTCCTACAGGGAAAGTGCCAGGAGGGAAAAGTGAGGATTATGTTTAGACTTTCTCGGAACTGCTTCAAATCAACTAGATATCTTTGTGCTGTAAATCTCCCAACAGCCAAATGTAAAAGCAGCAAACATCTCGCTGTATGTCCCACATCCAAAGTGCCAAGAGAGAGCTTGCTCTCCCTGTCTTTGAGTACTGTTTGCACTGTCCCGATTACCTCTTTGCTAACATTCTCTTCAGAGCTGCAGTGAAACCAGGAACCACGTGGAGAAGGCACCCACACTGAAAGTGCCTGGAGGGAACATTGGGGCTTCTTCTCAGTGTCTCTGACATAGGGTTTCACTGTCCCGGGAAACTCTCTGCTAACACCCTGCAGAGCGCTGTGCCCAATATACAGAAACGTCTTGCGGTATCCCCTACAGTGAAAGTGCCAGGAGGAAAAAGTGAGGATTATGCTTAGACTTTCTCGGAACTGCTTCAAATCAACTAGATATCTTTGTGCTGTAAATCTCCCAACAGCCAAATGTAAAAGCAGCAAACATCTCGCTGTATGTCCCACATCCAAAGTGCCAAGAGAGTAATGTAGAGCTTGCTCTCCCTGTCTTTGAGTACTGTTTGCACTGTCCCGATTACCTCTTTGCTAACATTCTCTTCAGAGCTGCAGTGAAACCAGGAACCACGTGGAGAAGGCACCCACACTGAAAGTGCCTGGAGGGAACATTGGGGCTTCTTCTCAGTGTCTCTGACATAGGGTTTCACTGTCCCGGGAAACTCTCTGCTAACACCCTGCAGAGCGCTGTGCCCAATATACAGAAACGTCTTGCGGTATCTCCTACAGGGAAAGTGCCAGGAGGGAAAAGTGAGGATTATGTTTAGACTTTCTCGGAACTGCTTCAAATCAACTAGATATCTTTGTGCTGTAAATCTCCCAACAGCCAAATGTAAAAGCAGCAAACATCTCGCTGTATGTCCCACATCCAAAGTGCCAAGAGAGTAATGTAGAGCTTGCTCTCCCTGTCTTTGAGTACTGTTTGCACTGTCCCGATTACCTCTTTGCTAACATTCTCTTCAGAGCTGCAGTGAAACCAGGAACCACGTGGAGAAGGCACCCACACTGAAAGTGCCTGGAGGGAACATTGGGGCTTCTTCTCAGTGTCTCTGACATAGGGTTTCACTGTCCCGGGAAACTCTCTGCTAACACCCTGCAGAGCGCTGTGCCCAATATACAAACGTCTTGCGGTATCTCCTACAGGGAAAGTGCCAGGAGGGAAAAGTGAGGATTATGTTTAGACTTTCTCGGAACTGCTTCAAATCAACTAGATATCTTTGTGCTATAAATCTCCCAACAGCCAAATGTAAAAGCAGCAAACATCTCGCTGTATGTCCCACATCCAAAGTGCCAAGAGAGAGCTTGCTCTCCCTGTCTTTGAGTACTGTTTGCACTGTCCCGATTACCTCTTTGCTAACATTCTCTTCAGAGCTGCAGTGAAACCAGGAACCACGTGGAGAAGGCACCCACACTGAAAGTGCCTGGAGGGAACATTGGGGCTTCTTCTCAGTGTCTCTGACATTGGGTTTCACTGTCCCGGGAAACTCTCTGCTAACACCCTGCAGAGCGCTGTGCCCAATATACAGAAACGTCTTGCGGTATCCCCTACAGGGAAAGTGCCAGGAGGAAAAAGTGAGGATTATGCTTAGACTTTCTCGGAACTGCTTCAAATCAACTAGATATCTTTGTGCTGTAAATCTCCCAACAGCCAAATGTAAAAGCAGCAAACATCTCGCTGTATGTCCCACATCCAAAGTGCCAAGAGAGTAATGTAGAGCTTGCTCTCCCTGTCTTTGAGTACTGTTTGCACTGTCCCGATTACCTCTTTGCTAACATTCTCTTCAGAGCTGCAGTGAAACCAGGAACCACGTGGAGAAGGCACCCACACTGAAAGTGCCTGGAGGGAACATTGGGGCTTCTTCTCAGTGTCTCTGACATAGGGTTTCACTGTCCCGGGAAACTCTCTGCTAACACCCTGCAGAGCGCTGTGCCCAATATACAGAAACGTCTTGCGGTATCCCCTACAGTGAAAGTGCCAGGAGGGAAAAGTGAGGATTATGCTTAGACTTTCTCGGAACTGCTTCAAATCAACTAGATATCTTTGTGCTGTAAATCTCCCAACAGCCAAATGTAAAAGCAGCAAACATCTCGCTGTATGTCCCACATCCAAAGTGCCAAGAGAGAGCTTGCTCTCCCTGTCTTTGAGTACTGTTTGCACTGTCCCGATTACCTCTTTGCTAACATTCTCTTCAGAGCTGCAGTGAAACCAGGAACCACGTGGAGAAGGCACCCACACTGAAAGTGCCTGGAGGGAACACTGGGGCTTCTTCTCAGTGTCTCTGACATAGGGTTTCACTGTCCCGGGAAACTCTCTGCTAACA
Source organism: Chroicocephalus ridibundus (assembly GCF_963924245.1). NCBI lineage: Eukaryota > Metazoa > Chordata > Aves > Charadriiformes > Laridae > Chroicocephalus > Chroicocephalus ridibundus. The sequence continues at coordinate 68,207,293 of NC_086285.1, read as the reverse complement.
CCCTGCAGAGCGCTGTGCCCAATATACAGAAACGTCTTGCGGTATCCCCTACAGGGAAAGTGCCAGGAGGGAAAAGTGAGGATTATGTTTAGACTTTCTCGGAACTGCTACAAATCAACTAGATATCTTTGTGCTGTAAATCTCCCAACAGCCAAATGTAAAAGCAGCAAACATCTCGCTGTATGTCCCACATCCAAAGTGCCAAGAGAGAGCTTGCTCTCCCTGTCTTTGAGTACTGTTTGCACTGTCCCGATTACCTCTTTGCTAACATTCTCTTCAGAGCTGCAGTGAAACCAGGAACCACGTGGAGAAGGCACCCACACTGAAAGTGCCTGGAGGGAACATTGGGGCTTCTTCTCAGTGTCTCTGACATAGGGTTTCACTGTCCCGGGAAACTCTCTGCTAACACCCTGCAGAGCGCTGTGCCCAATATACAGAAACGTCTTGCGGTATCCCCTACAGTGAAAGTGCCAGGAGGGAAAAGTGAGGATTATGCTTAGACTTTCTCGGAACTGCTTCAAATCAACTAGATATCTTTGTGCTGTAAATCTCCCAACAGCCAAATGTAAAAGCAGCAAACATCTCGCTGTATGTCCCACATCCAAAGTGCCAAGAGAGTAATGTAGAGCTTGCTCTCCCTGTCTTTGAGTACTGTTTGCACTGTCCCGATTACCTCTTTGCTAACATTCTCTTCAGAGCTGCAGTGAAACCAGGAACCACGTGGAGAAGGCACCCACACTGAAAGTGCCTGGAGGGAACATTGGGGCTTCTTCTCAGTGTCTCTGACATAGGGTTTCACTGTCCCGGGAAACTCTCTGCTAACACCCTGCAGAGCGCTGTGCCCAATATACAGAAACGTCTTGCGGTATCTCCTACAGGGAAAGTGCCAGGAGGGAAAAGTGAGGATTATGTTTAGACTTTCTCGGAACTGCTTCAAATCAACTAGATATCTTTGTGCTGTAAATCTCCCAACAGCCAAATGTAAAAGCAGCAAACATCTCGCTGTATGTCCCACATCCAAAGTGCCAAGAGAGAGCTTGCTCTCCCTGTCTTTGAGTACTGTTTGCACTGTCCCGATTACCTCTTTGCTAACATTCTCTTCAGAGCTGCAGTGAAACCAGGAACCACGTGGAGAAGGCACCCACACTGAAAGTGCCTGGAGGGAACATTGGGGCTTCTTCTCAGTGTCTCTGACATAGGGTTTCACTGTCCCGGGAAACTCTCTGCTAACACCCTGCAGAGCGCTGTGCCCAATATACAGAAACGTCTTGCGGTATCCCCTACAGGGAAAGTGCCAGGAGGAAAAAGTGAGGATTATGCTTAGACTTTCTCGGAACTGCTTCAAAAAAAGCCTTGTTCTAAAGCTCTTTGGGAACGGCTTGCGTAGCCCCACACACCTGGGGGCTGCAGGCTTTCCTGCTGCCTTCAGCCTCAAAACCACCCTTTCCCAAATGGCGCCACGCCAGGCCAAAAAATGGCCATATGTCTGGAGTTTGGTCCCACGCCCAAAGAGCCAGCAGGGAAAACTATGCCTTGTTCTAAAGCTCTTTGGGAACCTCTTGCGTAGGCCCACACACCTGGGGGCTGCAGGCTTTCCTGCTGCCTTCAGCCTCAAAACCACCCTTTCCCACTTGGCCCCGCGCCAGGCACAAAAATGGCCATATGTCTGGAGACTGGTCCCACGCCCAAAGAGCCAGCAGGGAAAACTATGCCTTGTTCTAAGGCTCTTTGGGAACCGCTTGCGTAGCCCCACACAAACTGGGGCGGGCAGGCTTTTCTCGCGCTTTCAGCCTCAAAACCAACCTTTCCCACTTGGCCCCGCGCCAGGCACAAAAATGGCCATATGTCTGGAGACTGGTCCCACGCCCAAAGAGCCAGCAGGGAAAACTATGCCTTGTTCTAAGGCTCTTTGGGAACCGCTTGCGTAGCCCCACACACCTGGGGGCTGCAGGCTTTCCTGCTGCCTTCAGACTCAAAACCACCCTTTCCCACTTGGCATCACGCCAGGCCCAAAAATGGCCATATGTCTGGAGACTGGTCCCACGCCCAAAGAGCCAGCAGGGAAAACTATGCCTTGTTCTAAAGCTCTTTGGGAACCGCTTGCGTAGCCCCACAGACCTGCGGGCTGCAGGCTTTCCTGCTGCCTTCAGCCTCAAAACCACCCTTTCCCACTTGGCGCTGCGCCAGGCCCAAAAATGGCCATATATCTGGAGACTGGTCCCACGCCCAAAGAGCCAGCAGGGAAAACTATGTGTTGTTCTAAAGCTCTTTGGGAACCGCTTGCGTAGCCCCACACACCTGGGGGCAGCAAGCTTTTCTCTCACTTTCAGCCTCAAAACCACCCTTTCCAACTTGGCGCTGCGCCAGGCACAAAAATGGCCATATGTCTGGAGACTGGTCCCACGCCCAAAGAGCCAGCAGGGAAAACTATGCCTTGTTCTAAAGCTCTTTGGGAACCGCTTGCGTAGCCCCTCACACCTGGGGGCTGCAGGCTTTCCTGCTCTCTTCAGCCTCAAAAGAACCCTTTCCCACTTGGCTCCGCGCCAGGCCCAAAAATGGCCATATGTCTGGAGACTGGTCCCACGCCCAAAGAGCCAGCAGGGAAAACTATGCCTTGTTCTAAAGCTCTTTGGGAACCGCTTGCATGGCCCCAGAGACCTGCGGGCTGCAGGCTTTCTTGCTGCCTTCAACCTCAGAAGCACCCTTTTCCACATGGCGTCACGCCAGGCACAAAAATGGCCATATGTCTGGAGGTTGGTCCCACGCCCAAAGAGCCAGTAGGGAAAACTATGCCTTGTTCTAAAGCTCTTTGGGAACCGCTTGCGTAGCCCCACAGACCTGGGGGCTGCAGGCTTTCCTGCTGCCTTCAGCCTCAAAACCACCCTTTCCCACTTGGCGCTGCGCCAGGCCCAAAAATGGCCATATGTCAGGAGACTGGTCCCACGCCCAAAGACCCAGCAGGGAAAACTATGCCTTGTTCTAAAGCTCTTTGGGAACGGCTTGCGTAGCCCCACACACCTGGGGGCTGCAGGCTTTCCTGCTGCCTTCAGCCTCAAAACCACCCTTTCCCACTTGGCGTCACGCCAGACACAAAAATGGCCATATGTCTGGAGACTGGTCCCACGCCCAAAGAGCCAGCAGGGAAAACTATGCCTTGTTCTAAAGCTCTTTGGGAACCGCTTGCGTGGCCACACAGACCTGCGGGCTGCCGGCTTTCCTGCTGCCTTCAACCTCAGAAGCACCCTTTTCCACATGGCGTCACGCCAGACACAAAAATGGCCATATGTCTGGAGACTGGTCCCACGCCCAAAGAGCCAGCAGGGAAAACTATGCCTTGTTCTAAAGCTCTTTGGGAACCACTTGCGTAGCCCCACAGACATGGGGGCTGCAGGCTTTCCTGCTGCCTTCAGCCTCAAAACCACCCTTTTCGACATGGCATCACGCCAGACACAAAAATGGCCATATGTCTGGAGGTTGGTCCCACGCCCAAAGAGCCAGCAGGGAAAACTATGCCTTGTTCTAAAGCTCTTTGGGAACCGCTTGCGTAGCCCCACACACCTGGGGGCTGCAGGCTTTCCTGCTCTCTTCAGCCTCAAAAGAAACCTTTCGCAATTGGCGCCGCGCCAGGCCCAAAAATGGCCATATGTCTGAAGATTGGTCCCACTCCCAAAGAGCCAGCAGGGAAAACTATGCCTTGTTCTAAAGCTCTTTGGGAACCGCTTGCGTGGCCCCACACACCTGGGGGCTGCAGGCTTTCCTGCTGCCTTCAGCCTCCAAACCACCCTTTCCCACTTGGCCCCACGCCAGGCACAAAAATGGCCATATGTCTGGAGGTTGGTCCCACGCCCAAAGAGCCAGCAGGGAAAACTATGCCTTGTTCTAAAGCACTTTGGGAACCGCTTGCGTAGCCCAACACACCTGGGGGCTGCAGGCTTTCCTGCTGCTTTCAGCCTCAAAACAACCGTTTTCCACATGGCGTCACGCCAGGCACAAAAATGGCCATATGTCTGGAGACTGGTCCCTTTCCCAAAGAGCCAGCAGGGAAAACTATGCGTTGTTCTAAAGCTCTTTGGGAACCGCTTGCGTGGCCCCACAGACCTGCGGGCTGCAGGATTTCCTGCTGCCTTCAGCCTCAAAACCACCCTTACCCACTTGGCGTCACGCCAGGCACAAAAATGGCCATATGTCTGGAGGTTGGTCCCACGCCCGAAGAGCCAGCAGGGAAAACTATGCCTTGCTCTAAAGCTCTTTGGGAACCGTTTGCGTAGCCCCACACAAACTGGGGGCTGCAGGCTTCCCTGCTCTCTTCAGCCTCAAAAGCACCCTTTCCCACTTGGCGCCGCGCCAGGCCAAAAAATGGCCATATGTCTGGAGACTGGTCCCACGCCCAAAGAGCCAGCACGGAAAACTATGCCTTGTTCTAAAGCTCTTTGGGAACCGCTTGCGTAGCCCCACACACCTGGGGGCTGCAGGCTTTCCTGCTGCCTTCAGCCTCAAAACCACCCTTTCCCACATGGCGTCACGCCAGGCACAAAAATGGCCATATATCTGGAGACTCGTCCGACGCCCAAAGAGCCAGCAGGGAAAACTATGCCTTGTTCTAAAGCTCTTTGGGAACCGCTTGCGTAGCCCCACACACCTGGGGGCTGCAGGCTTTCCTGCTGCCTTCAGCCTCAAAAGCACCCTTTTCCACATGGCGTCACGCCAGGCACAAAAATGGCCATATGTCTGGAAACTGGTCCCATGCCCAAAGAGCCAGCAGGGAAAACTATGCCTTGTTCTAAAGCTCTTTGGGAACCGCTTGCGTAGCCCCACACACCTGGGGGCTGCAGGCTTTCCTGCTGCCTTCAGCCTCAAAACCACCCTTTCCCACATGGCGTCACGCCAGGCACAAAAATGGCCATATGTCTGGAGACTGGTCCCTTTCCCAAAGAGCCAGCAGGGAAAACTATGCGTTGTTCTAAAGCTCTTTGGGAACCGCTTGGGTGGCCCCACAGACCTGCGGGCTGCAGGCTTTCCTGCTCTCTTCAGCCTCAAAACCACCCTTTCCCACATGGCGCCAAGCCAGGCCCAAAAATGGCCATATGTCTGGAGACTGGTCCCATGCCCAAAGAGCCAGCAGGGAAAACTATGCCTTGTTCTAAAGCTCTTTGGGAACCGCTTGCGTAGCCCCACACACCTGTGGGCTGCAGGCTTTCCTGCTGCCTTCAGCCTCAAAACCACCCTTTTCCACATGGCGTCACGCCAGGCACAAAAATGGCCATATGTCTGGAGGTTGGTCCCACGCCCAAAGAGCCAGCAGGGAAAACTATGCCTTGTTCTAAAGCTCTTTGGGAACCGTTTGCGTAGCCCCACACACCTGGGGGCTGCATGCTTTCCTGCTGCCTTCAGACTCAAAACCACCCTTTCCCACTTGGCGCTGCGCCATGCACAAAAATGGCCATATGTCTGGAGGTTGGTCCCACGCCCAAAGAGCCAGCAGGGAAAACTATGCCTTGTTCTAAAGCTCTTTGGGAACCGCTTGCGTAGCCCCACACACCTGGGGGCTGCAGGCTTTCCTGCTGCCTTCAGCCTCAAAAACACCCTTTCCCACTTGGCCCCGCGGCAGGCACAAAAATGGCCATATGTCTGGAGACTGGTCCCACGCCCAAAGAGCCAGCAGGGAAAACTATGCCTTGTTCTAAAGCTCTTTGGGAACGGCTTGCGTAGCCCCACACACCTGCGGGCTGCAGGCTTTCCTGCTGCCTTCAGACTCAAAACAACCCTTTCCCACTTGGCGCTGCGCCAGGCCCAAAAATGGCCATATATCTGGAGACTGATCCCAAGCCCAAAGAGCCAGCAGGGAAAACTATGCCTTGTTCTAAAGCTCTTTGGGAATCGCTTGCGTAGCCCCACACACCTGGGGGCTGCAGGCTTTCCTGCTGCCTTCAGCCTCAAAACCACCCTTTCCCACTTGGCGCCACGCCAGGCCCAAAAATGGTCATATGTCTGGAGTTTGGTCCCACGCCCAAAGAGCCAGCAGGGAAAACTATGCCTTGTTCTAAAGCTCTTTGGGAACCTCTTGCGTAGGCCCACACACCTGGGGGCTGCAGGCTTTCCTGCTGCCTTCAGCCTCAAAACCACCCTTTCCCACTTGGCCCCGCGCCAGGCACAAAAATGGCCATATGTCTGGAGACTGGTCCCACGCCCAAAGAGCCAGCAGGGAAAACTATGCCTTGTTCTAAGGCTCTTTGGGAACCGCTTGCGTAGCCCCACACAAACTGGGGCGGGCAGGCTTTTCTCGCGCTTTCAGCCTCAAAACCACCCTTTCCCACTTGGCGCCGCGCCAGGCCCAAAAATGGCCATATGTCTGGAGGTTGGTCCCACGCCCAAAGAGCCAGCAGGGAAAACTATGCCTTGTTCTAAAGCTCTTTGGGAACCGCTTGCGTAGCCCCACACACCTGGGGGCTGCAGGCTTTCCTGCTCTCTTCAGCCTCAGAAGAACCCTTTCGCACTTTGAGCCGCGCCAGGACCAAAAATGGCCATATGTCTGGAGATTGGTCCCACGCCCAAAGAGCCAGCAGGGAAAACTATGCCTTGTTCTAAAGCTCTTTGGGAACCGCTTGCGTAGCCCCACACACCTGGGGGCTGCAGGCTTTCCTGCTCTCTTCATCCTCAGAAGAACCCTTTCGCACTTGGCGCCGCGCCAGGCCCAAAAATGGCCAGATATCTGGAGACTGGTCCCACGCCCAAAGAGCCAGCAGGGAAAACTATGCCTTGTTCTAAAGCTCTTTGGGAACCGCTTGCGTAGCCCCACACACCTGGGGGCTGCAGGCTTTCCTGCTGCCTTCAGCCTCAAAACCACCCTTTCCCACTTTACCCCGCGCCAGGCACAAAAATGGCCATATGTCTGGAGACTGGTCCCACGCCCAAAGAGCCAGCAGGGAAAACTATGCCTTGTTCTAAAGCTCTTTGGGAATCGCTTGCGTAGCCCCACACACCTGGGGGCTGCAGGCTTTCCTGCTGCCTTCAGCCTCAAAACCACCCTTTCCCACTTGGCGCCACGCCAGGCCCAAAAATGGTCATATGTCTGGAGTTTGGTCCCACGCCCAAAGAGCCAGCAGGGAAAACTATGCCTTGTTCTAAAGCTCTTTGGGAACCTCTTGCGTAGGCCCACACACCTGGGGGCTGCAGGCTTTCCTGCTGCCTTCAGCCTCAAAACCACCCTTTCCCACTTGGCCCCGCGCCAGGCACAAAAATGGCCATATGTCTGGAGACTGGTCCCACGCCCAAAGAGCCAGCAGGGAAAACTATGCCTTGTTCTAAGGCTCTTTGGGAACCGCTTGCGTAGCCCCACACAAACTGGGGCGGGCAGGCTTTTCTCGCGCTTTCAGCCTCAAAACCACCCTTTCCCACTTGTCGCCGCGCCAGGCCCAAAAATGGCCATATGTCTGGAGGTTGGTCCCACGCCCAAATAGCCAGCAGGGAAAACTATGCCTTGTTCTAAAGCTCTTTGGGAACTGCTTGCGTAGCCCCACACACCTGGGGGCTGCAGGCTTTCCTGCTCTCTTCAGCCTCAGAAGAACCCTTTCGCACTTTGAGCCGCGCCAGGACCAAAAATGGCCATATGTCTGGAGATTGGTCCCACGCCCAAAGAGCCAGCAGGGAAAACTATGCCTTGTTCTAAAGCTCTTTGGGAACCGCTTGCGTAGCCCCACAGACCTGGGGGCTGCAGGCTTTCCTGCTGCCTTCAGCCTCAAAACCACCCTTTCCCACTTGGCGCTGCGCCAGGCCCAAAAATGGCCATATATCTGGAGACTGGTCCCACGCCCAAAGAGCCAGCAGGGAAAACTATGCCTTGTTCTAAAGCTCTTTGGGAACCGCTTGCGTAGCCCCACACACCTGGGGGCTGCAGGCTTTCCTGCTGCCTTCAGACTCAAAACAACCCTTTCCCACTTGGCATCGCGCCAGGCCCAAAAATGGCCATATGTCTGGAGACTGGTCCCACGCCCAAAGAGCCAGCAGGGAAAACTATGCCTTGTTCTAAAGCTCTTTGGGAACCGCTTGCGTAGCCCCACACACCTGGGGGCTGCAGGCTTTCCTGCTCTCTTCATCCTCAGAAGAACCCTTTCGCACTTGGCGCCGCGCCAGGCCCAAAAATGGCCAGATATCTGGAGACTGGTCCCACGCCCAAAGAGCCAGCAGGGAAAACTATGCCTTGTTCTAAAGCTCTTTGGGAACCGCTTGCGTAGCCCCACACACCTGGGGGCTGCAGGCTTTCCTGCTGCCTTCAGCCTCAAAACCACCCTTTCCCACATGACGTCACGCCAGGCACAAAAATGGCCATATGTCTGGAGACTGGTCCCACGCCCAAAGAGCCAGCAGGGAAAACTATGCCTTGTTCTAAAGCTCTTTGGGAACCGCTTGCGTAGCCCCACAGACCCTGGGGGCTGCAGGCTTTCCTGCTGCCTTCAGCCTCAAAACCACCCTTTCCCACTTGGCCCCGCGCCACGCCCAAAAATGGCCATATCTCTGGAGACTGGTCCCACGCCCAAAGAGCCAGCAGGGAAAACTATGCCTTGTTCTAAAGCTCTTTGGGAACCGCTTGCGTAGCCCCACACAAACTGGGGGCAGCAAGCTTTTCTCGCGCTTTCAGCCTCAAAACCACCCTTTCCAACTTGGCGCTGCGCCAGGCACAAAAATGGCCATATGTCTGGAGACTGGTCCCACGCCCAAAGAGCTAACAGGGAAAAATATGCCTTGTTCTAAAGCTCTTTGGGAACCGCTTGCGTAGCCCCACACACCTGGGGGCTGCAGGCTTTCCTGCTGCCTTCAGCCTCAAAACCACCCTTTCCCACTTGGCCCCGCGCCACGCCCAAAAATGGCCATATCTCTGGAGACTGGTCCCACGCCCAAAGAGCCAGCAGGGAAAAATATGCCTTGTTCTAAAGCTCTTTGGGAACGGCTTGCGTAGCCCCACACACCTGGGGGCTGCAGGCTTTCCTGCTGCCTTCAGCCTCAAAACCACCCTTTCCCACATGGCGTCACGCCAGGCACAAAAATGGCCATATGTCTGGAGGTTGGTCCCACGCCCAAAGAGCCAGCAGGGAAAACTATGCCTTGTTCTAAAGCTCTTTGGGAACCGCTTGCGTAGCCCCACACACCTGGGGGCTGCAGGCTTTCCTGCTCTCTTCAGCCTCAAAAGCACCCTTTCCCACTTGGCGCCGCGCCAGGCACAAAAATGGCCATATGTTTGGAGACTGGTCCCACTCCCAAAGAGCCAGCAGGGAAAACTATGCCTTGTTCTAAAGCTCTTTGGGAACCGCTTGCGTAGCCCCACAGACCTGGGGGCTGCAGGCTTTCCTGCTGCCTTCAGCCTCAAAACCACCCTTTCCCACTTGGCCCCGCGCCAGGCCGAAAAATGGCCATATCTCTGGAGACTGGTCCCACGCCCAAACAGCCAGCAGGGAAAACTATGCCTTGTTCTAAAGCTCTTTGGGAACCACTTGCGTGGCCCCACAGACCTGGGGGCTGCAGGCTTTCCTGCTGCCTTCAGCCTCAAAACCACCCTTTCCCAATTTGCGCCGCGCCAGGCCCGAAAATGGCCATATGTCAGGAGACTGGTCCCACGCCCAAAGAGCCAGCAGGGAAAACTATGCCTTGTTCTAAAGCTCTTTGGCAACCGCTTGCGTAGCCCCACAGACCTGGGGGCTGCAGGCTTTCCTGCTGCCTTCAGCCACAAAAACACCCTTTCCCACTTGGCGCCGCGCCAGGCCCAAAAATGGCCATATGTCTGGAGACTGGTCCCACGCCCAAAGAGCCAGCAGGGAAAACTATGCCTTGTTCTAAAGCTCTTTGGGAACCGCTTGCGTAGCCCCACACACCTGGGGGCTGCAGGCTTTCCTGCTGCCTTCAGCCTCAAAACCACCCTTTCCCACATGGCGTCACGCCAGGCACAAAAATGGCCATATGTCTGGAGGTTGGTCCCACGCCCAAAGAGCCAGCAGGGAAAACTATGCCTTGTTCTAAAGCTCTTTGGGAACCGCTTGCGTAGCCCCACACACCTGGGGGCTGCAGGCTATCCTGCTCTCTTCAGCCTCAGAAGAACCCTTTCGCACTTGGCGCCGCGCCAGGCCCAAAAATGGCCAGATATCTGGAGACTGGTCCCACGCCCAAAGAGCCAGCAGGGAAAACTATGCCTTGTTCTAAAGCTCTTTGGGAACCGCTTGCGTAGCCCCACACACCTGGGGGCTGCAGGCTTTCCTGCTCTCTTCAGCATTAAAAGAAACCTTTCCCACTTGGCCCCGCGCCAGGCACAAAAATGGCCATATGTCTGGAGACTGGTCCCACGCCCAAAGAGCCAGCAGGGATAACTATGCCTTGTTCTAAAGCTCTTTGGGTACGACTTGCTTAGCCCCACACACCTGGGGGCTGCAGGCTTTCCTGCTCCCTTCAGACTCAAAACCACCCTTTCCCACTTGGCATCGCGCCAGGCACAAAAATGGCCATATATCTGGAGACTGGTCCCACGCCCAAAGAGCCAGCAGGGAAAACTATGCCTTGTTCTAAAGCTCTTTGGGAACCGCTTGCGTAGCCCCACACAAACTGGGGGCTGCAGGCTTTTCTCGCGCTTTCAGCCTCAAAACCACCCTTTCCCACTTGGCCCTGCGCCATGCACAAAAATGGCCATATGTCTTTAGGTTGGTCCCACGCCCAAAGAGCCAGCAGGGAAAACTATGCCTTGTTCTAAAGCTCTTTGGGAACCGTTTGCGTAGCCCCACACACCTGGGGGCTGCATGCTTTCCTGCTGCCTTCAGACTCAAAACCACCCTTTCCCACTTGGCGCTGCGCCATGCACAAAAATGGCCATATGTCTGGAGGTTGGTCCCACGCCCAAAGAGCCAGCAGGGAAAACTATGCCTTGTTCTAAAGCTCTTTGGGAACCGCTTGCGTAGCCCCACACACCTGGGGGCTGCAGGCTTTCCTGCTGCCTTCAGCCTCAAAAACACCCTTTCCCACTTGGCCCCGAGCCAGGCACAAAAATGGCCATATGTCTGGAGACTGGTCCCATGCCCAAAGAGCCAGCAGGGAAAACTATGCCTTGTTCTAAAGCTCTTTGGGAACGGCTTGCGTAGCCCCACACACCTGCGGGCTGCAGGCTTTCCTGCTGCCTTCAGACTCAAAACAACCCTTTCCCACTTGGCGCTGCACCAGGCCCAAAAATGGCCATATATCTGGAGACTGATCCCAAGCCCAAAGAGCCAGCAGGGAAAACTATGCCTTGTTCTAAAGCTCTTTGGGAATCGCTTGCGTAGCCCCACACACCTGGGGGCTGCACGCTTTCCTGCTGCCTTCAGACTTAAAACCACCCTTTCCCACTTGGCGCCGCGCCAGGCCCAAAAATGGTCATGTGTCTGGAGTTTGGTCCCACGCCCAAAGAGCCAGCAGGGAAAACTATGCCTTGTTCTAAAGCTCTTTGGGAACCTCTTGCGTAGGCCCACACACCTGGGGGCTGCAGGCTTTCCTGCTGCCTTCAGCCTCAAAACCACCCTTTCCCACTTGGCCCCGCGCCAGGCACAAAAATGGCCATATGTCTGGAGACTGGTCCCACGCCCAAAGAGCCAGCAGGGAAAACTATGCCTTGTTCTAAGGCTCTTTGGGAACCGCTTGCGTAGCCCCACACAAACTGGGGCGGGCAGGCTTTTCTCGCGCTTTCAGCCTCAAAACCACCCTTTCCCACTTGTCGCCGCGCCAGGCCCAAAAATGGCCATATGTCTGGAGGTTGGTCCCACGCCCAAATAGCCAGCAGGGAAAACTATGCCTTGTTCTAAAGCTCTTTGGGAACTGCTTGCGTAGCCCCACACACCTGGGGGCTGCAGGCTTTCCTGCTCTCTTCAGCCTCAGAAGAACCCTTTCGCACTTTGAGCCGCGCCAGGCCCAAAAATGGCCATATGTCTGGAGATTGGTCCCACGCCCAAAGAGCCAGCAGGGAAAACTATGCCTTGTTCTAAAGCTCTTTGGGAACCGCTTGCGTAGCCCCACACACCTGGGGGCTGCAGGCTTTCCTGCTGCCTTCAGCCTCAAAACCACCCTTTCCCACTTGGCGCTGCGCCAGGCCCAAAAATGGCCATATATCTGGAGACTGGTCCCACGCCCAAAGAGCCAGCAGGGAAAACTATGCCTTGTTCTAAAGCTCTTTGGGAACCGCTTGCGTAGCCCCACACACCTGGGGGCTGCAGGCTTTCCTGCTGCCTTCAGACTCAAAACCACCCTTTCCCACTTGGCATCGCGCCAGGCCCAAAAATGGCCATATGTCTGGAGACTGGTCCCACGCCCAAAGAGCCAGCAGGGAAAACTATGCCTTGTTCTAAAGCTCTTTGGGAACCGCTTGTGTAGCCCCACACACCTGGGGGCTGCAGGCTTTCCTGCTGCCTTCAGACTCAAAACCACCCTTTCCCACTTGTCGCTGCGCCAGGCACAAAAATGGCCATATATCTGGAGACTGATCCCACGCCCATTGAGCCAGCAGAGAAAACTATGCCTTGTTCTAAAGCTCTTTGGGAACCGCTTGCGTAGCCCCAGAGACGTGGGGGCTGCAGGCTTTCCTGCTGCCTTCAGCCTCAAAACCACCCTTTCCCACTTGGCCCTGCGCCAGGCCCAAAAATGGCCATATGTCTGAAGATTGGTCCCACGCCCAAAGAGCCAGCAGGGAAAACTATGCCTTGTTCTAAAGCTCTTTGGGAACCGCTTGCGTAGCCCCACAGACCCTGGGGGCTGCAGGCTTTCCTGCTGCCTTCAGCCTCAAAACCACCCTTTCCCACTTGGCGTCACGCCACGCCCAAAAATGGCCATATCTCTGGAGACTGGTCCCACGCCCAAAGAGCCAGCAGGGAAAACTATGCCTTGTTCTAAAGCTCTTTGGGAACCGCTTGCGTAGCCCCACACAAACTGGGGGCAGCAAGCTTTTCTCGCGCTTTCAGCCTCAAAACCACCCTTTCCAACTTGGCGCTGCGCCAGGCACAAAAATGGCCATATGTCTGGAGACTGGTCCCACGCCCAAAGAGCTAACAGGGAAAAATATGCCTTGTTCTAAAGCTCTTTGGGAACCGCTTGCGTAGCCCCACACACCTGGGGGCTGCAGGCTTTCCTGCTGCCTTCAGCCTCAAAACCACCCTTTCCCACATGGCGTCACGCCAGGCACAAAAATGGCCATATGTCTGGAGGTTGGTCCCACGCCCAAAGAGCCAGCAGGGAAAACTATGCCTTGTTCTAAAGCTCTTTGGGAACCGCTTGCGTAGCCCCACACACCTGGGGGCTGCAGGCTTTCCTGCTCTCTTCAGCCTCAAAAGCACCCTTTCCCACTTGGCGCCGCGCCAGGCACAAAAATGGCCATATCTCTGGAGACTGGTCCCACGCCCAAAGAGCCAGCAGGGAAAACTATGCCTTGTTCTAAAGCTCTTTGGGAACCGCTTGCGTAGCCCCACAGACCTGGGGGCTGCAGGCTTTCCTGCTGCCTTCAGCCTCAAAAGCACCCTTTCCCACTTGGCCCCGCGCCAGGCCGAAAAATGGCCATATCTCTGGAGACTGGTCCCACGCCCAAAGAGCCAGCAGGGAAAACTATGCCTTGTTCTAAAGCTCTTTGGGAACCACTTGCGTGGCCCCACAGACCTGGGGGCTGCAGGCTTTCCTGCTGCCTTCAGCCTCAAAACCACCCTTTCCCAATTTGCGCCGCGCCAGGCCCAAAAATGGCTATATGTCAGGAGACTGGTCCCACGCCCAAAGAGCCAGCAGGGAAAACTATGCCTTGTTCTAAAGCTCTTTGGGAACCGCTTGCGTAGCCCCACAGACCTGGGGGCTGCAGGCTTTCCTGCTGCCTTCAGCCTCAAAAACACCCTTTCCCACTTGGCGCCGCGCCAGGCCCAAAAATGGCCATATGTCTGGAGACTGGTCCCACGCCCAAAGAGCCAGCAGGGAAAACTATGCCTTGTTCTAAAGCTCTTTGGGAACCGCTTGCGTAGCCCCACACACCTGGGGGCTGCAGGCTTTCCTGCTGCCTTCAGCCTCAAAACCACCCTTTTCCACATGGCGTCACGCCAGGCCCAAAAATGGCCATATGTCTGGAGGTTGGTCCCACGCCCAAAGAGCCAGCAGGGAAAAATATGCCTTGTTCTAAAGCTCTTTGGGAACCGCTTGCGTAGCCCCACACACCTGGGGGCTGCAGGCTTTCCTGCTCTCTTCAGCATTAAAAGAAACCTTTCCCACTTGGCCCCGCGCCAGGCACAAAAATGGCCATATGTCTGGAGACTGGTCCCACGCCCAAAGAGCCAGCAGGGATAACTATGCCTTGTTCTAAAGCTCTTTGGGTACGACTTGCTTAGCCCCACACACCTGGGGGCTGCAGGCTTTCCTGCTCCCTTCAGACTCAAAACCACCCTTTCCCACTTGGCATCGCGCCAGGCACAAAAATGGCCATATATCTGGAGACTGGTCCCACGCCCAAAGAGCCAGCACGGAAAACTATGCCTTGTTCTAAAGCTCTTTGGGAACCGCTTGCGTAGCCCCACACAAACTGGGGGCTGCAGGCTTTTCTCGCGCTTTCAGCCTCAAAACCACCCTTTCCCACTTGGCCCTGCGCCATGCACAAAAATGGCCATATGTCTTTAGGTTGGTCCCACGCCCAAAGAGCCAGCAGGGAAAACTATGCCTTGTTCTAAAGCTCTTTGGGAACCGCTTGCGTAGCCCCACACACCTGGGGGCTGCAGGCTTTCCTGCTGCCTTCAGCCTCAAAACCACCCTTTCCCACTTGGCGCTGCGCCAGGCCCAAAAATGGCCATATATCTGGAGACTCGTCCCACGCCCAAAGAGCCAGCAGGGAAAACTATGCCTTGTTCTAAAGCTCTTTGGGAACCGCTTGCGTAGCCCCACACACCTGGGGGCTGCAGGCTTTCCTGCTGCCTTCAGACTCAAAACAACCCTTTCCCACTTGGCGCTGCGCCAGGCACAAAAATGGCCATATGTCTGGAGACTGGTCCCACGCCCAAAGAGGCAGCAGGGAAAACTATGCCTTGTTCTAAAGCTCTTTGGGAACCGCTTGCGTAGCCCCACACACCTGGGGGCTGCAGGCTTTCCTGCTGCCTTCAGACTCAAAACCACCCTTTCCCACTTGTCGCTGCGCCAGGCACAAAAATGGCCATATATCTGGAGACTGATCCCACGCCCATTGAGCCAGCAGAGAAAACTATGCCTTGTTCTAAAGCTCTTTGGGAACCGCTTGCGTAGCCCCAGAGACGTGGGGGCTGCAGGCTTTCCTGCTGCCTTCAGCCTCAAAAACACCCTTTCCCACTTGGCGCCGCGCCAGGCCCAAAAATGGCCATATGTCTGGAGACTGGTCCCACGCCCAAAGAGCCAGCAGGGAAAACTATGCCTTGTTCTAAAGCTCTTTGGGAATCGCTTGCGTAGCCCCACACACCTGGGGGCTGCAGGCTTTTCTCGCGCTTTCAGCCTCAAAACCACCCTTTCCCACTTGGCCCTGCGCCAGGCCCAAAAATGGCCATATGTCTGAAGATTGGTCCCACGCCCAAAGAGCCAGCAGGGAAAACTATGCCTTGTTCTAAAGCTCTTCGGGAAACGCTTGCGTAGCCCCACAGACCTGCGGGCTGCAGGCTTTCCTGCTGCCTTCAGTCTCAAAACCACCCTTTTCCACATGGCGTCACGCCAGGCACAAAAATGGCCATATGTCTGGAGGTTGGTCCCACACCCAAAGAGCCAGCAGGGAAAACTATGCCTTGCTCTAAAGCTCTTTGGGAACCGCTTGCGTAGCCCCACACACCTGGGGGCTGCAGGCTTTCCTGCTCTCTTCAGCCTCAGAAGAACCCTTTCGCACTTGGCGCCGCGCCAGGCCCAAAAATGGCCAGATATCTGGAGACTGGTCCCACGCCCAAAGAGCCAGCAGGGAAAACTATGCCTTGTTCTAAAGCTCTTTGGGAACCGCTTGCGTAGCCCCACACACCTGGGGGCTGCAGGCTTTCCTGCTGCCTTCAGCCTCAAAACCACCCTTTCCCACTTGGCCCCGCGCCAGGCACAAAAATGGCCATATGTCTGGAGACTGGTCCCACGCCCAAAGAGCCAGCAGGGAAAACTATGCCTTGTTCTAAAGCTCTTTGGGAACCGCTTGCGTAGCCCCACAGACCCTGGGGGCTGCAGGCTTTCCTGCTGCCTTCAGACTCAAAACCACCCTTTCCCACTTGGCCCTGCGCCAGGCCCAAAAATGGCCATATGTCTGAAGATTGGTCCCACGCCCAAAGAGCCAGCAGGGAAAACTATGCCTTGTTCTAAAGCTCTTCGGGAAACGCTTGCGTAGCCCCACAGACCTGCGGGCTGCAGGATTTCCTGCTGCCTTCAGCCTCAAAACCACCCTTTCCCACTTGGCGCTGCGCCAGGCCCAAAAATGGCCATATATCTGGAGACTGATCCCACGCCCAAAGAGCCAGCAGGGAAAACTATGCCTTGTTCTAAAGCTCTTTGGGAACCGCTTGCGTAGCCCCACAGACCTGGGGGCTGCAGGCTTTCCTGCTGCCTTCAGCCTCAAAAACACCCTTTCCCACTTGGCGCCGCGCCAGGCCCAAAAATGGCCATATGTCTGGAGACTGGTCCCACGCCCAAAGAGCCAGCAGGGAAAACTATGCCTTGTTCTAAAGCTCTTTGGGAACCGCTTGCGTAGCCCCACACACCTGGGGGCTGCAGGCTTTCCTGCTGCCTTCAGCCTCAAAACCACCCTTTTCCACATGGCGTCACGCCAGGCCCAAAAATGGCCATATGTCTGGAGGTTGGTCCCACGCCCAAAGAGCCAGCAGGGAAAACTATGCCTTGTTCTAAAGCTCTTTGGGAACCGCTTGCGTAGCCCCACAGACCTGGGGGCTGCAGGCTTTCCTGCTCTCTTCAGCCTCAGAAGAACCCTTTCGCACTTGGCGCCGCGCCAGGCCCAAAAATGGCCAGATATCTGGAGACTGGTCCCACGCCCAAAGAGCCAGCAGGGAAAACTATGCCTTGTTCTAAAGCTCTTTGGGAACCGCTTGCGTAGCCCCACACACCTGGGGGCTGCAGGCTTTCCTGCTCCCTTCAGACTCAAAACCACCCTTTCCCACTTGGCATCGCGCCAGGCACATAAATGGCCATATATCTGGAGACTGGTCCCTTTCCCAAAGAGCCAGCAGGGAAAACTATGCCTTGTTCTAAAGCTCTTTGGGAACCGCTTGCGTAGCCCCACACAAACTGGGGGCTCCAGGCTTTTCTCGCGCTTTCAGCCTCAAAACCACCCTTTTCCACTTGGCCCTGCGCCATGCACAAAAATGGGCATATGTCTTTAGGTTGGTCCCACGCCCAAAGAGCCAGCAGGGAAAACTATGCCTTGTTCTAAAGCTCTTTGGGAACCGCTTGCATAGCCCCACACACCTGGGGGCTGCAGGCTTTCCTGCTGCCTTCAGCCTCAAAACCACCCTTTCCCACTTGGCGCTGCGCCAGGCCCAAAAATGGCCATATATCTGGAGACTCGTCCCACGCCCAAAGAGCCAGCAGGGAAAACTATGCCTTGTTCTAAAGCTCTTTGGGAACCGCTTGCGTAGCCCCACACACCTGGGGGCTGCAGGCTTTCCTGCTGCCTTCAGACTCAAAACAACCCTTTCCCACTTGGCGCTGCGCCAGGCACAAAAATGGCCATATGTCTGGAGACTGGTCCCACGCCCAAAGAGGCAGCAGGGAAAACTATGCCTTGTTCTAAAGCTCTTTGGGAACCGCTTGCGTAGCCCCACACACCTGGGGGCTGCAGGCTTTCCTGCTGCCTTCAGACTCAAAACCACCCTTTCCCACTTGTCGCTGCGCCAGGCCCAAAAATGGCCATATATCTGGAGTTTGATCCCACGCCCAAAGAGCCAGCAGGGAAAACTATGCCTTGTTCTAAAGCTCTTTGGGAACCGCTTCCGTAGCCCCAGAGACGTGGGGGCTGCAGGCTTTCCTGCTGCCTTCAGCCTCAAAAACACCCTTTCCCACTTGGCGCCGCGCCAGGCCCAAAAATGGCCATATGTCTGGAGACTGGTCCCACACACAAAGAGCCAGCAGGGAAAACTATGCCTTGTTCTAAAGCTCTTTGGGAATCGCTTGCGTAGCCCCACACACCTGGGGGCTGCAGGCTTTTCTCGCGCTTTCAGCCTCAAAACCACCCTTTCCCACTTGGCCCTGCGCCAGGCCCAAAAATGGCCATATGTCTGAAGATTGGTCCCACGCCCAAAGAGCCAGCAGGGAAAACTATGCCTTGTTCTAAAGCTCTTCGGGAAACGCTTGCGTAGCCCCACAGACCTGCGGGCTGCAGGATTTCCTGCTGCCTTCAGCCTCAAAACCACCCTTTCCCACTTGGCGCTGCGCCAGGCCCAAAAATGGCCATATATCTGGAGACTGATCCCACGCCCAAAGAGCCAGCAGGGAAAACTATGCCTTGTTCTAAAGCTCTTTGGGAACCGCTTGCGTAGCCCCACACACCTGGGGGCTGCAGGCTTTCCTGCTGCCTTCAGTCTCAAAACCACCCTTTTCCACATGGCGTCACGCCAGGCACAAAAATGGCCATATGTCTGGAGGTTGGTCCCACGCCCAAAGAGCCAGCAGGGAAAACTATGCCTTGCTCTAAAGCTCTTTGGGAACCGCTTGCGTAGCCCCACACACCTGGGGGCTGCAGGCTTTCCTGCTCTCTTCAGCCTCAGAAGAACCCTTTCGCACTTGGCGCTGCGCCAGGCCCAAAAATGGCCAGATATCTGGAGACTGGTCCCACGCCCAAAGAGCCAGCAGGGAAAACTATGCCTTGTTCTAAAGCTCTTTGGGAACCGCTTGCGTAGCCCCACACACCTGGGGGCTGCAGGCTTTCCTGCTGCCTTCAGCCTCAAAACCACCCTTTCCCACTTGGCCCCGCGCCAGGCACAAAAATGGCCATATGTCTGGAGACTGGTCCCACGCCCAAAGAGCCAGCAGGGAAAACTATGCCTTGTTCTAAAGCTCTTTGGGAACCGCTTGCGTAGCCCCACAGACCCTGGGGGCTGCAGGCTTTCCTGCTGCCTTCAGACTCAAAACCACCCTTTCCCACTTGGCCCCGCGCCACGCCCAAAAATGGCCATATCTCTGGAGACTGGTCCCACGCCCAAAGAGCCAGCAGGGAAAACTATGCCTTGTTCTAAAGCTCTTTGGGAACCGCTTGCGTAGCCCCACACACCTGGGGGCTGCAGGCTTTCCTGCTGCCTTCAGCCTGAAAAGCACCCTTTCCCACTTGGCCCCGCGCCAGGCCGAAAAATGGCCATATCTCTGGAGACTGGTCCCACGCCCAAAGAGCCAGCAGGGAAAACTATGCCTTGTTCTAAAGCTCTTTGGGAACCGCTTGCGTAGCCCCACAGACCTGGGGGCTGCAGGCTTTCCTGCTGCCTTCAGCCTCAAAACCACCCTTTCCCAATTTGCGCCGCGCCAGGCCCAAAAATGGCTATATGTCAGGAGACTGGTCCCACGCCCAAAGAGCCAGCAGGGAAAACTATGCCTTGTTCTAAAGCTCTTTGGCAACCGCTTGCGTAGCCCCACACACCTGGGGGCTGCAGGCTTTCCTGCTGCCTTCAGCCTCAAAAACACCCTTTCCCACTTGGCGCCGCGCCAGGCCCAAAAATGGCCATATGTCTGGAGGTTGGTCCCACGCCCAAAGAGCCAGCAGGGAAAACTATGCCTTGTTCTAAAGCTCTTTGGGAACCGCTTGCGTAGCCCCACACACCTGGGGGCTGCAGGCTTTCCTGCTGCCTTCAGCCTCAAAACCACCCTTTTCCACATGGCGTCACGCCAGGCACAAAAATGGCCATATGTCTGGAGGTTGGTCCCACGCCCAAAGAGCCAGCAGGGAAAACTATGCCTTTTTCTAAAGCTCTTTGGGAACCGCTTGCGTAGCCCCACACACCTGGGGGCTGCAGGCTTTCCTGCTGCCTTCAGCCTCAGAAGAACCCTTTCGCACTTGGCGCCGCGCCAGGCCCAAAAATGGCCAGATATCTGGAGACTGGTCCCACGCCCAAAGAGCCAGCAGGGAAAACTATGCCTTGTTCTAAAGCTCTTTGGGAACCGCTTGCGTAGCCCCACACACCTGGGGGCTGCAGGCTTTCCTGCTCTCTTCAGCCTCAAAAGCACACTTTCCCACTTGGCCCCGCGCCACGCCCAAAAATGGCCATATCTCTGGAGACTGGTCCCACGCCCAAAGAGCCAGCAGGGAAAACTATGCCTTGTTCTAAAGCTCTTTGGGAACCGCTTGCGTAGCCCCACACACCTGGGGGCTGCAGGCTTTCCTGCTGCCTTCAGCCTCAAAAGCACCCTTTCCCACTTGGCCCCGCGCCAGGCCGAAAAATGGCCATATCTCTGGAGACTGGTCCCACGCCCAAAGAGCCAGCAGGGAAAACTATGCCTTGTTCTAAAGCTCTTTGGGAACCGCTTGCGTGGCCCCACAGACCTGGGGGCTGCAGGCTTTCCTGCTGCCTTCAGCCTCAAAACCACCCTTTCCCAATTTGCGCCGCGCCAGGCCCAAAAATGGCTATATGTCAGGAGACTCGTCCCACGCCCAAAGAGCCAGCAGGGAAAACTATGCCTTGTTCTAAAGCTCTTTGGGAACCGCTTGCGTAGCCCCACAGACCCTGGGGGCTGCAGGCTTTCCTGCTGCCTTCAGACTCAAAACCACCCTTTCCCACTTGGCCCCGCGCCACGCCCAAAAATGGCCATATCTCTGGAGACTGGTCCCACGCCCAAAGAGCCAGCAGGGAAAACTATGCCTTGTTCTAAAGCTCTTTGGGAACCGCTTGCGTAGCCCCACACACCTGGGGGCTGCAGGCTTTCCTGCTGCCTTCAGCCTCAAAACCACCCTTTCCCACTTGGCCCCGCGCCAGGCCGAAAAATGGCCATATCTCTGGAGACTGGTCCCACGCCCAAAGAGCCAGCAGGGAAAACTATGCCTTGTTCTAAAGCTCTTTGGGAACCGCTTGCGTGGCCCCACAGACCTGGGGGCTGCAGG
Source organism: Chroicocephalus ridibundus (assembly GCF_963924245.1). NCBI lineage: Eukaryota > Metazoa > Chordata > Aves > Charadriiformes > Laridae > Chroicocephalus > Chroicocephalus ridibundus. The sequence goes on along the minus strand of NC_086285.1, from coordinate 68,186,247 downwards.
CTTTCCTGCTGCCTTCAGCCTCAAAACCACCCTTTCCCAATTTGCGCCGCGCCAGGCCCAAAAATGGCTATATGTCAGGAGACTGGTCCCACGCCCAAAGAGCCAGCAGGGAAAACTATGCCTTGTTCTAAAGCTCTTTGGGAACCGCTTGCGTAGCCCCACAGACCTGGGGGCTGCAGGCTTTCCTGCTGCCTTCAGCCTCAAAAACACCCTTTCCCACTTGGCGCCGCGCCAGGCCCAAAAATGGCCATATGTCTGGAGACTGGTCCCACGCCCAAAGAGCCAGCAGGGAAAACTATGCCTTGTTCTAAAGCTCTTTGGGAACCGCTTGCGTAGCCCCACACACCTGGGGGCTGCAGGCTTTCCTGCTGCCTTCAGCCTCAAAACCACCCTTTTCCACATGGCGTCACGCCAGGCACAAAAATGGCCATATGTCTGGAGGTTGGTCCCACGCCCAAAGAGCCAGCAGGGAAAACTATGCCTTGTTCTAAAGCTCTTTGGGAACCGCTTGCGTAGCCCCACACACCTGGGGGCTGCAGGCTTTCCTGCTCTCTTCAGCCTCAGAAGAACCCTTTCGCACTTGGCGCCGCGCCAGGCCCAAAAATGGCCAGATATCTGGAGACTGGTCCCACGCCCAAAGAGCCAGCAGGGAAAACTATGCCTTGTTCTAAAGCTCTTTGGGAACCGCTTGCGTAGCCCCACACACCTGGGGGCTGCAGGCTTTCCTGCTCCCTTCAGCCTCAAAAGCACACTTTCCCACTTGGCGCCGCGCCAGGCACAAAAATGGCCATATGTCTGGAGACTGGTCCCACTCCCAAAGAGCCAGCAGGGAAAACTATGCCTTGTTCTAAAGCTCTTTGGGAACCGCTTGCGTAGCCCCACACACCTGGGGGCTGCAGGCTTTCCTGCTGCCTTCAGCCTCAAAACCACCCTTTCCCACTTGGCATCGCGCCAGGCCCAAAAATGGCCATATGTCTGGAGACTGGTCCCATGCCCAAAGAGCCAGCAGGGAAAACTATGCCTTGTTCTAAAGCTCTTTGGGAACCGCTTGCGTAGCCCCACACACCTGGGGGCTGCAGGCTTTCCTGCTGCCTTCAGCCTCAAAACCACCCTTTCCCACTTGGCCCCGCGCCACGCCCAAAAATGGCCATATGTCTGGAGACTGGTCCCACGCCCAAAGAGCCAGCAGGGAAAAATATGCCTTGTTCTAAAGCTCTTTGGGAACCGCTTGCGTAGCCCCACAGACCTGCGGGCTGCAGGCTTTCCTGCTGCCTTCAGCCTCAAAACCACCCTTTCCCACATGGCGTCACGCCAGGCACAAAAATGGCCATATGGCTGCAAGTTGGTCCCACGCCCAAAGAGCCAGCAGGGAAAACTATGCCTTGTTCTAAAGCTCTTTGGGAACCGCTTGCGTAGCCCCACACACCTGGGGGCTGCAGGCTTTCCTGCTGCCTTCAGCCTCAAAAGAACCCTTTCCCACTTGGCGCCGCGCCAGGCACAAAAATGGCCATATGTTTGGAGACTGGTCCCACGCCCAAAGAGCCAGCAGGGAAAACTATGCCTTGTTCTAAAGCTCTTTGGGAACCGCTTGCGTAGCCCCACAGACCTGGGGGCTGCAGGCTTTCCTGCTGCCTTCAGGCTCAAAACCACCCTTTCCCACTTGGCGTCACGCCAGGCACAAAAATGGCCATATGTCTGGAGGTTGGTCCCACGCCCAAAGAGCCAGCAGGGAAAACTATGCCTTGTTCTAAAGCTGTTGGGGCACCGCTTGCGTAGCCCCACAGACCTGCGGGCTGCAGGCTTTCCTGCTGCCTTCAGACTCAAAACCACCCTTTCCCACTTGGCATCGTGCCAGGCCCAAAAATGGCCATATATCTGGAGTTTGATCCCACGCCCAAAGAGCCAGCAGGGAAAACTATGCCTTGTTCTAAAGCTCTTTGGGAACCGCTTGCGTAGCCCCACACACCTGGGGGCTGCAGGCTTTCCTGCTGCCTTCAGCCTCAAAACCACCCTTTCCCACTTGGCGTCACGCCAGGCACAAAAATGGCCATATGTCTGGAGGTTGGTCCCACGCCCAAAGAGCCAGCAGGGAAAACTATGCCTTGTTCTAAAGCTCTTTGGGAACCGCTTGCGTAGCCCCACAGACCTGCGGGCTGCAGGCTTTCCTGCTGCCTTCAGCCTCAAAACCACCTTTCCCACATGGCGTCACGCCAGGCACAAAAATGGCCATATGTCTGGAGGTTGGTCCCACGCCCAAAGAGCCAGCAGGGAAAACTATGCCTTGCTCTAAAGCTCTTTGGGAACCGCTTGCGTAGCCCCACACACCTGGGGGCTGCAGGCTTTCCTGCTCTCTTCAGCCTCAGAAGAACCCTTTCGCACTTGGCGCTGCGCCAGGCCCAAAAATGGCCAGATATCTGGAGACTGGTCCCACGCCCAAAGAGCCAGCAGGGAAAACTATGCCTTGTTCTAAAGCTCTTTGGGAACCGCTTGCGTAGCCCCACACACCTGGGGGCTGCAGGCTTTCCTGCTGCCTTCAGCCTCAAAACCACCCTTTCCCACTTGGCCCCGCGCCAGGCACAAAAATGGCCATATGTCTGGAGACTGGTCCCACGCCCAAAGAGCCAGCAGGGAAAACTATGCCTTGTTCTAAAGCTCTTTGGGAACCGCTTGCGTAGCCCCACAGACCCTGGGGGCTGCAGGCTTTCCTGCTGCCTTCAGACTCAAAACCACCCTTTCCCACTTGGCCCCGCGCCACGCCCAAAAATGGCCATATCTCTGGAGACTGGTCCCACGCCCAAAGAGCCAGCAGGGAAAACTATGCCTTGTTCTAAAGCTCTTTGGGAACCGCTTGCGTAGCCCCACACACCTGGGGGCTGCAGGCTTTCCTGCTGCCTTCAGCCTGAAAAGCACCCTTTCCCACTTGGCCCCGCGCCAGGCCGAAAAATGGCCATATCTCTGGAGACTGGTCCCACGCCCAAAGAGCCAGCAGGGAAAACTATGCCTTGTTCTAAAGCTCTTTGGGAACCGCTTGCGTAGCCCCACAGACCTGGGGGCTGCAGGCTTTCCTGCTGCCTTCAGCCTCAAAACCACCCTTTCCCAATTTGCGCCGCGCCAGGCCCAAAAATGGCTATATGTCAGGAGACTGGTCCCACGCCCAAAGAGCCAGCAGGGAAAACTATGCCTTGTTCTAAAGCTCTTTGGCAACCGCTTGCGTAGCCCCACAGACCTGGGGGCTGCAGGCTTTCCTGCTGCCTTCAGCCTCAAAAACACCCTTTCCCACTTGGCGCCGCGCCAGGCCCAAAAATGGCCATATGTCTGGAGGTTGGTCCCACGCCCAAAGAGCCAGCAGGGAAAACTATGCCTTGTTCTAAAGCTCTTTGGGAACCGCTTGCGTAGCCCCACACACCTGGGGGCTGCAGGCTTTCCTGCTGCCTTCAGCCTCAAAACCACCCTTTTCCACATGGCGTCACGCCAGGCACAAAAATGGCCATATGTCTGGAGGTTGGTCCCACGCCCAAAGAGCCAGCAGGGAAAACTATGCCTTTTTCTAAAGCTCTTTGGGAACCGCTTGCGTAGCCCCACACACCTGGGGGCTGCAGGCTTTCCTGCTGCCTTCAGCCTCAGAAGAACCCTTTCGCACTTGGCGCCGCGCCAGGCCCAAAAATGGCCAGATATCTGGAGACTGGTCCCACGCCCAAAGAGCCAGCAGGGAAAACTATGCCTTGTTCTAAAGCTCTTTGGGAACCGCTTGCGTAGCCCCACACACCTGGGGGCTGCAGGCTTTCCTGCTCTCTTCAGCCTCAAAACCACCCTTTCCCACTTGGCCCCGCGCCACGCCCAAAAATGGCCATATCTCTGGAGACTGGTCCCACGCCCAAAGAGCCAGCAGGGAAAACTATGCCTTGTTCTAAAGCTCTTTGGGAACCGCTTGCGTAGCCCCACACACCTGGGGGCTGCAGGCTTTCCTGCTGCCTTCAGCCTCAAAACCACCCTTTCCCACTTGGCCCCGCGCCAGGCCGAAAAATGGCCATATCTCTGGAGACTGGTCCCACGCCCAAAGAGCCAGCAGGGAAAACTATGCCTTGTTCTAAAGCTCTTTGGGAACCGCTTGCGTGGCCCCACAGACCTGGGGGCTGCAGGCTTTCCTGCTGCCTTCAGCCTCAAAACCACCCTTTCCCAATTTGCGCCGCGCCAGGCCCAAAAATGGCTATATGTCAGGAGACTGGTCCCATGCCCAAAGAGCCAGCAGGGAAAACTATGCCTTGTTCTAAAGCTCTTTGGCAACCGCTTGCGTAGCCCCACAGACCTGGGGGCTGCAGGCTTTCCTGCTGCCTTCAGCCTCAAAAACACCCTTTCCCACTTGGCGCCGCGCCAGGCCCAAAAATGGCCATATGTCTGGAGACTGGTCCCACGCCCAAAGAGCCAGCAGGGAAAACTATGCCTTGTTCTAAAGCTCTTTGGGAACCGCTTGCGTAGCCCCACACACCTGGGGGCTGCAGGCTTTCCTGCTGCCTTCAGCCTCAAAACCACCCTTTTCCACATGGCGTCACGCCAGGCACAAAAATGGCCATATGTCTGGAGGTTGGTCCCACGCCCAAAGAGCCAGCAGGGAAAACTATGCCTTGTTCTAAAGCTCTTTGGGAACCGCTTGCGTAGCCCCACACACCTGGGGGCTGCAGGCTTTCCTGCTCTCTTCAGCCTCAGAAGAACCCTTTCGCACTTGGCGCCGCGCCAGGCCCAAAAATGGCCAGATATCTGGAGACTGGTCCCACGCCCAAAGAGCCAGCAGGGAAAACTATGCCTTGTTCTAAAGCTCTTTGGGAACCGCTTGCGTAGCCCCACACACCTGGGGGCTGCAGGCTTTCCTGCTCCCTTCAGACTCAAAACCACCCTTTCCCACTTGGCATCGCGCCAGGCACATAAATGGCCATATATCTGGAGACTGGTCCCTTTCCCAAAGAGCCAGCAGGGAAAACTATGCCTTGTTCTAAAGCTCTTTGGGAACCGCTTGCGTAGCCCCACACAAACTGGGGGCTCCAGGCTTTTCTCGCGCTTTCAGCCTCAAAACCACCCTTTTCCACTTGGCCCTGCGCCATGCACAAAAATGGCCATATGTCTTTAGGTTGGTCCCACGCCCAAAGAGCCAGCAGGGAAAATTATGCCTTGTTCTAAAGCTCTTTGGGAACCGCTTGCGTAGCCCCACACACCTGGGGGCTGCAGGCTTTCCTGCTGCCTTCAGCCTCAAAAGCACACTTTCCCACTTGGCGCCGCGCCAGGCACAAAAATGGCCATATGTCTGGAGACTGGTCCCACTCCCAAAGAGCCAGCAGGGAAAACTATGCCTTGTTCTAAAGCTCTTTGGGAACCGCTTGCGTAGCCCCACACACCTGGGGGCTGCAGGCTTTCCTGCTGCCTTCAGCCTCAAAACCACCCTTTCCCACTTGGCATCGCGCCAGGCCCAAAAATGGCCATATGTCTGGAGACTGGTCCCATGCCCAAAGAGCCAGCAGGGAAAACTATGCCTTGTTCTAAAGCTCTTTGGGAACCGCTTGCGTAGCCCCACACACCTGGGGGCTGCAGGCTTTCCTGCTGCCTTCAGCCTCAAAACCACCCTTTCCCACTTGGCCCCGCGCCACGCCCAAAAATGGCCATATGTCTGGAGACTGGTCCCACGCCCAAAGAGCCAGCAGGGAAAAATATGCCTTGTTCTAAAGCTCTTTGGGAACCGCTTGCGTAGCCCCACAGACCTGCGGGCTGCAGGCTTTCCTGCTGCCTTCAGCCTCAAAACCACCCTTTCCCACATGGCGTCACGCCAGGCACAAAAATGGCCATATGGCTGCAAGTTGGTCCCACGCCCAAAGAGCCAGCAGGGAAAACTATGCCTTGTTCTAAAGCTCTTTGGGAACCGCTTGCGTAGCCCCACACACCTGGGGGCTGCAGGCTTTCCTGCTGCCTTCAGCCTCAAAAGAACCCTTTCCCACTTGGCGCCGCGCCAGGCACAAAAATGGCCATATGTTTGGAGACTGGTCCCACGCCCAAAGAGCCAGCAGGGAAAACTATGCCTTGTTCTAAAGCTCTTTGGGAACCGCTTGCGTAGCCCCACACACCTGGGGGCTGCAGGCTTTCCTGCTGCCTTCAGGCTCAAAACCACCCTTTCCCACTTGGCGTCACGCCAGGCACAAAAATGGCCATATGTCTGGAGGTTGGTCCCACGCCCAAAGAGCCAGCAGGGAAAACTATGCCTTGTTCTAAAGCTCTTTGGGAACCGCTTGCGTAGCCCCACACACCTGGGGGCTGCAGGCTTTCCTGCTGCCTTCAGACTCAAAACCACCCTTTCCCACTTGGCATCGTGCCAGGCCCAAAAATGGCCATATATCTGGAGTTTGATCCCACGCCCAAAGAGCCAGCAGGGAAAACTATGCCTTGTTCTAAAGCTCTTTGGGAACCGCTTGCGTAGCCCCACACACCTGGGGGCTGCAGGCTTTCCTGCTGCCTTCAGCCTCAAAACCACCCTTTCCCACTTGGCGTCACGCCAGGCACAAAAATGGCCATATGTCTGGAGGTTGGTCCCACGCCCAAAGAGCCAGCAGGGAAAACTATGCCTTGTTCTAAAGCTCTTTGGGAACCGCTTGCGTAGCCCCACAGACCTGCGGGCTGCAGGCTTTCCTGCTGCCTTCAGCCTCAAAACCACCTTTCCCACATGGCGTCACGCCAGGCACAAAAATGGCCATATATCTGGAGACTGGTCCCACGCCCAAAGAGCCAGCAGGGAAAACTATGCCTTGTTCTAAAGCTCTTTGGGAACCGCTTGCGTAGCCCCACAGACATGGGGGCTGAAGGCTTTCCTGCTGCCTTCAGCCTCAAAACCACCCTTTTCCACATGGCGTCACGCAGGCACAAAAATGGCCATATGGCTGGAGACTGGTCCCACGCCCAAAGAGCCAGCAGGGAAAACTATGCCTTGTTCTAAAGCTCTTTGGGAACCGCTTGCGTACCCCCACACACCTGGGGGCTGCAGGCTTTCCTGCTGCCTTCAGCCTCAAAACCACCCTTTCCCACTTGGTGCCGCGCCAGGCCCAAAAATGGCCATATATCTGGAGACTGGTCCCATGCCCAAAGAGCCAGCAGGGAAAACTATGCCTTGTTCTAAAGCTCTTTGGGAACCGCTTGCGTAGCCCCACACAAACTGGGGGCTGCAGGCTTTCCTGCTCTCTCCAGCCTTAAAAGAATCCTTTCCCACTTGGCCCCGCGCCAGGCACAAAAATGGCCATATGTCTGGAGACTGGTCCCACGCCCAAAGAGCCAGCAGGGAAAACTATGCCTTGTTCTAAAGCTCTTTGGGAACCGCTTGCGTAGCCACACACACCTGGGGGCTGCAGGCTTTCCTGCTGCCTTCAGCCTCAAAACCACCCTTTCCCACTTGGCCCCGCGCCACGCCCAAAAATGGCCATATGTCTGGAGACTGGTCCCACGCCCAAAGAGCCAGCAGGGAAAACTATGCCTTGTTCTAAAGCTCTTTGGGAACCGCTTGCGTAGCCCCACAGACCTGCGGGCTGCAGGCTTTCCTGCTGCCTTCAGCCTCAAAACCACCCTTTCCCACATGGCGTCACGCCAGGCACAAAAATGGCCATATGGCTGGAAGTTGGTCCCACGCCCAAAGAGCCAGCAGGGAAAACTATGCCTTGTTCTAAAGCTCTTTGGGAACCGCTTGCGTAGCCCCACACACCTGGGGGCTGCAGGCTTTCCTGCTGCCTTCAGCCTCAAAAGAACCCTTTCCCACTTGGCGCCGCGCCAGGCACAAAAATGGCCATATGTTTGGAGACTGGTCCCACGCCCAAAGAGCCAGCAGGGAAAACTATGCCTTGTTCTAAAGCTCTTTGGGAACCGCTTGCGTAGCCCCACACACCTGGGGGCTGCAGGCTTTCCTGCTGCCTTCAGGCTCAAAACCACCCTTTCCCACTTGGCGTCACGTCAGGCACAAAAATGGCCATATGTCTGGAGGTTGGTCCCACGCCCAAAGAGCCAGCAGGGAAAACTATGCCTTGCTCTAAAGCTCTTTGGGAACCGTTTGCGTAGCCCCACACACCTGGGGGCTGCAGGCTTTCCTGCTCTCTTCAGCCTCAAAAGCACCCTTTCCCACTTGGCGCCGCGCCAGGCCCAAAAATGGCCATATATCTGGAGACTGGTCCCACGCCCAAAGAGCCAGCAGGGAAAACTATGCCTTGTTCTAAAGCTCTTTGGGAACCGCTTGCGTAGCCCCACACACCTGGGGGCTGCAGGCTTTCCTGCTGCCTTCAGCCTCAAAACCACCCTTTCCCACTTGGCCCCGCGCCAGGCCCAAAAATGGCCATATGTCTGGAGACTGGTCCCACGCCCAAAGAGCCAGCAGGGAAAACTATGCCTTGTTCTAAAGCTCTTTGGGAACCGCTTGCGTAGCCCCACAGACCTGGGGGCTGCAGGCTTTCCTGCTGCCTTCAGCCTCAAAACCACCCTTTTCCACATGGCGTCACGCCAGGCACAAAAATGGCCATATGTCTGGAGGTTGGTCCCACGCCCAAAGAGCCAGCAGGGAAAACTATGCCTTGTTCTAAAGCTCTTGGGGCACCGCTTGCGTAGCCCCACACACCTGGGGGCTGCAGGCTTTCCTGCTGCCTTCAGACTCAAAACCACCCTTTCCCACTTGGCATCGTGCCAGGCCCAAAAATGGCCATATATCTGGAGTTTGATCCCACGCCCAAAGAGCCAGCAGGGAAAACTATGCCTTGTTCTAAAGCTCTTTGGGAACCGCTTCCGTAGCCCCACACACCTGGGGGCTGCAGGCTTTCCTGCTGCCTTCAGCCTCAAAACCACCCTTTCCCATTTGGCGTCACGCCAGGCACAAAAATGGCCATATGTCTGGAGGTTGGTCCCACGCCCAAAGAGCCAGCAGGGAAAACTATGCCTTGTTCTAAAGCTCTTTGGGAACCGCTTGCGTAGCCCCACACACCTGGGGACTGCAGGCTTTCCTGCTGCCTTCAGCCTCAAAACCACCCTTTCCCAATTTGCGCCGCGCCAGGCCCAAAAATGGCCATATGTCTGGAGACTGGTCCCACGCCCAAAGAGCCAGCAGGGAAAACTATGCCTTGTTCTAAAGCTCTTTGGGAACCGCTTGCGTAGCCCCACACACCTGGGGGCTGCAGGCTTTCCTGCTGCCTTCAGCCTCAAAAGCACCCTTTCCCACTTGGCATCCTGCCAGGCACAAAAATGGCCATATTTCTGGAGACAGGTCCCTTTCCCAAAGAGCCAGCAGGGAAAACTATGCCTTGTTCTAAAGCTCTTTGGGAACCGCTTGCGTGGCCCCACAGACCTGCGGGCTGCAGGCTTTCCTGCTGCCTTCAGCCTCAAAACCACCTTTCCCACATGGCGTCACGCCAGGCACAAAAATGGCCATATATCTGGAGACTGGTCCCACGCCCAAAGAGCCAGCAGGGAAAACTATGCCTTGTTCTAAAGCTCTTTGGGAACCGCTTGCGTAGCCCCACAGACATGGGGGCTGCAGGCTTTCCTGCTGCCTTCAGCCTCAAAACCACCCTTTTCCACATGGCGTCACGCAGGCACAAAAATGGCCATATGGCTGGAGACTGGTCCCACGCCCAAAGAGCCAGCAGGGAAAACTATGCCTTGTTCTAAAGCTCTTTGGGAACCGCTTGCGTACCCCCACACACCTGGGGGCTGCAGGCTTTCCTGCTGCCTTCAGCCTCAAAACCACCCTTTCCCACTTGGTGCCGCGCCAGGCCCAAAAATGGCCATATATCTGAAGATTGGTCGACCGCCCAAAGAGCCAGCAGGGAAAACTATGCCTTGTTCTAAAGCTCTTTGGGAACCGCTTGCGTAGCCCCACACACCTGGGGGCTGCAGGCTTTCCTGCTGCCTTCAGCCTCAAAACCACCCTTTCCCACTTGGTGCCGCGCCAGGCACAAAAATGGCCATATATCTGGAGACTGGTCCCACGCCCAAAGAGCCAGCAGGGAAAACTATTCCTTGTTCTAAAGCTCTTTGGGAACCGCTTGCGTAGCCCCACACACCTGGGGGCTGCAGGCTTTACTGCTGCCTTCAGACTCAAAACCACCCTTTCCCACTTGGCGCCGCGCCAGGCCTAAAAATGGCCATATGTCTGGAGACTGGTCCCTTTCCCAAAGAGCCAGCAGGGAAAACTATGCCTTGTTCTAAAGCTCTTTGGGAACCTCTTGCGTAGCCCCACACACCTGGGGGCTGCAGGCTTTCCTGCTGCCTTCAGCCTCAAAACCACCCTTTCCCACATGGCGCCGTGCCAGGCCCAAAAATGGCCATATGTCTGGAGACTGGTCCCACGCCCAAAGAGCCAGCAGGGAAAACTATGCCTTGTTCTAAAGCTCTTTGGGAACCGCTTGCGTAGCCGCACAGACCTGGGGGCTGCAGGCTTTCCTGCTGCCTTCAGCCTCAAAACCACCCTTTCCCACTTGGCGCTGCGCCAGGCCCAAAAATGGCCATATATCTGGAGACTGATCCCACGCCCAAAGAGCCAGCAGGGAAAACTATGCCTTGTTCTAAAGCTCTTTGGGAACCGCTTGCGTAGTCCCACACACCTGGGGGCTGCAGGCTTTCCTGCTGCCTTCAGCCTCAAAACCACCCTTTCCCAAATGGCGCCACGACAGGCACAAAAATGGCCATATGTCTGGAGTTTGGTCCCACGCCCAAAGAGCCAGCAGGGAAAACTATGCCTTGTTCTAAAGCTCTTTGGGAACCGCTTGCGTAGCCCAACACACCTGGGGGCTGCAGGCTTTCCAGCTGCCTTCAGACTCAAAACCACCCTTTCCCACTTGGCATCGCGCCAGGCCCAAAAATGGCCATATATCTGAAGATTGGTCCCACGCCCAAAGAGCCAGCAGGGAAAACTATGCCTTGTTCTAAAGCTCCTTGGGAATGGCTTGCGTAGCCCCACACACCTGGGGGCTGCAGGCTTTCCTGCTCTCTTCAGCCTCAAAAGAAACCTTTCGCAATTGGCGCCGCGCCAGGCCCAAAAATGGCCATATGTCTGGAGACTGGTCCCACGCCCAAAGAGCCAGCAGGGAAAACTATGCCTTGTTCTAAAGCTCTTTGGGAACCGCTTCCGTAGCCCCACACACCTGGGGGCTGCAGGCTTTCCTGCTGCCTTCAGCCTCAAAACCACCCTTTCCCACTTGGTGCAGCGCCAGGCACAAAAATGGCCATATTTCTGGAGACTGGTCCCTTTCCCAAAGAGCCAGCAGGGAAAACTATGCCTTGTTCTAAAGCTCTTTGGGAACCACTTGCGTGGCCCCACAGACCTGCGGGCTGCAGGCTTTCCTGCTGCCTTCAGCCTCAAAAAAAACCCTTTCCCACTTGGCGTCACGCCAGGCACAAAAATGGCCATATATCTGGAGACTGGTCCCACGCCCAAAGAGCCAGCAGGGAAAACTATGCCTTGTTCTAAAGCTCTTTGGGAACCGCTTGCGTAGCCCCACACAAACTGGGGGCTGCAGGCTTTCCTTCTGCCTTCAAACTCAGATGCACCCTTTTCCACATGGCGTCACGCCAGACACAAAAATGGCCATATGTCTGGAGGTTGGTCCCACGCCCAAAGAGCCAGCAGGGAAAACTATGCCTTGTTCTAAAGCTCTTTGGGAACGGCTTGCGTAGCCCCACACACCTGGGGGCTGCAGGCTTTCCTGCTCTCTTCAGCCTCAGAAGAACCCTTTCGCACTTGGCGCCGCGCCAGGCCCAAAAATGGCCATATTTCTGGAGACTGGTCCCTTTCCCAAAGAGCCAGCAGGGAAAAGTATGCCTTGTTCTAAAGCTCTTTGGGAACCGCTTGCGTAGCCCCACACACCTGGGGGCTGCAGGCTTTCCTGCTCTCTTCAGCCTCAGAAGAACCCTTTCCCACTTGGCGCCGCGCCAGGCCGAAAAATGGCCATATCTCTGGAGACTGGTCCCACGCCCAAAGAGCCAGCAGGGAAAACTATGCCTTGTTCTGAAGCTCTTTGGGAACCGCTTGCGTAGCCCCACACACCTGGGGGCTGCAGGCTTTCCTGCTCTCTTCAGCCTCAAAAGAACCCTTTCGCAATTGGCGCCGCGCCAGGCCCAAAAATGGCCATATGTCTGGAGACTGGTCCCACGCCCAAAGAGCCAGCAGGGAAAACTATGCCTTGTTCTAAAGCTCTTTGGGAACCGCTTGCGTAGCCCCACACAAACTGGGGGCTCCAGGCTTTTCTCGCGCTTTCAGCCTCAAAACCACCCTTTCCCACTTGGTGCAGCGCCAGGCACAAAAATGGCCATATGTCTGGAGACTGGTCCCACGCCCAAAGAGCTAGAAGGGAAAAGTATGCCTTCTTCTAAAGCTCTTCGGGAAACGCTTGCGTAGCCCCACACACCTGGGGGCTGCAGGCTTTCCTGCTGCCTTCAGCCTCAAAACCACCCTTTCCCACTTTGCCCCGCGCCAGGCCGAAAAATGGCCATATGTCTGGAGACTGGTCCCACGACCAAAGAGCCAGCAGGGAAAACTATGCCTTGTTCTAAAGCTCTTTGGGAACCGCTTGCGTAGCCCCACACACCTGGGGGCTGCAGGCTTTCCTGCTGCCTTCAGCCTCAAAACCACCCTTTCCCACTTGGCGCCGCGCCAGGCCCAAAAATGGCCATATATCTGGAGTTTGGTCCCACGCCCAAAGAGCCAGCAGGGAAAAATATGCCTTGTTCTAAAGCTCTTTGGGAACCGCTTGCGTAGCCCCACACACCTGGGGGCTGCAGGCTTTCCTGCTCTCTTCAGCCTCAGAAGAACCCTTTCGCACTTGGCGCCGCGCCAGGCCCAAAAATGGCCATATGTCTGCAGACTGGTCCCACGCCCAAAGAGCCAGCAGGGAAAACTATGCCTTGTTCTAAAGCTCTTTGGGAACCGCTTGCGTAGCCCCACACAAACTGGGGGCTGCAGGCTTTCCTTCTGCCTTCAACCTCAGATGCACCCTTTTCCACATGGCGTCACGCCAGACACAAAAATGGCCATATGTCTGGAGGTTGGTCCCACGCCCAAAGAGCCAGCAGGGAAAACTATGCCTTGTTCTAAAGCTCTTTGGGAACGGCTTGCGTAGCCCCACACACCTGGGGGCTGCAGGCTTTCCTGCTGCCTTCAGCCTCAAAAGCACCCTTTCCCACTTGGCGCCGCGCCAGGCCCAAAAATGGCCATATGTCTGCAGACTGGTCCCACGCCCAAAGAGCCAGCAGGGAAAACTATGCCTTGTTCTAAAGCTCTTTGGGAACCGCTTGCGTAGCCCCACACAAACTGGGGGCTGCAGGCTTTTCTCGCGCTTTCAGCCTCAAAACCACCCTTTCCCACTTGGCGCTGCGCCAGGCAGAAAAATGGCCATATGTCTGGAGGTTGGTCCCACGCCCAAAGAGCTAGAAGGGAAAAGTATGCCTTGTTCTAAAGCTCTTCGGGAAACGCTTGCGTAGCCCCACACACCTGGGGGCTGCAGGCTTTCCTGCTGCCTTCAGACTCAAAACCACCCTTTCCCACTTGGCCCCGCGCCAGGCCGAAAAATGGCCATATTTCTGGAGACTGGTCCCACGCCCAAAGAGCCAGCAGGGAAAACTATGCCTTGTTCTAAAGCTCTTTGGGAACCGCTTGCGTAGCCCCACACACCTGGGGGCTGCAGGCTTTCCTGCTGCCTTCAGCCTCAAAACCACCCTTTCCCACTTGGCGCCGCGCCAGGCCCAAAAATGGCCATATGTCTGCAGACTGGTCCCACGCCCAAAGAGCCAGCAGGGAAAACTATGCCTTGTTCTAAAGCTCTTTGGGAACCGCTTGCGTAGCCCCACACAAACTGGGGGCTGCAGGCTTTTCTCGCGCTTTCAGCCTCAAAACCACCCTTTCCCACTTGGCGCTGCGCCAGGCAGAAAAATGGCCATATGTCTGGAGGTTGGTCCCACGCCCAAAGAGCTAGAAGGGAAAAGTATGCCTTGTTCTAAAGCTCTTCGGGAAACGCTTGCGTAGCCCCACACACCTGGGGGCTGCAGGCTTTCCTGCTGCCTTCAGACTCAAAACCACCCTTTCCCACTTGGCCCCGCGCCAGGCCGAAAAATGGCCATATTTCTGGAGACTGGTCCCACGCCCAAAGAGCCAGCAGGGAAAACTATGCCTTGTTCTAAAGCTCTTTGGGAACCGCTTGCGTAGCCCCACACACCTGGGGGCTGCAGGCTTTCCTGCTGCCTTCAGCCTCAAAACCACCCTTTCCCACTTGGCGCCGCGCCAGGCCCAAAAATGGCCATATATCTCGAGTTTGGTCCCACGACCAAAGAGCCAGCAGGGAAAACTATGCCTTGTTCTAAAGCTCTTTGGGAACCGCTTGCGTAGCCCCACACACCTGGGGGCTGCAGGCTTTCCTGCTGCCTTCAGCCTCAAAAGCACCCTTTCCCACTTGGCGCCGCGCCAGGCCCAAAAATGGCCATATGTCTGCAGACTGGTCCCACGCCCAAAGAGCCAGCAGGGAAAACTATGCCTTGTTCTAAAGCTCTTTGGGAACCGCTTGCGTAGCCCCACACAAACTGGGGGCTGCAGGCTTTTCTCGCGCTTTCAGCCTCAAAACCACACTTTCCCACTTGGCGCCGCGCCAGGCCCAAAAATGGCCATATGTCTGGAGGTTGGTCCCACCCCCAAAGAGCTGGAAGGGAAAAGTATGCCTTGTTCTAAAGCTCTTTGGGAAACGCTTGCGTAGCCCCACACACCTGGGGGCTGCAGGCTTTCCTGCTGCCTTCAGACTCAAAACCACCCTTTCCCACTTGGCGCCGCAGCAGGCCCAAAAATGGCCATATATCTGGAGACTGGTCCCACGCCCAAAGAGCCAGCAGGGAAAACTATGCCTTGTTCTAAAGCTCTTTGGGAACCGCTTGCGTAGCCCCACACACCTGGGGGCTGCAGGCTTTCCTGCTCTCTTCAGCCTCAAAAGCACCCTTTCCCACTTGGCGCCGCGCCAGGCCCAAAAATGGCCATATCTCTGGAGACTGGTCCCACGCCCAAAGAGCCAGCAGGGAAAACTATGCCTTGTTCTAAAGCTCTTTGGGAACCGCTTGCGTAGCCCCACACACCTGGGGGCTGCAGGCTTTCCTGCTGCCTTCAGCCTCAAAACCACCCTTTCCCACATGGCGTCACGCCAGGCCCAAAAATGGCCATATGTCTGGAGACTGGTCCCACGCCCAAAGAGCCAGCAGGGAAAACTATGCCTTGTTCTAAAGCTCTTTGGGAAACGCTTGTGTAGCCCCACAGACCTGGGGGCTGCAGGCTTTCCTGCTGCCTTCAGCCTCAAAACCACCCTTTTCCACATGGCGTCACGCCAGGCACAAAAATGGCCATATGTCTGGAGGTTGGTCCCACGCCCAAAGAGCCAGCAGGGAAAACTATGCCTTGTTCTAAAGCTCTTGGGGCACCGCTTGCGTAGCCCCACACACCTGGGGGCTGCAGGCTTTCCTGCTGCCTTCAGACTCAAAACCACCCTTTCCCACTTGGCATCGCGCCAGGCCCAAAAATGGCCATATATCTGGAGTTTGATCCCACGCCCAAAGAGCCAGCAGGGAAAACTATGCCTTGTTCTAAAGCTCTTTGGGAACCTCTTGCGTAGCCCCACACAAACTGGGGGCTGCAGGCTTTCCTGCTGCCTTCAGCCTCAAAACCACCCTTTCCCACATCGCGTCACGCCAGGCACAAAAATGGCCATATGTCTGGAGGTTGGTCCCACGCCCAAAGAGCCAGCAGGGAAAACTATGCCTTGTTCTAAAGCTCTTTGGGAACCGCTTGCGTAGCCCCACACACCTGGGGGCTGCAGGCTTTCCTGCTGCCTTCAGCCTCAAAACAACCCTTTTCCACATGGCGTCAGCCAGGCACAAAAATGGCCATATGTCTGGAGACTGGTCCCACGCCCAAAGAGCCAGCAGGGAAAACTATGCCTTGTTCTAAAGCTCTTCGGGAAACGCTTGCGTAGCCCCTCAGAAACTGGGGGCTGCAGGCTTTTCTCGCGCTTTCAGCCTCAAAACCACCCTTTCCCACTTGGCATCGCGCCAGGCCCAAAAATGGCCATATGTCTGGAGTTTGGTCCCACGCCCAAATAGCCAGCAGGGAAAACTATGCCTTGTTCTAAAGCTCTTTGGGAACCTCTTGCGTAGCCCCACACACCTGGGGGCTGCAGGCTTTCCTGCTCTCTTCAGCCTCAAAAGAACCCTTTCCCACTTGGCTCCGCGCCAGGCACAAAAATGGCCATATGTCTGGAGACTGGTCCCACGCCCAAAGAGCCAGCAGGGAAAACTATGCCTTGTTCTAAAGCTCTTTGGGAACCGCTTGCGTGGCCCCACAGACCTGGGGGCTGCAGGCTTTCCTGCTGCCTTCAACCTCAGAAGCACCCTTTTCCACATGGCGTCACGCCAGGCACAAAAATGGCCATATGTCTGGAGGTTGGTCCCACGCCCAAAGAGCCAGCAGGGAAAACTATGCCTTGTTCTAAACCTCTTTGGGAACCGCTTGCGTAGCCCCACAGACCTGGGGGCTGCAGGCTTTCCTGCTGCCTTCAGCCTCAAAACCACCCTTTCCCACTTGGCCCCGCGCCAGGCCCAAAAATGGCCATATGTCTGGAGACTGGTCCCACGCCCAAAGAGCCAGCAGGGAAAATTATGCCTTGTTCTAAAGCTCTTTGGGAACCGCTTGCGTAGCCCCACAGACCTGGGGGCTGCAGGCTTTCCTGCTGCCTTCAGCCTCAAAACCAGCCTTTCTTACTTGGCCCCGCGCCAGGCACAAAAATGGCCATATTTCTGGAGACTGGTCCCACGCCCAAAGAGCCAGCAGGGAAAACTATGCCTTGTTCTCAAGCTCTTTGGGAACCGCTTGTGTAGCCCCACACACCTGGGGGCTGCAGGCTTTCCTGCTGCCTTCAGACTCAAAAGCACCCTTTCCCACTTGGCCCCGCGCCAGGCACAAAAATGGCCATATATCTGGAGACTGGTCCCATGCCCAAAGAGCCAGCAGGGAAAACTATGCCTTGTTCTAAAGCTCTTTGGGAACCTGTTGCGTAGCCCCACACACCTGGGGGCTGCAGGCTTTCCTGCTCTCTTCAGCCTCAAAAGAACCCTTTTCCACATGGCGTCACGCCAGGCACAAAAATGGCCATATGTCTGGAGACTGGTCCCACGCCCAAAGAGCCAGCACGGAAAACTATGCCTTGTTCTAAAGCTCTTTGGGAACCGCTTGCGTAGCCCCACACACCTGGGGGCTGCAGGCTTTCCTGCTGCCTTCAGACTCAAAACCACCCTTTCCCACTTGGCATCGCGCCAGGCCCAAAAATGGCCATATATCTGGAGACTGGTCCCACGCCCAAAGAGCCAGCAGGGAAAACTATGCCTTGTTCTAAAGCTCTTTGGGAACCGCTTGCGTAGCCCCACACACCTGGGGGCTGCAGGCTTTCCCGCTGCCTTCAGCCTCAAAACCACCCTTTCCCACTTGGCGCCGCGCCAGGCCCAAAAATGGCCATATATCTGGAGTTTGGTCCCACGCCCAAAGAGCCAGCAGGGAAAACTATGCCTTGTTCTAAAGCTCTTTGGGAACCGCTTGCGTAGCCCCACACACCTGGGGGCTGCAGGCTTTCCTGCTGCCTTCAGCCTCAAAAGCACCCTTTCCCACTTGGCGCCGCGCCAGGCCCAAAAATGGCCATATGTCTGCAGACTGGTCCCACGCCCAAAGAGCCAGCAGGGAAAACTATGCCTTGTTCTAAAGCTCTTTGGGAACCGCTTGCGTAGCCCCACACAAACTGGGGGCTGCAGGCTTTTCTCGCGCTTTCAGCCTCAAAACCACCCTTTCCCACTTGGCGCTGCGCCAGGCACAAAAATGGCCATATGTCTGGAGGTTGGTCCCACCCCCAAAGAGCTGGAAGGGAAAAGTATGCCTTGTTCTAAAGCTCTTTGGGAAACGCTTGCGTAGCCCCACACACCTGGGGGCTGCAGGCTTTCCTGCTGCCTTCAGACTCAAAACCACCCTTTCCCACTTGGCATCGCGCCAAGCCCAAAAATGGCCATATATCTGGAGTTTGGTCCCACGCCCAAAGAGTCAGCAGGGAAAACTATGCCTTGTTCTAAAGCTCTTTGGGAACCGCTTGCGTAGCCACACACACCTGGGGGCTGCAGGCTTTCCTGCTGCCTTCAGCCTCAAAACCCCCATTTCCCACTTGGCGCTGCGCCAGGCCCAAAAATGGCCATATGTCTGGAGACTGGTCCCACGCCCAAAGAGCCAGCAGGGAAAACTATGCCTTGTTCTAAAGCTCTTTGGGAACCGCTTGCGTAGCCCCACACACCTGGGGGCTGCAGGCTTTCCTGCTCTCTTCAGCCTCAAAACCACCCTTTCCCACTTGGCGCCGCAGCAGGCCCAAAAATGGCCATATATCTGGAGACTGGTCCCACGCCCAAAGAGCCAGCAGGGAAAACTATGCCTTGTTCTAAAGCTCTTTGGGAACCGTTTGCGTAGCCCCACACACCTGGGGGCTGCAGGCTTTCCTGCTCTCTTCAGCCTCAAAAGCACCCTTTCCCACTTGGCGCCGCGCCAGGCCCAAAAATGGCCATATGTCTGGAGACTGGTCCCACGCCCAAAGAGCCAGCAGGGAAAACTATGCCTTGTTCTAAAGCTCTTTGGGAACCGCTTGCGTAGCCCCACAGACCTGGGGGCTGCAGGCTTTCCTGCTGCCTTCAGCCTCAAAACAACCCTTTTCCACATGGCGTCAGCCAGGCACAAAAATGGCCACATGTCTGGAGACTGGTCCCACGCCCAAAGAGCCAGCAGGGAAAACTATGCCTTGTTCTAAAGCTCTTTGGGAACCGCTTGCGTAGCCCCACACAAACTGGGGGCTGCAGGCTTTTCTCGCGCTTTCAGCCTCAAAACCACCCTTTCCCACTTGGCATCGCACCAGGCCCAAAAATGGCCATATGTCTGGAGTTTGATCCCACGCCCAAAGAGCCAGCAGGGAAAACTATGCCTTGTTCTAAAGCTCTTTGGGAACCTCTTGCGTAGCCCCACACACCTGGGGGCTGCAGGCTTTCCTGCTCTCTTCAGCCTCAAAAGAACCCTTTCCCACTTGGCTCCGCGCCAGGCACAAAAATGGCCATATGTCTGGAGACTGGTCCCACGCCCAAAGAGCCAGCAGGGAAAACTATGCCTTGTTCTAAAGCTCTTTGGGAACCGATTGCGTGGCCCCACAGACCTGGGGGCTGCAGGCTTTCCTGCTGCCTTCAACCTCAGAAGCACCCTTTTCCACATGGCGTCACGCCAGGCTCAAAAATGGCCATATGTCTGGAGGTTGGTCCCACGCCCAAAGAGCCAGCAGGGAAAACTATGCCTTGTTCTAAAGCTCTTTGGGAACCGCTTGCGTAGCCCCACACACCTGGGGGCTGCAGGCTTTCCTGCTGCCTTCAGCCTCAAAACCACCCTTTCCCACTTGGCCCCGCGCCAGGCCCAAAAATGGCCATATGTCTGGAGACTGGTCCCACGCCCAAAGAGCCAGCAGGGAAAATTATGCCTTGTTCTAAAGCTCTTTGGGAACCGCTTGCGTAGCCCCACAGACCTGGGGGCTGCAGGCTTTCCTGCTGCCTTCAGCCTCAAAACCACCCTTTCCCACTTGGCGCCGCGCCAGGCCCAAAAATGGCCATATTTCTGGAGACTGGTCCCTTTCCCAAAGAGCCAGCAGGGAAAACTATGCCTTGTTCTAAAGCTCTTTGGGAACCGCTTGTGTAGCCCCACACACCTGGGGGCTGCAGGCTTTCCTGCTGCCTTCAGACTCAAAAGAACCCTTTCCCACTTGGCCCCGCGCCAGGCACAAAAATGGCCATATGTCTGGAGATTGGTCCCACGCCAAAGAACCAGCAGGGAAAACTATGCCTTGTTCTAAAGCTCTTTGGGAACTGCTTGCGTAGCCCCACACACCTGGGGGCTGCAGGCTTTCCTGCTGCCTTCAGCCTCAAAACCACCCTTTCCCTCTTGGCGTCACGCCAGGCCCAAAAATGGCCATATATCTGGAGACTGGTCCCATGCCCAAAGAGCCAGCAGGGAAAACTATGCCTTGTTCTAAAGCTCTTTGGGAACCGCTTGCGTAGCCACACACACCTGGGGGCTGCAGGCTTTCCTGCTGCCTTCAGCCTCAAAACCACCCTTTCCCACTTGGCGCCGCGCCAGGCCCAAAAATGGCCATATGTCTGGAGACTGGTCCCACGCCCAAAGAGCCAGCAGGGAAAACTATGCCTTGTTCTAAAGCTCTTTGGGAACCGCTTGCGTAGTCCCACACACCTGGGGGCTGCAGGCTTTCCTGCTGCCTTCAGCCTCAAAACCACCCTTTCCCAAATGGCGCCACGACAGGCACAAAAATGGCCATATGTCTGGAGTTTGGTCCCACGCCCAAAGAGCCAGCAGGGAAAACTATGCCTTGTTCTAAAGCTCTTTGGGAACCGCTTGCGTAGCCCAACACACCTGGGGGCTGCAGGCTTTCCAGCTGCCTTCAGACTCAAAACCACCCTTTCCCACTTGGCATCGCGCCAGGCCCAAAAATGGCCATATATCTGAAGATTGGTCCCACGCCCAAAGAGCCAGCAGGGAAAACTATGCCTTGTTCTAAAGCTCTTTGGGAACCGCTTGCGTAGCCCCACAGACCTGGGGGCTGCAGGCTTTCCTGCTGCCTTCAGCCTCAAAACCACCCTTTCCCACTTGGTGCAGCGCCAGGCACAAAAATGGCCATATTTCTGGAGACTGGTCCCTTTCCCAAAGAGCCAGCAGGGAAAACTATGCCTTGTTCTAAAGCTCTTTGGGAACCACTTGCGTGGCCCCACACACCTGGGGGCTGCAGGCTTTCCTGCTGCCTTCAGCCTCAAAACAACCCTTTCCCACTTGGCGTCACGCCAGGCACAAAAATGGCCATATATCTGGAGACTGGTCCCACGCCCAAAGAGCCAGCAGGGAAAACTATGCCTTGTTCTAAAGCTCTTTGGGAACCGCTTGCGTAGCCCCACACAAACTGGGGGCTGCAGGCTTTCCTTCTGCCTTCAAACTCAGATGCACCCTTTTCCACATGGCGTCACGCCAGACACAAAAATGGCCATATGTCTGGAGGTTGGTCCCACGCCCAAAGAGCCAGCAGGGAAAACTATGCCTTGTTCTAAAGCTCTTTGGGAACGGCTTGCGTAGCCCCACACACCTGGGGGCTGCAGGCTTTCCTGCTCTCTTCAGCCTCAGAAGAACCCTTTCGCACTTGGCGCCGCGCCAGGCCCAAAAATGGCCATATTTCTGGAGACTGGTCCCTTTCCCAAAGAGCCAGCAGGGAAAAGTATGCCTTGTTCTAAAGCTCTTTGGGAACCGCTTGCGTAGCCCCACACAAACTGGGGGCTCCAGGCTTTTCTCGCGCTTTCAGCCTCAAAACCACCCTTTCCCGCTTGGCGCTGCGCCAGGCAAAAAAATGGCCATATGTCTGGAGACTGGTCCCACGCCCAAAGAGCTGGAAGGGAAAAGTATGCCTTGTTCTAAAGCTCTTTGGGAAACGCTTGCGTAGCCCCACACACCTGGGGGCTGCAGGCTTTCCTGCTGCCTTCAGACTCAAAACCACCCTTTCCCACTTGGCATCGCGCCAAGCCCAAAAATGGGCATATATCTGGAGTTTGGTCCCACGCCCAAAGAGCCAGCAGGGAAAACTATGCCTTGTTCTAAAGCTCTTTGGGAACCGCTTGCGTAGCCCCACACACCTGGGGGCTGCAGGCTTTCCTGCTGCCTTCAGCCTCAAAACCCCCCTTTCCCACTTGGCGCTGCGCCAGGCCCAAAAATGGCCATATATCTGGAGACTGGTCCCACGCCCAAAGAGCCAGCAGGGAAAACTATGCCTTGTTCTAAAGCTCTTTGGGAACCGCTTGCGTAGCCCCACACAAACTGGGGGCTGCAGGCTTTCCTTCTGCCTTCAACCTCAGATGCACCCTTTTCCACATGGCGTCACGCCAGACACAAAATGGCCATATGTCTGGAGGTTGGTCCCACGCCCAAAGAGCCAGCAGGGAAAACTATGCCTTGTTCTAAAGCTCTTTGGGAACCGCTTGCGTAGCCCCACACACCTGGGGGCTGCAGGCTTTCCTGCTGCCTTCAGCCTCAAAAGAACCCTTTCCCACTTGGCGCCGCGCCAGGCCCAAAAATGGCCATATGTCTGCAGACTGGTCCCACGCCCAAAGAGCCAGCAGGGAAAACTATGCCTTGTTCTAAAGCTCTTTGGGAACCGCTTGCGTAGCCCCACACAAACTGGGGGCTGCAGGCTTTTCTCGCGCTTTCAGCCTCAAAACCACACTTTCCCACTTGGCGCCGCGCCAGGCCCAAAAATGGCCATATGTCTGGAGGTTGGTCCCACCCCCAAAGAGCTGGAAGGGAAAACTATGCCTTGTTCTAAAGCTCTTTGGGAAACGCTTGCGTAGCCCCACACACCTGGGGGCTGCAGGCTTTCCTGCTGCCTTCAGACTCAAAACCACCCTTTCCCACTTGGCATCGCGCCAAGCCCAAAAATGGCCATATATCTGGAGTTTGGTCCCACGCCCAAAGAGCCAGCAGGGAAAACTATGCCTTGTTCTAAAGCTCTTTGGGAACCGCTTGCGTAGCCCCACACACCTGGGGGCTGCAGGCTTTCCTGCTCTCTTCAGCCTCAAAACCACCCTTTCCCACTTGGCGCCGCGCCAGGCCCAAAAATGGCCATATATCTGGAGACTGGTCCCACGCCCAAAGAGCCAGCAGGGAAAACTATGCCTTGTTCTAAAGCTCTTTGGGAACCGCTTGCGTAGCCCCACACACCTGGGGGCTGCAGGCTTTCCTGCTCTCTTCAGCCTCAAAAGCACCCTTTCCCACTTGGCGCCGCGCCAGGCCCAAAAATGGCCATATGTCTGGAGACTGGTCCCACGCCCAAAGAGCCAGCAGGGAAAACTATGCCTTGTTCTAAAGCTCTTTGGGAACCGCTTGCGTAGCCCCACACACCTGTAGGCTGCACGCTTTCCTGCTGCCTTCAGCCTCAAAACCACCCTTTTCCACATCGCGTCACGCCAGGCACAAAAATGGCCATATGTCTGGAGGTTGGTCCCACGCCCAAAGAGCCAGCAGGGAAAACTATGCCTTGTTCTAAAGCTCTTTGGGAACCGCTTGCGTAGCCCCACACACCTGGGGGCTGCAGGCTTTCCTGCTGCCTTCAGCCTCAAAACAACCCTTTTCCACATGGCGTCAGCCAGGCACAAAAATGGCCATATGTCTGGAGACTGGTCCCACGCCCAAAGAGCCAGCAGGGAAAACTATGCCTTGTTCTAAAGCTCTTCGGGAAACGCTTGCGTAGCCCCTCAGAAACTGGGGGCTGCAGGCTTTTCTCGCGCTTTCAGCCTCAAAACCACCCTTTCCCACTTGGCATCGCGCCAGGCCCAAAAATGGCCATATGTCTGGAGTTTGGTCCCACGCCCAAAGAGCCAGCAGGGAAAACTATGCCTTGTTCTCAAGCTCTTTGGGAACCGCTTGTGTAGCCCCACACACCTGGGGGCTGCAGGCTTTCCTGCTGCCTTCAGACTCAAAAGCACCCTTTCCCACTTGGCCCCGCGCCAGGCACAAAAATGGCCATATATCTGGAGACTGGTCCCATGCCCAAAGAGCCAGCAGGGAAAACTATGCCTTGTTCTAAAGCTCTTTGGGAACCGCTTGCGTAGCCCCACACACCTGGGGGCTGCAGGCTTTCCTGCTGCCTTCAGCCTCAAAACCACCCTTTTCCACATGGCGTCACGCCAGGCACAAAAATGGCCATATGTCTGGAGACTGGTCCCACGCCCAAAGAGCCAGCAGGGAAAACTATGCCTTGTTCTAAAGCTCTTTGGGAACCGCTTGCGTAGCCCCACACACCTGGGGGCTGCAGGCTTTCCTGCTGCCTTCAACCTCAAAACCACCCTTTCCCACTTGGCATCGCGCCAGGCCCAAAAATGGCCATATGTCTGAAGACTGGTCCCACGCCCAAAGAGCCAGCAGGGAAAACTATGCCTTTTTCTTAAGCTCTTTGGGAACCGCTTGCGTAGCCCCACACAAACTGGGGGCTGCAGGCTTTTCTCGCGCTTTCAGCCTCAAAACCACCCTTTCCCACTTGGCGCTGCGCCAGGCACAAAAATGGCCATATGTCTGGAGGTTGGTCCCACCCCCAAAGAGCTGGAAGGGAAAAGTATGCCTTGTTCTAAAGCTCTTTGGGAAACGCTTGCGTAGCCCCACACACCTGGGGGCTGCAGGCTTTCCTGCTGCCTTCAGACTCAAAACCACCCTTTCCCACTTGGCATCGCGCCAAGCCCAAAAATGGCCATATATCTGGAGTTTGGTCCCACGCCCAAAGAGTCAGCAGGGAAAACTATGCCTTGTTCTAAAGCTCTTTGGGAACCGCTTGCGTAGCCACACACACCTGGGGGCTGCAGGCTTTCCTGCTGCCTTCAGCCTCAAAACCCCCATTTCCCACTTGGCGCTGCGCCAGGCCCAAAAATGGCCATATGTCTGGAGACTGGTCCCACGCCCAAAGAGCCAGCAGGGAAAACTATGCCTTGTTCTAAAGCTCTTTGGGAACCGCTTGCGTAGCCCCACACACCTGGGGGCTGCAGGCTTTCCTGCTCTCTTCAGCCTCAAAACCACCCTTTCCCACTTGGCGCCGCAGCAGGCCCAAAAATGGCCATATATCTGGAGACTGGTCCCACGCCCAAAGAGCCAGCAGGGAAAACTATGCCTTGTTCTAAAGCTCTTTGGGAACCGTTTGCGTAGCCCCACAAACCTGGGGGCTGCAGGCTTTCCTGCTCTCTTCAGCCTCAAAAGCACCCTTTGCCACTTGGCGCCGCGCCAGGCCCAAAAATGGCTATATGTCTGGAGACTGGTCCCACGCCCAAAGAGCCAGCAGGGAAAACTATGCCTTGTTCTAAAGCTCTTTGGGAACCGCTTGCGTAGCCCCACACACCTGGGGGCTGCAGGCTTTCCTGCTGCCTTCAGCCTCAAAACAACCCTTTTCCACATGGCGTCAGCCAGGCACAAAAATGGCCATATGTCTGGAGACTGGTCCCACGCCCAAAGAGCCAGCAGGGAAAACTATGCCTTGTTCTAAAGCTCTTTGGGAACCGCTTGCGTAGCCCCACACAAACTGGGGGCTGCAGGCTTTTCTCGCGATTTCAGCCTCAAAACCACCCTTTCCCACTTGGCATCGAACCAGGCCCAAAAATGGCCATATGTCTGGAGTTTGGTCCCACGCCCAAAGAGCCAGCAGGGAAAACTATGCCTTGTTCTAAAGCTCTTTGGGAACCTCTTGCGTAGCCCCACACACCTGGGGGCTGCAGGCTTTCCTGCTCTCTTCAGCCTCAAAAGAACCCTTTCCCACTTGGCTCCGCGCCAGGCACAAAAATGGCCATATGTCTGGAGACTGGTCCCACGCCCAAAGAGCCAGCAGGGAAAACTATGCCTTGTTCTAAAGCTCTTTGGGAACCGATTGCGTGGCCCCACAGACCTGGGGGCTGCAGGCTTTCCTGCTGCCTTCAACCTCAGAAGCACCCTTTTCCACATGGCGTCACGCCAGGCACAAAAATGGCCATATGTCTGGAGGTTGGTCCCACGCCCAAAGAGCCAGCAGGGAAAACTATGCCTTGTTCTAAAGCTCTTTGGGAACCGCTTGCGTAGCCCCACACACCTGGGGGCTGCAGGCTTTCCTGCTGCCTTCAGCCTCAAAACCACCCTTTCCCACTTGGCCCCGCGCCAGGCCCAAAAATGGCCATATGTCTGGAGACTGGTCCCACGCCCAAAGAGCCAGCAGGGAAAATTATGCCTTGTTCTAAAGCTCTTTGGGAACCGCTTGCGTAGCCCCACAGACCTGGGGGCTGCAGGCTTTCCTGCTGCCTTCAGCCTCAAAACCACCCTTTCCCACTTGGCGCCGCGCCAGGCCCAAAAATGGCCATATTTCTGGAGACTGGTCCCTTTCCCAAAGAGCCAGCAGGGAAAACTATGCCTTGTTCTAAAGCTCTTTGGGAACCGCTTGTGTAGCCCCACACACCTGGGGGCTGCAGGCTTTCCTGCTGCCTTCAGACTCAAAAGCACCCTTTCCCACTTGGCCCCGCGCCAGGCACAAAAATGGCCATATATCTGGAGACTGGTCCCATGCCCAAAGAGCCAGCAGGGAAAACTATGCCTTGTTCTAAAGCTCTTTGGGAACCGCTTGCGTAGCCCCACACACCTGGGGGCTGCAGGCTTTCCTGCTGCCTTTAGCCTCAAATCCACCCTTTCCCACTTGGCCCCGCGCCAGGCACAAAAATGGCCATATTTCTGGAGACTGGTCCCACGCCCAAAGAGCCAGCAGGGAAAACTATGCCTTGTTCTAAAGCTCTTTGGGAACCGCTTGCGTAGCCCCACACACCTGGGGGCTGCAGGCTTTCCTGCTGCCTTCAGCCTCAAAACCACCCTTTTCCACATGGCGTCACGCCAGGCACAAAAATGGCCATATGTCTGGAGACTGGTCCCACGCCCAAAGAGCCAGCAGGGAAAACTATGCCTTGTTCTAAAGCTCTTTGGGAACCGCTTGCGTAGCCCCACACACCTGGGGGCTGCAGGCTTTCCTGCTGCCTTCAGACTCAAAACCACCCTTTCCCACTTGGCATCGCGCCAGGCCCAAAAATGGCCATATATCTGGAGACTGGTCCCACGCCCAAAGAGCCAGCAGGGAAAACTATGCCTTGTTCTAAATCTCTTTGGGAACCGCTTGCGTAGCCCCACACACCTGGGGGCTGCAGGCTTTCCTGCTGCCTTCAGCCTCAAAACCACCCTTTCCCACTTGGCGCCGCGCCAGGCCCAAAAATGGCCATATATCTGGAGTTTGGTCCCACGCCCAAAGAGCCAGCAGGGAAAATTATGCCTTGTTCTAAAGCTCTTTGGGAACCGCTTGCGTAGCCCCACACACCTGGGGGCTGCAGGCTTTCCTGCTGCCTTCAGACTCAAAACCACCCTTTCCCACTTGGCATCGCGCCAGGCACAAAAATGGCCATATATCTGGAGTTTGATCCCACGCCCAAAGAGCCAGCAGGGAAAACTATGCCTTGTTCTAAAGCTCTTTGGGAACCTGTTGCGTAGCCCCACAGACCTGGGGGCTGCAGGCTTTCCTGCTCTCTTCAGCCTCAAAAGAACCCTTTCGCACTTGGCTCCGCGCCAGGCACAAAAATGGCCATATGTCTGGAGGTTGGTCCCACGCCCAAAGAGCCAGCAGGGAAAACTATGCCTTGTTCTAAACCTCTTTGGGAACCGCTTGCGTAGCCCCACACACCTGGGGGCTGCAGGCTTTCCTGCTGCCTTCAGCCTCAAAAGCACCCTTTCCCACTTGGCGCCGCGCCAGGCCCAAAAATGGCCATATGTCTGCAGACTGGTCCCACGCCCAAAGAGCCAGCAGGGAAAATTATGCCTTGTTCTAAAGCTCTTTGGGAACCGCTTGCGTAGCCCCACACACCTGGGGGCTGCAGGCTTTCCTGCTGCCTTCAGCCTCAAAACCACCCTTTCTTACTTGGCCCCGCGCCAGGCACAAAAATGGCCATATGTCTGGAGACTGGTCCCTTTCCCAAAGAGCCAGCAGGGAAAACTATGCCTTGTTCTAAAGCTCTTTGGGAACCGCTTGCGTAGCCGCACACACCTGGGGGCTGCAGGCTTTCCTGCTGCCTTCAGCCTCAAAAAAACCCTTTTCCACATGGCGTCAGCCAGGCACAAAAATGGCCATATGTCTGGAGACTGGTCCCACGCCCAAAGAGCCAGCAGGGAAAACTATGCCTTGTTCTAAAGCTCTTTGGAAACCGCTTGCGTAGCCCCACAGAAACTGGGGGCTGCAGGCTTTTCTCGCGCTTTCAGCCTCAAAACCACCCTTTCCCACTTGGCATCGCGCCAGGCCCAAAAATGGCCATATATCTGGAGTTTGGTCCCACGCCCAAAGAGCCAGCAGGGAAAACTATGCCTTGTTCTAAAGCTCTTTGGGAACCTCTTGCGTAGCCCCACACACCTGGGGGCTGCAGGCTTTCCTGCTCTCTTCAGCCTCAAAAGAACCCTTTCCCACTTGGCTCCGCGCCAGGCACAAAAATGGCCATATGTCTGGAGACTGGTCCCACGCCCAAAGAGCCAGCAGGGAAAACTATGCCTTGTTCTAAAGCTCTTTGGGAACCGCTTGCGTGGCCCCACAGACCTGCGGGCTACAGGCTTTCCTGCTGCCTTCAACCTCAGAAGCACCCTTTTCCACATGGCGTCACGCCAGGCACAAAAATGGCCATATGTCTGGAGGTTGGTCCCACGCCCAAAGAGCCAGCAGGGAAAATTATGCCTTGTTCTAAAGCTCTTTGGGAACCGCTTGCGTAGCCCCACACACCTGGGGGCTGCAGGCTTTCCTGCTGCCTTCAGCCTCAAAACCACCCTTTCTTACTTGGCCCCGCGCCAGGCACAAAAATGGCCATATGTCTGGAGACTGGTCCCTTTCCCAAAGAGCCAGCAGGGAAAACTATGCCTTGTTCTAAAGCTCTTTGGGAACCGCTTGTGTAGCCCCACACACCTGGGGGCTGCAGGCTTTCCTGCTGCCTTCAGACTCAAAACCACCCTTTCCCACTTGGCGCCAAGCCAGGCCCAAAAATGGCCATATATCTGGAGACTGGTCCCATGCCCAAAGAGCCAGCAGGGAAAACTATGCCTTGTTCTAAAGCTCTTTGGGAACCGCTTGCGTAGCCCCACAGACCTGCGGGCTGCAGGCTTTCCTGCTGCCTTCAGCCTCAAAACCACCCTTTCCCACTTGGCGCTGCGCCAGGACCAAAAATGGCCATATTTCTAGAGACTGGTCCCACGCCAAAGAGCCAGCAGGGAAAACTATGCCTTGTTCTAAAGCTCTTTGGGAACCGCTTGCGTAGCCCCACACACCTGGGGGCTGCAGGCTTTCCTGCTGCCTTCAGCCTCAAAAGCACCCTTTCCCACTTGGCGCCGCGCCAGGCCCAAAAATGGCCATATGTCTGGAGACTGGTCCCACGCCCAAAGAGCCAGCAGGGAAAACTATGCCTTGTTCTAAAGCTCTTTGGGAACCGCTTGCGTAGCCCCACACACCTGGGGGCTGCAGGCTTTCCTGCTCTCTTCAGCCTCAAAAGAACCCTTTCGCACTTGGCTCCGCGCCAGGCATAAAAATGGCCATATATCTGGAGTTTGGTCCCACGCCCAAAGAGCCAGCAGGGAAAACTATGCCTTGTTCTAAAGCTCTTTGGGAACCTCTTGCGTAGCCCCACACACCTGGGGGCTGCAGGCTTTCCTGCTGCCTTCAGCCTCAAAACAACCCTTTTCCACATGGCGTCAGCCAGGCACAAAAATGGCCATATGTCTGGAGACTGGTCCCACGCCCAAAGAGCCAGCAGGGAAAACTATGCCTTGTTCTAAAACTCTTTGGGAACCGCTTGCGTAGCCCCACACACCTGGGGGCTGCAGGCTTTCCTGCTGCCTTCAGCCTCAAAAGCACCCTTTCCCACTTGGCGCCGCGCCAGGCCCAAAAATGGCCATATGTCTGGAGACTGGTCCCACGCCCAAAGAGCCAGCAGGGAAAATTATGCCTTGTTCTAAAGCTCTTTGGGAACCGCTTGCGTAGCCCCACACACCTGGGGGCTGCAGGCTTTCCTGCTGCCTTCAGCCTCAAAACCACCCTTTCTTACTTGGCCCCGCGCCAGGCACAAAAATGGCCATATGTCTGGAGACTGGTCCCACGCCCAAAGAGCCAGCAGGGAAAACTATGCCTTGTTCTAAAGCTCTTTGGGAACCGCTTGTGTAGCCCCACACACCTGGGGGCTGCAGGCTTTCCTGCTGCCTTCAGACTCAAAACCACCCTTTCCCACTTGGCGCCAAGCCAGGCCCAAAAATGGCCATATATCTGGAGACTGGTCCCATGCCCAAAGAGCCAGCAGGGAAAACTATGCCTTGTTCTAAAGCTCTTTGGGAACCGCTTGCGTAGCCCCACACACCTGGGGGCTGCAGGCTTTCCTGCTGCCTTCAGCCTCAAAACCACACTTTCCCACTTGGCGCTGCGCCAGGACCAAAAATGGCCATATTTCTGGAGACTGGTCCCACGCCAAAGAGCCAGCAGGGAAAACTCTGCCTTGTTCTAAAGCTCTTTGGGAACCGCTTGCGTAGCCCCACACACCTGGGGGCTGCAGGCTTTCCTGCTGCCTTCAGCCTCAAAACCACCCTTTCCCACTTGGCGCCGCGCCAGGCCCAAAAATGGCCATATGTCTGGAGACTGGTCCCACGCCCAAAGAGCCAGCAGGGAAAACTATGCCTTGTTCTAAAGCTCTTTGGGAACCGCTTGCGTAGCCCCACACACCTGGGGGCTGCAGGCTTTCCTGCTGCCTTCAGACTCAAAACCACCTTTTCCCACTTGGCATCGCGCCAGGCACAAAAATGGCCATATATCTGGAGTTTGATCCCACGCCCAAAGTGCCAGCAGGGAAAACTATGCCTTGTTCTAAAGCTCTTTGGGAACCTGTTGCGTAGCCCCACACACCTGGGGGCTGCAGGCTTTCCTGCTCTCTTCAGCCTCAAAAGAACCCTTTCGCACTTGGCTCCGCGCCAGGCATAAAAATGGCCATATGTCTGGAGATTGGTCCCACGCCCAAAGAGCCAGCAGGGAAAACTATGCCTTGTTCTAAAGCTCTTTGGGAACCGCTTGCGTAGCCCCACACAAAGTGGGGGCTGCAGGCTTTCCTGCTGCCTTCAGCCTCAAAACCACCCTTTCCCACTTGGCATCGCGCCAGGCACAAAAATGGCCATATTTCTGGAGACTGGTCCCAAGCCCAAAGAGCCAGCAGGGAAAACTATGCCTTGTTCTAAAGCTCTTTGGGAACCGCTTGCGTGGCCCCACAGACCTGCGGGCTGCATGCTTTCCTCCTGCCTTCAGCCTCAAAACCACCCTTTCCCACTTGGCGTCACGCCAGGCACAAAAATGGCCATATGTCTGGAGGTTGGTCCCACGCCCAAAGAGCCAGCAGGGAAAACTATGCCTTGTTCTAAAGCTCTTTTGGAACCGCTTGCGTAGCCCCACACACCTGGGGGCTGCAGGCTTTCCTGCTGCCTTCAGACTCAAAACCACCCTTTCCCACTTGGCGCCGCGCCAGGCCCAAAAATGGCCATATGTCAGGAGACTGGTCCCACGCCCAAAGAGCCAGCAGGGAAAACTATGCCTTGTTCTAAAGCTCTTTGGGAACCGCTTGCGTAGCCCCACACACCTGGGGGCTGCAGGCTTTCCTGCTGCCTTCAGCCTCAAAAGAACCCTTTCCCACTTGGCGCCGCGCCAGGCCCAAAAATGGCCATATATCTGAAGATTGGTCCCACGCCCAAAGAGCCAGCAGGGAAAATTATGCCTTGTTCTAAAGCTCTTTGGGAACCGCTTGCGTAGCCCCACACACCTGGGGGCTGCAGGCTTTCCTGCTGCCTTCAGCCTCAAAACCACCCTTTCCCACTTGGCTCCGCGCCAGGCCCAAAAATGGCCATATGTCTGGAGACTGGTCCCACGCCCAAAGAGCCAGCAGGGAAAACTATGCCTTGTTCTAAAGCTCTTTGGGAACGGCTTGCGTAGCCCCACACACCTGGGGGCTGCAGGCTTTCCTGCTGCCTTCAGACTCAAAACCACCCTTTCCCACTTGCCGCCAAGCCAGGCCCAAAAATGGCCATATGTCTGGAGACTGGTCCCACGCCCAAAGAGCCAGCAGGGAAAACTATGCCTTGTTCTGAAGCTCTTTGGGAACCGCTTGCGTAGTCCCACACACCTGGGGGCTGCAGGCTTTCCTGCTGCCTTCAGCCTCAAAACCACCCTTTTCCAAATGGCGCCACGCCAGGCACAAAAATGGCCATATGTCTGGAGTTTGGTCCCACGCCCAAAGAGCCAGCAGGGAAAACTATGCCTTGTTCTAAAGCTCTTTGGGAACCGCTTGCGTAGCCCCACACACCTGGGGGCTGCAGGCTTTCCTGCTGCCTTCAACCTCAAAACCACCCTTTCCCACTTGGCGCCGCGCCATGCCCAAAAATGGCCATATGTCTGGAGACTGGTCCCACGCCCAAAGAGCCAGCAGGGAAAACTATGCCTTGTTCTAAAGCTCTTTGGGAACCGCTTGCGTAGCCCCACACACCTGGGGGCTGCAGGCTTTCCTGCTGCCTTCAGCCTCAAAACCACCCTTTCCCACTTGGCGCTGTGCCAGGCCCAAAAATGGCCATATATCTGGAGACTGATCCCACGCCCAAAGAGCCAGCAGGGAAAACTATGCCTTGTTCTAAAGCTCCTTGGGAACCGCTTGCGTAGTCCCACACACCTGGGGGCTGCAGGCTTTCCTGCTGCCTTCAGCCTCAAAACCACCCTTTCCCACTTGGCGCCACACCAGGCACAAAAATGGCCATATGTCTGGAGTTTGGTCCCACGCCCAAAGAGCCAGCAGGGAAAACTATGCCTTGTTCTAAAGCTCTTTGGGAACGGCTTGCGTAGCCCCACAGACCTGGGGGCTGCAGGCTTTCCTGCTGCCTTCAGACTCAAAACCACCCTTTCCCACTTGGCCCCGCGCCAGGCACAAAAATGGCCATATGTCAGGAGACTGGTCCCACGCCCAAAGAGCCAGCAGGGAAAACTATGCCTTGTTCTAAAGCTCTTTGGGAACCGCTTGCGTAGCCCAACACACCTGGGGGCTGCAGGCTTTCCAGCTGCCTTCAGACTCAAAACCACCCTTTCCCACTTGGCATCGCGCCAGGCCCAAAATTGGCCATATATCTGAAGATTGGTCCCACGCCCAAAGAGCCAGCAGGGAAAACTATGCCTTGTTCCAAAGCTCCTTGGGAATGGCTTGCGTAGCCCCACACACCTGGGGGCTGCAGGCTTTCCTGCTCTCTTCAGCCTCAAAGAAGCCTTTCCCACTTGGCGCCGCGCCAGGCCGAAAAATGGCCATATATCTGGAGACTGGTCCCACGCCCAAAGAGCCAGCAGGGAAAACTATGCCTTGTTCTAAAGCTCTTTGGGAACCGCTTGCGTAGCCCCACACACCTGGGGGCTGCAGGCTTTCCTGCTCTCTTCAGCCTCAAAAGAAACCTTTCGCAATTGGCGCCGCGCCAGGCCCAAAAATGGCCATATGTCTGGAGACTGGTCCCACGCCCAAAGAGCCAGCAGGGAAAACTATGCCTTGTTCTAAAGCTCTTTGGGAACCGCTTGCGTAGCCCCACAGACCTGGGGGCTGCAGG
This sequence comes from Chroicocephalus ridibundus, assembly GCF_963924245.1. Lineage (NCBI taxonomy): Eukaryota > Metazoa > Chordata > Aves > Charadriiformes > Laridae > Chroicocephalus > Chroicocephalus ridibundus. The sequence goes on along the minus strand of NC_086285.1, from coordinate 68,152,940 downwards.
CTTTCCTGCTGCCTTCAGACTCAAAACCACCCTTTCCCACTTGGTGCAGCGCCAGGCACAAAAATGGCCATATTTCTGGAGACTGGTCCCTTTCCCAAACATCCAGCAGGGAAAACTATGCCTTGTTCTAAAGCTCTTTGGGAACCACTTGCGTGGCCCCACAGACCTGCGGGCTGCAGGCTTTCCTGCTGCCTTCAGCCTCAAAACCACCCTTTCCCACTTGGCGTAACGCCAGGCACAAAAATGGCCATATATCTGGAGACTGGTCCCACGCCCAAAGAGCCAGCAGGGAAAACTATGCCTTGTTCTAAAGCTCTTTGGGAACCGCTTGCGTAGCCCCACACAAACTGGGGGCTGCAGGCTTTCCTTCTGCCTTCAAACTCAGATGCACCCTTTTCCACATGGCGTCACGCCAGACACAAAAATGGCCATATGTCTGGAGGTTGGTCCCACGCCCAAAGAGCCAGCAGGGAAAACTATGCCTTGTTCTAAAGCTCTTTGGGAACCGCTTGCGTAGCCCCACACACCTGGGGGCTGCAGGCTTTCCTGCTGCCTTCAGCCTCAAAAGCACCCTTTCCCACTTGGCGCCGCGCAGGCCCAAAAATGGCCATATGTCAGGAGACTGGTCCCACGCCCAAAGAGCCAGCAGGGAAAACTATGCCTTGTTCTAAAGCTCTTTGGGAACCGCTTGCGTAGCCCCACACAAACTGGGGGCTGCAGGCTTTTCTCGCGCTTTCAGGCTCAAAACCACCCTTTCCCACTTGGCGCTGCGCCAGGCACAAAAATGGCCATAAGTCTGGAGGTTGGTCCCACGCCCAAAGAGCTAGAAGGGAAAAGTATGCCTTGTTCTAAAGCTCTTCGGGAAACGCTTGCGTAGCCCCACACAACTGGGGGCTGCAGGCTTTCCTGCTCTCTTCAGCCTCAGAAGAACCCTTTCGCACTTCGCGCCGCGCCAGGCCCAAAAATGGCCATATGTCTGGAGACTGGTCCGACGCCCAAAGAGCCAGCAGGGAAAACTATACCTTGTTCTAAAGCTCTTTGGGAACCGCTTGCGTAGCCCCACACACCTGGGGGCTGCAGGCTTTCCTGCTGCCTTCAGCCTCAAAGAACCCTTTCCCACTTGGCGCCGCGCCAGGCTGAAAAATGGCCATATCTATGGAGACTGGTCCCATGCCCAAAGAGCCAGCAGGGAAAACTATGCCTTGTTCTAAAGCTCTTTGGGAACCGCTTGCGTAGCCCCACAGACCTGGGGGCTGCAGGCTTTCCTGCTCTCTTCAGCCTCAAAAGAAACCTTTCGCAATTGGCGCCGCGCCAGGCCCAAAAATGGCCATATGTCTGGAGTTTGGTCCCACGCCCAAAGAGCCAGCAGGGAAAACTATGCCTTGTTCTAAAGCTCTTTGGGAACCGCTTGCGTAGCCCCACAGACCTGGGGGCTGCAGGCTTTCCTGCTGCCTTCAGCCTCAAAACAACCCTTTCCCACTTGGTGCAGCGCCAGGCACAAAAATGGCCATATTTCTGGAGACTGGTCCCTTTCCCAAACAGCCAGCAGGGAAAACTATGCCTTGTTCTAAAGCTCTTTGGGAACCACTTGCGTGGCCCCAAAGACCTGCGGGCTGCAGGCTTTCCTGCTGCCTTCAGCCTCAAAACCACCCTTTCCCACTTGGCGTCACGCCAGGCACAAAAATGGCCATATATCTGGAGACTGGTCCCACGCCCAAAGAGCCAGCAGGGAAAACTATGCCTTGTTCTAAAGCTCTTTGGGAACCGCTTGCGTAGCCCCACACAAACTGGGGGTTGCAGGCTTTCCTTCTGCCTTCAACCTCAGATGCACCCTTTTCCACATGGCGTCACACCAGGCACAAAAATGGCCATATGTCTGGAGGTTGGTCCCACGCCCAAAGAGCCAGCAGGGAAAACTATGCCTTGTTCTAAAGCTCCTTGGGAACCGCTTGCGTAGTCCCACACACCTGGGGGCTGCAGGCTTTCCTGCTGCCTTCAGCCTCAAAACCACCCTTTCCCACTTGGCGCCACACCAGGCACAAAAATGGCCATATGTCTGGAGTTTGGTCCCACGCCCAAAGAGCCAGCAGGGAAAACTATGCCTTGTTCTAAAGCTCTTTGGGAACGGCTTGCGTAGCCCCACAGACCTGGGGGCTGCAGGCTTTCCTGCTGCCTTCAGACTCAAAACCACCCTTTCCCACTTGGCCCCGCGCCAGGCACAAAAATGGCCATATGTCAGGAGACTGGTCCCACGCCCAAAGAGCCAGCAGGGAAAACTATGCCTTGTTCTAAAGCTCTTTGGGAACCGCTTGCGTAGCCCAACACACCTGGGGGCTGCAGGCTTTCCAGCTGCCTTCAGACTCAAAACCACCCTTTCCCACTTGGCATCGCGCCAGGCCCAAAATTGGCCATATATCTGAAGATTGGTCCCACGCCCAAAGAGCCAGCAGGGAAAACTATGCCTTGTTCCAAAGCTCCTTGGGAATGGCTTGCGTAGCCCCACACACCTGGGGGCTGCAGGCTTTCCTGCTCTCTTCAGCCTCAAAGAAGCCTTTCCCACTTGGCGCCGCGCCAGGCCGAAAAATGGCCATATATCTGGAGACTGGTCCCACGCCCAAAGAGCCAGCAGGGAAAACTATGCCTTGTTCTAAAGCTCTTTGGGAACCGCTTGCGTAGCCCCACACACCTGGGGGCTGCAGGCTTTCCTGCTCTCTTCAGCCTCAAAAGAAACCTTTCGCAATTGGCGCCGCGCCAGGCCCAAAAATGGCCATATGTCTGGAGACTGGTCCCACGCCCAAAGAGCCAGCAGGGAAAACTATGCCTTGTTCTAAAGCTCTTTGGGAACCGCTTGCGTAGCCCCACAGACCTGGGGGCTGCAGGCTTTCCTGCTGCCTTCAGACTCAAAACCACCCTTTCCCACTTGGTGCAGCGCCAGGCACAAAAATGGCCATATTTCTGGAGACTGGTCCCTTTCCCAAACATCCAGCAGGGAAAACTATGCCTTGTTCTAAAGCTCTTTGGGAACCACTTGCGTGGCCCCACAGACCTGCGGGCTGCAGGCTTTCCTGCTGCCTTCAGCCTCAAAACCACCCTTTCCCACTTGGCGTAACGCCAGGCACAAAAATGGCCATATATCTGGAGACTGGTCCCACGCCCAAAGAGCCAGCAGGGAAAACTATGCCTTGTTCTAAAGCTCTTTGGGAACCGCTTGCGTAGCCCCACACAAACTGGGGGCTGCAGGCTTTCCTTCTGCCTTCAAACTCAGATGCACCCTTTTCCACATGGCGTCACGCCAGACACAAAAATGGCCATATGTCTGGAGGTTGGTCCCACGCCCAAAGAGCCAGCAGGGAAAACTATGCCTTGTTCTAAAGCTCTTTGGGAACCGCTTGCGTAGCCCCACACACCTGGGGGCTGCAGGCTTTCCTGCTGCCTTCAGCCTCAAAAGCACCCTTTCCCACTTGGCGCCGCGCAGGCCCAAAAATGGCCATATGTCAGGAGACTGGTCCCACGCCCAAAGAGCCAGCAGGGAAAACTATGCCTTGTTCTAAAGCTCTTTGGGAACCGCTTGCGTAGCCCCACACAAACTGGGGGCTGCAGGCTTTTCTCGCGCTTTCAGGCTCAAAACCACCCTTTCCCACTTGGCGCTGCGCCAGGCACAAAAATGGCCATAAGTCTGGAGGTTGGTCCCACGCCCAAAGAGCTAGAAGGGAAAAGTATGCCTTGTTCTAAAGCTCTTCGGGAAACGCTTGCGTAGCCCCACACAACTGGGGGCTGCAGGCTTTCCTGCTCTCTTCAGCCTCAGAAGAACCCTTTCGCACTTCGCGCCGCGCCAGGCCCAAAAATGGCCATATGTCTGGAGACTGGTCCGACGCCCAAAGAGCCAGCAGGGAAAACTATACCTTGTTCTAAAGCTCTTTGGGAACCGCTTGCGTAGCCCCACACACCTGGGGGCTGCAGGCTTTCCTGCTGCCTTCAGCCTCAAAGAACCCTTTCCCACTTGGCGCCGCGCCAGGCTGAAAAATGGCCATATCTATGGAGACTGGTCCCATGCCCAAAGAGCCAGCAGGGAAAACTATGCCTTGTTCTAAAGCTCTTTGGGAACCGCTTGCGTAGACCCACAGACCTGGGGGCTGCAGGCTTTCCTGCTCTCTTCAGCCTCAGAAGAACCCTTTCGCACTTGGTGCAGCGCCAGGCACAAAAATGGCCATATTTCTGGAGTTTGGTCCCACGCCCAAAGAGCCAGCAGGGAAAACTATGCCTTGTTCTAAAGCTCTTTGGGAACCGCTTGCGTAGCCCCACAGACCTGGGGGCTGCAGGCTTTCCTGCTGCCTTCAGCCTCAAAACAACCCTTTCCCACTTGGTGCAGCGCCAGGCACAAAAATGGCCATATTTCTGGAGACTGGTCCCTTTCCCAAACAGCCAGCAGGGAAAACTATGCCTTGTTCTAAAGCTCTTTGGGAACCACTTGCGTGGCCCCAAAGACCTGCGGGCTGCAGGCTTTCCTGCTGCCTTCAGCCTCAAAACCACCCTTTCCCACTTGGCGTCACGCCAGGCACAAAAATGGCCATATATCTGGAGACTGGTCCCACGCCCAAAGAGCCAGCAGGGAAAACTATGCCTTGTTCTAAAGCTCTTTGGGAACCGCTTGCGTAGCCCCACACAAACTGGGGGTTGCAGGCTTTCCTTCTGCCTTCAACCTCAGATGCACCCTTTTCCACATGGCGTCACACCAGGCACAAAAATGGCCATATGTCTGGAGGTTGGTCCCACGCCCAAAGAGCCAGCAGGGAAAACTATGCCTTGTTCTAAAGCTCTTTGGGAACGGCTTGCGTAGCCCCACACACCTGGGGGCTGCAGGCTTTCCTGCTGCCTTCAGCCTCAAAAGCACCCTTTCCCACTTGGCGCCGCGCCAGGCCCAAAAATGGCCATATGTCTGGAGACTGGTCCCACGCCCAAAGAGCCAGCACGGAAAACTATGCCTTGTTCTAAAGCTCTTTGGGAACCGCTTGCGTAGCCCCACACACCTGGGGGCTGCAGGCTTTCCTGCTGCCTTCAGACTCAAAAAAACCCTTTTCCACATGGCGTCAGCCAGGCACAAAAATGGCCATATGTCTGGAGACTGGTCCCACGCCCAAAGAGCCAGCAGGGAAAACTATGCCTTGTTCTAAAGCTCTTTGGAAACCGCTTGCGTAGCCCCACAGAAACTGGGGGCTGCAGGCTTTTCTCGCGCTTTCAGCCTCAAAACCACCCTTTCCCACTTGGCATCGCGCCAGGCCCAAAAATGGCCATATATCTGGAGTTTGGTCCCACGCCCAAAGAGCCAGCAGGGAAAACTATGCCTTGTTCTAAAGCTCTTTGGGAACCTCTTGCGTAGCCCCACACACCTGGGGGCTGCAGGCTTTCCTGCTCTCTTCAGCCTCAAAAGAACCCTTTCCCACTTGGCTCCGCGCCAGGCACAAAAATGGCCATATGTCTGGAGACTGGTCCCACGCCCAAAGAGCCAGCAGGGAAAACTATGCCTTGTTCTAAAGCTCTTTGGGAACCGCTTGCGTGGCCCCACAGACCTGCGGGCTACAGGCTTTCCTGCTGCCTTCAACCTCAGAAGCACCCTTTTCCACATGGCGTCACGCCAGGCACAAAAATGGCCATATGTCTGGAGGTTGGTCCCACGCCCAAAGAGCCAGCAGGGAAAATTATGCCTTGTTCTAAAGCTCTTTGGGAACCGCTTGCGTAGCCCCACACACCTGGGGGCTGCAGGCTTTCCTGCTGCCTTCAGCCTCAAAACCACCCTTTCTTACTTGGCCCCGCGCCAGGCACAAAAATGGCCATATGTCTGGAGACTGGTCCCTTTCCCAAAGAGCCAGCAGGGAAAACTATGCCTTGTTCTAAAGCTCTTTGGGAACCGCTTGTGTAGCCCCACACACCTGGGGGCTGCAGGCTTTCCTGCTGCCTTCAGACTCAAAACCACCCTTTCCCACTTGGCGCCAAGCCAGGCCCAAAAATGGCCATATATCTGGAGACTGGTCCCATGCCCAAAGAGCCAGCAGGGAAAACTATGCCTTGTTCTAAAGCTCTTTGGGAACCGCTTGCGTAGCCCCACAGACCTGCGGGCTGCAGGCTTTCCTGCTGCCTTCAGCCTCAAAACCACCCTTTCCCACTTGGCGCTGCGCCAGGACGAAAAATGGCCATATTTCTAGAGACTGGTCCCACGCCAAAGAGCCAGCAGGGAAAACTATGCCTTGTTCTAAAGCTCTTTGGGAACCGCTTGCGTAGCCCCACACACCTGGGGGCTGCAGGCTTTCCTGCTGCCTTCAGCCTCAAAAGCACCCTTTCCCACTTGGCGCCGCGCCAGGCCCAAAAATGGCCATATGTCTGGAGACTGGTCCCACGCCCAAAGAGCCAGCAGGGAAAACTATGCCTTGTTCTAAAGCTCTTTGGGAACCTGTTGCGTAGCCCCACACACCTGGGGGCTGCAGGCTTTCCTGCTCTCTTCAGCCTCAAAAGAACCCTTTCGCACTTGGCTCCGCGCCAGGCATAAAAATGGCCATATATCTGGAGTTTGGTCCCACGCCCAAAGAGCCAGCAGGGAAAACTATGCCTTGTTCTAAACCTCTTTGGGAACCGCTTGCGTAGCCCCACACACCTGGGGGCTGCAGGCTTTCCTGCTGCCTTCAGCCTCAGAAGCACCCTTTCCCACTTGGCGCCGCGCCAGGCCCAAAAATGGCCATATGTCTGGAGACTGGTCCCACGCCCAAAGAGCCAGCAGGGAAAATTATGCCTTGTTCTAAAGCTCTTTGGGAACCGCTTGCGTAGCCCCACACACCTGGGGGCTGCAGGCTTTCCTGCTGCCTTCAGCCTCAAAACCACCCTTTCTTACTTGGCCCCGCGCCAGGCACAAAAATGGCCATATGTCTGGAGACTGGTCCCACGCCCAAAGAGCCAGCAGGGAAAACTATGCCTTGTTCTAAAGCTCTTTGGGAACCGCTTGTGTAGCCCCACACACCTGGGGGCTGCAGGCTTTCCTGCTGCCTTCAGACTCAAAACCACCCTTTCCCACTTGGCGCCAAGACAGGCCCAAAAATGGCCATATATCTGGAGACTGGTCCCATGCCCAAAGAGCCAGCAGGGAAAACTATGCCTTGTTCTAAAGCTCTTTGGGAACCGCTTGCGTAGCCCCACACACCTGGGGGCTGCAGGCTTTCCTGCTGCCTTCAGCCTCAAAACCACACTTTCCCACTTGGCGCTGCGCCAGGACCAAAAATGGCCATATTTCTGGAGACTGGTCCCACGCCAAAGAGCCAGCAGGGAAAACTCTGCCTTGTTCTAAAGCTCTTTGGGAACCGCTTGCGTAGCCCCACACACCTGGGGGCTGCAGGCTTTCCTGCTGCCTTCAGCCTCAAAAGCACCCTTTCCCACTTGGCGCCGCGCCAGGCCCAAAAATGGCCATATGTCTGGAGACTGGTCCCACGCCCAAAGAGCCAGCAGGGAAAACTATGCCTTGTTCTAAAGCTCTTTGGGAACCTGTTGCGTAGCCCCACACACCTGGGGGCTGCAGGCTTTCCTGCTCTCTTCAGCCTCAAAAGAACCCTTTCGCACTTGGCTCCGCGCCAGGCATAAAAATGGCCATATGTCTGGAGATTGGTCCCACGCCCAAAGAGCCAGCAGGGAAAACTATGCCTTGTTCTAAAGCTCTTTGGGAACCGCTTGCGTAGCCCCACACAAAGTGGGGGCTGCAGGCTTTCCTGCTGCCTTCAGCCTCAAAACCACCCTTTCCCACTTGGCATCGCGCCAGGCACAAAAATGGCCATATTTCTGGAGACTGGTCCCAAGCCCAAAGAGCCAGCAGGGAAAACTATGCCTTGTTCTAAAGCTCTTTGGGAACCGCTTGCGTGGCCCCACAGACCTGCGGGCTGCATGCTTTCCTCCTGCCTTCAGCCTCAAAACCACCCTTTCCCACTTGGCGTCACGCCAGGCACAAAAATGGCCATATGTCTGGAGGTTGGTCCCACGCCCAAAGAGCCAGCAGGGAAAACTATGCCTTGTTCTAAAGCTCTTTTGGAACCGCTTGCGTAGCCCCACACACCTGGGGGCTGCAGGCTTTCCTGCTGCCTTCAGACTCAAAACCACCCTTTCCCACTTGGCGCCGCGCCAGGCCCAAAAATGGCCATATGTCAGGAGACTGGTCCCACGCCCAAAGAGCCAGCAGGGAAAACTATGCCTTGTTCTAAAGCTCTTTGGGAACCGCTTGCGTAGCCCCACACACCTGGGGGCTGCAGGCTTTCCTGCTGCCTTCAGCCTCAAAAGAACCCTTTCCCACTTGGCGCCGCGCCAGGCCCAAAAATGGCCATATATCTGAAGATTGGTCCCACGCCCAAAGAGCCAGCAGGGAAAATTATGCCTTGTTCTAAAGCTCTTTGGGAACCGCTTGCGTAGCCCCACACACCTGGGGGCTGCAGGCTTTCCTGCTGCCTTCAGCCTCAAAACCACCCTTTCCCACTTGGCTCCGCGCCAGGCCCAAAAATGGCCATATGTCTGGAGACTGGTCCCACGCCCAAAGAGCCAGCAGGGAAAACTATGCCTTGTTCTAAAGCTCTTTGGGAACGGCTTGCGTAGCCCCACACACCTGGGGGCTGCAGGCTTTCCTGCTGCCTTCAGACTCAAAACCACCCTTTCCCACTTGGCGCCGCGCCAGGCCCAAAAATGGCCATATGTCTGGAGACTGGTCCCTTTCCCAAAGAGCCAGCAGGGAAAACTATGCCTTGTTCTAAAGCTCTTTGGGAACCGCTTGCGTAGCCCCACACACCTGGGGGCTGCAGGCTTTACTGCTGCCTTCAGACTCAAAACCACCCTTTCCCACTTGGCGCCAAGCCAGGCCCAAAAATGGCCATATGTCTGGAGACTGGTCCCACGCCCAAAGAGCCAGCAGGGAAAACTATGCCTTGTTCTGAAGCTCTTTGGGAACCGCTTGCGTAGTCCCACACACCTGGGGGCTGCAGGCTTTCCTGCTGCCTTCAGCCTCAAAACCACCCTTTTCCAAATGGCGCCACGCCAGGCACAAAAATGGCCATATGTCTGGAGTTTGGTCCCACGCCCAAAGAGCCAGCAGGGAAAACTATGCCTTGTTCTAAAGCTCTTTGGGAACCGCTTGCGTAGCCCCACACACCTGGGGGCTGCAGGCTTTCCTGCTGCCTTCAACCTCAAAACCACCCTTTCGCACTTGGCGCCGCGCCAGGCCCAAAAATGGCCATATGTCTGGAGACTGGTCCCACGCCCAAAGAGCCAGCAGGGAAAACTATGCCTTGTTCTAAAGCTCTTTGGGAACCGCTTGCGTAGCCCCACACACCTGGGGGCTGCAGGCTTTCCTGCTGCCTTCAGCCTCAAAACCACCCTTTCCCACTTGGCGCTGTGCCAGGCCCAAAAATGGCCATATATCTGGAGACTGATCCCACGCCCAAAGAGCCAGCAGGGAAAACTATGCCTTGTTCTAAAGCTCCTTGGGAACCGCTTGCGTAGTCCCACACACCTGGGGGCTGCAGGCTTTCCTGCTGCCTTCAGCCTCAAAACCACCCTTTCCCACTTGGCGCCACACCAGGCACAAAAATGGCCATATGTCTGGAGTTTGGTCCCACGCCCAAAGAGCCAGCAGGGAAAACTATGCCTTGTTCTAAAGCTCTTTGGGAACGGCTTGCGTAGCCCCACAGACCTGGGGGCTGCAGGCTTTCCTGCTGCCTTCAGACTCAAAACCACCCTTTCCCACTTGGCCCCGCGCCAGGCACAAAAATGGCCATATGTCAGGAGACTGGTCCCACGCCCAAAGAGCCAGCAGGGAAAACTATGCCTTGTTCTAAAGCTCTTTGGGAACCGCTTGCGTAGCCCAACACACCTGGGGGCTGCAGGCTTTCCAGCTGCCTTCAGACTCAAAACCACCCTTTCCCACTTGGCATCGCGCCAGGCCCAAAATTGGCCATATATCTGAAGATTGGTCCCACGCCCAAAGAGCCAGCAGGGAAAACTATGCCTTGTTCTAAAGCTCCTTGGGAATGGCTTGCGTAGCCCCACACACCTGGGGGCTGCAGGCTTTCCTGCTCTCTTCAGCCTCAAAGAAGCCTTTCCCACTTGGCGCCGCGCCAGGCCGAAAAATGGCCATATATCTGGAGACTGGTCCCACGCCCAAAGAGCCAGCAGGGAAAACTATGCCTTGTTCTAAAGCTCTTTGGGAACCGCTTGCGTAGCCCCACACACCTGGGGGCTGCAGGCTTTCCTGCTCTCTTCAGCCTCAAAAGAAACCTTTCACAATTGGCGCCGCGCCAGGCCCAAAAATGGCCATATGTCTGGAGACTGGTCCCACGCCCAAAGAGCCAGCAGGGAAAACTATGCCTTGTTCTAAAGCTCTTTGGGAACCGCTTGCGTAGCCCCACAGACCTGGGGGCTGCAGGCTTTCCTGCTGCCTTCAGACTCAAAACCACCCTTTCCCACTTGGTGCAGCGCCAGGCACAAAAATGGCCATATTTCTGGAGACTGGTCCCTTTCCCAAACATCCAGCAGGGAAAACTATGCCTTGTTCTAAAGCTCTTTGGGAACCACTTGCGTGGCCCCACAGACCTGCGGGCTGCAGGCTTTCCTGCTGCCTTCAGCCTCAAAACCACCCTTTCCCACTTGGCGTAACGCCAGGCACAAAAATGGCCATATATCTGGAGACTGGTCCCACGCCCAAAGAGCCAGCAGGGAAAACTATGCCTTGTTCTAAAGCTCTTTGGGAACCGCTTGCGTAGCCCCACACAAACTGGGGGCTGCAGGCTTTCCTTCTGCCTTCAAACTCAGATGCACCCTTTTCCACATGGCGTCACGCCAGACACAAAAATGGCCATATGTCTGGAGGTTGGTCCCACGCCCAAAGAGCCAGCAGGGAAAACTATGCCTTGTTCTAAAGCTCTTTGGGAACCGCTTGCGTAGCCCCACACACCTGGGGGCTGCAGGCTTTCCTGCTGCCTTCAGCCTCAAAAGCACCCTTTCCCACTTGGCGCCGCGCAGGCCCAAAAATGGCCATATGTCAGGAGACTGGTCCCACGCCCAAAGAGCCAGCAGGGAAAACTATGCCTTGTTCTAAAGCTCTTTGGGAACCGCTTGCGTAGCCCCACACAAACTGGGGGCTGCAGGCTTTTCTCGCGCTTTCAGGCTCAAAACCACCCTTTCCCACTTGGCGCTGCGCCAGGCACAAAAATGGCCATATGTCTGGAGGTTGGTCCCACGCCCAAAGAGCTAGAAGGGAAAAGTATGCCTTGTTCTAAAGCTCTTCGGGAAACGCTTGCGTAGCCCCACACACCTGGGGGCTGCAGGCTTTCCTGCTCTCTTCAGCCTCAGAAGAACCCTTTCGCACTTCGCGCCGCGCCAGGCCCAAAAATGGCCATATGTCTGGAGACTGGTCCGACGCCCAAAGAGCCAGCAGGGAAAACTATACCTTGTTCTAAAGCTCTTTGGGAACCGCTTGCGTAGCCCCACACACCTGGGGGCTGCAGGCTTTCCTGCTGCCTTCAGCCTCAAAACAACCCTTTCCCACTTGGCGCTGCGCCAGGCACAAAAATGGCCATATATCTGGAGACTGGTCCCACGCCCAAAGAGCCAGCAGGGAAAACTATGCCTTGTTCTAAAGCTCTTTGGGAACCGCTTGCGTAGCCCCACACACCTGGGGGCTGCAGGCTTTCCTGCTCTCTTCAGCCTCAAAGAACCCTTTCCCACTTGGCGCCGCGCCAGGCTGAAAAAGGGCCATATCTCTGGAGACTGGTCCCATGCCCAAAGAGCCAGCAGGGAAAACTATGCCTTGTTCTAAAGCTCTTTGGGAACCGCTTGCGTAGCCCCACAGACCTGGGGGCTGCAGGCTTTCCTGCTCTCTTCAGCCTCAAAAGAAACCTTTCGCAATTGGCGCCGCGCTGGGCCCAAAAATGGCCATATGTCTGGAGTTTGGTCCCACGCCCAAAGAGCCAGCAGGGAAAACTATGCCTTGTTCTAAAGCTCTTTGGGAACCGCTTGCGTAGCCCCACAGACCTGGGGGCTGCAGGCTTTCCTGCTGCCTTCAGCCTCAAAACAACCCTTTCCCACTTGGTGCAGCGCCAGGCACAAAAATGGCCATATTTCTGGAGACTGGTCCCTTTCCCAAACAGCCAGCAGGGAAAACTATGCCTTGTTCTAAAGCTCTTTGGGAACCACTTGCGTGGCCCCACAGACCTGCGGGCTGCAGGCTTTCCTGCTGCCTTCAGCCTCAAAACCACCCTTTCCCACTTGGCGTCACGCCAGGCACAAAAATGGCCATATATCTGGAGACTGGTCCCACGCCCAAAGAGCCAGCAGGGAAAACTATGCCTTGTTCTAAAGCTCTTTGGGAACCGCTTGCGTAGCCCCACACAAACTGGGGGTTGCAGGCTTTCCTTCTGCCTTCAACCTCAGATGCACCCTTTTCCACATGGCGTCACACCAGGCACAAAAATGGCCATATGTCTGGAGGTTGGTCCCACGCCCAAAGAGCCAGCAGGGAAAACTATGCCTTGTTCTAAAGCTCTTTGGGAACGGCTTGCGTAGCCCCACACACCTGGGGGCTGCAGGCTTTCCTGCTGCCTTCAGCCTCAAAAGCACCCTTTCCCACTTGGCGCCGCGCCAGGCCCAAAAATGGCCATATGTCTGGAGACTGGTCCCACGCCCAAAGAGCCAGCACGGAAAACTATGCCTTGTTCTAAAGCTCTTTGGGAACCGCTTGCGTAGCCCCACACACCTGGGGGCTGCAGGCTTTCCTGCTGCCTTCAGACTCAAAACCACCCTTTCCCACTTGGCATCGCGCCAGGCCCAAAAATGGCCATATGTCTGGAGACTGGTCCCACGCCCAAAGAGCCAGCAGGGAAAACTATGCCTTGTTCTAAAGCTCTTTGGGAACCGCTTGCGTAGCCCCACACACCTGGGGGCTGCAGGCTTTCCTGCTGCCTTCAGCCTCAAAACCACCCTTTCCCACTTGGCGCCGCGCCAGGCCCAAAAATGGCCATATATCTGGAGTTTGGTCCCACGCCCAAAGAGCCAGCAGGGAAAACTATGCCTTGTTCTAAAGCTCTTTGGGAACCGCTTGCGTAGCCCCACACACCTGGGGGCTGCAGGCTTTCCTGCTGCCTTCAGCCTCAAAACCACCCTTTCCCACTTGGCGCCGCGCCAGGCCCAAAAATGGCCATATGTCTGCAGACTGGTCCCACGCCCAAAGAGCCAGCAGGGAAAACTATGCCTTGTTCTAAAGCTCTTTGGGAACCGCTTGCGTAGCCCCACAGAAACTGGGGGCTGCAGGCTTTTCTCGCGCTTTCAGCCTCAAAACCACCCTTTCTTACTTGGCCCCGCGCCAGGCACAAAAATGGCCATATGTCTGGAGACTGGTCCCTTTCCCAAAGAGCCAGCAGGGAAAACTATGCCTTGTTCTAAAGCTCTTTGGGAACCGCTTGCGTAGCCCCACACACCTGGGGGCTGCAGGCTTTCCTGCTGCCTTCAGACTCAAAACCACCCTTTCCCACTTGGCGCCGCGCCAGGCCCAAAAATGGCCATATGTCTGGAGACTGGTCCCACGCCCAAAGAGCCAGCAGGGAAAACTATGCCTTGTTCTAAAGCTCTTTGGGAACCGCTTGCGTAGCCCCACACACCTGGGGGCTGCAGGCTTTCCTGCTGCCTTCAGACTCAAAACCACCCTTTCCCACTTGGCATCGCGCCAGGCACAAAAATGGCCATATATCTGGAGTTTGATCCCACGCCCAAAGAGCCAGCAGGGAAAACTATGCCTTGTTCTAAAGCTCTTTGGGAACCTGTTGCGTAGCCCCACACACCTGGGGGCTGCAGGCTTTCCTGCTCTCTTCAGCCTCAAAAGAACCCTTTCGCACTTGGCTCCGCGCCAGGCATAAAAATGGCCATATGTCTGGAGATTGGTCCCACGCCCAAAGAGCCAGCAGGGAAAACTATGCCTTGTTCTAAAGCTCTTTGGGAACCGCTTGCGTAGCCCCACACAAAGTGGGGGCTGCAGGCTTTTCTCGCGCTTTCAGCCTCAAAACCACCCTTTCCCACTTGGCATCGCGCCAGGCACAAAAATGGCCATATTTCTGGAGACTGGTCCCAAGCCCAAAGAGCCAGCAGGGAAAACTATGCCTTGTTCTAAAGCTCTTTGGGAACCGCTTGCGTAGCCCCACACACCTGGGGACTGCAGGCTTTCCTGCTCTCTTCAGCCTCAGAAGAACCCTTTCGCACTTGGCGCCGCGCCAGGCTCAAAAATGGCCATATGTCTGGAGACTGGTCCGACGCCCAAAGAGCCAGCAGGGAAAACTATGCCTTGTTCTAAAGCTCTTTGGGAACCGCTTGCGTAGCCCCACACACCTGGGGGCTGCAGGCTTTCCTGCTGCCTTCAGCCTCAAAACAACCCTTTCCCACTTGGCGCTGCGCCAGGCACAAAAATGGCCATATATCTGGAGACTGGTCCCACGCCCAAAGAGCCAGCAGGGAAAACTATGCCTTGTTCTAAAGCTCTTTGGGAACCGCTTGCGTAGCCCCACACACCTGGGGACTGCAGGCTTTCCTGCTCTCTTCAGCCTCAAAGAACCCTTTCCCACTTGGCGCCGCGCCAGGCTGAAAAATGGCCATATCTCTGGAGACTGGTCCCACGCCCAAAGAGCCAGCAGGGAAAACTATGTCTTGTTCTAAAGCTCTTTGGGAACCGCTTGCGTAGCCCCACAGACCTGGGGGCTGCAGACTTTCCTGCTCTCTTCAGCCTCAAAAGAAACCTTTCGCAATTGGCGCCGCGCCAGGCCCAAAAATGGCCATATGTCTGGAGACTGGTCCCACGCCCAAAGAGCCAGCAGGGAAAACTATGCCTTGTTCTAAAGCTCTTTGGGAACCGCTTGCGTAGCCCCACACACCTGGGGGCTGCAGGCTTTCCTGCTGCCTTCAGCCTCAAAACCACCCTTTCCCACTTGGTGCAGCGCCAGGCACAAAAGTGGCCATATTTCTGGAGACTGGTCCCTTTCCCAAACAGCCAGCAGGGAAAACTATGCCTTGTTCTAAAGCTCTTTGGGAACCACTTGCGTGGCCCCACACAAACTGGGGGCTGCAGGCTTTCCTGCTGCCTTCAGCCTCAAAACCACCCTTTCCCACTTGGCGTTACGCCAGGCACAAAAATGGCCATATATCTGGAGACTGGTCCCACGCCCAAAGAGCCAGCAGGGAAAACTATGCCTTGTTCTAAAGCTCTTTGAGAACCGCTTGCGTAGCCCCACACAAACTGTGGGCTGCAGGCTTTCCTTCTGCCTTCAACCTCAGATGCACCCTTTTCCACATGGCGTCACGCCAGGCACAAAAATGGCCATATGTCTGGAGGTTTGTCCCACGCCCAAAGAGCCAGCAGGGAAAACTATGCCTTGTTCTAAAGCTCTTTGGGAACGGCTTGCGTAGCCCCACACACCTGGGGGCTGCAGGCTTTCCTGCTGCCTTCAGCCTCAAAAGCACCCTTTCCCACTTGGCGCCGCGCCAGGCCCAAAAATGGCCATATGTCTGCAGACTGGTCCCACGCCCAAAGAGCCAGCAGGGAAAACTATGCCTTGTTCTAAAGCTCTTTGGGAACCGCTTGCGTAGCCCCACACAAACTGGGGGCTGCAGGCTTTTCTCGCGCTTTCAGCCTCAAAACCACCCTTTCCCACTTGGCGCTGCGCCAGGCACAAAAATGGCCATATGTCTGGAGGTTGGTCCCACGCCCAAAGAGCTAGAAGGGAAAAGTATGCCTTGTTCTAAAGCTCTTCGGGAAACGCTTGCGTAGCCCCACAGACCTGGGGGCTGCAGGCTTTCCTGCTGCCTTCAGCCTCAAAACCACCCTTTCCCACTTGGCCCCGCACCAGGCCGAAAAATGGCCATATCTCTGGAGACTGGTCCCACGCCCAAAGAGCCAGCAGGGAAAACTATGCCTTGTTCTAAAGCTCTTTGGGAACCGCTTGCGTAGCCCCACACACCTGGGGGCTGCAGGCTTTCCTGCTGCCTTCAGCCTCAAAACCACCCTTTCCCACTTGGCATCGCGCCAGGCCCAAAAATGGCCATATATCTGGAGATTGGTCCCACGCCCAAAGAGCCAGCAGGGAAAACTATGCCTTGTTCTAAAGCTCTTTGGGAACCGCTTGCGTAGCCCCACACACCTGGGGGCTGCAGGCTTTCCTGCTGCCTTCAGACTCAAAACCCCCCTTTCCCACTTGGCGCTGCGCCGGGCCCAAAAATGGCCATATGTCTGGAGACTGGTCCCACGCCCAAAGAGCCAGCAGGGAAAACTATGCCTTGTTCTAAAGCTCTTTGGGAACCGCTTGCGTAGCCCCACACACCTGGGGGCTGCAGGCTTTCCTGCTCTCTTCAGCCTCAAAACCACCCTTTCCCACTTGGCGCCGCACCAGGCCCAAAAATGGCCATATATCTGGAGACTGGTCCCACGCCCAAAGAGCCAGCAGGGAAAACTATGCCTTGTTCTAAAGCTCTTTGGGAACCGTTTGCGTAGCCCCACAAACCTGGGGGCTGCAGGATTTCCTGCTGCCTTCAGCCTCAAAAGCACCCTTTCCCACTTGGCGCCGCGCCAGGCCCAAAAATGGCCATATGTCTGGAGACTGGTCCCACGCCCAAAGAGCCAGCAGGGAAAACTATGCCTTGTTCTAAAGCTCTTTGGGAACCGCTTGCGTAGCCCCACACACCTGTAGGCTGCACGCTTTCCTGCTGCCTTCAGACTCAAAACCACCCTTTTCCACATGGCGTCACGCCAGGCACAAAAATGGCCATATGTCTGGAGGTTGGTCCCACGCCCAAAGAGCCAGCAGGGAAAACTATGCCTTGTTCTAAAGCTCTTTGGGAACCGCTTGCGTAGCCCCACACACCTGGGGGCTGCAGGCTTTCCTGCTGCCTTCAGCCTCAAAACAACCCTTTTCCACATGGCGTCAGCCAGGCCCAAAAATGGCCATATGTCTGGAGACTGGTCCCACGCCCAAAGAGCCAGCAGGGAAAACTATGCCTTCTTCTAAAGCTCTTTGGGAACCGCTTGCGTAGCCCCACACACCTGGGGGCTGCAGGCTTTCCTGCTCTCTTCAGCCTCAAAAGAACCCTTTCCCACTTGGCTCCGCGCCAGGCCCAAAAATGGCCATATGTCTGGAGACTGGTCCCACGCCCAAAGAGCCAGCAGGGAAAACTATGCCTTCTTCTAAAGCTCTTTGGGAACCGCTTGCGTAGCCCCACACACCTGGGGGCTGCAGGCTTTCCTGCTGCCTTCAGCCTCAAAAGAACCCTTTTCCACATGGCGTCAGCCAGGCACAAAAATGGCCATATGTCTGGAGACTGGTCCCACGCCCAAAGAGCCAGCAGGGAAAACTATGCCTTCTTCTAAAGCTCTTTGGGAACCGCTTGCGTAGCCCCACAGACCTGGGGGCTGCAGGCTTTTCTCGCGCTTTCAGCCTCAAAACCACCCTTTCCCACTTGGCATCGCGCCAGGCCCAAAAATGGCCATATATCTGGAGTTTGGTCCCACGCACAAAGAGCCAGCAGGGAAAACTATGCCTTGTTCTAAAGCTCTTTGGGAACCTCTTGCGTAGCCCCACACACCTGGGGGCTGCAGGCTTTCCTGCTTACTTCAGCCTCAAAAGAACCCTTTCCCACTTGGCGCTGCGCCAGGCACAAAAATGGCCATATGTCTGGAGACTGGTCCCACGCCCAAAGAGCCAGCAGGGAAAACTATGCCTTGTTCTAAAGCTCTTTGGGAACCGCTTGCGTGGCCCCACAGACCTGCGGGCTACAGGCTTTCCTGCTGCCTTCAGACTCAAAACCACCCTTTCCCACTTGGCCCCGCGCCAGGCCCAAAAATGGCCATATATCTGGAGACTGGTCCCATGCCCAAAGAGCCAGCAGGGAAAACTATGCCTTGTTCTAAAGCTCTTTGGGAACCGCTTGCGTAGCCCCACCGACCTGCGGGCTGCAGTCTTTCCTGCTGCCTTCAGCCTCAAAACCACCCTTTCCCACTTGGCGCTGCGCCAGGCCCAAAAATGGCCATATGTCTGGAGGTTGGTCCCACGCCAAAGAGCCAGCAGGGAAAACTATGCCTTGTTCTAAAGCTCTTTGGGAACGGCTTGCGTAGCCCCACACACCTGGGGGCTGCAGGCTTTCCTGCTGCCTTCAGACTCAAAACCACCCTTTCCCACTTGGCCCCGCGCCAGGCCCAAAAATGGCCATATATCTGGAGACTGGTCCCACGCCCTAAGAGCCAGCAGGGAAAACTATGCCTTGTTCTAAAGCTCTTTGGGAACCGCTTGCGTGGCCCCACAGACCTGCGGGCTGCCGGCTTTCCTGCTCCCTTCAACCTCAGAAGCACCCTTTTCCACATGGCGTCACGCCAGGCCCAAAAATGGCCATATGTCTGGAGACTGGTCCCACGCCCAAAGAGCCAGCAGGGAAAACTATGCCTTGTTCTAAAGCTCTTTGGGAACCGCTTGCGTAGCCCCACACACCTGGGGGCTGCAGTCTTTCCTGCTCTCTTCAGCCTCAAAAGAAACCTTTCTCAATTGGCGCCGCGCCAGGCCCAAAAATGGCCATATGTCTGGAGATTGGTCCCACGCCCAAAGAGCCAGCAGGGAAAACTATGCCTTGTTCTAAAGCTCTTTGGGAACCGCTTGTGTGGCCCCACACACCTGGGGGCTGCAGGCTTTCCTGCTGCCTTCAGCCTCAAAACCACCCTTTCCCACATGACGTCACGCCAGGCACAAAAATGGCCATATGTCTGGAGACTGGTCCCACGCCCAAAGAGCCAGCAGGGAAAACTATGCCTTGTTCTAAAGCTCTTTGGGAACCGCTTGCGTAACCCCACACAAACTGGGGGCTGCAGGCTTTTCTCGTGCTTTCAGCCTCAAAACCACCCTTTCCCACTTGGCGCCGCGCCAGGCACAAAAATGGCCATATGTCTGGAGACTGGTCCCTTTCCCAAAGAGCCAGCAGGGAAAACTATGCCTTGTTCTAAAGCTCTTTGGGAACCGCTTGCGTGGCCCCACAGACCTGCGGGCTGCAGGCTTTCCTGCTGCCTTCAGCCTCAAAACCACCCTTTCCCACTTGGCGTCATGCCAGGCACAAAAATGGCCATATGTCTGGAGGTTGGTCCCACGCCCAAAGAGCCAGCAGGGAAAACTATGCCTTGCTCTAAAGCTCTTTGGGAACCGCTTGCGTAGCCCCACACACCTGGGGGCTGCAGGCTTTCCTGCTCTCTTCAGCCTCAAAAGCACCCTTTCCCACATGGCGTCACGCCAGGCACAAAAATGGCCATATGTCTGGAGACTGGTCCCACGCCCAAAGAGCCAGCAGGGAAAACTATGCCTTGTTCTAAAGCTCTTTGGGAACCGCTTGCGTAGCCCAACACACCTGGGGGCTGCAGGCTTTCCTGCTGCCTTCAGCCTCAAAACCACCCTTTCCCACATGGCGTCACGCCAGGCACAAAAATGGCCATATGTCTGGAGGTTGGTCCCACGCCCAAAGAGCCAGCAGGGAAAACTATGCCTTGTTCTAAAGCTCTTGGGGCACCGCTTGCGTAGCCCCACACACCTGGGGGCTGCAGGCTTTCCTGCTCTCTTCAGCCTCAAAAGAAACCTTTCGCAATTGGCGCCGCGCCAGGCTGAAAAATGGCCATATGTCTGGAGACTGGTCTCACGCCCAAAGAGCCAGCAGGGAAAACTATGCCTTGTTCTAAAGCTCTTTGGGAACCGCTTGCGTAGCCCCACACACCTGGGGGCTGCAGGCTTTCCTGCTGCCTTCAGCCTCAAAACCACCCTTTCCCACTTGGTGCAGCGCCAGGCACAAAAATGGCCATATTTCTGGAGACTGGTCCCTTTCCCAAAGAGCCAGCAGGGAAAACTATGCCTTGTTCTAAAGCTCTTGGGGCACCACTTGCGTGGCCCCACAGACCTGCGGGCTGCAGGCTTTCCTGCTGCCTTCAGCCTCAAAACCACCCTTTCCCACTTGGCGTCACGCCAGGCACAAAAATGGCCATATATCTGGAGACTGGTCTCAAGCCCAAAGAGCCAGCAGGGAAAACTATGCCTTGTTCTAAAGCTCTTTGGGAACGGCTTGCGTAGCCCCACACACCTGGGGGCTGCAGGCTTTCCTGCTGCCTTCAGCCTCAAAACCACCCTTTCCCACTTGGCGCCGCGCCAGGCCCAAAAATGGCCATATGTCTGCAGACTGGTCCCACGCCCAAAGAGCCAGCAGGGAAAACTATGCCTTGTTCTAAAGCTCTTTGGGAACCGCTTGCGTAGCCCCACACAAACTGGGGGCTGCAGGCTTTTCTCGCGCTTTCAGCCTCAAAACCACCCTTTCCCACTTGGCGCTGCGCCAGGCACAAAAATGGCCATATGTCTGGAGGTTGGTCCCACGCCCAAAGAGCTAGAAGGGAAAAGTATGCCTTGTTCTAAAGCTCTTCGGGAAACGCTTGCGTAGCCCCACACACCTGGGGGCTGCAGGCTTTCCTGCTGCCTTCAGCCTCAAAACCACCCTTTCCCACTTTGCCCCGCGCCAGGCCGAAAAATGGCCATATCTCTGGAGACTGGTCCCACGCCCAAAGAGCCAGCAGGGAAAACTATGCCTTGTTCTAAAGCTCTTTGGGAACCGCTTGCGTAGCCCCACACACCTGGGGGCTGCAGGCTTTCCTGCTGCCTTCAGACTCAAAACCACCCTTTCCCACTTGGCATCGCGCCAGGCCCAAAAATGGCCATATATCTGGAGTTTGGTCCCACGCCCAAAGAGCCAGCAGGGAAAACTATGCCTTGTTCTAAAGCTCTTTGGGAACCGCTTGCGTAGCCACACACACCTGGGGGCTGCAGGCTTTCCTGCTGCCTTCAGCCTCAAAACCCCCCTTTCCCACTTGGCGCTGCGCCAGGCCCAAAAATGGCCATATGTCTGGAGATTGGTCCCACGCCCAAAGAGCCAGCAGGGAAAACTATGCCTTGTTCTAAAGCTCTTTGGGAACCGCTTGCGTAGCCCAACACACCTGGGGGCTGCAGGCTTTCCTGCTGCCTTCAGCCTCAAAACCACCCTTTCCCACATGGCGTCACGCCAGGCACAAAAATGGCCATATGTCTGGAGGTTGGTCCCACGCCCAAAGAGCCAGCAGGGAAAACTATGCCTTGTTCTAAAGCTCTTGGGGCACCGCTTGCGTAGCCCCACACACCTGGGGGCTGCAGGCTTTTCTCGCGCTTTCAGCCTCAAAACCACCCTTTCCCACTTGGCATCGCGCCAGGCCCAAAAATGGCCATATATCTGGAGTTTGGTCCCACGCACAAAGAGCCAGCAGGGAAAACTATGCCTTGTTCTAAAGCTCTTTGGGAACCTCTTGCGTAGCCCCACACACCTGGGGGCTGCAGGCTTTCCTGCTTACTTCAGCCTCAAAAGAACCCTTTCCCACTTGGCTCCGCGCCAGGCCCAAAAATGGCCATATATCTGGAGACTGGTCCCACGCCCAAAGAGCCAGCAGGGAAAACTATGCCTTGTTCTAAAGCTCTTTGGGAACCGCTTGCGTGGCCCCACAGACCTGCGGGTACAGGCTTTCCTGCTGCCTTCAACCTCAGAACAACCCTTTTCCACATGGCGTCACGCCAGGCACAAAAATGGCCATATGTCTGGAGATTGGTCCCACGCCCAAAGAGCCAGCAGGGAAAACTATGCCTTGTTCTAAAGCTCTTTGGGAACGGCTTGCGTAGCCCCACACACCTGGGGGCTGCAGGCTTTCCTGCTGCCTTCAGCCTCAAAACCACCCTTTCCCACTTGGCGTCGCTCCAGGCCCAAAAATGGCCATATGTCTGGAGACTGGTCCCACGCCCAAAGAGCCAGCAGGGAAAATTATGCCTTGTTCTAAAGCTCTTTGGGAACCGCTTGCGTAGCCCCACACACCTGGGGGCTGCAGGCTTTCCTGCTGCCTTCAGCCTCAAAACCACCCTTTCTTACTTGGCCCCGCGCCAGGCACAAAAATGGCCATATTTCTGGAGACTGGTCCCATGCCCAAAGAGCCAGCAGGGAAAACTATGCCTTGTTCTAAAGCTCTTTGGGAACCGCTTGCGTAGCCCCACACACCTGGGGGCTGCAGGCTTTCCTGCTGCCTTCAGACTCAAAACCACCCTTTCCCACTTGGCCCCGCGCCAGGCCCAAAAATGGCCATATATCTGGAGACTGGTCCCATGCCCAAAGAGCCAGCAGGGAAAACTATGCCTTGTTCTAAAGCTCTTTGGGAACCGCTTGCGTAGCCCCACAGACCTGCGGGCTGCAGGCTTTCCTGCTGCCTTCAGACTCAAAACCACCCTTTCCCACTTGGCGCTGCGCCAGGCCCAAAAATGGCCATATGTCTGGAGGTTGGTCCCACGCCAAAGAGCCAGCAGGGAAAACTATGCCTTGTTCTAAAGCTCTTTGGGAACGGCTTGCGTAGCCCCACACACCTGGGGGCTGCAGGCTTTCCTGCTGCCTTCAGACTCAAAACCACCCTTTCCCACTTGGCCCCGCGCCAGGCCCAAAAATGGCCATATATCTGGAGACTGGTCCCACGCCCAAAGAGCCAGCAGGGAAAACTATGCCTTGTTCTAAAGCTCTTTGGGAACCGCTTGCGTAGCTCCACAGACCTGCGGGCTGCAGGCTTTCCTGCTCCCTTCAACCTCAGAAGCACCCTTTTCCACATGGCGTCACGCCAGGCCCAAAAATGGCCATATGTCTGGAGACTGGTCCCACGCCCAAAGAGCCAGCAGGGAAAACTATGCCTTGTTCTAAAGCTCTTTGGGAACCGCTTGCGTAGCCCCACACACCTGGGGGCTGCAGTCTTTCCTGCTCTCTTCAGCCTCAAAAGAAACCTTTCGCAATTGGCGCCGCGCCAGGCCCAAAAATGGCCATATGTCTGGAGATTGGTCCCACGCCCAAAGAGCCAGCAGGGAAAACTATGCCTTGTTCTAAAGCTCTTTGGGAACCGCTTGCGTAGCCCCACACAAACTGGGGGCTGCAGGCTTTTCTCGTGCTTTCAGCCTCAAAACCACCCTTTCCCACTTGGCGCCGCGCCAGGCACAAAAATGGCCATATGTCTGGAGACTGGTCCCTTTCCCAAAGAGCCAGCAGGGAAAACTATGCCTTGTTCTAAAGCTCTTTTGGAACCGCTTGCGTGGCCCCACAGACCTGGGGGCTGCAGGCTTTCCTGCTGCCTTCAGCCTCAAAACCACGCTTTCCCACTTGGCGTCACGCCAGGCACAAAAATGGCCATATGTCTGGAGGTTGGTCCCACGCCCAAAGAGCCAGCAGGGAAAACTATGCCTTGCTCTAAAGCTCTTTGGGAACCGCTTGCGTAGCCCCACACACCTGGGGGCTGCAGGCTTTCCTGCTCTCTTCAGCCTCAAAAGCACCCTTTCCCACTTGGCGCCGCGCCAGGCCCAAAAATGGCCATATGTCTGGAGACTGGTCCCACGCCCAAAGAGCCAGCAGGGAAAACTATGCCTTGTTCTAAAGCTCTTTGGGAACCGCTTGCGTAGCCCCACACACCTGGGGGCTGCAGGCTTTCCTGCTGCCTTCAGCCTCAAAACCACCCTTTCCCACATGGCGTCACGCCAGGCACAAAAATGGCCATATGTCTGGAGACTGGTCCCACGCCCAAAGAGCCAGCAGGGAAAACTATGCCTTGTTCTAAAGCTCTTTGGGAACCGCTTGCGTAGCCCAACACACCTGGGGGCTGCAGGCTTTCCTGCTGCCTTCAGACTCAAAAACACCCTTTCCCACATGGCGTCACTCCAGGCACAAAAATGGCCATATGTCTGGAGGTTGGTCCCACGCCCAAAGAGCCAGCAGGGAAAACTATGCCTTGTTCTAAAGCTCTTTGGGAACCGCTTGCGTAGCCCCACACACCTGGGGGCTGCAGGCTTTCCTGCTGCCTTCAGCCTCAAAACCACCCTTTTCCACATGGCGTCAGCCAGGCACAAAAATGGCCATATGTCTGCAGACTGGTCCCACGCCCAAAGAGCCAGCAGGGAAAACTATGCCTTCTTCTAAAGCTCTTTGGGAACCGCTTGCGTAGCCCCACACACCTGGGGGCTGCAGGCTTTCCTGCTGCCTTCAGCCTCAAAACCACCCTTTCCCACTTGGCGCTGCGCCAGGCACAAAAATGGCCATATGTCTGGAGGTTGGTCCCACGCCCAAAGAGCCAGCAGGGAAAACTATGCCTTGTTCTAAAGCTCTTCGGGAAACGCTTGCGTAGCCCCACACACCTGGGGGCTGCAGGCTTTCCTGCTCTCTTCAGCCTCAGAAGAACCCTTTCGCACTTGGCGCCGCGCCAGGCCCAAAAATGGCCATATGTCTGAAGATTGGTCCCACGCCCAAAGAGCCAGCAGGGAAAACTATGCCTTGTTCTAAAGCTCTTTGGGAACCGCTTGCGTAGCCCCACACACCTGGGGGCTGCAGGCTTTCCTGCTGCCTTCAGCCTCAAAACAACCCTTTCCCACTTGGCGCTGCGCCAGGCACAAAAATGGCCATATATCTGGAGACTGGTCCCACGCCCAAAGAGCCAGCAGGGAAAACTATGCCTTGTTCTAAAGCTCTTTGGGAACCGCTTGCGTAGCCCCACACACCTGGGGGCTGCAGGCTTTCCTGCTCTCTTCAGCCTCAAAGAACCCTTTCCCACTTGGCGCCGCAGCAGGCCCAAAAATGGCCATATGTCTGGAGACTGGTCCCACGCCCAAAGAGCCAGCAGGGAAAACTATGCCTTGTTCTAAAGCTCTTTGGGAACCGCTTGCGTAGCCCCACACACCTGGGGGCTGCAGGCTTTCCTGCTCTCTTCAGCCTCAAAAGAAACCTTTCGCAATTGGCGCCGCGCCAGGCCCAAAAATGGCCATATGTCTGGAGACTGGTCCCACGCCCAAAGAGCCAGCAGGGAAAACTATGCCTTGTTCTAAAGCTCTTTGGGAACCGCTTGCGTAGCCCCACAGACCTGGGGGCTGCAGGCTTTCCTGCTGCCTTCAGCCTCAAAACCACCCTTTCCCACTTGGTGCAGCGCCAGGCACATAAATGGCCATATTTCTGGAGACTGGTCCCTTTCCCAAAGAGCCAGCAGGGAAAAGTATGCCTTGTTCTAAAGCTCTTTGGGAACCACTTGCGTGGCCCCACAGACCTGCGGGCTGCAGGCTTTCCTGCTGCCTTCAGCCTCAAAACCACCCTTTCCCACTTCGCCCCGCGCCAGGCCGAAAAATGGCCATATCTCTGGAGACTGGTCTCACGCCCAAAGAGCCAGCAGGGAAAACTATGCCTTGTTCTAAAGCTCTTTGGGAACCGATTGCGTAGCCCCACAGACCTGCGGGCTGCAGGCTTTCCTGCTGCCTTCAGACTCAAAACCACCCTTTCCAACTTGGCATCGCGCCAGGCCCAAAAATGGCCATATGTCTGGAGTTTGGTCCCACGCCCAAAGAGCCAGCAGGGAAAACTATGCCTTGTTCTAAAGCTCTTTGGGAACCGCTTGCGTAGCCACATATACCTGGGGGCTGCAGGCTTTCCTGCTGCCTTCAGCCTCAAAACGACCCTTTCCCACTTGGCGCTGCGCCAGGCCCAAAAATGGCCATATGTCTGGAGATTGGTAACACGCCCAAAGAGCCAGCAGGGAAAACTATGCCTTGTTCTAAAGCTCTTTGGGAACCGCTTGCGTAGCCCAACACACCTGGGGGCTGCAGGCTTTCCTGCTGCCTTCAGCCTCAAAACCACCCTTTCCCACTTGGCCCCGCGCCAGGCCCAAAAATGGCCATATGTCTAGAGGTTGGTCCCACGCCCAAAGAGCCAGCAGGGAAAACTATGCCTTGTTCTAAAGCTCTTGGGGCACCGCTTGCGTAGCCCCACACACCTGGGGGCTGCAGGCTTTCCTGCTGCCTTCAGCCTCAAAACCACCCTTTTCCACATGGCGTCAGCCAGGCACAAAAATGGCCATATGTCTGCAGACTGGTCCCACGCCCAAAGAGCCAGCAGGGAAAACTATGCCTTGTTCTAAAGCTCTTTGGGAACCGCTTGCGTAGCCCCACACAAACTGGGGGCTGCAGGCTTTCCTGCTGCCTTCAGCCTCAAAACCACCCTTTCCCACTTGGCGCTGCGCCAGGCACAAAAATGGCCATATGTCTGGAGGTTGGTCCCACGCCCAAAGAGCTAGAAGGGAAAAGTATGCCTTGTTCTAAAGCTCTTTGGGAACCGCTTGCGTAGCCCCACACACCTGGGGGCTGCAGGCTTTCCTGCTCTCTTCAGCCTCAGAAGAACCCTTTCGCACTTGGCGCCGCGCCAGGCCCAAAAATGGCCATATGTCTGAAGATTGGTCCCACGCCCAAAGAGCCAGCAGGGAAAACTATGCCTTGTTCTAAAGCTCTTTGGGAACCGCTTGCGTAGCCCCACACACCTGGGGGCTGCAGGCTTTCCTGCTCTCTTCAGCCTCAAAAGAAACCTTTCGCAATTGGCGCCGCGCCAGGCCCAAAAATGGCCATATGTCTGGAGACTGGTCCCACGCCCAAAGAGCCAGCAGGGAAAACTATGCCTTGTTCTAAAGCTCTTTGGGAACCGCTTGCGTAGCCCCACAGACCTGGGGGCTGCAGGCTTTCCTGCTGCCTTCAGCCTCAAAACCACCCTTTCCCACTTGGTGCAGCGCCAGGCACATAAATGGCCATATTTCTGGACACTGGTCCCTTTCCCAAAGAGCCAGCAGGGAAAACTATGCCTTGTTCTAAAGCTCTTTGGGAACGGCTTGCGTAGCCCCACACACCTGGGGGCTGCAGGCTTTCCTGCTGCCTTCAGCCTCAAAACCACCCTTTCCCACTTGGCGCCGCGCCAGGCCCAAAAATGGCCATATGTCTGCAGACTGGTCCCACGCCCAAAGAGCTAGAAGGGAAAAGTATGCCTTGTTCTAAAGCTCTTCGGGAAACGCTTGCGTAGCCCCACACACCTGTAGGCTGCAGGCTTTCCTGCTGCCTTCAGCCTCAAAACCACCCTTTCCCACTTCGCCCCGCGCCAGGCCGAAAAATGGCCATATCTCTGGAGACTGGTCCCACGCCCAAAGAGCCAGCAGGGAAAACTATGCCTTGTTCTAAAGCTCTTTGGGAACCGCTTGCGTAGCCCCACAGACCTGGGGTCTGCAGGCTTTCCTGCTGCCTTCAGATTCAAAACCACCCTTTCCCACTTGGCATGGCGCCAGGCCCAAAAATGGCCATATATCTGGAGTTTGGTCCCACGCCCAAAGAGCCAGCAGGGAAAAGTATGCCTTGTTCTAAAGCTCTTTGGGAACCGCTTGCGTAGCCCCACAGACCTGGGGGCTGCAGGCTTTCCTGCTGCCTTCAGCCTCAAAACCCCCCTTTCCCACTTGGCGCTGCGCCAGGCCCAAAAATGGCCATATGTCTGGAGATTGGTCCCACGCCCAAAGAGCCAGCAGGGAAAACTATGCCTTGTTCTAAAGCTCTTTGGGAACCGCTTGCGTAGCCCCACACACCTGGGGGCTGCAGGCTTTCCTGCTCTCTTCAGCCTCAAAACCACCCTTTCCCACTTGGCGCCGCACCAGGCCCAAAAATGGCCATATATCTGGAGACTGGTCCCACGCCCAAAGAGCCAGCAGGGAAAACTATGCCTTGTTCTAAAGCTCTTTGGGAACCGTTTGCGTAGCCCCACAAACCTGGGGGCTGCAGGCTTTCCTGCTGCCTTCAGCCTCAAAAGCACCCTTTTCCACATGGCGTCACGCCAGGCACAAAGATGGCCATATGTCTGGAGGTTGGTCCCACGCCCAAAGAGCCAGCAGGGAAAACTATGCCTTGTTCTAAAGCTCTTTGGGAACCGCTTGCGTAGCCCCACACACCTGGGGGCTGCAGGCTTTCCTGCTACCTTCAGCCTCAAAACAACACTTTTCCACATGGCGTCAGCCAGGCACAAAAATGGCCATATGTCTGGAGACTGGTCCCACGCCCAAAGAGCCAGCAGGGAAAACTATGCCTTGTTCTAAAGCTCTTTGGGAACCGCTTGCGTAGCCCCACAGAAACTGGGGGCTGCAGGCTTTTCTCGCGCTTTCAGCCTCAAAACCACCCTTTCCCACTTGGCATCGCGCCAGGCCCAAAAATGGCCATATATCTGGAGACTGGTCCCACGCCCAAAGAGCCAGCAGGGAAAACTATGCCTTGTTCTAAAGCTCTTTGGGAACCGCTTGCGTAGCCCCACACACCTGGGGGCTGCAGGCTTTCCTGCTGCCTTCAGCCTCAAAACCACCCTTTCCCACTTGGCCCCGCGCCAGGCACATAAATGGCCATATTTCTGGAGACTGGTCCCTTTCCCAAAGAGCCAGCAGGGAAAACTATGCCTTGTTCTAAAGCTCTTTGGGAACCACTTGCGTGGCCCCACAGACCTGCGGGCTGCAGGCTTTCCTGCTGCCTTCAGCCTCAAAACCACCCTTTCCCACTTGGCGTCACGCCAGGCACAAAAATGGCCATATATCTGGAGACTGGTCTCACGCCCAAAGAGCCAGCAGGGAAAACTATGCCTTGTTCTAAAGCTCTTTGGGAACGGCTTGCGTAGCCCCACACACCTGGGGGCTGCAGGCTTTCCTGCTGCCTTCAGCCTCAAAACTACCCTTTCCCACTTGGCGCTGCGCCAGGCCCAAAAATGGCCATATGTCTGCAGACTGGTCCCACGCCCAAAGAGCCAGCAGGGAAAACTATGCCTTGTTCTAAAGCTCTTTGGGAACCGCTTGCGTAGCCCCACACAAACTGGGGGCTGCAGGCTTTTCTCGCGCTTTCAGCCTCAAAACCACCCTTTCCCACTTGGCGCTGCGCCAGGCACAAAAATGGCCATATGTCTGGAGGTTGGTCCCACGCCCAAAGAGCTAGAAGGGAAAAGTATGCCTTGTTCTAAAGCTCTTCGGGAAACGCTTGCGTAGCCCCACACACCTGTAGGCTGCAGGCTTTCCTGCTGCCTTCAGCCTCAAAACCACCCTTTCCCACTTCGCCCCGCGCCAGGCCGAAAAATGGCCATATCTCTGGAGACTGGTCCCACGCCCAAAGAGCCAGCAGGGAAAACTATGCCTTGTTCTAAAGCTCTTTGGGAACCGCTTGCGTAGCCCCACACACCTGGGGGCTGCAGGCTTTCCTGCTGCCTTCAGACTCAAAACCACCCTTTCCCACTTGGCATCGCGCCAGGCCCAAAAATGGCCATATATCTGGAGTTTGGTCCCACGCCCAAAGAGCCAGCAGGGAAAACTATGCCTTGTTCTAAAGCTCTTTGGGAACCGCTTGCGTAGCCACACACACCTGGGGGCTGCAGGCTTTCCTGCTGCCTTCAGCCTCAAAACCCCCCTTTCCCACTTGGCGCTGCGCCAGGCCCAAAAATGGCCATATGTCTGGAGATTGGTCCCACGCCCAAAGAGCCAGCAGGGAAAACTATGCCTTGTTCTAAAGCTCTTTGGGAACCGCTTGCGTAGCCCCACACACCTGGGGGCTGCAGGCTTTCCTGCTCTCTTCAGCCTCAAAACCACCCTTTCCCACTTGGCGCCGCACCAGGCCCAAAAATGGCCATATATCTGGAGACTGGTCCCACGCCCAAAGAGCCAGCAGGGAAAACTATGCCTTGTTCTAAAGCTCTTTGGGAACCGTTTGCGTAGCCCCACAAACCTGGGGGCTGCAGGCTTTCCTGCTCTCTTCAGCCTCAAAAGCACCCTTTCCCACTTGGCGCCGCGCCAGGCCCAAAAATGGCCATATGTTTGGAGACTGGTCCCACGCCCAAAGAGCCAGCAGGGAAAACTATGCCTTGTTCTAAAGCTCTTTGGGAACCGCTTGCGTAGCCCCACACACCTGAGGGCTGCAGGCTTTCCAGCTGCCTTCAGACTCAAAACCACCCTTTCCCACTTGGTGCAGCGCCAGGCCCAAAAATGGCCATATATCTGGAGACTGGTCCCACGCCCAAAGAGCCAGCAGGGAAAACTATGCCTTGTTCTAAAGCTCTTTGGGAACGGCTTGCGTAGCCCCACACACCTGGGGGCTGCAGGCTTTCCTGCTGCCTTCAGCCTCAAAACCACCCTTTCCCACTTGGCGCCGCGCCAGGCCCAAAAATGGCCATATGTCTGCAGACTGGTCCCACGCCCAAAGAGCCAGCAGGGAAAACTATGCCTTGTTCTAAAGCTCTTTGGGAACCGCTTGCGTAGCCCCACACAAACTGGGGGCTGCAGGCTTTTCTCGCGCTTTCAGCCTCAAAACCACCCTTTCCCACTTGGCGCTGCGCCAGGCACAAAAATGGCCATATGTCTGGAGGTTGGTCCCACGCCCAAAGAGCTAGAAGGGAAAAGTATGCCTTGTTCTAAAGCTCTTCGGGAAACGCTTGCGTAGCCCCACACACCTGGGGGCTGCAGGCTTTCCTGCTGCCTTCAGCCTCAAAACCACCCTTTCCCACTTCGCCCCGCGCCAGGCCGAAAAATGGCCATATCTCTGGAGACTGGTCCCACGCCCAAAGAGCCAGCAGGGAAAACTATGCCTTGTTCTAAAGCTCTTTGGGAACCGCTTGCGTAGCCCCACACACCTGGGGGCTGCAGGCTTTCCTGCTGCCTTCAGACTCAAAACCACCCTTTCCCACTTGGCATCGCGCCAGGCCCAAAAATGGCCATATATCTGGAGTTTGGTCCCACGCCCAAAGAGCCAGCAGGGAAAACTATGCCTTGTTCTAAAGCTCTTTGGGAACCGCTTGCGTAGCCACACACACCTGGGGGCTGCAGGCTTTCCTGCAGCCTTCAGCCTCAAAACCCCCCTTTCCCACTTGGCGCTGCGCCAGGCCCAAAAATGGCCATATGTCTGGAGATTGGTCCCACGCCCAAAGAGCCAGCAGGGAAAACTATGCCTTGTTCTAAAGCTCTTTGGGAACCGCTTGCGTAGCCCCACACACCTGGGGGCTGCAGGCTTTCCTGCTCTCTTCAGCCTCAAAACCACCCTTTCCCACTTGGCGCCGCACCAGGCCCAAAAATGGCCATATATCTGGAGACTGGTCCCACGCCCAAAGAGCCAGCAGGGAAAACTATGCCTTGTTCTAAAGCTCTTTGGGAACCGTTTGCGTAGCCCCACAAACCTGGGGGCTGCAGGCTTTCCTGCTCTCTTCAGCCTCAAAAGCACCCTTTCCCACTTGGCGCCGCGCCAGGCCCAAAAATGGCCATATGTTTGGAGACTGGTCCCACGCCCAAAGAGCCAGCAGGGAAAACTATGCCTTGTTCTAAAGCTCTTTGGGAACCGCTTGCGTAGCCCCACACACCTGAGGGCTGCAGGCTTTCCAGCTGCCTTCAGACTCAAAACCACCCTTTCCCACTTGGTGCAGCGCCAGGCCCAAAAATGGCCATATATCTGGAGACTGGTCCCACGCCCAAAGAGCCAGCAGGGAAAACTATGCCTTGTTCTAAAGCTCTTTGGGAACGGCTTGCGTAGCCCCACACACCTGGGGGCTGCAGGCTTTCCTGCTGCCTTCAGCCTCAAAACCACCCTTTCCCACTTGGTGCAGCGCCAGGCACATAAATGGCCATATTTCTGGAGACTGGTCCCTTTCCCAAAGAGCCAGCAGGGAAAACTATGCCTTGTTCTAAAGCTCTTTGGGAACCACTTGCGTGGCCCCACAGACCTGCGGGCTGCAGGCTTTCCTGCTGCCTTCAGCCTCAAAACCACCCTTTCCCACTTGGCGTCACGCCAGGCACAAAAATGGCCATATATCTGGAGACTGGTCTCACGCCCAAAGAGCCAGCAGGGAAAACTATGCCTTGTTCTAAAGCTCTTTGGGAACGGCTTGCGTAGCCCCACACACCTGGGGGCTGCAGGCTTTCCTGCTGCCTTCAGCCTCAAAACCACCCTTTCCCACTTGGCGCCGTGCCAGGCCCAAAAATGGCCATATGTCTGCAGACTGGTCCCACGCCCAAAGAGCCAGCAGGGAAAACTATGCCTTGTTCTAAAGCTCTTTGGGAACCGCTTGCGTAGCCCCACACAAACTGGGGGCTGCAGGCTTTTCTCGCGCTTTCAGCCTCAAAACCACCCTTTCCCACTTGGCGCTGCGCCAGGCACAAAAATGGCCATATGTCTGGAGGTTGGTCCCACGCCCAAAGAGCTAGAAGGGAAAAGTATGCCTTGTTCTAAAGCTCTTCGGGAAACGCTTGCGTAGCCCCACACACCTGTAGGCTGCAGGCTTTCCTGCTGCCTTCAGCCTCAAAACCACCCTTTCACACTTCGCCCCGCGCCAGGCCCAAAAATGGCCATATGTCTGGAGATTGGTCCCACGCCCAAAGAGCCAGCAGGGAAAACTATGCCTTGTTCTAAAGCTCTTTGGGAACCGCTTGCGTAGCCCCACACACCTGGGGGCTGCAGGCTTTCCTGCTCTCTTCAGCCTCAAAACCACCCTTTCCCACTTGGCGCCGCACCAGGCCCAAAAATGGCCATATATCTGGAGACTGGTCCCACGCCCAAAGAGCCAGCAGGGAAAACTATGCCTTGTTCTAAAGCTCTTTGGGAACCGTTTGCGTAGCCCCACAAACCTGGGGGCTGCAGGCTTTCCTGCTCTCTTCAGCCTCAAAAGCACCCTTTCCCACTTGGCGCCGCGCCAGGCCCAAAAATGGCCATATGTTTGGAGACTTGTCCCACGCCCAAAGAGCCAGCAGGGAAAACTATGCCTTGTTTTAAAGCTCTTTGGAAACGGCTTCCGTAGCCCCACACACCTGGGGGCTGCAGGCTTTCCTGCTGCCTTCAGCCTCAAAACCACCCTTTCCCACTTGGCCCCGCGCCAGGCCGAAAAATGGCCATATGTCTGGAGACTCGTCCCACGCCCAAAGAGCCAGCAGGGAAAGCTATGCCTTGTTCTAAAGCTCTTTGGGAACCGCTTGCGTAGCCCCACACACCTGTAGGCTGCAGGCTTTCCTGCTGCCTTCAGCCTCAAAACCACCCTTTTCCACATGGCGTCACGCCAGGCACAAAAATGGCCATATGTCTGGAGGTTGGTCCCACGCCCAAAGAGCCAGCAGGGAAAACTATGCCTTGTTCTAAAGCTCTTTGGGAACCGCTTGCGTAGCCCCACACACCTGGGGGCTGCAGGCTTTCCTGCTACCTTCAGCCTCAAAACCACCCTTTTCCACATGGCGTCAGCCAGGCACAAAAATGGCCATATGTCTGGAGACTGGTCCCACGCCCAAAGAGCCAGCAGGGAAAACTATGCCTTGTTCTAAAGCTCTTTGGGAACCGCTTGCGTAGCCCCACACAAACTGGGGGCTGCAGGCTTTTCTCGCGATTTCAGCCTCAAAACCACCCTTTCCCACTTGGCATCTCGCCAGGCCCAAAAATGGCCATATATCTGGAGACTGGTCCCACGCCCAAAGAGCCAGCAGGGAAAACTATGCCTTGTTCTAAAGCTCTTTGGGAACGGCTTGCGTAGCCCCACACACCTGGGGGCTGCAGGCTTTCCTGCTGCCTTCAGCCTCAAAAGAAACCTTTCCCACTTCGCTCCGCGCCAGGCCCAAAAATGGCCATATGTCTGGAGACTGGTCCCACGCCCAAAGAGCCAGCAGGGAAAACTATGCCTTGTTCTAAAGCTCTTTGGGAACCGCTTGCGTGGCCCCACAGACCAGCGGGCTGCAGGCTTTCCTGCTGCCTTCAACCTCAGAACCACCCTTTTCCACATGGCGTCACGCCAGGCACAAAAATGGCCATATGTCTGGAGGCTGGTCCCACGCCCAAAGAGCCAGCAGGGAAAACTATGTCTTGTTCTAAAGCTCTTTGGGAACCGCTTGCGTAGCCCCACACACCTGGGGGCTGCAGGCTTTCCTGCTGCCTTCAGACTCAAAACCACCCTTTCCCACTTGGCGCCGCGCCAGGCCCAAAAATGGCCATATGTCTGGAGACTGGTCCCACGCCCAAAGAGCCAGCAGGGAAAATTATGCCTTGTTCTAAAGCTCTTTGGGAACCACTTGCGTAGCCCCACACACCTGGGGGCTGCAGGCTTTCCTGCTGCCTTCAGCCTCAAAAACACCCTTTCCCACTTGGCCCCGCGCCAGGCACAAAAATGGCCATATTTCTGGAGACTGGTCCCTTTCCCAAAGAGCCAGCAGGGAAAACTATGCCTTGTTCTAAAGCTCTTTGGGAACCGCTTGCGTAGCCCCACACACCTGGGGGCTGCAGGCTTTCCTGCTGCCTTCAGACTCAAAACCACCCTTTCCCACTTGGCCCCGCGCCAGGCCCAAAAATGGCCAGATATCTGGAGACTGGTCCCATGCCCAAAGAGCCAGCAGGGAAAACTATGCCTTGTTCTAAAGCTCTTTGGGAACCGCTTGCGTAGCCCCACAGACCTGCGGGCTGCAGGCTTTCCTGCTGCCTTCAGCCTCAAAACCACCATTTCCCACTTGGCGCTGCGCCAGGCCCAAAAATGGCCATGTATCTAGAGACTGGTCCCACGGCCAAAGAGCCAGCAGGGAAAACTATGCCTTGTTCTAAAGCTCTTTGGGAACCGCTTGCGTGGCCCCACAGACCTGGGGGCTGCAGGCTTTCCTGCTGCCTTCAGCCTCAAAACAACCCTTTCCCACTTGGCGCTGCGCCAGGCCCAAAAATGGCTGAACAAGGCATAGTTGTTGCAACAATCCCTGCTGGCTCTTTGGGCGTGGGACCAGTCTCCAGACATATGGCCATTTTTGTGCCTGGCGCGATGCCAAGTGGGAAAGGGTGGTTTTGAGGCTGAAATCGCGAGAAAAGCCTGCAGCCCCCAGTTTGTGTGGGGCTACGCAAGCGGTTCCCAAAGAGCTTTAGAACAAGGCATAGTTTTCCCTGCTGGCTCTTTGGGCGTGGGACCAGTCTCCAGACATATGGCCATTTTTGGGCCTGGCGCGGCGCCAAGTAGGAAAGGGTGGTTTTGAGGCTGAAGGCAGCAGGAAAGCCTGCAGCCCCCAGGTGTGTGGGGCTACGCAAACGGTTCCCAAAGAGCTTTAGAACAAGGCATAGTTTTCCCTGCTGGCTCTTTGGGCGTCGGACCAGTCTCCAGACATATGGCCATTTTTGGGCCTGGAGCGATGCCAAGTGGGAAAGGG
Source organism: Chroicocephalus ridibundus (assembly GCF_963924245.1). NCBI lineage: Eukaryota > Metazoa > Chordata > Aves > Charadriiformes > Laridae > Chroicocephalus > Chroicocephalus ridibundus. The sequence goes on along the minus strand of NC_086285.1, from coordinate 68,117,839 downwards.
TGGTTTTGAGTCTGAAGGCAGCTGGAAAGCCTGCAGCCCTCAGGTGTGTGGGGCTACGCAAGCGGTTCCCAAAGAGCTTTAGAACAAGGCATAGTTTTCCCTGCTGGCTCTTTGGGCGTGGGACCAGTCTCCATACATATGGCCATTTTTGTGCCTGGCGCGGCGCCAAGTGGGAAAGGGTGGTTTTGAGGCTGAAAGCGCGAGAAAAGCCTGCACCCCCAGTTTCTGTGGGGCTACGCAAGCGTTTCCCAAAGAGCTTTAGAACAAGGCATAGTTTTCCCTGCTGGCTCTTTGGGCGTGGGACCAGTCTCCAGACATATGGCCATTTTTGGGCCTGGCGTGGCGCCAAGTGGGAAAGGGTGCTTTTGAGGTTGAAGGCAGCAGGAAAGCCTGCAGCCCCCAGGTGTGTGGGGCTACGCAAGCGGTTCCCAAAGAGCTTTAGAACAAGGCATAGTTTTCCCTGCTGGCTCTTTGGGCGTGGGACCAGTCTCCAGACACATGGCCATTTTTGGGCCTGGCTTGGCGCCATGTGGGAAAGGGTGGTTTTGAGGCTGAAGGCAGCAGGAAAGCCTGCAGCCCCCAGGTGTGTGGGGCTACGCAAGCGGTTCCCAAAGAGCTTTAGAACAAGGCATAGTTTTCCCTGCTGCCTCTTTGGGCGTGGGACCAGTCTCCAGAAATATGGCCATTTTTTTGCCTGGCGCGATGCGAAGTGGGAAATGGTGGTTTTGAGGCTGAAGGCAGCAGGAAAGCCTGCAGCCCCCAGGTGTGTGGGGCTACGCAAGCGGTTCCCAAAGAGCTTTAGAACAAGGCATAGTTTTCCCTGCTGGCTCTTTGGGCGTGGGACCAGTCTCCAGACATATGGCCATTTTTGTGCCTGGCGCGGCGCCAAGTGGGAAAGGGTGGTTTTGAGGCTGAAAGCGCGAGAAAAGCCTGCAGCCCCCAGTTTCTGTGGGGCTACGCAAACGGTTCCCAAAGAGCTTTAGAACAAGGCATAGTTTCCCCTGCTGGCTCTTTGGGCGTGGGACCAACCTCCAGACATATGGCCATTTTGGGGCCTGGCGTGACGCCATGTGGTAAAGGGTTGTTTTGAGGCTGAAGGCAGCAGGAAAGCCTGCAGCCCCCAGGTCTGTGGGGCTACGCAAGCGGTTCCCAAAGAGCTTTAGAACAAGGCATAGTTTTCCCTGCTGGCTCTTTGGGCGTGGGACCAGTCTCCAGACATATGGCCATTTTTGGGCCTGACGCGGGGCCAAGTGGGAAAGGGTGGTTTTGAGGCTGAAGAGAGCAGGAAAGCCTGCAGCCCCCAGGTGTGTGGGGCTACGCAAACGGTTCCCAAAGAGCTTTAGAACAAGGCATAGTTTTCCCTGCTGGCTCTTTGGGCGGGGACCAGTCTCCAGACATATGGCCATTTTTGGGCCTGGCGTGACGCCATGTGGGAAAGGGTGCTTTTGAGGCTGAAGGCAGCAGGAAAGCCTGCAGCCCGCAGGTGTGTTGGGCTACGCAAGCGGTTCCCAAAGAGCTTTAGAACAAGGCATAGTTTTCCCTGCTGGCTCTTTGGGCGTGGGACCAGTCTCCAGACATATGGCCATTTTTGGGCCTGGCGCGATGCCAAGTAGGAAAGGGTGCTTTTGAGGCTGAAGGCAGCAGGAAAGCCTGCAGCCCCCAGGTGTGTGGGGCTACGCAAACGGTTCCCAAAGAGCTTTAGAACAAGGCATAGTTTTCCGTGCTGGCTCTTTGGGCGTGGGACCAGTCTCCAGACATATGGCCATTTATGTGCCTGGCGCGATGCCAAATGGGAAAGGGTGGTTTTGAGGCTGAAGGCAGCAGGAAAGCCTGCAGCCCCCAGGTGTGTGGGGCTACGCAAGCGGTTCCCAAAGAGCTTTAGAACAAGGCATAGTTTTCCCTGCTGGCTCTTTGGGCATGGGATCAGTCTCCAGATATATGACCATTTTTGGGCCTGGCGCAGCGCCAAGTGGGAAAGGGTTGTTTTGAGGCTGAAGGCAGCAGGAAAGCCTGCAGCCCCCAGGTGTGTGGGGCTACGCAAGCGGTTCCCAAAGAGCTTTAGAACAAGGCATAGTTTTCCCTGCTGGCTCTTTGGGCGTGGGACCAGTCTCCAGCCATATGGCCATTTTTGGGCCTGGCGCGGGGCCAAGTGGGAAAGGGTGGTTTTGAGGCTGAAGGCAGCAGGAAAGCCTGCAGCCCCCAGGTGTGTGGGGCTACGCAAGCGGTTCCCAAAGAGCTTTAGAACAAGGCATAGTTTTCCCTGCTGGCTCTTTGGGCGTGGGACCAGTCTCCAGATATATGGCCATTTTTGTGCCTGGCGTGACGCCAAGTGGGAAAGGGTGGTTTTGAGGCTGAAGGCAGCAGGAAAGCCTGCAGCCCCCAGGTCTGTGGGGCTACGCAAGCGGTTCCCAACGAGCTTTAGAACAAGGCATAGTTTTCCCTGCTGGTTCTTTGGATTGGAACCAACCTCCAGACATATGGCCATTTTTGGGCCTGGCGCGGGTCCAAGTGGGAAAGGGTGGTTTTGAGGCTGAAGGCAGCAGGAAAGCCTGCAGCCCCCAGGTGTGTGGGGCTACGCAAGCGGTTCCCAAAGAGCTTTAGAACAAGGCATAGTTTTCCCTGCTGGCTCTTTGGGCGTGGGACCAGTCTCCAGACATATGGCCATTTTTGGGCCTGGCGCGGCGCCAAGTGGGAAAGGGTGGTTTTGAGGCTGAAGGCAGTAGGAAAGCCTGCAGCCCCCAGGTGTGTGGGGCTACGCAAGCGGTTCCCAAAGAGCTTTAGAACAAGGCATAGTTTTCCCTGCTGGCTCTTTGGGAAAGGGACCAGTCTCCAGACATATGGCCATTTTTGGGCCTGGCGCGGCGCCAAGTGGGAAAGGGTCGTTTTGAGTATGAAGGCAGCAGGAAAGCCTGCAGCCCCCAGGTGTGTGGGGCTACGCAAGCGGTTCCCAAAGAGCTTTAGAACAAGGCATAGTTTTCCCTGCTGGCTCTTTGGGCGTGGGACCAGTCTCCAGATATATGGCCATTTTTGTGCCTAGCGGAGCGCCAAGTGGGAAAGGGTGGTTTTGAGGCTGAAGGCAGCAGGAAAGCCTGCAGCCCCCAGGTGTGTGGGGCTACGCAAGCGGTTCCCAAAGAGCTTTAGAACAAGGCATAGTTTTCCCTGCTGGTTCTTTGGCGTGGGACCAACCTCCAGACATATGGCCATTTTTGTGTCTGGCGTGACGCCATGTGGGAAATGTGGGTTTGAGGCTGAAGGCAGCAGGAAAGCCTGCAGCCCGCAGGTCTGTGGGGCCACGCAAGCGGTTCCCAAAGAGCTTTAGAACAAGGCATAGTTTTCCCTGCTGGCTCTTTGGGAAAGGGACCAGTCTCCAGACATATGGCCATTTTTGTGCCTGGCAGGATGCCAAGTTGGAAAGGGTGGTTTTGAGGCTGAAGGCAGCAGGAAAGCCTGCAGCCCCCAGGTGTGTGGGGCTACGCAAGCCGTTCCCAAAGAGCTTTAGAACAAGGCATAGTTTTCCCTGCTGGTTCTTTGGGCGTGGGACCAAACTCCAGACATATGGCCATTTTTGGGCCTGGCGTGGCGCCATTTGGGAAAGGGTGGTTTTGAGGCTGAAGGCAGCAGGAAAGCCTGCAGCCCCCAGGTGTGTGGGGCTACGCAAGCGGTTCCCAAAGAGCTTTAGAACAAGGCATAGTTTTCCCTGCTGGCTCTTTGGGCGTGGGACCAGTCTCCAGATATATGGCCATTTTTGGGCCTGGCGCAGCGCCAAGTGGGAAAGGGTGCTTTTGAGGCTGAAGGCAGCAGGAACGCGTGCAGCCCCCAGGTGTGTGGGGCTACGCAAGCGGTTCCCAAAGAGCTTTAGAACAAGGCATAGTTTTCCCTGCTGGCTCTTTGGGCGTGGGACCAGTCTCCAGACATATGGCCATTTTTGGGCCTGGCGCGATGCCAAGTAGGAAAGGGTGCTTTTAAGGCTGAAGGCAGCAGGAAAGCCTGCAGCCCCCAGGTGTGTGGGGCTACGCAAACGGTTCCCAAAGAGCTTTAGAACAAGGCATAGTTTTCCGTGCTGGCTCTTTGGGCGTGGGACCAGTCTCCAGACATATGGCCATTTATGTGCCTGGCGCGATGCCAAGTGGGAAAGGGTGGTTTTGAGGCTGAAGGCAGCAGGAAAGCCTGCAGCCCCCAGGTGTGTGGGGCTACGCAAGCGGTTCCCAAAGAGCTTTAGAACAAGGCATAGTTTTCCCTGCTGGCTCTTTGGGCGTGGGACCAGTCTCCAGCCATATGGCCATTTTTGGGCCTGGCGCGGCGCCAAGTGGGAAAGGGTGGTTTTGAATCTGAAGGCAGCAGGAAAGCCTGCAGCCCCCAGGTGTGTGGGGCTACGCAAGCGGTTCCAAAAGAGCTTTAGAACAAGGCATAGTTTTCCCTGCTGGCTCTTTGGGCGTGGGACCAGTCTCCAGACATATGGCCATTTATGTGCCTGGCGCGATGCCAAGTAGGAAAGGGTGCTTTTGAGGCTGAAGGCAGCAGGAAAGCCTGCAGCCCCCAGGTGTGTGGGGCTACGCAAGCGGTTCCCAAAGAGCTTTAGAACAAGGCATAGTTTTCCCTGCTGGTTCTTTGGGCGTGGGACCAGTCTCCAGACATATGGCCATTTATGTGCCTGGCGCGATGCCAAGTGGGAAAGGGTGGTTTTGAGGCTGAAGGCAGCAGGAAAGCCTGCAGCCCCCAGGTGTGTGGGGCTACGCAAGCGGTTCCCAAAGAGCTTTAGAACAAGGCATAGTTTTCCCTGCTGGCTCTTTGGGCGTGGGACCAGTCTCCAGCCATATGGCCATTTTTGGGCCTGGCGCGGCGCCAAGTGGGAAAGGGTGGTTTTGAGGCTGAAGGCAGCAGGAAAGCCTGCAGCCCCCAGGTGTGTGGGGCTACGCAAGCGGTTCCCAAAGAGCTTTAGAACAAGGCATAGTTTTCCCTGCTGGCTCTTTGGGCGTGGGACCAGTCTCCAGACATATGGCCATTTATGTGCCTGGCGCGATGCCAAGTAGGAAAGGGTGCTTTTGAGGCTGAAGGCAGCAGGAAAGCCTGCAGCCCCCAGGTGTGTGGGGCTACGCAAGCGGTTCCCAAAGAGCTTAGAACAAGGCATAGTTTTCCCTGCTGGCTCTTTGGGCGTGGGACCAGTCTCCAGACATATGGCCATTTTTGGGCCTGGCGCGGCGCCATGTGGGAAAGGGTGGTTTTGAGTCTGAAGGCAGCAGGAAAGCCTGCAGCCCCCAGGTGTGTGGGGCTACGCAAGCGGTTCCCAAAGAGCTTTAGAACAAGGCATAGTTTTCCCTGCTGGCTCTTTGGGAAAGGGACCAGTCTCCAGATATATGGCCATTTTTGTGCCTGGCGTGACGCCAAGTGGGAAAGGGTGGTTTTGAGGCTGAAAGTAGCAGGAAAGCCTGCAGCCCCCAGGTCTGTGGGGCTACGCAAGCGGTTCCCAAAGAGCTTTAGAACAAGGCATAGTTTTCCCTGCCGGTTCTTTGGCGTGGGACCAACCTCCAGACATATGGCCATTTTTGTGCCTGGCGCGGCGCCAAGTGGGAAAGGGTGGTTTTGAGGCTGAAGGCAGCAGGAAAGCCTGCAGCCCCCAGGTGTGTGGGGCTACGCAAGCGGTTCCCAAAGAGCTTTAGAACAAGGCATAGTTTTCCCTGCTGGCTCTTTGGGCGTGGGACCAGTCTCCAGCCATATGGCCATTTTTGGGCCTGGCGCGGCGCCAAGTGGGAAAGGGTGGTTTTGAGGCTGAAGGCAGCAGGAAAGCCTGCAGCCCCCAGGTGTGTGGGGCTACGCAAGCAGTTCCCAAAGAGCTTTAGAACAAGGCATAGTTTTCCCTGCTGGCTCTTTGGGCGTGGGACCAGTCTCCAGACATATGGCCATTTATGTGCCTGGCGCGATGCCAAGTAGGAAAGGGTGCTTTTGAGGCTGAAGGCAGCAGGAAAGCCTGCAGCCCCCAGGTGTGTGGGGCTACGCAAGCGGTTCCCAAAGAGCTTAGAACAAGGCATAGTTTTCCCTGCTGGCTCTTTGGGCGTGGGACCAGTCTCCAGACATATGGCCATTTTTGGGCCTGGCGCGGCGCCATGTGGGAAAGGGTGGTTTCGAGGCTGAAGGCAGCAGGAAAGCCTGCAGCCCCCAGGTCTGTGGGGCTACGCAAGCGGTTCCCAAAGAGCTTTAGAACAAGGCATAGTTTTCCCTGCTGGCTCTTTGGGCATGGGACCAGTCTCCAGATATATGGCCATTTTTGTGCCTGGCGTGACGCCAAGTGGGAAAGGGTGGTTTTGAGGCTGAAAGTAGCAGGAAAGCCTGCAGCCCCCAGGTCTGTGGGGCTACGCAAGCGGTTCCCAAAGAGCTTTAGAACAAGGCATAGTTTTCCCTGCCGGTTCTTTGGCGTGGGACCAACCTCCAGACATATGGCCATTTTTGTGCCTGGCGCGGCGCCAAGTGGGAAAGGGTGGTTTTGAGGCTGAAGGCAGCAGGAAAGCCTGCAGTCCCCAGGTGTGTGGGGCTACGCAAGCGGTTCCCAAAGAGCTTTAGAACAAGGCATAGTTTTCCCTGTTGGCTCTTTGGGCGTGGGACCAGTCTCCAGACATATGGCCATTTTTGTGCCTGGCGGAGCGCCAAGTGGGAAAGGGTGGTTTTGAGGCTGAAGGCAGCAGGAAAGCCTGCAGCCCCCAGGTGTGTGGGGCTACGCAAGCGGTTCCCAAAGAGCTTTAGAACAAGGCATAGTTTTCCCTGCTGGCTCTTTGGGCGTGGGACCAGTCTCCAGACATATGGCCATTTTTGTGCCTGGCGGAGCGCCAAGTGGGAAAGGGTGGTTTTGAGGCTGAAGGCAGCAGGAAAGCCTGCAGCCCCCAGGTGTGTGGGGCTACGCAAGCGGTTCCCAAAGAGCTTTAGAACAAGGCATAGTTTTCCCTGCTGGCTCTTTGGGCGTGGGACCAGTCTCCAGATATATGGCCATTTTTGTGCCTAGCGGAGCGCCAAGTGGGAAAGTGTGGTTTTGAGGCTGAAGGCAGCAGGAAAGCCTGCAGCCCCCAGGTGTGTGGGGCTACGCAAGCGGTTCCCAAAGAGCTTTAGAACAAGGCATAGTTTTCCCTGCTGGCTCTTTGGGCGTGGGACCAGTCTCCAGACATATGGCCATTTTCGGGCCTGGCGCGGCGCCAAGTGGGAAAGGGTGCTTTTGAGGCTGAAGAGAGCAGGAAAGCCTGCAGCCCCCAGGTGTGTGGGGCTACGCAAGCGGTTCCCAAAGAGCTTTAGAACAAGGCATAGTTTTCCCTGCTGGCTCTTTGGGCGTGGGACCAGTCTCCAGACATATGGCCATTTTTGGGCCTGGCGCGGGGCCAAGTGGGAAAGGGTGGTTTTGAGGCTGAAGGCAGCAGGAAAGCCTGCAGCCCCCAGGTGTGTGGGGCTACGCAAGCCGTTCCCAAAGAGCTTTAGAACAAGGCATAGTTTTCCCTGCTGGCTCTTTGGGCGTGGGACCAGTCTCCAGACATATGGCCATTTTTGGGCCTGGCTGACGCCATGTGGAAAAGGGTGGTTTTGAGGCTGAAGGCAGCAGGAAAGCCTGCAGCCCCCAGGTGTGTGGGGCTACGCAAGCGGTGCCCCAAGAGCTTTAGAACAAGGCATAGTTTTCCCTGCTGGCTCTTTGGGTGTGGGACCAACCTCCAGACATATGGCCATTTTTGTGCCTGGCGTGACGCCATGTGGAAAAGGGTGGTTTTGAGGCTGAAGGCAGCAGGAAAGCCTGCAGCCCCCAGGTGTGTGGGGCTACGCAAGCGGTGCCCCAAGAGCTTTAGAACAAGGCATAGTTTTCCCTGCTGGCTCTTTGGGCGTGGGACCAACCTCCAGACATATGGCCATTTTTGTGCCTGGCGTGACGCCATGTGGAAAAGGGTGGTTTTGAGGCTGAAGGCAGCAGGAAAGCCTGCAGCCCGCAGGTCTGTGGGGCTACGCAAGCGGTTCCCAAAGAGCTTTAGAACAAGGCATAGTTTTCCCTGCTGGCTCTTTGGGAAAGGGACCAGTCTCCAGACATATGGCCATTTTTGTGCCTGGCGTGACGCCATGTGGGAAAGGGTTGTTTTGAGTCTGAAGGCAGCAGGAAAGCCTGCAGCCCCCAGGTGTGTGGGGCTACGCAAGCGGTTCCCAAAGAGCTTTAGAACAAGGCATAGTTTTCCCTGCTGGCTCTTTGGGCGTGGGACCAACCTCCAGACATATGGCCATTTTTGTGCCTGGCGTGACGCCATGTGGAAAAGGGTGGTTTTGAGGCTGAAGGCAGCAGGAAAGCCTGCAGCCCCCAGGTGTGTGGGGCTACGCAAGCGGTTCCCAAAGAGCTTTAGAAGAAGGCATAGTTTTCCCTGCTGGCTCTTTGGGCGTGGGACCAGTCTCCAGACATATGGCCATTTTTGTGCCTGGCGTGACGCCATGTGGAAAAGGGTTGTTTTGAGGCTGAAGGCAGCAGGAAAGCCTGCAGCCCCCAGGTGTGTGGGGCTACGCAAGCGGTTCCCAAAGAGCTTTAGAACAAGGCATAGTTTTCCCTGCTGGCTCTTTGGGCGTGGGACCAACCTCCAGACATATGGCCATTTTTGTGCCTGGCGTGACGTCATGTGGGAAAGGGTGGTTTTGAGGCTGAAGGCAGCAGGAAAGCCGGCAGCCCGCAGGTCTGTGGGGCCACGCAAGCGGTTCCCAAAGAGCTTTAGAACAAGGCATAGTTTTCCCTGCTGGCTCTTTGGGCATGGGACCAGTCTCTAGATACATGGCCATTTTTGGGCCTGGCGCAGCGCCAAGTGGGAAAGGGTGGTTTTGAGGCTGAAGGCAGCAGGAAAGCCTGCAGCCCGCAGGTCTGTGGGGCTACGCAAGCGGTTCCCAAAGAGCTTTAGAACAAGGCATAGTTTTCCCTGCTGGCTCTTTGGGCATGGGACCAGTCTCCAGATATATGGCCATTTTTGGGCCTGGCGCGGGGCCAGGTGGGAAAGGGTGGTTTTGAGTCTGAAGGCAGCAGGAAAGCCTGCAGCCCCCAGGTGTGTGGGGCTACGCAAGCGGTTCCCAAAGAGCTTTAGAACAAGGCATAGTTTTCCCTGCTGGCTCTTTGGGCGTGGGACCAACCTCCAGACATATGGCCATTTTTGTGCCTGGCGTGACGTCATGTGGGAAAGGGTGGTTTTGAGGCTGAAGGCAGCAGGAAAGCCTGCAGCCCCCAGGTCTGTGGGGCCACGCAAGCGGTTCCCAAAGAGCTTTAGAACAAGGCATAGTTTTCCCTGCTGGCTCTTTGGGCGTGGGACCAATCTCCAGACATATGGCCATTTTTGGGCCTGGCGCGGCGCCAATTGCGAAAGGTTTCTTTTGAGGCTGAAGGCAGCAGGAAAGCCTGCAGCCCCCAGGTGCGTGGGGCTACGCAAGCGGTTCCCAAAGAGCTTTAGAACAAGGCATAGTTTTCCCTGCTGGCTCTTTGGGCGTGGGACCAGTCTCCAGACATATGGCCATTTTTGTGTCTGGCGTGACGCCATGTGGAAAAGGGTTATTTTGAGGCTGAAGGTAGCAGGAAAGCCGGCAGCCCGCAGGTCTGTGGGGCCACGCAAGCGGTTCCCAAAGAGCTTTAGAACAAGGCATAGTTTTCCCTGCTGGCTCTTTGGGCGTGGGACCAGTCTCCAGACATATGGCCATTTTTTGGCCTGGCGCGGGGCCAAGTGGGAAAGGGTGCTTTTGAGGCTGAAGAGAGCAGGAAAGCCTGCAGCCCCCAGGTGTGTGGGGCTACGCAAGCGGTTCCCAAAGAGCTTTAGAACAAGGCATAGTTTTCCCTGCTGGCTCTTTGGGCGTGGGACCAGTCTCCAGACATATGGCCATTTTTGGGCCTGGCGCGGGGCCAAGTGGGAAAGGGTGCTTTTGAGGCTGAAGGCAGCAGGAAAGCCTGCAGCCCCCAGGTGTGTGGGGCTACGCAAACGGTTCCCAAAGAGCTTTAGAACAAGGCATAGTTTTCCCTGCTGGCTCTTTGGGCGTGGGACCAACCTCCAGACATATGGCCATTTTTGTGCCTGGCTTGACGCCAAGTGGGAAAGGGTGGTTTTGAGGCTGAAGGCAGCAGGAAAGCCTGCAGCCCCCAGGTGTGTGGGGCTACGCAAACGGTTCCCAAAGAGCTTTAGAACAAGGCATAGTTTTCCCTGCTGGCTCTTTGGGCGTGGGACCAACCTCCAGACATATGGCCATTTTTGTGCCTGGCGTGACGCCAAGTGGGAAAGGGTGGTTTTGAGGCTGAAGGCAGCAGGAAAGCCTGCAGCCCCCAGGTGTGTGGGGCCACGCAAGCGGTTCCCAAAGAGCTTTAGAACAAGGCATAGTTTTCCCTGCTGGCTCTTTGGGAAAGGGACCAGTCTCCAGACATATGGCCATTTTTGTGCCTGGCGCGGCGCCAAGTGGGAAAGGGTCGTTTTGAGTATGAAGGCAGCAGGAAAGCCTGCAGCCCCCAGGTGTGTGTGGCTACGCAAGCGGTTCCCAAAGAGCATTAGAACAAGGCATAGTTTTCCCTGCTGGCTCTTTGGGCGTGGGACCAACCTCCAGACATATGGCCATTTTTGTGCCTGGCGTGACGCCATGTGGAAAAGGGTGGTTTTGAAGCTGAAGGCAGCAGGAAAGCCTGCAGCCCCCAGGTGTGTGGGGCTACGCAAGCGGTTCCCAAAGAGCTTTAGAACAAGGCATAGTTTTCCCTGCTGGCTCTTTGGGCGTGGGACCAGTCTCCAGACATATGGCCATTTTTGTGCCTGGCGTGACGCCATGTGGGAAATGGTGGTTTTGAGTCTGAAGGCAACAGGAAAGCCTGCAGCCCCCAGGTGTGTTGGGCTACGCAAGCGGTTCCCAAAGAGCTTTAGAACAAGGCATAGTTTTCCCTGCTGGCTCTTTGGGCGTGGGACCAACCTCCAGACATATGGCCATTTTTGTGCCTGGCGTGACGTCATGTGGGAAAGGGTGGTTTTGAGGCTGAAGGCAGCAGGAAAGCCTGCAGCCCCCAGGTCTGTGGGGCCACGCAAGCGGTTCCCAAAGAGCTTTAGAACAAGGCATAGTTTTCCCTGCTGGCTCTTTGGGCGTGGGACCAATCTCCAGACATATGGCCATTTTTGGGCCTGGCGCGGCGCCAATTGCGAAAGGTTTCTTTTGAGGCTGAAGGCAGCAGGAAAGCCTGCAGCCCCCAGGTGTGTGGGGCTACGCAAGCGGTTCCCAAAGAGCTTTAGAACAAGGCATAGTTTTCCCTGCTGGCTCTTTGGGCGTGGGACCAGTCTCCAGACATATGGCCATTTTTGTGTCTGGCGTGACGCCATGTGGAAAAGGGTGCTTCTGAGGTTGAAGGCAGCAGGAAAGCCGGCAGCCCGCAGGTCTGTGGGGCAACGCAAGCGGTTCCCAAAGAGCTTTAGAACAAGGCATAGTTTTCCCTGCTGGCTCTTTGGGCATGGGACCAGTCTCCAGATATATGGCCATTTTTGGGCCTGGCGCGGGGCCAAGTGGGAAAGGGTGGTTTTGAGGCTGAAGGCAGCAGGAAAGCCTGCAGCCCCCAGGTCTGTGGGGCCACGCAAGCGGTTCCCAAAGAGCTTTAGAACAAGGCATAGTTTTCCCTGCTGGCTCTTTGGGAAAGGGACCAGTCTCCAGACATATGGCCATTTTTGTGCCTGGCGCGGCGCCAAGTGGGAAAGGGTCGTTTTGAGTATGAAGGCAGCAGGAAAGCCTGCAGCCCCCAGGTGTGTGTGGCTACGCAAGCGGTTCCCAAAGAGCATTAGAACAAGGCATAGTTTTCCCTGCTGGCTCTTTGGGCGTGGGACCAACCTCCAGACATATGGCCATTTTTGTGCCTGGCGTGACGCCATGTGGAAAAGGGTGGTTTTGAGGCTGAAGGCAGCAGGAAAGCCTGCAGCCCCCAGGTGTGTGGGGCTACGCAAGCGGTTCCCAAAGAGCTTTAGAACAAGGCATAGTTTTCCCTGCTGGCTCTTTGGGCGTGGGACCAGTCTCCAGACATATGGCCATTTTTGTGCCTGGCGTGACGCCATGTGGGAAAGGGTGGTTTTGAGTCTGAAGGCAGCAGGAAAGCCTGCAGCCCCCAGGTGTGTTGGGCTACGCAAGCGGTTCCCAAAGAGCTTTAGAACAAGGCATAGTTTTCCCTGCTGGCTCTTTGGGCGTGGGACCAACCTCCAGACATATGGCCATTTTTGTGCCTGGCGTGACGTCATGTGGGAAAGGGTGGTTTTGAGGCTGAAGGCAGCAGGAAAGCCTGCAGCCCCCAGGTCTGTGGGGCCACGCAAGCGGTTCCCAAAGAGCTTTAGAACAAGGCATAGTTTTCCCTGCTGGCTCTTTGGGCGTGGGACCAATCTCCAGACATATGGCCATTTTTGGGCCTGGCGCGGCGCCAATTGCGAAAGGTTTCTTTTGAGGCTGAAGGCAGCAGGAAAGCCTGCAGCCCCCAGGTGTGTTGGGCTACGCAAGCGGTTCCCAAAGAGCTTTAGAACAAGGCATAGTTTTCCCTGCTGGCTCTTTGGGCGTGGGACCAACCTCCAGACATATGGCCATTTTTGTGCCTGGCGTGACGTCATGTGGGAAAGGGTGGTTTTGAGGCTGAAGGCAGCAGGAAAGCCTGCAGCCCCCAGGTCTGTGGGGCCACGCAAGCGGTTCCCAAAGAGCTTTAGAACAAGGCATAGTTTTCCCTGCTGGCTCTTTGGGCGTGGGACCAGTCTCCAGACATATGGCCATTTTTGTGCCTGGCGTGACGCCATGTGGAAAAGGGTGCTTCTGAGGTTGAAGGCAGCAGGAAAGCCGGCAGCCCGCAGGTCTGTGGGGCCACGCAAGCGGTTCCCAAAGAGCTTTAGAACAAGGCATAGTTTTCCCTGCTGGCTCTTTGGGCATGGGACCAGTCTCCAGATATATGGCCATTTTTGGGCCTGGCGCGGGGCCAAGTGGGAAAGGGTGGTTTTGAGTCTGAAGGCAGCAGGAAAGCCTGCAGCCCCCAGGTGTGTGGGGCTACGCAAGCGGTTCCCAAAGAGCTTTAGAACAAGGCATAGTTTTCCCTGCTGGCTCTTTGGGCGTGGGACCAACCTCCAGACATATGGCCATTTTTGTGCCTGGCGTGACGTCATGTGGGAAAGGGTGGTTTTGAGGCTGAAGGCAGCAGGAAAGCCTGCAGCCACCAGGTCTGTGGGGCCACGCAAGCGGTTCCCAAAGAGCTTTAGAACAAGGCATAGTTTTCCCTGCTGGCTCTTTGGGCGTGGGACCAATCTCCAGACATATGGCCATTTTTGGGCCTGGCGCGGCGCCAATTGCGAAAGGTTTCTTTTGAGGCTGAAGAGAGCAGGAAAGACTGCAGCCCCCAGTTTGTGTGGGGCTACGCAAGCGGTTCCCAAAGAGCTTTAGAACAAGGCATAGTTTTCCCTGCTGGCTCTTTGGGCGTGGGACCAGTCTCCAGACATATGGCCATTTTTGTGTCTGGCGTGACGCCATGTGGAAAAGGGTGCTTCTGAGGTTGAAGGCAGCAGGAAAGCCGGCAGCCCGCAGGTCTGTGGGGCCACGCAAGCGGTTCCCAAAGAGCTTTAGAACAACACATAGTTTTCCCTGCTGGCTCTTTGGGCATGGGACCAGTCTCTAGATACATGGCCATTTTTGGGCCTGGCGCAGCGCCAAGTGGGAAAGGGTGGTTTTGAGGCTGAAGGCAGCAGGAAAGCCTGCAGCCCGCAGGTCTGTGGGGCTACGCAAGCGGTTCCCAAAGAGCTTTAGAACAAGGCATACTTTTCCCTGCTGGCTCTTTGGGCGTGGGACCAGTCTCCAGATATATGGCCATTTTTGGGCCTGGCGCGGGGCCAAGTGGGAAAGGGTGGTTTTGAGTCTGAAGGCAGCAGGAAAGCCTGCAGCCCCCAGGTGTGTGGGGCTACGCAAGCGGTTCCCAAAGAGCTTTAGAACAAGGCATAGTTTTCCCTGCTGGCTCTTTGGGCGTGGGACCAGTCTCCAGACATATGGCCATTTATGTGCCTGGCGCGATGCCAAGTAGGAAAGGGTGCTTTTGAGGCTGAAGGCAGCAGGAAAGCCTGCAGCCCCCAGGTGTGTGGGGCTACGCAAGCGGTTCCCAAAGAGCTTAGAACAAGGCATAGTTTTCCCTGCTGGCTCTTTGGGCGTGGGACCAGTCTCCAGACATATGGCCATTTTTGGGCCTGGCGCGGCGCCATGTGGGAAAGGGTGGTTTCGAGGCTGAAGGCAGCAGGAAAGCCTGCAGCCCCCAGGTGTGTGGGGCTACGCAAGCGGTTCCCAAAGAGCTTTAGAACAAGGCATAGTTTTCCCTGCTGGCTCTTTGGGCATGGGACCAGTCTCCAGATATATGGCCATTTTTGTGCCTGGCGTGACGCCAAGTGGGAAAGGGTGGTTTTGAGGCTGAAAGTAGCAGGAAAGCCTGCAGCCCCCAGGTCTGTGGGGCTACGCAAGCGGTTCCCAAAGAGCTTTAGAACAAGGCATAGTTTTCCCTGCCGGTTCTTTGGCGTGGGACCAACCTCCAGACATATGGCCATTTTTGTGCCTGGCGCGGCGCCAAGTGGGAAAGGGTGGTTTTGAGGCTGAAGGCAGCAGGAAAGCCTGCAGTCCCCAGGTGTGTGGGGCTACGCAAGCGGTTCCCAAAGAGCTTTAGAACAAGGCATAGTTTTCCCTGTTGGCTCTTTGGGCGTGGGACCAGTCTCCAGACATATGGCCATTTTTGTGCCTGGCGGAGCGCCAAGTGGGAAAGGGTGGTTTTGAGGCTGAAGGCAGCAGGAAAGCCTGCAGCCCCCAGGTGTGTGGGGCTACGCAAGCGGTTCCCAAAGAGCTTTAGAACAAGGCATAGTTTTCCCTGCTGGCTCTTTGGGCGTGGGACCAGTCTCCAGACATATGGCCATTTTTGTGCCTGGCGGAGCGCCAAGTGGGAAAGGGTGGTTTTGAGGCTGAAGGCAGCAGGAAAGCCTGCAGCCCCCAGGTGTGTGGGGCTACGCAAGCGGTTCCCAAAGAGCTTTAGAACAAGGCATAGTTTTCCCTGCTGGCTCTTTGGGCGTGGGACCAGTCTCCAGATATATGGCCATTTTTGTGCCTAGCGGAGCGCCAAGTGGGAAAGTGTGGTTTTGAGGCTGAAGGCAGCAGGAAAGCCTGCAGCCCCCAGGTGTGTGGGGCTACGCAAGCGGTTCCCAAAGAGCTTTAGAACAAGGCATAGTTTTCCCTGCTGGCTCTTTGGGCGTGGGACCAGTCTCCAGACATATGGCCATTTTCGGGCCTGGCGCGGCGCCAAGTGGGAAAGGGTGCTTTTGAGGCTGAAGAGAGCAGGAAAGCCTGCAGCCCCCAGGTGTGTGGGGCTACGCAAGCGGTTCCCAAAGAGCTTTAGAACAAGGCATAGTTTTCCCTGCTGGCTCTTTGGGCGTGGGACCAGTCTCCAGACATATGGCCATTTTTGGGCCTGGCGCGGGGCCAAGTGGGAAAGGGTGGTTTTGAGGCTGAAGGCAGCAGGAAAGCCTGCAGCCCCCAGGTGTGTGGGGCTACGCAAGCCGTTCCCAAAGAGCTTTAGAACAAGGCATAGTTTTCCCTGCTGGCTCTTTGGGCGTGGGACCAGTCTCCAGACATATGGCCATTTTTGGGCCTGGCTGACGCCATGTGGAAAAGGGTGGTTTTGAGGCTGAAGGCAGCAGGAAAGCCTGCAGCCCCCAGGTGTGTGGGGCTACGCAAGCGGTGCCCCAAGAGCTTTAGAACAAGGCATAGTTTTCCCTGCTGGCTCTTTGGGTGTGGGACCAACCTCCAGACATATGGCCATTTTTGTGCCTGGCGTGACGCCATGTGGAAAAGGGTGGTTTTGAGGCTGAAGGCAGCAGGAAAGCCTGCAGCCCCCAGGTGTGTGGGGCTACGCAAGCGGTGCCCCAAGAGCTTTAGAACAAGGCATAGTTTTCCCTGCTGGCTCTTTGGGCGTGGGACCAACCTCCAGACATATGGCCATTTTTGTGCCTGGCGTGACGCCATGTGGAAAAGGGTGGTTTTGAGGCTGAAGGCAGCAGGAAAGCCTGCAGCCCCCAGGTGTGTGGGGCTACGCAAGCGGTTCCCAAAGAGCTTTAGAACAAGGCATAGTTTTCCCTGCTGGCTCTTTGGGCGTGGGACCAGTCTTCAGACATATGGCCATTTTTGTGCCTGGCGTGACGCCATGTGGGAAAGGGTTGTTTTGAGGCTGAAGAGAGCAGGAAAGCCTGCAGCCCCCAGGTTTGTGGGGCTACGCAAGCGGTTCCCAAAGAGCTTTAGAACAAGGCATAGTTTTCCCTGCTGGCTCTTTGGGCGTGGGACCAGTTTCCAGACATATGGCCATTTTTTGGCCTGGCGCGGCGCCAAGTGGGAAAGGGTGCTTTTGAGGCTGAAGAGAGCAGGAAAGCCTGCAGCCCCCAGGTGTGTGGGGCTACGCAAACGGTTCCCAAAGAGCTTTAGAACAAGGCATAGTTTTCCCTGCTGGCTCTTTGGGCGTGGGACCAACCTCCAGACATATGGCCATTTTTGTGCCTGGCGTGACGCCAAGTGGGAAAGGGTGGTTTTGAGGCTGAAGGCAGCAGGAAAGCCTGCAGCCCGCAGGTCTGTGGGGCCACGCAAGCGGTTCCCAAAGAGCTTTAGAACAAGGCATAGTTTTCCCTGCTGGCTCTTTGGGAAAGGGACCAGTCTCCAGACATATGGCCATTTTTGTGCCTGGCGCGGCGCCAAGTGGGAAAGGGTCGTTTTGAGTCTGAAGGCAGCAGGAAAGCCTGCAGCCCCCAGGTGTGTGGGGCTACGCAAGCGGTTCCCAAAGAGCTTTAGAACAAGGCATAGTTTTCCCTGCTGGCTCTTTGGGCGTGGGACCAACCTCCAGACATATGGCCATTTTTGTGCCTGGCGTGACGCCATGTGGAAAAGGGTGGTTTTGAGGCTGAAGGCAGCAGGAAAGCCTGCAGCCCCCAGGTGTGTGGGGCTACGCAAGCGGTTCCCAAAGAGCTTTAGAAGAAGGCATAGTTTTCCCTGCTGGCTCTTTGGGCGTGGGACCAACCTCCAGACATATGGCCATTTTTGTGCCTGGCGTGACGCCATGTGGAAAAGGGTTGTTTTGAGGCTGAAGGCAGCAGGAAAGCCTGCAGCCCCCAGGTGTGTGGGGCTACGCAAGCGGTTCCCAAAGAGCTTTAGAACAAGGCATAGTTTTCCCTGCTGGCTCTTTGGGCGTGGGACCAACCTCCAGACATATGGCCATTTTTGTGCCTGGCGTGACGTCATGTGGGAAAGGGTGGTTTTGAGGCTGAAGGCAGCAGGAAAGCCGGCAGCCCGCAGGTCTGTGGGGCCACGCAAGCGGTTCCCAAAGAGCTTTAGAACAAGGCATAGTTTTCCCTGCTGGCTCTTTGGGCATGGGACCAGTCTCTAGATACATGGCCATTTTTGGGCCTGGCGCAGCGCCAAGTGGGAAAGGGTGGTTTTGAGGCTGAAGGCAGCAGGAAAGCCTGCAGCCCGCAGGTCTGTGGGGCTACGCAAGCGGTTCCCAAAGAGCTTTAGAACAAGGCATAGTTTTCCCTGCTGGCTCTTTGGGCATGGGACCAGTCTCCAGATATATGGCCATTTTTGGGCCTGGCGCGGGGCCAGGTGGGAAAGGGTGGTTTTGAGTCTGAAGGCAGCAGGAAAGCCTGCAGCCCCCAGGTGTGTGGGGCTACGCAAGCGGTTCCCAAAGAGCTTTAGAACAAGGCATAGTTTTCCCTGCTGGCTCTTTGGGCGTGGGACCAACCTCCAGACATATGGCCATTTTTGTGCCTGGCGTGACGTCATGTGGGAAAGGGTGGTTTTGAGGCTGAAGGCAGCAGGAAAGCCTGCAGCCCCCAGGTCTGTGGGGCCACGCAAGCGGTTCCCAAAGAGCTTTAGAACAAGGCATAGTTTTCCCTGCTGGCTCTTTGGGCGTGGGACCAATCTCCAGACATATGGCCATTTTTGGGCCTGGCGCGGCGCCAATTGCGAAAGGTTTCTTTTGAGGCTGAAGGCAGCAGGAAAGCCTGCAGCCCCCAGGTGCGTGGGGCTACGCAAGCGGTTCCCAAAGAGCTTTAGAACAAGGCATAGTTTTCCCTGCTGGCTCTTTGGGCGTGGGACCAGTCTCCAGACATATGGCCATTTTTGTGTCTGGCGTGACGCCATGTGGAAAAGGGTTATTTTGAGGCTGAAGGTAGCAGGAAAGCCGGCAGCCCGCAGGTCTGTGGGGCCACGCAAGCAGTTCCCAAAGAGCTTTAGAACAAGGCATAGTTTTCCCTGCTGGCTCTTTGGGCGTGGGACCAGTCTCCAGACATATGGCCATTTTTTGGCCTGGCGCGGGGCCAAGTGGGAAAGGGTGCTTTTGAGGCTGAAGAGAGCAGGAAAGCCTGCAGCCCCCAGGTGTGTGGGGCTACGCAAGCGGTTCCCAAAGAGCTTTAGAACAAGGCATAGTTTTCCCTGCTGGCTCTTTGGGCGTGGGACCAGTCTCCAGACATATGGCCATTTTTGGGCCTGGCGCGGGGCCAAGTGGGAAAGGGTGCTTTTGAGGCTGAAGGCAGCAGGAAAGCCTGCAGCCCCCAGGTGTGTGGGGCTACGCAAGCGGTTCCCAAAGAGCTTTAGAACAAGGCATAGTTTTCCCTGCTGGCTCTTTGGGCGTGGGACCAGTCTCCAGACATATGGCCATTTTTGTGCCTGGCGGAGCGCCATGTGGAAAAGGGTGGTTTTGAGGCTGAAGGCAGCAGGAAAGCCTGCAGCCCCCAGGTGTGTGGGGCTACGCAAGCGGTGCCCCAAGAGCTTTAGAACAAGGCATAGTTTTCCCTGCTGGCTCTTTGGGCGTGGGACCAACCTCCAGACATATGGCCATTTTTGTGCCTGGCGTGACGCCATGTGGAAAAGGGTGGTTTTGAGGCTGAAGGCAGCAGGAAAGACTGCAGCCCCCAGGTGTGTGGGGCTACGCAAGCGGTGCCCAAAGAGCTTTAGAACAAGGCATAGTTTTCCCTGCTGGCTCTTTGGGCGTGGGACCAACCTCCAGACATATGGCCATTTTTGTGCCTGGCGTGACGCCATGTGGAAAAGGGTGGTTTTGAGGCTGAAGGCAGCAGGAAAGCCTGCAGCCCCCAGGTGTGTGGGGCTACGCAAGCCGTTCCCAAAGAGCTTTAGAACAAGGCATAGTTTTCCCTGCTGGCTCTTTGGGCGTGGGACCAGTCTCCAGACATATGGCCATTTTTGGGCCTGGCGCGGCGCCAAGTGGGAAAGGGTGCTTTTGAGGCTGAAGAGAGCAGGAAAGCCTGCAGCCCCCAGGTGTGTGGGGCTACGCAAACGGTTCCCAAAGAGCTTTAGAACAAGGCATAGTTTTCCCTGCTGGCTCTTTGGGCATGGGACCAGTCTCCAGATATATGGCCATTTTTGGGCCTGGCGCGGGGCCAGGTGGGAAAGGGTGGTTTTGAGTCTGAAGGCAGCAGGAAAGCCTGCAGCCCCCAGGTGTGTGGGGCTACGCAAGCGGTTCCCAAAGAGCTTTAGAACAAGGCATAGTTTTCCCTGCTGGCTCTTTGGGCGTGGGACCAACCTCCAGACATATGGCCATTTTTGTGCCTGGCGTGACGTCATGTGGGAAAGGGTGGTTTTGAGGCTGAAGGCAGCAGGAAAGCCTGCAGCCCCCAGGTCTGTGGGGCCACGCAAGCGGTTCCCAAAGAGCTTTAGAACAAGGCATAGTTTTCCCTGCTGGCTCTTTGGGCGTGGGACCAATCTCCAGACATATGGCCATTTTTGGGCCTGGCGCGGCGCCAATTGCGAAAGGTTTCTTTTGAGGCTGAAGGCAGCAGGAAAGCCTGCAGCCCCCAGGTGCGTGGGGCTACGCAAGCGGTTCCCAAAGAGCTTTAGAACAAGGCATAGTTTTCCCTGCTGGCTCTTTGGGCGTGGGACCAGTCTCCAGACATATGGCCATTTTTGTGTCTGGCGTGACGCCATGTGGAAAAGGGTTATTTTGAGGCTGAAGGTAGCAGGAAAGCCGGCAGCCCGCAGGTCTGTGGGGCCACGCAAGCAGTTCCCAAAGAGCTTTAGAACAAGGCATAGTTTTCCCTGCTGGCTCTTTGGGCGTGGGACCAGTCTCCAGACATATGGCCATTTTTTGGCCTGGCGCGGGGCCAAGTGGGAAAGGGTGCTTTTGAGGCTGAAGAGAGCAGGAAAGCCTGCAGCCCCCAGGTGTGTGGGGCTACGCAAGCGGTTCCCAAAGAGCTTTAGAACAAGGCATAGTTTTCCCTGCTGGCTCTTTGGGCGTGGGACCAGTCTCCAGACATATGGCCATTTTTGGGCCTGGCGCGGGGCCAAGTGGGAAAGGGTGCTTTTGAGGCTGAAGGCAGCAGGAAAGCCTGCAGCCCCCAGGTGTGTGGGGCTACGCAAGCGGTTCCCAAAGAGCTTTAGAACAAGGCATAGTTTTCCCTGCTGGCTCTTTGGGCGTGGGACCAGTCTCCAGACATATGGCCATTTTTGTGCCTGGCGGAGCGCCATGTGGAAAAGGGTGGTTTTGAGGCTGAAGGCAGCAGGAAAGCCTGCAGCCCCCAGGTGTGTGGGGCTACGCAAGCGGTGCCCCAAGAGCTTTAGAACAAGGCATAGTTTTCCCTGCTGGCTCTTTGGGCGTGGGACCAACCTCCAGACATATGGCCATTTTTGTGCCTGGCGTGACGCCATGTGGAAAAGGGTGGTTTTGAGGCTGAAGGCAGCAGGAAAGACTGCAGCCCCCAGGTGTGTGGGGCTACGCAAGCGGTGCCCAAAGAGCTTTAGAACAAGGCATAGTTTTCCCTGCTGGCTCTTTGGGCGTGGGACCAACCTCCAGACATATGGCCATTTTTGTGCCTGGCGTGACGCCATGTGGAAAAGGGTGGTTTTGAGGCTGAAGGCAGCAGGAAAGCCTGCAGCCCCCAGGTGTGTGGGGCTACGCAAGCCGTTCCCAAAGAGCTTTAGAACAAGGCATAGTTTTCCCTGCTGGCTCTTTGGGCGTGGGACCAGTCTCCAGACATATGGCCATTTTTGGGCCTGGCGCGGCGCCAAGTGGGAAAGGGTGCTTTTGAGGCTGAAGAGAGCAGGAAAGCCTGCAGCCCCCAGGTGTGTGGGGCTACGCAAACGGTTCCCAAAGAGCTTTAGAACAAGGCATAGTTTTCCCTGCTGGCTCTTTGGGCGTGGGACCAACCTCCAGACATATGGCCATTTTTGTGCCTGGCTTGACGCCAAGTGGGAAAGGGTGGTTTTGAGGCTGAAGGCAGCAGGAAAGCCTGCAGCCCCCAGGTCTGTGGGGCCACGCAAGCGGTTCCCAAAGAGCTTTAGAACAAGGCATAGTTTTCCCTGCTGGCTCTTTGGGCGTGGGACCAGTCTCCAGACATATGGCCATTTTTGGGCCTGGCGCGGCGCCAAGTGGGAAAGGGTGCTTTTGAGGCTGAAGAGAGCAGGAAAGCCTGCAGCCCCCAGGTGTGTGGGGCTACGCAAACGGTTCCCAAAGAGCTTTAGAACAAGGCATAGTTTTCCCTGCTGGCTCTTTGGGCGTGGGACCAACCTCCAGACATATGGCCATTTTTGTGCCTGGCGTGACGCCAAGTGGGAAAGGGTGGTTTTGAGGCTGAAGGCAGCAGGAAAGCCTGCAGCCCCCAGGTCTGTGGGGCCACGCAAGCGGTTCCCAAAGAGCTTTAGAACAAGGCATAGTTTTCCCTGCTGGCTCTTTGGGAAAGGGACCAGTCTCCAGACATATGGCCATTTTTGTGCCTGGCGTGGCGCCAAGTGGGAAAGGGTCGTTTTGAGTATGAAGGCAGCAGGAAAGCCTGCAGCCCCCAGGTGTGTGTGGCTACGCAAGCGGTTCCCAAAGAGCATTAGAACAAGGCATAGTTTTCCCTGCTGGCTCTTTGGGCGTGGGACCAACCTCCAGACATATGGCCAGTTTTGTGCCTGGCGTGACGCCATGTGGAAAAGGGTGGTTTTGAAGCTGAAGGCAGCAGGAAAGCCTGCAGCCCCCAGGTGTGTGGGGCTACGCAAGCGGTTCCCAAAGAGCTTTAGAACAAGGCATAGTTTTCCCTGCTGGCTCTTTGGGCGTGGGACCAGTCTCCAGACATATGGCCATTTTTGTGCCTGGCGTGACGCCATGTGGGAAATGGTGGTTTTGAGTCTGAAGGCAACAGGAAAGCCTGCAGCCCCCAGGTGTGTTGGGCTACGCAAGCGGTTCCCAAAGAGCTTTAGAACAAGGCATAGTTTTCCCTGCTGGCTCTTTGGGCGTGGGACCAACCTCCAGACATATGGCCATTTTTGTGCCTGGCGTGACGTCATGTGGGAAAGGGTGGTTTTGAGGCTGAAGGCAGCAGGAAAGCCTGCAGCCCCCAGGTCTGTGGGGCCACGCAAGCGGTTCCCAAAGAGCTTTAGAACAAGGCATAGTTTTCCCTGCTGGCTCTTTGGGCGTGGGACCAATCTCCAGACATATGGCCATTTTTGGGCCTGGCGCGGCGCCAATTGCGAAAGGTTTCTTTTGAGGCTGAAGGCAGCAGGAAAGCCTGCAGCCCCCAGGTGTGTGGGGCTACGCAAGCGGTTCCCAAAGAGCTTTAGAACAAGGCATAGTTTTCCCTGCTGGCTCTTTGGGAAAGGGACCAGTCTCCAGACATATGGCCATTTTTGTGTCTGGCGTGACGCCATGTGGAAAAGGGTGCTTCTGAGGTTGAAGGCAGCAGGAAAGCCGGCAGCCCGCAGGTCTGTGGGGCAACGCAAGCGGTTCCCAAAGAGCTTTAGAACAAGGCATAGTTTTCCCTGCTGGCTCTTTGGGCATGGGACCAGTCTCCAGATATATGGCCATTTTTGGGCCTGGCGCGGGGCCAAGTGGGAAAGGGTGGTTTTGAGGCTGAAGGCAGCAGGAAAGCCTGCAGCCCCCAGGTCTGTGGGGCCACGCAAGCGGTTCCCAAAGAGCTTTAGAACAAGGCATAGTTTTCCCTGCTGGCTCTTTGGGAAAGGGACCAGTCTCCAGACATATGGCCATTTTTGTGCCTGGCGCGGCGCCAAGTGGGAAAGGGTCGTTTTGAGTATGAAGGCAGCAGGAAAGCCTGCAGCCCCCAGGTGTGTGTGGCTACGCAAGCGGTTCCCAAAGAGCATTAGAACAAGGCATAGTTTTCCCTGCTGGCTCTTTGGGCGTGGGACCAACCTCCAGACATATGGCCATTTTTGTGCCTGGCGTGACGCCATGTGGAAAAGGGTGGTTTTGAGGCTGAAGGCAGCAGGAAAGCCTGCAGCCCCCAGGTGTGTGGGGCTACGCAAGCGGTTCCCAAAGAGCTTTAGAACAAGGCATAGTTTTCCCTGCTGGCTCTTTGGGCGTGGGACCAGTCTCCAGACATATGGCCATTTTTGTGCCTGGCGTGACGCCATGTGGGAAAGGGTGGTTTTGAGTCTGAAGGCAGCAGGAAAGCCTGCAGCCCCCAGGTGTGTTGGGCTACGCAAGCGGTTCCCAAAGAGCTTTAGAACAAGGCATAGTTTTCCCTGCTGGCTCTTTGGGCGTGGGACCAACCTCCAGACATATGGCCATTTTTGTGCCTGGCGTGACGTCATGTGGGAAAGGGTGGTTTTGAGGCTGAAGGCAGCAGGAAAGCCTGCAGCCCCCAGGTCTGTGGGGCCACGCAAGCGGTTCCCAAAGAGCTTTAGAACAAGGCATAGTTTTCCCTGCTGGCTCTTTGGGCGTGGGACCAATCTCCAGACATATGGCCATTTTTGGGCCTGGCGCGGCGCCAATTGCGAAAGGTTTCTTTTGAGGCTGAAGGCAGCAGGAAAGCCTGCAGCCCCCAGGTGTGTGGGGCTACGCAAGCGGTTCCCAAAGAGCTTTAGAACAAGGCATAGTTTTCCCTGCTGGCTCTTTGGGCGTGGGACCAGTCTCCAGACATATGGCCATTTTTGTGCCTGGCGTGACGCCATGTGGAAAAGGGTGCTTCTGAGGTTGAAGGCAGCAGGAAAGCCGGCAGCCCGCAGGTCTGTGGGGCCACGCAAGCGGTTCCCAAAGAGCTTTAGAACAAGGCATAGTTTTCCCTGCTGGCTCTTTGGGCATGGGACCAGTCTCCAGATATATGGCCATTTTTGGGCCTGGCGCGGGGCCAAGTGGGAAAGGGTGGTTTTGAGTCTGAAGGCAGCAGGAAAGCCTGCAGCCCCCAGGTGTGTGGGGCTACGCAAGCGGTTCCCAAAGAGCTTTAGAACAAGGCATAGTTTTCCCTGCTGGCTCTTTGGGCGTGGGACCAACCTCCAGACATATGGCCATTTTTGTGCCTGGCGTGACGTCATGTGGGAAAGGGTGGTTTTGAGGCTGAAGGCAGCAGGAAAGCCTGCAGCCACCAGGTCTGTGGGGCCACGCAAGCGGTTCCCAAAGAGCTTTAGAACAAGGCATAGTTTTCCCTGCTGGCTCTTTGGGCGTGGGACCAATCTCCAGACATATGGCCATTTTTGGGCCTGGCGCGGCGCCAATTGCGAAAGGTTTCTTTTGAGGCTGAAGAGAGCAGGAAAGACTGCAGCCCCCAGTTTGTGTGGGGCTACGCAAGCGGTTCCCAAAGAGCTTTAGAACAAGGCATAGTTTTCCCTGCTGGCTCTTTGGGCGTGGGACCAGTCTCCAGACATATGGCCATTTTTGTGTCTGGCGTGACGCCATGTGGAAAAGGGTGCTTCTGAGGTTGAAGGCAGCAGGAAAGCCGGCAGCCCGCAGGTCTGTGGGGCCACGCAAGCGGTTCCCAAAGAGCTTTAGAACAAGGCATAGTTTTCCCTGCTGGCTCTTTGGGCATGGGACCAGTCTCTAGATACATGGCCATTTTTGGGCCTGGCGCAGCGCCAAGTGGGAAAGGGTGGTTTTGAGGCTGAAGGCAGCAGGAAAGCCTGCAGCCCGCAGGTCTGTGGGGCTACGCAAGCGGTTCCCAAAGAGCTTTAGAACAAGGCATAGTTTTCCCTGCTGGCTCTTTGGGCATGGGACCAGTCTCCAGATATATGGCCATTTTTGGGCCTGGCGCGGGGCCAAGTGGGAAAGGGTGGTTTTGAGTCTGAAGGCAGCAGGAAAGCCTGCAGCCCCCAGGTGTGTGGGGCTACGCAAGCGGTTCCCAAAGAGCTTTAGAACAAGGCATAGTTTTCCCTGCTGGCTCTTTGGGAAAGGGACCAGTCTCCAGAAATATGGCCATTTTTGTGCCTGGCGCGGGGCCAAGTGGGAAAGGGTGGTTTTGAGGCTGAAGGCAGCAGGAAAGCCTGCAGCCCCCAGGTGTGTGGGGCTACGCAAGCGGTTCCCAAAGAGGTTTAGAACAAGACATAGTTTTCCCTGCTGGCTCTTTGGGCGTGGGACCAACCTCCAGACATATGGCCATTTTTGTGCCTGGCGTGACGCCATGTGGAAAAGGGTGCTTCTGAGGTTGAAGGCAGCAGGAAAGCCTGCAGCCCGCAGGTCTGTGGGGCCACGCAAGCGGTTCCCAAAGAGCTTTAGAACAAGGCATAGTTTTCCCTGCTGGCTCTTTGGGCGTGGGACCAGTCTCCAGCCATAGGGCCATTTTTGTGTCTGGCGCAGAGCGAAGTGGGAAAGGGTTCTTTTGAGGCTGAAGGCAGCAGGAAAGCCTGCAGCCCCCAGGTCTGTGGGGCTACGCAAGCGGTTCCCAAAGAGCTTTAGAACAAGGCATAGTTTTCCCTGCTGGCTCTTTGGGCGTGGGACCAGTCTCCAGATATATGGCCATTTTTGGGCCTGGCGCGATGCCAAGTGGGAAAGGGTGGTTTTGAGGCTGAAAGCGCGAGAAAAGCCTGCAGCCCCCAGTTTCTGTGGGGCTACGCAAGCGGTTCCCAAAGAGCTTTAGAACAAGGCATAGTTTTCCCTGCTGGCTCTTTGGGCGTGGGACCAGTCTCCAGACATATGGCCATTTTTGTGCCTGGCTGACGCCATGTGGAAAAGGGTTATTTTGAGGCTGAAGGTAGCAGGAAAGCCTGCAGCCCCCAGGTGTGTGGGGCTACGCAAGCGGTTCCCAAAGAGCTTTAGAACAAGGCATAGTTTTCCCTGCTGGCTCTTTGGGCGTGGGACCAACCTCCAGACATATGGCCATTTTTGTGCCTGGCGTGACGCCATGTGGAAAAGGGTGGTTTTGAGGCTGAAGGCAGCAGGAAAGCCTGCAGCCTACAGGTGTGTGGGGCTACGCAAGCGGTTCCCAAAGAGCTTTAGAACAAGGCATAGTTTTCCCTGCTGGCTCTTTGGGCGTGGGACCAGTCTCCAGACATATGGCCATTTTTGTGTCTGGCGTGACGCCATGTGGAAAAGGGTGCTTCTGAGGTTGAAGGCAGCAGGAAAGCCGGCAGACCGCAGGTCTGTGGGGCCACGCAAGCGGTTCCCAAAGAGCTTTAGAACAAGGCATAGTTTTCCCTGCTGGCTCTTTGGGCATGGGACCAGTCTCCAGATATATGGCCATTTTTGGGCCTGGCGCGGGGCCAAGTGGGAAAGGGTGGTTTTGAGTCTGAAGGCAGCAGGAAAGCCTGCAGCCCCCAGGTGTGTGGGGCTACGCAAGCGGTTCCCAAAGAGCTTTAGAACAAGGCATAGTTTTCCCTGCTGGCTCTTTGGGCGTGGGACCAACCTCCAGACATATGGCCATTTTTGTGCCTGGCGTGACGTCATGTGGGAAAGGGTGGTTTTGAGGCTGAAGGCAGCAGGAAAGCCTGCAGCCACCAGGTCTGTGGGGCCACGCAAGCGGTTCCCAAAGAGCTTTCGAACAAGGCATAGTTTTCCCTGCTGGCTCTTTGGGCGTGGGACCAATCTCCAGACATATGGCCATTTTTGGGCCTGGCGCGGCGCCAATTGCGAAAGGTTTCTTTTGAGGCTGAAGAGAGCAGGAAAGACTGCAGCCCCCAGTTTGTGTGGGGCTACGCAAGCGGTTCCCAAAGAGCTTTAGAACAAGGCATAGTTTTCCCTGCTGGCTCTTTGGGCGTGGGACCAGTCTCCAGACATATGGCCATTTTTGTGTCTGGCGTGACGCCATGTGGAAAAGGGTGCTTCTGAGGTTGAAGGCAGCAGGAAAGCCGGCAGCCCGCAGGTCTGTGGGGCCACGCAAGCGGTTCCCAAAGAGCTTTAGAACAAGGCATAGTTTTCCCTGCTGGCTCTTTGGGCATGGGACCAGTCTCTAGATACATGGCCATTTTTGGGCCTGGCGCAGCGCCAAGTGGGAAAGGGTGGTTTTGAGGCTGAAGGCAGCAGGAAAGCCTGCAGCCCCCAGGTCTGTGGGGCTACGCAAGCGGTTCCCAAAGAGCTTTAGAACAAGGCATAGTTTTCCCTGCTGGCTCTTTGGGCATGGGACCAGTCTCCAGATATATGGCCATTTTTGGGCCTGGCGCGGCGCCAAGTGGGAAAGGGTGGTTTTGAGTCTGAAGGCAGCAGGAAAGCCTGCAGCCCCCAGGTGTGTGGGGCTACGCAAGCGGTTCCCAAAGAGCTTTAGAACAAGGCATAGTTTTCCCTGCTGGCTCTTTGGGCGTGGGACCAGTCTCCAGAAATATGGCCATTTTTGTGCCTGGCGCGGGGCCAAGTGGGAAAGGGTGGTTTTGAGGCTGAAGGCAGCAGGAAAGCCTGCAGCCCCCAGGTGTGTGGGGCTACGCAAGCGGTTCCCAAAGAGGTTTAGAACAAGACATAGTTTTCCCTGCTGGCTCTTTGGGCGTGGGACCAACCTCCAGACATATGGCCATTTTTGTGCCTGGCGTGACGCCATGTGGAAAAGGGTGCTTCTGAGGTTGAAGGCAGCAGGAAAGCCTGCAGCCCGCAGGTCTGTGGGGCCACGCAAGCGGTTCCCAAAGAGCTTTAGAACAAGGCATAGTTTTCCCTGCTGGCTCTTTGGGCGTGGGACCAGTCTCCAGCCATATGGCCATTTTTGTGCCTGGCGCGGAGCGAAGTGGGAAAGGGTTCTTTTGAGGCTGAAGGCAGCAGGAAAGCCTGCAGCCCCCAGGTCTGTGGGGCTACGCAAGCGGTTCCCAAAGAGCTTTAGAACAAGGCATAGTTTTCCCTGCTGGCTCTTTGGGCGTGGGACCAGTCTCCAGATATATGGCCATTTTTGGGCCTGGCGCGATGCCAAGTGGGAAAGGGTGGTTTTGAGGCTGAAAGCGCGAGAAAAGCCTGCAGCCCCCAGTTTCTGTGGGGCTACGCAAGCGGTTCCCAAAGAGCTTTAGAACAAGGCATAGTTTTCCCTGCTGGCTCTTTGGGCGTGGGACCAGTCTCCAGACATATGGCCATTTTTGTGCCTGGCTGACGCCATGTGGAAAAGGGTTATTTTGAGGCTGAAGGTAGCAGGAAAGCCTGCAGCCCCCAGGTGTGTGGGGCTACGCAAGCGGTTCCCAAAGAGCTTTAGAACAAGGCATAGTTTTCCCTGCTGGCTCTTTGGGCGTGGGACCAGTCTCCAGACATATGGCCATTTTTGTGTCTGGCGTGACGCCATGTGGAAAAGGGTGCTTCTGAGGTTGAAGGCAGCAGGAAAGCCGGCAGCCCGCAGGTCTGTGGGGCCACGCAAGCGGTTCCCAAAGAGCTTTAGAACAAGGCATAGTTTTCCCTGCTGGCTCTTTGGGCATGGGACCAGTCTCCAGATATATGGCCATTTTTGGGCCTGGCGCGGGGCCAAGTGGGAAAGGGTGGTTTTGAGTCTGAAGGCAGCAGGAAAGCCTGCAGCCCCCAGGTGTGTGGGGCTACGCAAGCGGTTCCCAAAGAGCTTTAGAACAAGGCATAGTTTTCCCTGCTGGCTCTTTGGGCGTGGGACCAACCTCCAGACATATGGCCATTTTTGTGCCTGGCGTGACGTCATGTGGGAAAGGGTGGTTTTGAGGCTGAAGGCAGCAGGAAAGCCTGCAGCCACCAGGTCTGTGGGGCCACGCAAGCGGTTCCCAAAGAGCTTTAGAACAAGGCATAGTTTTCCCTGCTGGCTCTTTGGGCGTGGGACCAATCTCCAGACATATGGCCATTTTTGGGCCTGGCGCGGCGCCAATTGCGAAAGGTTTCTTTTGAGGCTGAAGAGAGCTGGAAAGACTGCAGCCCCCAGTTTGTGTGGGGCTACGCAAGCGGTTCCCAAAGAGCTTTAGAACAAGGCATAGTTTTCCCTGCTGGCTCTTTGGGCGTGGGACCAGTCTCCAGACATATGGCCATTTTTGTGTCTGGCGTGACGCCATGTGGAAAAGGGTGCTTCTGAGGTTGAAGGCAGCAGGAAAGCCGGCAGCCCGCAGGTCTGTGGGGCCACGCAAGCGGTTCCCAAAGAGCTTTAGAACAAGGCATAGTTTTCCCTGCTGGCTCTTTGGGCATGGGACCAGTCTCTAGATACATGGCCATTTTTGGGCCTGGCGCAGCGCCAAGTGGGAAAGGGTGGTTTTGAGGCTGAAGGCAGCAGGAAAGCCTGCAGCCCGCAGGTCTGTGGGGCTACGCAAGCGGTTCCCAAAGAGCTTTAGAACAAGGCATAGTTTTCCCTGCTGGCTCTTTGGGCATGGGACCAGTCTCCAGATATATGGCCATTTTTGGGCCTGGCGCGGGGCCAAGTGGGAAAGGGTGGTTTTGAGTCTGAAGGCAGCAGGAAAGCCTGCAGCCCCCAGGTGTGTGGGGCTACGCAAGCGGTTCGCAAAGAGCTTTAGAACAAGGCATAGTTTTCCCTGCTGGCTCTTTGGGCGTGGGACCAGTCTCCAGAAATATGGCCATTTTTGTGCCTGGCGCGGGGCCAAGTGGGAAAGGGTGGTTTTGAGGCTGAAGGCAGCAGGAAAGCCTGCAGCCCCCAGGTGTGTGGGGCTACGCAAGCGGTTCCCAAAGAGGTTTAGAACAAGACATAGTTTTCCCTGCTGGCTCTTTGGGCGTGGGACCAACCTCCAGACATATGGCCATTTTTGTGCCTGGCGTGACGCCATGTGGAAAAGGGTGCTTCTGAGGTTGAAGGCAGCAGGAAAGCCTGCAGCCCGCAGGTCTGTGGGGCCACGCAAGCGGTTCCCAAAGAGCTTTAGAACAAGGCATAGTTTTCCCTGCTGGCTCTTTGGGCGTGGGACCAGTCTCCAGCCATATGGCCATTTTTGTGCCTGGCGCGGAGCGAAGTGGGAAAGGGTGGTTTTGAGTCTGAAGGCAGCAGGAAAGCCTGCAGCCCCCAGGTCTGTGGGGCTACGCAAGCGGTTCCCAAAGAGCTTTAGAACAAGGCATAGTTTTCCCTGCTGGCTCTTTGGGCGTGGGACCAGTCTCCAGATATATGGCCATTTTTGGGCCTGGCGCGATGCCAAGTGGGAAAGGGTGGTTTTGAGGCTGAAAGCGCGAGAAAAGCCTGCAGCCCCCAGTTTCTGTGGGGCTACGCAAGCGGTTCCCAAAGAGCTTTAGAACAAGGCATAGTTTTCCCTGCTGGCTCTTTGGGCGTGGGACCAGTCTCCAGACATATGGCCATTTTTGTGCCTGGCTGACGCCATGTGGAAAAGGGTTATTTTGAGGCTGAAGGTAGCAGGAAAGCCTGCAGCCCCCAGGTGTGTGGGGCTACGCAAGCGGTTCCCAAAGAGCTTTAGAACAAGGCATAGTTTTCCCTGCTGGCTCTTTGGGCGTGGGACCAACCTCCAGACATATGGCCATTTTTGTGCCTGGCGTGACGCCATGTGGAAAAGGGTGGTTTTGAGGCTGAAGGCAGCAGGAAAGCCTGCAGCCTACAGGTGTGTGGGGCTACTCAAGCGGTTCCCAAAGAGCTTTAGAACAAGGCATAGTTTTCCCTGCTGGCTCTTTGGGCGTGGGACCAGTCTCCAGATATATGGCCATTTTTGTGCCTGGCTGACGCCATGTGGAAAAGGGTTATTTTGAGGCTGAAGGTAGCAGGAAAGCCTGCAGCCCCCAGGTGTGTGGGGCTACGCAAGCGGTTCCCAAAGAGCTTTAGAACAAGGCATAGTTTTCCCTGCTGGCTCTTTGGGCGTGGGACCAACCTCCAGACATATGGCCATTTTTGTGCCTGGCGTGACGCCATGTGGAAAAGGGTGGTTTTGAGGCTGAAGGCAGCAGGAAAGCCTGCAGCCTACAGGTGTGTGGGGCTACGCAAGCGGTTCCCAAAGAGCTTTAGAACAAGGCATAGTTTTTCCTGCTGGCTCTTTGGGCGTGGGACGAGTCTCCAGACATATGGCCATTTTTGGGCCTGGCGCGGGGCCAAGTGGGAAAGGGTGGTTTTGAGGCTGAAGGCAGCAGGAAAGCCTGCAGCCCGCAGGTCTGTGGGGCTACGGAAGCCGTTCCCAAAGAGCTTTAAAACAAGGCATAGTTTTCCCTGCTGGCTCTTTGGGCGTGGGACCAGTCTCCAGACATATGGCCATTTTTGGGCCTGGCGCGGCGCCAAGTGGGAAAGGGTGGTTTTGAGGCTGAAGAGAGCAGGAAAGCCTGCAGCCCCCAGGTGTGTGGGGCTACGCAAGCGGTTCCCAAAGAGCTTTAGAACAAGGCATAGTTTTCCCTGCTGGCTCTTTGGGCGTGGGACCAATCTCCAGACATATGGCCATTTTTGGGCCTGGCGCAGCGCCAAGTGGGAAAGGGTGGTTTTGAGGCTGAAGGCAGCAGGAAAGCCTGCAGCCCCCAGGTGTGTGTGGCTACGCAAGCGGTTCCCAAAGAGCTTTAGAACAAGGCATAGTTTTCCCTGCTGGCTCTTTGGGCGTGGGACCAGTCTCCAGATATATGGCCATTTTTGGGCCTGGCGCGATGCCAAGTGGGAAAGGGTGGTTTTGAGTCTGAAGGCAGCAGGAAAGCCTGCAGCCCCCAGGTGTGTGGGGCTACGCAAGCGGTTCCCAAAGAGCTTTAGAACAAGGCATAGTTTTCCCTGCTGGCTCTTTGGGCGTGGGACCAGTCTCCAGAGATATGGCCATTTTTCGGCCTGGCGCGGGGCGAAGTGGGAAAGGGTGGTTTTGAGGCTGAAGGCAGCAGGAAAGCCTGCAGCCCCCAGGTGTGTGGGGCTACGCAAGCGTTTCCCGAAGAGCTTTAGAACAAGGCATACTTTTCCCTTCTAGCTCTTTGGGCGTGGGACCAGTCTCCAGACATATGGCCATTTTTGTGCCTGGCGCAGCGCCAAGTGGGAAAGGGTGGTTTTGAGTCTGAAAGTGCGAGAAAAGCCTGCAGCCCCCAGTTTGTGTGGGGCTACGCAAGCGGTTCCCAAAGAGCTTTAGAACAAGGCATAGTTTTCCCTGCTGGCTCTTTGGGCGTGGGACCAACCTCCAGACATATGGCCATTTTTGTGCCTGGCGTGACGTCATGTGGGAAAGGGTGGTTTTGAGGCTGAAGGCAGCAGGAAAGCCTGCAGCCCCCAGGTCTGTGGGGCCACGCAAGCGGTTCCCAAAGAGCTTTAGAACAAGGCATAGTTTTCCCTGCTGGCTCTTTGGGCGTGGGACCAATCTCCAGACATATGGCCATTTTTGGGCCTGGCGCGGCGCCAATTGCGAAAGGTTTCTTTTGAGGCTGAAGGCAGCAGGAAAGCCTGCAGCCCCCAGGTGTGTGGGGCTACGCAAGCGGTTCCCAAAGAGCTTTAGAACAAGGCATAGTTTTCCCTGCTGGCTCTTTGGGCGTGGGACCAGTCTCCAGACATATGGCCATTTTTGTGTCTGGCGTGACGCCATGTGGAAAAGGGTGCTTCTGAGGTTGAAGGCAGCAGGAAAGCCGGCAGCCCGCAGGTCTGTGGGGCCACGCAAGCGGTTCCCAAAGAGCTTTAGAACAAGGCATAGTTTTCCCTGCTGGCTCTTTGGGCATGGGACCAGTCTCCAGATATATGGCCATTTTTGGGCCTGGCGCGGGGCCAAGTGGGAAAGGGTGGTTTTGAGTCTGAAGGCAGCAGGAAAGCCTGCAGCCCCCAGGTGTGTGGGGCTACGCAAGCGGTTCCCAAAGAGCTTTAGAACAAGGCATAGTTTTCCCTGCTGGCTCTTTGGGCGTGGGACCAACCTCCAGACATATGGCCATTTTTGTGCCTGGCGTGAAGTCATGTGGGAAAGGGTGGTTTTGAGGCTGAAGGCAGCAGGAAAGCCTGCAGCCACCAGGTCTGTGGGGCCACGCAAGCGGTTCCCAAAGAGCTTTAGAACAAGGCATAGTTTTCCCTGCTGGCTCTTTGGGCGTGGGACCAATCTCCAGACATATGGCCATTTTTGGGCCTGGCGCGGCGCCAATTGCGAAAGGTTTCTTTTGAGGCTGAAGAGAGCAGGAAAGACTGCAGCCCCCAGTTTGTGTGGGGCTACGCAAGCGGTTCCCAAAGAGCTTTAGAACAAGGCATAGTTTTCCCTGCTGGCTCTTTGGGCGTGGGACCAGTCTCCAGACATATGGCCATTTTTGTGTCTGGCGTGACGCCATGTGGAAAAGGGTGCTTCTGAGGTTGAAGGCAGCAGGAAAGCCGGCAGCCCGCAGGTCTGTGGGGCCACGCAAGCGGTTCCCAAAGAGCTTTAGAACAAGGCATAGTTTTCCCTGCTGGCTCTTTGGGCATGGGACCAGTCTCTAGATACATGGCCATTTTTGGGCCTGGCGCAGCGCCAAGTGGGAAAGGGTGGTTTTGAGGCTGAAGGCAGCAGGAAAGCCTGCAGCCCGCAGGTCTGTGGGGCTACGCAAGCGGTTCCCAAAGAGCTTTAGAACAAGGCATAGTTTTCCCTGCTGGCTCTTTGGGCATGGGACCAGTCTCCAGATATATGGCCATTTTTGGGCCTGGCGCGGGGCCAAGTGGGAAAGGGTGGTTTTGAGTCTGAAGGCAGCAGGAAAGCCTGCAGCCCCCAGGTGTGTGGGGCTACGCAAGCGGTTCCCAAAGAGCTTTAGAACAAGGCATAGTTTTCCCTGCTGGCTCTTTGGGAAAGGGACCAGTCTCCAGAAATATGGCCATTTTTGTGCCTGGCGCGGGGCCAAGTGGGAAAGGGTGGTTTTGAGGCTGAAGGCAGCAGGAAAGCCTGCAGCCCCCAGGTGTGTGGGGCTACGCAAGCGGTTCCCAAAGAGGTTTAGAACAAGACATAGTTTTCCCTGCTGGCTCTTTGGGCGTGGGACCAACCTCCAGACATATGGCCATTTTTGTGCCTGGCGTGACGCCATGTGGAAAAGGGTGCTTCTGAGGTTGAAGGCAGCAGGAAAGCCTGCAGCCCGCAGGTCTGTGGGGCCACGCAAGCGGTTCCCAAAGAGCTTTAGAACAAGGCATAGTTTTCCCTGCTGGCTCTTTGGGCGTGGGACCAGTCTCCAGCCATAGGGCCATTTTTGTGCCTGGCGCAGAGCGAAGTGGGAAAGGGTTCTTTTGAGGCTGAAGGCAGCAGGAAAGCCTGCAGCCCCCAGGTCTGTGGGGCTACGCAAGCGGTTCCCAAAGAGCTTTAGAACAAGGCATAGTTTTCCCTGCTGGCTCTTTGGGCGTGGGACCAGTCTCCAGATATATGGCCATTTTTGGGCCTGGCGCGATGCCAAGTGGGAAAGGGTGGTTTTGAGGCTGAAAGCGCGAGAAAAGCCTGCAGCCCCCAGTTTCTGTGGGGCTACGCAAGCGGTTCCCAAAGAGCTTTAGAACAAGGCATAGTTTTCCCTGCTGGCTCTTTGGGCGTGGGACCAGTCTCCAGACATATGGCCATTTTTGTGCCTGGCTGACGCCATGTGGAAAAGGGTTATTTTGAGGCTGAAGGTAGCAGGAAAGCCTGCAGCCCCCAGGTGTGTGGGGCTACGCAAGCGGTTCCCAAAGAGCTTTAGAACAAGGCATAGTTTTCCCTGCTGGCTCTTTGGGCGTGGGACCAACCTCCAGACATATGGCCATTTTTGTGCCTGGCGTGACGCCATGTGGAAAAGGGTGGTTTTGAGGCTGAAGGCAGCAGGAAAGCCTGCAGCCTACAGGTGTGTGGGGCTACGCAAGCGGTTCCCAAAGAGCTTTAGAACAAGGCATAGTTTTCCCTGCTGGCTCTTTGGGCGTGGGACCAGTCTCCAGACATATGGCCATTTTTGTGTCTGGCGTGACGCCATGTGGAAAAGGGTGCTTCTGAGGTTGAAGGCAGCAGGAAAGCCGGCAGCCCGCAGGTCTGTGGGGCCACGCAAGCGGTTCCCAAAGAGCTTTAGAACAAGGCATAGTTTTCCCTGCTGGCTCTTTGGGCATGGGACCAGTCTCCAGATATATGGCCATTTTTGGGCCTGGCGCGGGGCCAAGTGGGAAAGGGTGGTTTTGAGTCTGAAGGCAGCAGGAAAGCCTGCAGCCCCCAGGTGTGTGGGGCTACGCAAGCGGTTCCCAAAGAGCTTTAGAACAAGGCATAGTTTTCCCTGCTGGCTCTTTGGGCGTGGGACCAACCTCCAGACATATGGCCATTTTTGTGCCTGGCGTGACGTCATGTGGGAAAGGGTGGTTTTGAGGCTGAAGGCAGCAGGAAAGCCTGCAGCCACCAGGTCTGTGGGGCCACGCAAGCGGTTCCCAAAGAGCTTTAGAACAAGGCATAGTTTTCCCTGCTGGCTCTTTGGGCGTGGGACCAATCTCCAGACATATGGCCATTTTTGGGCCTGGCGCGGCGCCAATTGCGAAAGGTTTCTTTTGAGGCTGAAGAGAGCAGGAAAGACTGCAGCCCCCAGTTTGTGTGGGGCTACGCAAGCGGTTCCCAAAGAGCTTTAGAACAAGGCATAGTTTTCCCTGCTGGCTCTTTGGGCGTGGGACCAGTCTCCAGACATATGGCCATTTTTGTGTCTGGCGTGACGCCATGTGGAAAAGGGTGCTTCTGAGGTTGAAGGCAGCAGGAAAGCCGGCAGCCCGCAGGTCTGTGGGGCCACGCAAGCGGTTCCCAAAGAGCTTTAGAACAAGGCATAGTTTTCCCTGCTGGCTCTTTGGGCATGGGACCAGTCTCTAGATACATGGCCATTTTTGGGCCTGGCGCAGCGCCAAGTGGGAAAGGGTGGTTTTGAGGCTGAAGGCAGCAGGAAAGCCTGCAGCCCCCAGGTCTGTGGGGCTACGCAAGCGGTTCCCAAAGAGCTTTAGAACAAGGCATAGTTTTCCCTGCTGGCTCTTTGGGCATGGGACCAGTCTCCAGATATATGGCCATTTTTGGGCCTGGCGCGGGGCCAAGTGGGAAAGGGTGGTTTTGAGTCTGAAGGCAGCAGGAAAGCCTGCAGCCCCCAGGTGTGTGGGGCTACGCAAGCGGTTCCCAAAGAGCTTTAGAACAAGGCATAGTTTTCCCTGCTGGCTCTTTGGGCGTGGGACCAGTCTCCAGAAATATGGCCATTTTTGTGCCTGGCGCGGGGCCAAGTGGGAAAGGGTGGTTTTGAGGCTGAAGGCAGCAGGAAAGCCTGCAGCCCCCAGGTGTGTGGGGCTACGCAAGCGGTTCCCAAAGAGGTTTAGAACAAGACATAGTTTTCCCTGCTGGCTCTTTGGGCGTGGGACCAACCTCCAGACATATGGCCATTTTTGTGCCTGGCGTGACGCCATGTGGAAAAGGGTGCTTCTGAGGTTGAAGGCAGCAGGAAAGCCTGCAGCCCGCAGGTCTGTGGGGCCACGCAAGCGGTTCCCAAAGAGCTTTAGAACAAGGCATAGTTTTCCCTGCTGGCTCTTTGGGCGTGGGACCAGTCTCCAGCCATATGGCCATTTTTGTGCCTGGCGCGGAGCGAAGTGGGAAAGGGTTCTTTTGAGGCTGAAGGCAGCAGGAAAGCCTGCAGCCCCCAGGTCTGTGGGGCTACGCAAGCGGTTCCCAAAGAGCTTTAGAACAAGGCATAGTTTTCCCTGCTGGCTCTTTGGGCGTGGGACCAGTCTCCAGATATATGGCCATTTTTGGGCCTGGCGCGATGCCAAGTGGGAAAGGGTGGTTTTGAGGCTGAAAGCGCGAGAAAAGCCTGCAGCCCC
This sequence comes from Chroicocephalus ridibundus, assembly GCF_963924245.1. Taxonomy (NCBI): domain Eukaryota; kingdom Metazoa; phylum Chordata; class Aves; order Charadriiformes; family Laridae; genus Chroicocephalus; species Chroicocephalus ridibundus. The sequence continues at coordinate 68,081,084 of NC_086285.1, read as the reverse complement.
CAGTTTCTGAGGGGCTACGCAAGCGGTTCCCAAAGAGCTTTAGAACAAGGCATAGTTTTCCCTGCTGGCTCTTTGGGCGTGGGACCAGTCTCCAGACATATGGCCATTTTTGTGCCTGGCTGACGCCATGTGGAAAAGGGTTATTTTGAGGCTGAAGGTAGCAGGAAAGCCTGCAGCCCCCAGGTGTGTGGGGCTACGCAAGCGGTTCCCAAAGAGCTTTAGAACAAGGCATAGTTTTCCCTGCTGGCTCTTTGGGCGTGGGACCAACCTCCAGACATATGGCCATTTTTGTGCCTGGCGTGACGCCATGTGGAAAAGGGTGGTTTTGAGGCTGAAGGCAGCAGGAAAGCCTGCAGCCTACAGGTGTGTGGGGCTACGCAAGCGGTTCCCAAAGAGCTTTAGAACAAGGCATAGTTTTCCCTGCTGGCTCTTTGGGCGTGGGACCAGTCTCCAGACATATGGCCATTTTTGTGTCTGGCGTGACGCCATGTGGAAAAGGGTGCTTCTGAGGTTGAAGGCAGCAGGAAAGCCGGCAGCCCGCAGGTCTGTGGGGCCACGCAAGCGGTTCCCAAAGAGCTTTAGAACAAGGCATAGTTTTCCCTGCTGGCTCTTTGGGCATGGGACCAGTCTCCAGATATATGGCCATTTTTGGGCCTGGCGCGGGGCCAAGTGGGAAAGGGTGGTTTTGAGTCTGAAGGCAGCAGGAAAGCCTGCAGCCCCCAGGTGTGTGGGGCTACGCAAGCGGTTCCCAAAGAGCTTTAGAACAAGGCATAGTTTTCCCTGCTGGCTCTTTGGGCGTGGGACCAACCTCCAGACATATGGCCATTTTTGTGCCTGGCGTGACGTCATGTGGGAAAGGGTGGTTTTGAGGCTGAAGGCAGCAGGAAAGCCTGCAGCCACCAGGTCTGTGGGGCCACGCAAGCGGTTCCCAAAGAGCTTTAGAACAAGGCATAGTTTTCCCTGCTGGCTCTTTGGGCGTGGGACCAATCTCCAGACATATGGCCATTTTTGGGCCTGGCGCGGCGCCAATTGCGAAAGGTTTCTTTTGAGGCTGAAGAGAGCAGGAAAGACTGCAGCCCCCAGTTTGTGTGGGGCTACGCAAGCGGTTCCCAAAGAGCTTTAGAACAAGGCATAGTTTTCCCTGCTGGCTCTTTGGGCGTGGGACCAGTCTCCAGACATATGGCCATTTTTGTGTCTGGCGTGACGCCATGTGGAAAAGGGTGCTTCTGAGGTTGAAGGCAGCAGGAAAGCCGGCAGCCCGCAGGTCTGTGGGGCCACGCAAGCGGTTCCCAAAGAGCTTTAGAACAAGGCATAGTTTTCCCTGCTGGCTCTTTGGGCATGGGACCAGTCTCTAGATACATGGCCATTTTTGGGCCTGGCGCAGCGCCAAGTGGGAAAGGGTGGTTTTGAGGCTGAAGGCAGCAGGAAAGCCTGCAGCCCGCAGGTCTGTGGGGCTACGCAAGCGGTTCCCAAAGAGCTTTAGAACAAGGCATAGTTTTCCCTGCTGGCTCTTTGGGCATGGGACCAGTCTCCAGATATATGGCCATTTTTGGGCCTGGCGCGGGGCCAAGTGGGAAAGGGTGGTTTTGAGTCTGAAGGCAGCAGGAAAGCCTGCAGCCCCCAGGTGTGTGGGGCTACGCAAGCGGTTCCCAAAGAGCTTTAGAACAAGGCATAGTTTTCCCTGCTGGCTCTTTGGGAAAGGGACCAGTCTCCAGAAATATGGCCATTTTTGTGCCTGGCGCGGGGCCAAGTGGGAAAGGGTGGTTTTGAGGCTGAAGGCAGCAGGAAAGCCTGCAGCCCCCAGGTGTGTGGGGCTACGCAAGCGGTTCCCAAAGAGGTTTAGAACAAGACATAGTTTTCCCTGCTGGCTCTTTGGGCGTGGGACCAACCTCCAGACATATGGCCATTTTTGTGCCTGGCGTGACGCCATGTGGAAAAGGGTGCTTCTGAGGTTGAAGGCAGCAGGAAAGCCTGCAGCCCGCAGGTCTGTGGGGCCACGCAAGCGGTTCCCAAAGAGCTTTAGAACAAGGCATAGTTTTCCCTGCTGGCTCTTTGGGCGTGGGACCACTCTCCAGCCATATGGCCATTTTTGTGCCTGGCGCGGAGCGAAGTGGGAAAGGGTTCTTTTGAGGCTGAAGGCAGCAGGAAAGCCTGCAGCCCCCAGGTCTGTGGGGCTACGCAAGCGGTTCCCAAAGAGCTTTAGAACAAGGCATAGTTTTCCCTGCTGGCTCTTTGGGCGTGGGACCAGTCTCCAGATATATGGCCATTTTTGGGCCTGGCGCGATGCCAAGTGGGAAAGGGTGGTTTTGAGGCTGAAAGCGCGAGAAAAGCCTGCAGCCCCCAGTTTCTGTGGGGCTACGCAAGCGGTTCCCAAAGAGCTTTAGAACAAGGCATAGTTTTCCCTGCTGGCTCTTTGGGCGTGGGACCAGTCTCCAGACATATGGCCATTTTTGTGCCTGGCTGACGCCATGTGGAAAAGGGTTATTTTGAGGCTGAAGGTAGCAGGAAAGCCTGCAGCCCCCAGGTGTGTGGGGCTACGCAAGCGGTTCCCAAAGAGCTTTAGAACAAGGCATAGTTTTCCCTGCTGGCTCTTTGGGCGTGGGACCAACCTCCAGACATATGGCCATTTTTGTGCCTGGCGTGACGCCATGTGGAAAAGGGTGGTTTTGAGGCTGAAGGCAGCAGGAAAGCCTGCAGCCTACAGGTGTGTGGGGCTACTCAAGCGGTTCCCAAAGAGCTTTAGAACAAGGCATAGTTTTCCCTGCTGGCTCTTTGGGCGTGGGACCAGTCTCCAGACATATGGCCATTTTTGTGCCTGGCGGAGCGCCACGTGGAAAAGGGTTATTTTGAGGCTGAAGGTAGCAGGAAAGCCTGCAGCCCCCAGGTGTGTGGGGCTACGCAAGCGGTTCCCAAAGAGCTTTAGAACAAGGCATAGTTTTCCCTGCTGGCTCTTTGGGCGTGGGACCAACCTCCAGACATATGGCCATTTTTGTGCCTGGCGTGACGCCATGTGGAAAAGGGTGGTTTTGAGGCTGAAGGCAGCAGGAAAGCCTGCAGCCTACAGGTGTGTGGGGCTACGCAAGCGGTTCCCAAAGAGCTTTAGAACAAGGCATAGTTTTCCCTGCTGGCTCTTTGGGCGTGGGACGAGTCTCCAGACATATGGCCATTTTTGGGCCTGGCGCGGGGCCAAGTGGGAAAGGGTGGTTTTGAGGCTGAAGGCAGCAGGAAAGCCTGCAGCCCGCAGGTCTGTGGGGCTACGGAAGCCGTTCCCAAAGAGCTTTAAAACAAGGCATAGTTTTCCCTGCTGGCTCTTTGGGCGTGGGACCAGTCTCCAGACATATGGCCATTTTTGGGCCTGGCGCGGCGCCAAGTGGGAAAGGGTGGTTTTGAGGCTGAAGAGAGCAGGAAAGCCTGCAGCCCCCAGGTGTGTGGGGCTACGCAAGCGGTTCCCAAAGAGCTTTAGAACAAGGCATAGTTTTCCCTGCTGGCTCTTTGGGCGTGGGACCAATCTCCAGACATATGGCCATTTTTGGGCCTGGCGCAGCGCCAAGTGGGAAAGGGTGGTTTTGAGGCTGAAGGCAGCAGGAAAGCCTGCAGCCCCCAGGTGTGTGTGGCTACGCAAGCGGTTCCCAAAGAGCTTTAGAACAAGGCATAGTTTTCCCTGCTGGCTCTTTGGGCGTGGGACCAAACTCCAGATATATGGCCATTTTTGGGCCTGGCGCGATGCCAAGTGGGAAAGGGTGGTTTTGAGTCTGAAGGCAGCAGGAAAGCCTGCAGCCCCCAGGTGTGTGGGGCTACGCAAGCGGTTCCCAAAGAGCTTTAGAACAAGGCATAGTTTTCCCTGCTGGCTCTTTGGGCGTGGGACCAGTCTCCAGAGATATGGCCATTTTTCGGCCTGGCGCGGGGCGAAGTGGGAAAGGGTGGTTTTGAGGCTGAAGGCAGCAGGAAAGCCTGCAGCCCCCAGGTGTGTGGGGCTACGCAAGCGTTTCCCGAAGAGCTTTAGAACAAGGCATACTTTTCCCTTCTAGCTCTTTGGGCGTGGGACCAGTCTCCAGACATATGGCCATTTTTGTGCCTGGCGCAGCGCCAAGTGGGAAAGGGTGGTTTTGAGTCTGAAAGTGCGAGAAAAGCCTGCAGCCCCCAGTTTGTGTGGGGCTACGCAAGCGGTTCCCAAAGAGCTTTAGAACAAGGCATAGTTTTCCCTGCTGGCTCTTTGGGCGTGGGACCAGTCTGCAGACATATGGCCATTTTTGGGCCTGGCGCAGCGCCAAGTGGGAAAGGGTGGTTTTGAGGCTGAAGGCAGCAGGAAAGCCTGCAGCCCCCAGGTGTGTGGGGCTACGCAAGCCGTTCCCAAAGAGCTTTAGAACAAGGCATAGTTTTCCCTGCTGGCTCTTTGGGCGTGGGACCAGTCTCCAGATATATGGCCATTTTTGTGCCTGGCGCGGGGCCAAGTGGGAAAGGGTGGTTTTGAGGCTGAAGGCAGCAGGAAAGCCTGCAGCCCGCAGGTCTGTGGGGCCACGCAAGTGGTTCCCAAAGAGCTTTAGAACAAGGCATAGTTTTCCCTGCTGGCTCTTTGGGAAAGGGACCAGTCTCCAGAAATATGGCCATTTATGTGCCTGGCGCTGCACCAAGTGGGAAAGGGTGGTTTTGAGTCTGAAGGCAGCAGGAAAGCCTGCAGCCCCCAGGTCTGTGGGGCTACGCAAGCGGTTCCCAAAGAGCTTTAGAACAAGGCATAGTTTTCCCTGCTGGCTCTTTGGGCGTGGGACCAGTCTCCAGACATATGGCTATTTTTGGGCCTGGCGCGGCGCCAATTGCGAAATGTTTCTTTTGAGGCTGAAGAGAGCAGGAAAGACTGCAGCCCCCAGGTGTGTGGGGCTACGCAAGCGGTTCCCAAAGAGCTTTAGAACAAGGCATAGTTTTCCCTGCTGGCTCTTTGGGCGTGGGACCAGTCTCCAGACATATGGCCATTTTTCGGCCTGGCGCGGCGCCAAGTGGGAAAGGGTTCTTTGAGGCTGAAGAGAGCAGGAAAGCCTGCAGCCCCCAGGTGTGTGGGGCTACGCAAGCCGTTCCCAAAGAGCTTTAGAACAAGGCATAGTTTTCCCTGCTGGCTCTTTGGGCGTGGGACCAGTCTCCAGATATATGGCCATTTTTGTGCCTGGCGCAGCGCCAAGTGGGAAAGGGTTGTTTTGAGGCTGAAGGCAGCAGGAAAGCCTGCAGCCCCCAGGTGTGTGGGGCTACGCAAGCGGTTCCCAAAGAGCTTTAGAACAAGGCATAGTTTTCCCTGCTGGCTCTTTGGGCGTGGGACCAATCTTCAGACATATGGCCATTTTTGGGCCTGGCGCGGCGCCAAGTGCGAAAGGGTTCTTCTGAGGCTGAAGAGAGCAGGAAAGCCTGCAGCCCCCAGGTGTGTGGGGCTACGCAAGCGTTTCCCGAAGAGCTTTAGAACAAGGCATACTTTTCCCTTCTAGCTCTTTGGGCGTGGGACCAACCTCCAGACATATGGCCATTTTTGTGCCTGGCGTGACGCCAAGTGGGAAAGGGTGGTTTTGAGGCTGAAGGCAGCAGGAAAGCCTGCAGCCCCCAGTTTGTGTGGGGCTACGCAAGCGGTTCCCAAAGAGCTTTAGAACAAGGCATAGTTTTCCCTGCTGGCTCTTTGGGCGTGGGACCAGTCTCCAGACATATGGCCATTTTTGTGCCTGGCTGACGCCATGTGGAAAAGGGTGGTTTTGAGGCTGAAGGCAGCAGGAAAGCCTGCAGCCCCCAGGTGTGTGGGGCTACGCAAGCGGTTCCCAAAGAGGTTTAGAACAAGACATAGTTTTCCCTGCTGGCTCTTTGGGCGTGGGACCAACCTCCAGACATATGGCCATTTTTGTGCCTGGCGTGACGCCATGTGGAAAAGGGTGGTTTTGAGGCTGAAGGCAGCAGGAAAGCCTGCAGCCCCCAGGTGTGTGGGGCTACGCAAGCGGTGCCCCAAGAGCTTTAGAACAAGGCATAGTTTTCCCTGCTGGCTCTTTGGGCGTGGGACCAACCTCCAGACATATGGCCATTTTTGTGCCTGGCGTGACGCCATGTGGAAAAGGGTGGTTTTGAGGCTGAAGGCAGCAGGAAAGCCTGCAGCCCCCAGGTGTGTGGGGCTACGCAAGCCGTTCCCAAAGAGCTTTAGAACAAGGCATAGTTTTCCCTGCTGGCTCTTTGGGCGTGGGACCAGTCTCCAGACATATGGCCATTTTTGTGCCTGGCGTGACGCCATGTGGGAAAGGGTTGTTTTGAGGCTGAAGGCAGCAGGAAAGCCTGCAGCCCCCAGGTGTGTGGGGCTACGCAAGCGGTTCCCAAAGAGCTTTAGAACAAGGCATAGTTTTCCCTGCTGGCTCTTTGGGCGTGGGACCAGTCTCCAGACATATGGCCATTTTTGGGCCTGGCGCGGCGCCAAGTGGGAAAGGGTGCTTTTGAGGCTGAAGAGAGCAGGAAAGCCTGCAGCCCCCAGGTGTGTGGGGCTACGCAAACGGTTCCCAAAGAGCTTTAGAGCAAGGCATAGTTTTCCCTGCTGGCTCTTTGGGCGTGGGACCAACCTCCAGACATATGGCCATTTTTGTGCCTGGCGTGACGCCAAGTGGGAAAGGGTGGTTTTGAGGCTGAAGGCAGCAGGAAAGCCTGCAGCCCGCAGGTCTGTGGGGCCACGCAAGCGGTTCCCAAAGAGCTTTAGAACAAGGCATAGTTTTCCCTGCTGGCTCTTTGGGAAAGGGACCAGTCTCCAGACATATGGCCATTTTTGTGCCTGGCGCGGCGCCAAGTGGGAAAGGGTGGTTTTGAGGCTGAAAGCACGAGAAAAGCCTGCAGCCCCCAGGTGTGTGTGGCTACGCAAGCGGTTTTCAAAGAGCTTTAGAACAAGGCATAGTTTTCCCTGCTGGCTCTTTGGGCGTGGGACCAGTCTCCAGACATATGGCCATTTTTGGGCCTGGCGCGGCGCCAAGTGGGAAAGGGTGCTTTTGAGGCTGAAGGCAGCAGGAAAGCCTGCAGCCCCCAGGTGTGTGGGGCTACGCAAGCGGTTCCCAAAGAGCTTTAGAACAAGGCATAGTTTTCCCTGCTGGCTCTTTGGGCGTTGGACCAACCTCCAGACATATGGCCATTTTTGTGCCTGGCGTGACGTCATGTGGGAAAGGGTGGTTTTGAGGCTGAAGGCAGCAGGAAAGCCTGCAGCCCCCAGGTCTGTGGGGCCACGCAAGCGGTTCCCAAAGAGCTTTAGAACAAGGCATAGTTTTCCCTGCTGGCTCTTTGGGCGTGGGACCAGTCTCCAGACATATGGCCATTTTTGGGCCTGGCGCGGAGCCAAGTGGGAAAGGGTTCTTTTGAGGCTGAAGAGAGCAGGAAAGCCTGCAGCCCCCAGGTGTGTGGGGCTACGCAAGCGGTTCCCAAAGAGCTTTAGAACAAGGCATAGTTTTCCCTGCTGGCTCTTTGGGCGTGGGACCAAACTCCAGATATATGGCCATTTTTGGGCCTGGCGCGATGCCAAGTGGGAAAGGGTGGTTTTGAGGCTGAAAGCGCGAGAAAAGCCTGCAGTCCCCAGGTCTGTGGGGCTACGCAAGCGGTTCCCAAAGAGCTTTAGAACAAGGCATAGTTTTCCCTGCTGGCTCTTTGGGCGTGGGACCTGTCTCCAGACATATGGCCATTTTTGTGCCTGGCTGACGCCATGTGGAAAAGTGTTGTTTTGAGGCTGAAGGCAGCAGGAAAGCCTGCAGCCCCCAGGTTTGTGGGGCTACGCAAACGGTTCCCAAAGAGCTTTAGAACAAGGCATAGTTTTCCCTGCTGGCTCTTTGGGCGTGGGACCAATCTCCAGATATATGGCCATTTTTGGGCCTGGCGCGGCGCCAAGTAGGAAAGGGTGGTTTTGAGGCTGAAGAGAGCAGGAAAGCCTGCAGCCCCCAGGTGTGTGGGGCTACGCAAGCGGTTCCCAAAGAGCTTTAGAACAAGGCATAGTTTTCCCTGCTGGCTCTTTGGGCGTGGGACCAGTCTCCAGACATATGGCCATTTTTGGGCCTGGCGCAGCGCCAAGTGGGAAAGGGGGGTTTTGAGGCTGAAGGCAGCAGGAAAGCCTGCAGCCCCCAGGTGTGTGGGGCTACGCAAGCGGTTCCCAAAGAGCTTTAGAACAAGGCATAGTTTTCCCTGCTGGCTCTTTGGGCGTGGGACCAAACTCCAGATATATGGCCATTTTTGGGCCTGGCGCGATGCCAAGTGGGAAAGGGTGCTTTTGAGGCTGAAGGCAGCAGGAAAGCCTGCAGCCCCCAGGTCTGTGGGGCTACGCAAGCGGTTCCCAAAGAGCTTTAGAACAAGGCATAGTTTTCCCTGCTGGCTCTTTGGGCGTGGGACCAAACTCCAGATATATGGCCATTTTTGGGCCTGGCGCGATGCCAAGTGGGAAAGGGTGGTTTTGAGTCTGAAGGCAGCAGGAAAGCCTGCAGCCCCCAGGTGTGTGGGGCTACGCAAGCGGTTCCCAAAGAGCTTTAGAACAAGGCATAGTTTTCCCTGCTGGCTCTTTGGGCGTGGGACCAGTCTCCAGAGATATGGCCATTTTTCGGCCTGGCGCGGGGCCAAGTGGGAAAGGGTGGTTTTGAGGCTGAAGGCAGCAGGAAAGCCTGCAGCCCCCAGGTGTGTGGGGCTACGCAAGCGGTTCCCAAAGAGCTTTAGAACAAGGCATACTTTTCCCTTCTAGCTCTTTGGGCGTGGGACCAACCTCCAGACATATGGCCATTTTTCAGCCTGGCGCGGCGCCAAGTGGGAAAGGGTTCTTTGAGGCTGAAGAGAGCAGGAAAGACTGCAGCCCCCAGGTGTGTGGGGCTACGCAAGCGGTTCCCAAAGAGCTTTAGAACAAGGCATAGTTTTCCCTGCTGGCTCTTTGGGCGTCGGACCAGTCTCCAGACATATGGCCATTTTTGGGCCTGGCGCGGCGCCAAGTGCGAAAGGGTTCTTCTGAGGCTGAAGAGAGCAGGAAAGCCTGCAGCCCCCAGGTGTGTGGGGCTACGCAAGCGTTTCCCAAAGAGCTTTAGAACAAGGCATACTTTTCCCTTCTAGCTCTTTGGGCGTGGGACCAACTTCCAGACATATGGCCATTTTTGTGCCTGGCGCAGCGCCAAGTGGGAAAGGGTGGTTTTGAGCCTGAAAGCGCGAGAAAAGCCTGCAGCCCCCAGTTTGTGTGGGGCTACGCAAGCGGTTCCCAAAGAGCTTTAGAACAAGGCATAGTTTTCCCTGCTGGCTCTTTGGGCGTGGGACCAGTCTGCAGACATATGGCCATTTTTGGGCCTGGCGCGGCGCCAAGTGGGAAAGGGTGGTTTTGAGGCTGAAGGCAGCAGGAAAGCCTGCAGCCCCCAGGTGTGTGGGGCTACGCAAGCCGTTCCCAAAGAGCTTTAGAACAAGGCATAGTTTTCCCTGCTGGCTCTTTGGGCGTGGGACCAACCTCCAGACATATGGCCATTTTTGTGTCTGGCGTGACGCCATGTGGAAAAGGGTGCATCTGAGTTTGAAGGCAGAAGGAAAGCCTGCAGCCCCCAGTTTGTGTGGGGCTACGCAAGCGGTTCCCAAAGAGCTTTAGAACAAGGCATAGTTTTCCCTGCTGGCTCTTTGGGCGTGGGACCAGTCTCCTGACATATGGCCATTTTTGGGCCTGCGCGGCGCCAAGTGGGAAAGGGTGCTTTTGAGGCTGAAGGCAGCAGGAAAGCCTGCAGCCCCCAGGTGTGTGGGGCTACGCAAGCGGTTCCCAAAGAGCTTTAGAACAAGGCATAGTTTTCCCTGCTGGCTCTTTGGGCGTGGGACCAACCTCCAGACATATGGCCATTTTTGTGTCTGGCGTGACGCCATGTGGAAAAGGGTGCATCTGAGTTTGAAGGCAGAAGGAAAGCCTGCAGCCCCCAGTTTGTGTGGGGCTACGCAAGCGGTTCCCAAAGAGCTTTAGAACAAGGCATAGTTTTCCCTGCTGGCTCTTTGGGCGTGGGACCAGTCTCCAGATATATGGCCATTTTTGTGCCTGGCGTGACGCCAAGTGGGAAAGGGTGGTTTTGAGGCTGAAGGCAGCAGGAAAGCCTGCAGCCCGCAGGTTGTGGGGCCACGCAAGTGGTTCCCAAAGAGCTTTAGAACAAGGCATAGTTTTCCCTGCTGGCTCTTTGGGCGTGGGACCAGTCTCCAGAAATATGGCCATTTTTGTGCCTGGCGCTGCACCAAGTGGGAAAGGGTGGTTTTGAGGCTGAAGGCAGCAGGAAAGCCTGCAGCCCCCAGGTGTGTGGGGCTACGCAAGCGGTTCCCAAAGAGCTTTAGAACAAGGCATAGTTTTCCCTGCTGGCTCTTTGGGCGTGGGACCAGTCTCCAGATATATGGCCATTTTTGTGCCTGGCGCGGGGCCAAGTGGGAAAGGGTTCTTTGAGGCTGAAGAGAGCAGGAAAGCCTGCAGCCCCCAGGTGTGTGGGGCTACGCAAGCCATTCCCAAGGAGCTTTAGAACAAGGCATAGTTTTCCCTGCTGGCTCTTTGGGCGTGGGACCAATCTTCAGATATATGGCCATATTTGGGCCTGGCGCGATGCCAAGTGGGAAAGGGTGGTTTTGAGTCTGAAGGCAGCTGGAAAGCCTGCAGCCCCCAGGTGTGTGGGGCTACGCAAGCGGTTCCCAAAGATCTTTAGAACAAGGCATAGTTTTCCCTGCTGGCTCTTTGGGCGTGGGACCAGTCTCCAGACATATGGCCATTTTTGGGCCTGGCGCGGAGCCAAGTGGGAAAGGGTGGTTTTGAGGCTGAAGGCAGCAGGAAAGCCTGCAGCCCCCAGGTGTGTGGGGCTACGCAAGCGGTTCCCAAAGAGCTTTAGAACAAGGCATAATTTTCCCTGCTGGCTCTTTGGGCGTGGGACCAATCTTCAGATATATGGCCATTTTTGTGCCTGGCGCAGCGCCAAGTGGGAAAGGGTTCTTTTGAGGCTGAAGGCAGCAGGAAAGCCTGCAGCCCCCAGTTTGTGTGGGGCTACGCAAGCGGTTTTCAAAGAGCTTTAGAACAAGGCATAGTTTTCCCTGCTGGCTCTTTGGGCGTGGGACCAGTCTCCAGACATATGGCCATTTTTGTGCCTGCGTGACGCCATGTGGAAAAGGGTGGTTTTGAGGCTGAAGTCCGCAGGAAAGCCTGCAGCCCCCAGGTGTGTGGGTCTACGCAAGCGGTTCCCAAAGAGCTTTAGAACAAGGCATAGTTTTCCCTGCTGGCTCTTTGGGCGTGGGACCAACCTCCAGACATATGGCCATTTTTGTGCCTGGCGTGACGCCATGTGGGAAAGGTGGGTTTGAGGCTGAAGGCAGCAGGAAAGCCTGCAGCCCGCAGGTCTGTGGGGCCACGCAAGCGGTTCCCAAAGAGCTTTAGAACAAGGCATAGTTTTCCCTGCTGGCTCTTTGGGAAAGGGACCAGTCTCCAGAAATATGGCCATTTTTGTGCCTGGCAGGATGCCAAGTGGGAAAGGGTTGTTTTGAGTCTGAAGGCAGCAGGAAAGCCTGCAGCCCCCAGGTGTGTGGGGCTACGCAAGCCGTTCCCAAAGAGCTTTAGAACAAGGCATAGTTTTCCCTGCTGGCTCTTTGGGCGTGGGATCAGTCCCAGATATATGGCCATTTTTGGGCCTGGCGCAGCGCCAAGTGGGAAAGGGTTGTTTTGAGGCTGAAGGCAGCAGGAAAGCCTGCAGCCCCCAGGTGTGTGGGGCTACGCAAGCGTTTCCCAAAGAGCTTTAGAACAAGGCATAGTTTTCCCTGCTGGCTCTTTGGGCGTGGGACCTGTCTCCAGCCATATGGACATTTTTGGTCCTGGCGCGGCGCCAAGTGGGAAAGGGTTGTTTTGAGTCTGAAGGCAGCAGGAAAGCCTGCAGCCCCCATGTCTGTGGGGCTACGCAAGCGGTTCCCAAAGAGCTTTAGAACAAGGCATAGTTTTCCGTGCTGGCTCTTTGGGCGTGGGACCAGTCTCCAGACATATGGCCATTTTTGGGCCTGGCGCAGCGCCAAGTGGGAAAGGGTTGTTTTGAGGCTGAAGGCAGCAGGAAAGCCTGCAGCCCCCAGGTGTATGGGGCTACGCAAGCGTTTTCCAAAGAGCTTTAGAACAAGGCATAGTTTTCCCTGCTGGCTCTTTGGGCGTGGGACCAGTCTCCAGCCATATGGCCATTTTTGGGCCTGGCGCGGCGCCAAGTGGGAAAGGGTGGTTTTGAGTCTGAAGGCAGCAGGAAAGCCTGCAGCCCCCAGGTGTGTGGGGCTACGCAAGCGGTTCCCAAAGAGCTTTAGAACAAGGCATAGTTTTCCGTGCTGGCTCTTTGGGCGTGGGACCAGTCTCCAGACATATGGCCATTTATGTGCCTGGCGCGATGCCAAGTAGGAAAGGGTGGTTTTGAGGCTGAAGGCAGCAGGAAAGCCTGCAGCCCCCAGGTGTGTGGGGCTACGCAAGCGGTTCCCAAAGAGCTTTAGAACAAGGCATAGTTTTCCCTGCTGGCTCTTTGGGCGTGGGACCAGTCTCCAGACATATGGCCATTTTTTGGCCTGGCGCGGCGCCAAGTGGGAAAGGGTGGTTTTGAGGCTGAAGGCAGCAGGAAAGCCTGCAGCCCCCAGGTGTGTGGGGCTACGCAAGCGGTTCCAAAAGAGCTTTAGAACAAGGCATAGTTTTCCCTGCTGGCTCTTTGGGCGTGGGACCAGTCTCCAGATATATGGCCATTTTTGTGCCTGGCGTAACGCCAAGTGGGAAAGGGTGGTTTTTAGGCTGAAGGCAGCAGGAAAGCCTGCAGCCCCCAGTTTGTGTGGGGCTACGCAAGCGGTTCCCAAAGAGCTTTAGAACAAGGCATAGTTTTCCCTGCTGGTTCTTTGGCGTGGGACCAACCTCCAGACATATGGCCATTTTTGTGTCTGGCGTGACGCCATGTGGAAAAGGGTGCATCTGAGTTTGAAGGCAGAAGGAAAGCCTGCAGCCCCCAGTTTGTGTGGGGCTACGCAAGCGGTTCCCAAAGACCTTTAGAACAAGGCATAGTTTTCCCTGCTGGCTCTTTGGGCGTGGGACCAGTCTCCAGATATATGGCCATTTTTGTGCCTGGAGTGACGCCAAGTGGGAAAGGGTGGTTTTGAGGCTGAAGGCAGCAGGAAAGCCTGCAGCCCCCAGGTCTGTGGGGCCACGCAAGTGGTTCCCAAAGAGCTTTAGAACAAGGCATAGTTTTCCCTGCTGGCTCTTTGGGCGTGGGACCAGTCTCCAGAAATATGGCCATTTTTGTGCCTGGCGCTGCACCAAGTGGGAAAGGGTGGTTTTGAGGCTGAAGGCAGCAGGAAAGCCTGCAGCCCCCAGGTGTGTGGGGCTACGCAAGTGGTTCCCAAAGAGCTTTAGAACAAGGCATAGTTTTCCCTGCTGGCTCTTTGGGCGTGGGACCAGTCTCCAGACATATGGCCATTTTTGGGCCTGGCGCGGCGCCAATTGCGAAAGGTTTCTTTTGAGGCTGAAGAGAGCAGGAAAGCCTGCAGCCCCCAGGTCTGTGGGGCTACGCAAGCGGTTCCCAAAGAGCTTTAGAACAAGGCATAGTTTTCCCTGCTGGCTCTTTGGGCGTGGGACCAGTCTCCAGATATATGGCCATTTTTGTGCCTGGCGCGGCGCCAAGTGGGAAAGGGTTCTTTGAGGCTGAAGAGAGCAGGAAAGCCTGCAGCCCCCAGGTGTGTGGGGCTACGCAAGCCATTCCCAAGGAGCTTTAGAACAAGGCATAGTTTTCCCTGCTGGCTCTTTGGGCGTGGGACCAATCTTCAGATATATGGCCATTTTTGGGCCTGGCGCGATGCCAAGTGGGAAAGGGTGCTTTTGAGTCTGAAGGCAGCTGGAAAGCCTGCAGCCCCCAGGTGTGTGGGGCTACGCAAGCGGTTCCCAAAGAGCTTTAGAACAAGGCATAGTTTTCCCTGCTGGCTCTTTGGGCGTGGGACCAGTCTCCTGACATATGGCCATTTTTGTGCCTGGCGCGGGGCCAAGTGGGAAAGGGTGGTTTTGAGGCTGAAGGCAGCAGGAAAGCCTGCAGCCCCCAGGTGTGTGGGGCTACGCAAGCCGTTCCCAAAGAGCTTTAGAACAAGGCATATTTTTCCCTGCTGGCTCTTTGGGCGTGGGACCAAACTCCAGACATATGGCCATTTTTGTGCCTGGTGTGGCGCCATTTGGGAAAGGGTGGTTTTGAGGCTGAAGGCAGCAGGAAAGCCTGCAGCCCCCAGGTGTGTGGGACTACGCAAGCGGTTCCCAAGGAGCTTTAGAACAAGGCATAGTTTTCCCTGCTGGCTCTTTGGGCGTGGGATCAGTCTCCAGATATATGGCCATTTTTGGGCCTGGCGCAGCGCCAAGTGGGAAAGGGTGGTTTTGAGGTTGAAGGCAGCAGGAAAGCCTGCAGCCCCCAGGTCTGTGGGGCTACGCAAGCGGTTCCCAAAGAGCTTTAGAACAAGGCATAGTTTTCCCTGCTGGCTCTTTGGGCGTGGGACCAGTCTCCAGACATATGGCCATTTTTGGGCATGGCGCGGCGCCAAGTGGGAAAGGGTGGTTTTGAGGTTCAAGGCAGCAGGAAAGCCTGCAGCCCCCAGGTGTGTGGGGCTACGCAAGCGGTTCCCAAAGAGCTTTAGAACAAGGCATAATTTTCCCTGCTGGCTCTTTGGGCGTGGGACCAATCTTCAGATATATGGCCATTTTTGGGCCTGGCGCGGCGCCATGTGGGAAAGGGTTCTTTTGAGGCTGAAGGCAGCAGGAAAGCCTGCAGCCCCCAGGTGTGTGGGGCTACGCAAACGGTTCCCAAAGAGCTTTAGAACAAGGCATAGTTTTCCCTGCTGGCTCTTTGGGCGTGGGACCAGTCTCCAGACATATGGCCATTTTTGTGCCTGGCGCGGCGCCAATTGCGAAAGGTTTCTTTTGAGGCTGAAGAGAGCAGGAAAGCCTGCAGCCCCCAGGTGTGTGGGGCTACGCAAGCGGTTCCCAAAGAGCTTTAGAACAAGGAATAGTTTTCCCTGCTGGCTCTTTGGGCGTGGGACCAGTCTCCAGACATATGGCCATTTTTGTGCCTGGCGCGGAGCCAAGTGGGAAAGGGTGGTTTTGAGGCTGAAGGCAGCAGGAAAGCCTGCAGCCCCCAGGTGTGTGGGACTACGCAAGCGGTTCCCAAAGAGCTTTAGAACAAGGCATAATTTTCCCTGCTGGCTCTTTGGGCGTGGGACCAATCTTCAGATATATGGCCATTTTTGGGCCTGGCGCGGCGCCAAGTGGGAAAGGGTTCTTTTGAGGCTGAAGGCAGCAGGAAAGCCTGCAGCCCCCAGGTGTGTGGGGCTACGCAAACGGTTCCCAAAGAGTTTAGAAACAAGGCATAGTTTTCCCTGCTGGCTCTTTGGGCGTGGGACCAACCTCCAGACATATGGCCATTTTTGTGCCTGGCGTGACGCCATGTGGGAAAGGTGGGTTTGAGGCTGAAGGCAGCAGGAAAGCCTGCAGCCCGCAGGTCTGTGGGGCCACGCAAGCGGTTCCCAAAGAGCTTTAGAACAAGCATAGTTTTCCCTGCTGGCTCTTTGGGAAAGGGACCAGTCTCCAGAAATATGGCCATTTTTGTGCCTGGCAGGATGCCAAGTGGGAAAGGGTGGTTTTTGAGTCTGAAGGCAGCAGGAAAGCCTGCAGCCCGCAGGTCTGTGGGGCCACGGAAGCGGTTCCACAAAGAGCTTTAGAACAAGGCATAGTTTTCCCTGCTGGCTCTTTGGGCATGGGACCAGTCTCTAGATACATGGCCATTTTTGGGCCTGGCGCAGCGCCAAGTGGGAAAGGGTGGTTTTGAGGCTGAAGGCAGCCAGGAAAGCCTGCAGCCCCCAGGTCTGTGGGGCTACGCAAGCGGTTCCCAAAAGAGCTTTAGAACAAGGCATAGTTTTCCCTGCTGGCTCTTTGGGCGTGGGATCAGTCCCAGATATATGGCCATTTTTGGGCCTGGCGCAGCGCCAAGTGGGAAAGGGTTGTTTTGAGGCTGAAGGCAGCAGGAAAGCCTGCAGCCCCCCAGGTGTATGGGGCTACGCAAGCGTTTCCCAAAGAGCTTTAGAACAAGGCATAGTTTTCCCTGCTGGCTCTTTGGGCGTGGGACCTGTCTCCAGCCATATGGACAATTTTTGGGCCTGGCGCGGCGCCAAGTGGGGAAAGGGTGGTTTTTAGTCTGAAGGCAGCAGGAAAGCCTGCAGCCCCCAGGTGTGTGGGGCTACGCAAGCGGTTCCCAAAGAGCTTTAAAACAAGGCATAGTTTTCCGTGCTGGCTCTTTGGGCGTGGGACCAGTCTCCAGCCATATGGCCATTTTTGGGCCTGGCCGCGGCGCCAAGTGGGAAAGGGTGGTTTTGAGTCTGAAGGCAGCAGGAAAGCCTGCAGCCCCCAGGTGTGTGGGGCTACGCAAGCGGTTCCAAAAGAGCTTTAGAACAAGGCATAGTTTTCCCTGCTGGCTCTTTGGGCGTGGGACCAGTCTCCAGACATATGGCCATTTATGTGCCTGGCGCGATGCCAAGTAGGAAAGGGTGGTTTTGAGGCTGAAGGCAGCAGGAAAGCCTGCAGCCCCCAGGTGTGTGGGGCTACGCAAGCGGTTCCCAAAGAGCTTTAGAACAAGGCATAATTTTCCCTGCTGGCTCTTTGGCGTGGGACCAGTCTCCAGACATATGGCCATTTTTGGGCCTGGCGCGGGGCCAAGTGGGAAAGGGTGGTTTTGAGGTTGAAGCAGCAGGAAAGCCTGCAGCCCCCAGGTGTGTGGGGCTACGCAAGCGGTTCCAAAAGAGCTTTAGAACAAGGCATAGTTTTCCCTGCTGGCTCTTTGGGCGTGGGACCAGTCTCCAGATATATGGCCATTTTTGTGCCTGGCGTGACGCCAAGTGGGAAAGGGTGGTTTTGAGGCTGAAGGCAGCAGGAAAGCCTGCAGCCCCCAGGTGTGTGGGGCTACGCAAGCGGTTCCCAAAGAGCTTTAGAACAAGGCATAGTTTTCCCTGCTGGTTCTTTGGCGTGGGACCAGTCTCCTGACATATGGCCATTTTTGTGCCTGGCGCGGGGCCAAGTGGGAAAGGGTGGTTTTGAGGCAGAAGGCAGCAGGAAAGCCTGCAGTCCCCAGGTGTGTGGGGCTACGCAAGCGGTTCCCAAAGAGCTTTAGAACAAGGCATAGTTTTCCCTGCTGGCTCTTTGGGCGTGGGACCAGTCTCCAGACATATGGCCATTTTTTGGCCTGGCGTGGCGCCAAGAGGGAAAGGGTGCTTTTGAGGCTTAAGAGAGCAGGAAAGCCTGCAGCCCCCAGGTGTGTGGGGCTACGCAAGCGGTTCCCAAAGAGCTTTAGAACAAGGCATAGTTTTCCCTGCTGGCTCTTTGGGCGTGGGACCAGTCTCCAGACATATGGCCATTTTTGGGCCTGGCGCGGGGCCAAGTGGGAAAGGGTGGTTTTGAGGCTGAAGGCAGCAGGAAAGCCTGCAGCCCCCAGGTGTGTGGGGCTACGCAAGCGGTTCCCAAAGAGCTTTAGAACAAGGCATAGTTTTCCCTGCTGGCTCTTTGGGCATGGGACCAGTCTCCAGACATATGGCCATTTTTTGGCCTGGCGCGGCGCCAAGTGGGAAAGGGTGCTTTTGAGGCTGAAGAGAGCAGGAAAGCCTGCAGCCCCCAGGTGTGTGGGGCTACGCAAACGGTTCCCAAAGAGCTTTAGAACAAGGCATAGTTTTCCCTGCTGGCTCTTTGGGCGTGGGACCAACCTCCAGACATATGGCCATTTTTGTGCCTGGCGTGACGCCAAGTGGGAAAGGGTGGTTTTGAGGCTGAAGGCAGCAGGAAAGCCTGCAGCCCGCAGGTCTGTGGGGCCACGCAAGCGGTTCCCAAAGAGCTTTAGAACAAGGCATACTTTTCCATTCCAGCTCTTTGGGCGTGGGACCAACCTCCAGACATATGGCCATTTTTGGGCCTGGCGCAGCGCCAAGTGGGAAAGTGTGGTTTTGAGGCTGAAAGCGCGAGAAAAGCCTGCAGCCCCCAGTTTGTGTGGGGCTACGCAAGCGGTTCCCAAAGAGCTTTAGAACAAGGCATAGTTTTCCCTGCTGGCTCTTTGAGCATGGGACCAGTCTCCAGATATATGGCCATTTTTGTGCCTGGCGCGGGGCCAAGTGGGAAAGGGTGCTTTTGAGTCTGAAGGCAGCAGGAAAGCCTGCAGCCCCCAGGTGTGTGGGGCTACGCAAGCGGTTCCCAAAGAGCTTTAGAACAAGGCATAATTTTCCCTGCTGGCTCTTTGGGCGTGGGACCAGTCTCCAGAAATATGGCCATTTTTGTGCCTGGCGCGGCGCCAAGTAAGAAAGGGTGGTTTTGAGGCTGAAGGCAGCAGGAAAGCCTGCAGCCCCCAGGTGTGTGGGGCTACGCAAGCGGTTCCCAAAGAGGTTTAGAACAAGGCATAGTTTTCCCTGCTGGCTCTTTGGGCGTGGGACCAACCTCCAGACATATGGCCATTTTTGTGCCTGGCGTGACGCCATGTGGAAAAGGGTGCTTCTGAGGTTGAAGGCAGCAGGAAAGCCTGCAGCCCCCAGGTCTGTGGGGCCACGCAAGCGGTTCCCAAAGAGCTTTAGAACAAGGCATAGTTTTCCCTGCTGGCTCTTTGGGCGTGGGACCAGTCTCCAGACATATGGCCATTTTTGTGCCTGGCGCGGAGCCAAGTGGGAAAGGGTTCTTTTGAGGCTGAAGAGAGCAGGAAAGCCTGCAGCCCCCAGGTGTGTGGGACTACGCAAGCGGTTCCCAAAGAGCTTTAGAACAAGGCATAGTTTTCCCTGCTGGCTCTTTGGGCGTGGGACCAAACTCCAGACATATGGCCATTTTTGGGCCCAGCGCGATGCCAAGTGGGAAAGGGTGGTTTTGAGGCTGAAAGCGCGAAAAAAGCCTGCGGCCCCCAGTTTCTGTGGAGCTACGCAAGCGGTTCCCAAAGAGCTTTAGAACAAGGCATAGTTTTCCCTGCTGGCTCTTTGGGCGTGGGACCAGTCTCCAGACATATGGCCATTTTTGTGCCTGGCGCGGAGCCAAGTGGGAAAGGGTTCTTTTGAGGCTGAAGGCAGCAGGAAAGCCTGCAGCCCCCAGGTGTGTGGGGCTACGCAAGCGGTTCCCAAAGAGCTTTAGAACAAGGCATAGTTTTCCCTGCTGGCTCTTTGGGCGTGGGACCAAACTCCAGACATATGGCCATTTTTGGGCCTGGCGCGATGCCAAGTGGGAAAGGGTGGTTTTGAGGCTGAAAGCGCGAGAAAAGCCTGCAGCCCCCAGTTTCTGTGGGGCTACGCAAGCGGTTCCCAAAGAGCTTTAGAACAAGGCATAGTTTTCCCTGCTGGCTCTTTGGGCGTGGGACCAGTCTCCAGACATATGGCCATTTTTGTGCCTGGCTGACGCCATGTGGAAAAGGGTTGTTTTGAGGCTGAAGGCAGCAGGAAAGCCTGCAGCCCCCAGGTGTGTGGGGCTACGCAAGCGGTTCCCAAAGAGCTTTAGAACAAGGCATAGTTTTCCGTGCTGGCTCTTTGGGCGTGGGACCAGTCTCCAGACATATGGCCATTTTTGGGCCTGGCGCGGCGCCAAGTGGGAAAGGGTGCTTTTGAGGCTGAAGAGAGCAGGAAAGCCTGCAGCCCCCAGGTGTGTGGGGCTACGCAAACGGTTCCCAAAGAGCTTTAGAACAAGGCATTGTTTTCCCTGCTGGCTCTTTGGGCGTGGGACCAGTCTCCAGATATATGGCCATTTTTGGGCCTGCTGCGGCGCCAAGTGGGAAAGGGTGGTTTTGAGGCTGAAGAGAGCAGGAAAGCCTGCAGCCCCCAGGTGTGTGGGGCTACGCAAGCGGTTCCCAGAGAGCTTTAGAACAAGGCATAATTTTCCCTGCTGGCTCTTTGGGCGTGGGACCAGTCTCCAGACATATGGCCATTTTTGGGCCTGGCGCAGCGCCAAGTGGGAAAGGGGGGTTTTGAGGCTGAAGGCAGCAGGAAAGCCTGCAGCCCCCAGGTGTGTGGGGCCACGCAAGCGGTTCCCAAAGAGCTTTAGAACAAGGCATAGTTTTCCCTGCTGGCTCTTTGGGCGTGGGACCAAACTCCAGATATATGGCCATTTTTGGGCTTGGCGCGATGCCAAGTGGGAAAGGGTGGTTTTGAGTCTGAAGGCAGCAGGAAAGCCTGCAGCCCCCAGGTGTGTGGGGCTACGCAAGCGTTTCCCAAAGAGCTTTAGAACAAGGCATACTTTTCCCTTCCAGCTCTTTGGGCGTGGGACCAACCTCCAGACATATGGCCATTTTTGTGCCTGGCGCAGCGCCAAGTGGGAAAGTGTGGTTTTGAGGCTGAAAGCGCGAGAAAAGCCTGCAGGCCCCAGTTTGTGTGGGGCTACGCAAGCGGTTCCCAAAGAGCTTTAGAACAAGGCATAGTTTTCCCTGCTGGCTCTTTGGGCGTGGGACCAGTCTGCAGACATATGGCCATTTTTGGGCCTGGCGCGGCGCCAAGTGGGAAAGGGTGCTTTTGAGGCTGAAGGCAGCAGGAAAGCCTGCAGCCCCCAGGTGTGTGGGGCTACGCAAGCGGTTCCCAAAGAGCTTTAGAACAAGGCATAGTTTTCCCTGCTGGCTCTTTGGGCGTGGGACCAAACTCCAGATATATGGCCATTTTTGGGCATGGCGCGGCGCCAAGTGGGAAAGGGTGGTTTTGAGGCTGAAGGCAGCAGGAAAGCCTGCAGCCCCCAGGTGTGTGGGGCTACGCAAGCGGTTCCCAAAGAGCTTTAGAACAAGGCATACTTTTCCCTTCTAGCTCTTTGGGCGTGGGACCAACCTCCAGACATATGGCCATTTTTGTGCCTGGCGCAGCGCCAAGTGGGAAAGGGTGGTTTTGAGTCTGAAGGCAGCAGGAAAGCCTGCAGCCCCCAGGTGTGTGGGGCTACGCAAGCGGTTCCCAAAGAGCTTTAGAACAAGGCATAGTTTTCCCTGCTGGCTCTTTGGGCGTGGGACCAGTCTCCAGACATATGGCCATTTTTGTGCCTGGCGTGACGCCATGTGGAAAAGGGTGGTTTTGAGGCTGAAGGCAGCAGGAAAGCCTGTAGCCCCCAGGTGTGTGCGGCTACGCAAGCGGTTCCCAAAGAGCTTTAGAACAAGGCATAGTTTTCCCTGCTGGCTCTTTGGGCGTGGGACCAACCTCCAGACATATGGCCATTTTTGTGCCTGGCGTGACGCCATGTGGAAAAGGGTGCTTCTGAGGTTGAAGGCAGCAGGAAAGCCTGCAGCCCCCAGGTCTGTGGGGCCACGCAAGCGGTTCCCAAAGAGCTTTAGAACAAGGCATAGTTTTCCCTGCTGGCTCTTTGGGCGTGGGACCAGTCTCCAGACATATGGCCATTTTTGTGCCTGGCGCGGAGCCAAGTGGGAAAGGGTTCTTTTGAGGCTGAAGAGAGCAGGAAAGCCTGCAGCCCCCAGGTGTGTGGGGCTACGCAAGAGGTTCCCAAAGAGCTTTAGAACAAGGCATAGTTTTCCCTGCTGGCTCTTTGGGCGTGGGACCAAACTCCAGACATATGGCCATTATTGGGCCTGGCGCGATGCCAAGTGGGAAAGGGTGGTTTTGAGGCTGAAAGCGCGAGAAAAGCCTGCAGCCCCCAGTTTCTGTGGGGCTACGCAAGCGGTTCCCAAAGAGCTTTAGAACAAGGCATAGTTTTCCCTGCTGGCTCTTTGGGCGTGGGACCAGTCTCCAGACATATGGCCATTTTTGTGCCTGGCTGACGCCATGTGGAAAAGGGTTGTTTTGAGGCTGAAGGCAGCAGGAAAGCCTGCAGCCCCCAGGTGTGTGGGGCTACGCAAGCGGTTCCCAAAGAGCTTTAGAACAAGGCATAGTTTTCCCTGCTGGCTCTTTGGGCGTGGGACCAACCTCCAGACATATGGCCATTTTTGTGCCTGGCGTGACGCGATGTGGAAAAGGGTGGTTTTGAGGCTGAAGGCAGCAGGAAAGCGTGCAGCCTACAGGTGTGTGGGGCTACGCAAGCGGTTCCCAAAGAGCTTTAGAACAAGGCATAGTTTTCCCTGCTGGCTCTTTGGGCGTGGGACCAACCTCCAGACATATGGCCATTTTTGGGCCTGGCGCAGCGCCAAGTGGGAAAGGGGGGTTTTGAGGCTGAAGGCAGCAGGAAAGCCTGCAGCCCCCAGGTGTGTGTGGCTACGCAAGCGGTTCCCAAAGAGCTTTAGAACAAGGCATAGTTTTCCCTGCTGGCTCTTTGGGCGTGGGACCAGTCTCCAGATATATGGCCATTTTTGGGCCTGCTGCGGCGCCAAGTGCGAAAGGATGGTTTTGAGGCTGAAGAGAGCAGGAAAGCCTGCAGCCCCCAGGTGTGTGGGGCTACGCAAGCGGTTCCCAAAGAGCTTTAGAACAAGGCATAGTTTTCCCTGCTGGCTCTTTGGGCGTGGGACCAGTCTCCAGACATATGGCCATTTTTGTGCCTGGCGCAGCGCCAAGTGGGAAAGGGGGGTTTTGAGGCTGAAGGCAGCAGGAAAGCCTGCAGCCCCCAGGTGTGTGTGGCTACGCAAGCGGTTCCCAAAGAGCTTTAGAACAAGGCATAGTTTTCCCTGCTGGCTCTTTGGGCGTGGGACCA
This sequence comes from Chroicocephalus ridibundus, assembly GCF_963924245.1. Lineage (NCBI taxonomy): Eukaryota > Metazoa > Chordata > Aves > Charadriiformes > Laridae > Chroicocephalus > Chroicocephalus ridibundus. Next base: position 68,058,496 of record NC_086285.1, on the reverse strand, counting down.
AACTCCAGATATATGGCCATTTTTGGGCTTGGCGTGATGCCAAGTGGGAAAGGGTGGTTTTGAGTCTGAAGGCAGCAGGAAAGCCTGCAGCCCCCAGGTGTGTGGGGCTACGCAAGCGGTTCCCAAAGAGCTTTAGAACAAGGCATAGTTTTCCCTTCCAGCTCTTTGGGCGTGGGACCAACCTCCAGACATATGGCCATTTTTGTGCCTGGCGCAGCGCCAAGTGGGAAAGTGTGGTTTTGAGGCTGAAAGCGCGAGAAAAGCCTGCAGCCCCCAGTTTGTGTGGGGCTACGCAAGCGGTTCCCAAAGAGCTTTAGAACAAGGCATAGTTTTCCCTGCTGGCTCTTTGGGCGTGGGACCAGTCTGCAGACATATGGCCATTTTTGTGCCTGGCGCGGCGCCAAGTGGGAAAGGGTGCTTTTGAGGCTGAAGGCAGCAGGAAAGCCTGCAGCCCCCAGGTGTGTGGGGCTACGCAAGAGGTTCCCAAAGAGCTTTAGAACAAGGCATAGTTTTCCCTGCTGGCTCTTTGGGCGTGGGACCAAACTCGAGATATATGGCCATTTTTGGGCCTGGCGCGGCGCCAAGTGGGAAAGGGTGGTTTTGAGGCTGAAGGCAGCAGGAAAGCCTGCAGCCCCCAGGTGTGTGGGGCTACGCAAGCGGTTCCCAAAGAGATTTAGAACAAGGCATAGTTTTCCCTGCTGGCTCTTTGGGCGTGGGACCAGTCTCCAGAGATATGGCCATTTTTCGGCCTGGCGCGGGGCCAAGTGGGAAAGGGTGGTTTTGAGGCTGAAGGCAGCAGGAAAGCCTGCAGCCCCCAGGTGTGTGGGGCTACGCAAGCGGTTCCCAAAGAGCTTTAGAACAAGGCATACTTTTCCCTTCTAGCTCTTTGGGCGTGGGACCAACCTCCAGACATATGGCCATTTTTGTGCCTGGCGTGACGCGATGTGGAAAAGGGTGGTTTTGAGGCTGAAGGCAGCAGGAAAGCGTGCAGCCTACAGGTGTGTGGGGCTACGCAAGCGGTTGCCAAAGAGCTTTAGAACAAGGCATAGTTTTCCCTGCTGGCTCTTTGGGCGTGGGACCAGTCTCCAGACATATGGCCATTTTTGGGCCTGGCGCGGCGCCAAGTGGGAAAGGGTGCTTTTGAGGCTGAAGAGAGCAGGAAAGCCTGCAGCACCCAGGTTTGTGTGGCTACGCAAGCGGTTCCCAAAGAGCTTTAGAACAAGGCATAGTTTTCCCTGCTGGCTCTTTGGGCGTGGGACCAGTCTCCAGACATATGGCCATTTTTGGGCCTGGCGCAGCGCCAAGTGGGAAAGGGTGGTTTTGAGGCTGAAGGCAGCAGGAAAGCCTGCAGCCCCCAGGTGTGTGTGGCTACGCAAGCGGTTCCCAAAGAGCTTTAGAACAAGGCATAGTTTTCCCTGCTGGCTCTTTGGGCGTGGGACCAAACTCCAGATATATGGCCATTTTTGGGCTTGGCGTGATGCCAAGTGGGAAAGGGTGGTTTTGAGTCTGAAGGCAGCAGGAAAGCCTGCAGCCCCCAGGTGTGTGGGGCTACGCAAGCGTTTCCCAAAGAGCTTTAGAACAAGGCATAGTTTTCCCTTCCAGCTCTTTGGGCGTGGGACCAACCTCCAGACATATGGCCATTTTTGTGCCTGGCGCAGCGCCAAGTGGGAAAGTGTGGTTTTGAGGCTGAAAGCGCGAGAAAAGCCTGCAGCCCCCAGTTTGTGTGGGGCTACGCAAGCGGTTCCCAAAGAGCTTTAGAACAAGGCATAGTTTTCCCTGCTGGCTCTTTGGGCGTGGGACCAGTCTGCAGACATATGGCCATTTTTGTGCCTGGCGCGGCGCCAAGTGGGAAAGGGTGCTTTTGAGGCTGAAGGCAGCAGGAAAGCCTGCAGCCCCCAGGTGTGTGGGGCTACGCAAGCGGTTCCCAAAGAGCTTTAGAACAAGGCATAGTTTTCCCTGCTGGCTCTTTGGGCGTGGGACCAAACTCGAGATATATGGCCATTTTTGGGCCTGGCGCGGCGCCAAGTGGGAAAGGGTGGTTTTGTGGCTGAAGGCAGCAGGAAAGCCTGCAGCCCCCAGGTGTGTGGGGCTACGCAAGCGGTTCCCAAAGAGATTTAGAACAAGGCATAGTTTTCCCTGCTGGCTCTTTGGGCGTGGGACCAAACTCCAGATATATGGCCATTTTTGGGCTTGGCGCGATGCCAAGTGGGAAAGGGTGGTTTTGAGTCTGAAGGCAGCAGGAAAGCCTGCAGCCCCCAGGTGTGTGGGGCTACGCAAGCGTTTCCCAAAGAGCTTTAGAACAAGGCATACTTTTACCTTCCAGCTCTTTGGGCGTGGGAGCAACCTCCAGACATATGGCCATTTTTGGGCCTGCTGCGGCGCCAAGTGCGAAAGGGTGGTTTTGAGGCTGAAGAGAGCAGGAAAGCCTGCAGCCCGCAGGTCTGTGGGGCCACGCAAGTGGTTCCCAAAGAGCTTTAGAACAAGGCATAGTTTTCCCTGCTGGCTCTTTGGGAAAGGGACCAGTCTCCAGAGATATGGCCATTTTTGGGCCTGGCGCGGGGCCAAGTGGGAAAGGGTGGTTTTGAGGCTGAAGGCAGCAGGAAAGCCTGCAGCCCCCAGGTGTGTGGGGCTACGCAAGCGGTTCCCAAAGAGCTTTAGAACAAGGCATAGTTTTCCCTGCTGGCTCTTTGGGCGTGGGACCAACCTCCAGACATATGGCCATTTTTGTGCCTGGCGCAGCGCCAAGTGGGAAAGTGTGGTTTTGAGGCTGAAAGCGCGAGAAAAGCCTGCAGCCCCCAGTTTGTGTGGGGCTACGCAAGCGGTTCCCAAAGAGCTTTAGAACAAGGCATAGTTTTCCCTGCTGGCTCTTTGGGCGTGGGACCAGTCTGCAGACATATGGCCATTTTTGTGCCTGGCGCGGCGCCAAGTGGGAAAGGGTGCTTTTGAGGCTGAAGGCAGCAGGAAAGCCTGCAGCCCCCAGGTGTGTGGGGCTACGCAAGCGGTTCCCAAAGAGCTTTAGAACAAGGCATAGTTTTCCCTGCTGGCTCTTTGGGCGTGGGACCAAACTCGAGATATATGGCCATTTTTGGGCCTGGCGCGGCGCCAAGTGGGAAAGGGTGGTTTTGAGGCTGAAGGCAGCAGGAAAGCCTGCAGCCCCCAGGTGTGTGGGGCTACGCAAGCGGTTCCCAAAGAGATTTAGAACAAGGCATAGTTTTCCCTGCTGGCTCTTTGGGCGTGGGACCAAACTCCAGATATATGGCCATTTTTGGGCTTGGCGCGATGCCAAGTGGGAAAGGGTGGTTTTGAGTCTGAAGGCAGCAGGAAAGCCTGCAGCCCCCAGGTGTGTGGGGCTACGCAAGCGTTTCCCAAAGAGCTTTAGAACAAGGCATACTTTTACCTTCCAGCTCTTTGGGCGTGGGACCAACCTCCAGACATATGGCCATTTTTGGGCCTGCTGCGGCGCCAAGTGCGAAAGGGTGGTTTTGAGGCTGAAGAGAGCAGGAAAGCCTGCAGCCCGCAGGTCTGTGGGGCCACGCAAGTGGTTCCCAAAGAGCTTTAGAACAAGGCATAGTTTTCCCTGCTGGCTCTTTGGGAAAGGGACCAGTCTCCAGAGATATGGCCATTTTTGGGCCTGGCGTGACGCCAAGTGGGAAAGGGTGGTTTTGAGGCTGAAGGCAGCAGGAAAGCCTGCAGCCCCCAGGTGTGTGGGGCTACGCAAGCGGTTCCCAAAGAGCTTTAGAACAAGGCATAGTTTTCCCTGCTGGCTCTTTGGGCGTGGGACCAACCTCCAGACATATGGCCATTTTTGTGCCTGGCGTGACGCGATGTGGAAAAGGGTGGTTTTGAGGCTGAAAGCGCGAGAAAAGCCTGCAGCCCCCAGTTTGTGTGGGGCTACGCAAGCGGTTCCCAAAGAGCTTTAGAACAAGGCATAGTTTTCCCTGCTGGCTCTTTGGGCGTGGGACCAGTCTGCAGACATATGGCCATTTTTGGGCCTGGCGCGGCGCCAAGTGGGAAAGGGTTGTTTTGAGGCTGAAGAGAGCAGGAAAGCCTGCAGCACCCAGGTTTGTGGGGCTACGCAAACGGTTCCCAAAGAGCTTTAGAACAAGGCATAGTTTTCCCTGCTGGCTCTTTGGGCGTGGGACCAGTCTCCAGATATATGGCCATTTTTGGGCCTGCTGCGGCGCCAAGTGCGAAAGGGTGGTTTTGAGGCTGAAGAGAGCAGGAAAGCCTGCAGCCCCCAGGTGTGTGGGGCTACGCAAGCGGTTCCCAAAGAGCTTTAGAACAAGGCATAGTTTTCCCTGCTGGCTCTTTGGGCGTGGGACCAAACTCCAGATATATGGCCATTTTTGGGCTTGGCGCGATGCCAAGTGGGAAAGGGTGGTTTTGAGGCTGAAGGCAGCAGGAAAGCCTGCAGCCCCCAGGTGTGTGGGGCTACGCAAGCGTTTCCCAAAGAGCTTTAGAGCAAGGCATACTTTTACCTTCCAGCTCTTTGGGCGTGGGACCAACCTCCAGACATATGGCCATTTTTGTGCCTGGCGCAGCGCCAAGTGGGAAAGTGTGGTTTTGAGGCTGAAGGCAGCAGGAAAGCCTGCAGCCCGCAGGTCTGTGGGGCCACGCAAGTGGTTCCCAAAGAGCTTTAGAACAAGGCATAGTTTTCCCTGCTGGCTCTTTGGGAAAGGGACCAGTCTCCAGAGATATGGCCATTTTTGGGCCTGGCGCGGGGCCAAGTGGGAAAGGGTGGTTTTGAGGCTGAAGGCAGCAGGAAAGCCTGCAGCCCCCAGGTGTGTGGGGCTACGCAAGCGGTTCCCAAAGAGCTTTAGAACAAGGCATAGTTTTCCCTGCTGGCTCTTTGGGCGTGGGACCAACCTCCAGACATATGGCCATTTTTGTGCCTGGCGTGACGCGATGTGGAAAAGGGTGGTTTTGAGGCTGAAGGCAGCAGGAAAGCGTGCAGCCTACAGGTGTGTGGGGCTACGCAAGCGGTTCCCAAAGAGCTTTAGAACAAGGCATAGTTTTCCCTGCTGGCTCTTTGGGCGTGGGACCAGTCTCCAGACATATGGCCATTTTTGGGCCTGGCGCGGCGCCAAGTGGGAAAGGGTGGTTTTGAGTCTGAAGGCAGCAGGAAAGCCTGCAGCCCCCAGGTGTGTGGGGCTACGCAAGCGGTTCCCAAAGAGCTTTAGAACAAGGCATAGTTTTCCCTGCTGGCTCTTTGGGCGTGGGACCAAACTCCAGATATATGGCCATTTTTGGGCCTGCTGCGGCGCCAAGTGCGAAAGGGTGGTTTTGAGGCTGAAGGCAGCAGGAAAGCCTGCAGCCCCCAGGTGTGTGGGGCTACGCAAGCGGTTCCCAAAGAGCTTTAGAACAAGGCATAGTTTTCCCTGCTGGCTCTTTGGGCGTGGGACCAGTCTCCAGAGATATGGCCATTTTTGGGCCTCGCGCGGGGCCAAGTGGGAAAGGGTGGTTTTGAGGCTGAAGGCAGCAGGAAAGCCTGCAGCCCCCAGGTGTGTGGGGCTACGCAAGCGTTTCCCAAAGAGCTTTAGAGCAAGGCATACTTTTACCTTCTAGCTCTTTGGGCGTGGGACCAGTCTCCAGACATATGGCCATTTTTGTGCCTGGCGCAGCGCCAAGTGGGAAAGGGTGGTTTTGAGGCTGAAAGCGCGAGAAAAGCCTGCAGCCCCCAGTTTGTGTGGGGCTACGCAAGCGGTTCCCAAAGAGCTTTAGAACAAGGCATAGTTTTCCCTGCTGGCTCTTTGGGCGTGGGACCAACCTCCAGACATATGGCCATTTTGTGTCTGGCGTGACGCCATGTGGAAAAGGGTGCATCTGAGGTTGAAGCCAGAAGGAAAGCCTGCAGCCCCCAGTTTGTGTGGGGCTACGCAAGCGGTTCCCAAAGAGCTTTAGAACAAGGCATAGTTTTCCTGCTGGCTCTTTGGGAAAGGGACTAGTCTCCAGAGATATGGCCATTTTTCGGCCTGGCGCGGGGCCAAGTGGGAAAGGGTGGTTTTGAGTCTGAAGGCAGCAGGAAAGCCTGCAGCCCCCAGGTCTGTGGGGCTACGCAAGCGTTTCCCGAAGAGCTTTAGAACAAGGCATACTTTTCCCTTCTAGCTCTTTGGGCGTGGGACCAGTCTCCAGACATATGGCCATTTTTGTGCCTGGCGCAGCGCCAAGTGGGAAAGGGTGGTTTTGAGGCTGAAAGCGCGAGAAAAGCCTGGAGCCCCCAGTTTGTGTGGGGCTACGCAAGCGGTTCCCAAAGAGCTTTAGAACAAGGCATAGTTTTCCCTGCTGGCTCTTTGGGCGTGGGACCAGTCTGCAGACATATGGCCATTTTTGGGCCTGGCGCGGCGCCAAGTGGGAAAGGGTGCTTTTGAGGCTGAAGGCAGCAGGAAAGCCTGCAGCGCCCAGGTGTGTGGGGCTACGCAAGCCGTTCCCAAAGAGCTTTAGAACAAGGCATAGTTTTCCCTGCTGGCTCTTTGGGCGTGGGACCAACCTCCAGACATATGGCCATTTTGTGTCTGGCGTGACGCCATGTGGAAAAGGCTGCATCTGAGGTTGAAGGCAGAAGGAAAGCCTGCAGCCCCCAGTTTGTGTGGGGCTACGCAAGCGGTTCCCAAAGAGCTTTAGAACAAGGCATACTTTTACCTTCCAGCTCTTTGGGCGTGGGACCAGTCTCCAGATATATGGCCATTTTTGTGCCTGGCGTGACGCCAAGTGGGAAAGGGTGGTTTTGAGGCTGAAGGCAGCAGGAAAGCCTGCAGCCCGCAGGTCTGTGGGGCCACGCAAGTGGTTCCCAAAGAGCTTTAGAACAAGGCATAGTTTTCCCTGCTGGCTCTTTGGGAAAGGGACCAGTCTCCAGAAATATGGCCATTTTTGTGCCTGGCGCTGCACCAAGTGGGAAAGGGTGGTTTTGAGTCTGAAGGCAGCAGGAAAGCCTGCAGCCCCCAGGTGTGTTGTCTACGCAAGCGGTTCCCAAAGAGCTTTAGAACAAGGCATAGTTTTCCCTGCTGGCTCTTTGGGCGTGGGACCAGTCTCCTGACATATGGCCATTTTTGTGCCTGGCGTGACGCCAAGTGGGAAAGGGTGGTTTTGAGGCTGAAGGCAGCAGGAAAGCCTGCAGCCCCCAGGTGTGTGGGGCTACGCAAGCGGTTCCCAAAGAGCTTTAGAACAAGGCATAGTTTTCCCTGCTGGCTCTTTGGGCGTGGGACCAAACTCCAGACATATGGCCATTTTTGTGCCTGGCGTGGCGCCATTTGGGAAAGGGTGGTTTTGAGGCTGAAGGCAGCAGGAAAGCCTGCAGCCCCCAGGTGTGTGGGACTACGCAAGCGGTTCCCAAAGAGCTTTAGAACAAGGCATAGTTTTCCCTGCTGGCTCTTTGGGCGTGGGATCAGTCTCCAGATATATGGCCATTTTTGGGCCTGGCGCAGCGCCAAGTGGGAAAGGGTGGTTTTGAGGCTGAAGGCAGCAGGAAAGCCTGCAGCCCCCAGGTCTGTGCGGCTACGCAAGCGGTTCCCAAAGAGCTTTAGAAGAAGGCATAGTTTTCCCTGCTGGCTCTTTGGGCGTGGGACCAGTCTCCAGACATATGGCCATTTTTGGGCCTGGCTTGGCGCCAAGTGGGAAAGGGTGGTTTTGAGGCTGAAGGCAGCAGGAAAGCCTGCAGCCCCCAGGTGTGTGGGGCTACGCAAGCGGTTCCCAAAGAGCTTTAGAACAAGGCATAGTTTTCCCTGCTGGCTCTTTGGGCGGTCGACCAATCTTCAGATATATGGACATTTTTGGGCCTGGCTTGGCGCCAAGTGGGAAAGGGTGGTTTTGAGTCTGAAGGCAGCAGTAAAGCCTGCAGCCCCCAGGTCTGTGGGGCCACGCAAGCGGTTCCCAAAGAGCTTTAGAACAAGGCATAGTTTTCCCTGCTGGCTCTTTGGGCGTGGGACCAGTCTCCAGACATATGGCCATTTTTGGGCCTGCGTGACGCCATGTGGAAAAGGGTGGTTTTGAGGCTGAAGGCAGCAGGAAAGCCTGCAGCCCCCATGTCTGTGGGGCTACGCAAGCGGTTCCCAAAGAGCTTTAGAACAAGGCATAGTTTTCCCTGCTGGCTCTTTGGGCGTGGGACCAACCTCCAGACATATGGCCATTTTTGTGCCTGGCGTGACGCCATGTGGGAAAGGTGGTTTTGAGGCTGAAGGCAGCAGGAAAGCCTGCAGCCCGCAGGTCTGTGGGGCCACGCAAGCGGTTCCCAAAGAGCTTTAGAACAAGGCATAGTTTTCCCTGCTGGCTCTTTGGGAAAGGGACCAGTCTCCAGAAATATGGCCATTTTTGTGCCTGGCAGGATGCCAAGTGGGAAAGGGTGCTTTTGAGGCTGAAGGCAGCAGGAAAGCCTGCAGCCCCCAGGTGTGTGGGGCTACGCAAGCGGTTCCCAAAGAGCTTTAGAACAAGGCATAGTTTTCCCTGCTGGCTCTTTGGGCGTGGGACCAGTCTCCAGACATATGGCCATTTTTGGGCCTGGCGCAGCGCCAAGTGGGAAAGGGTGGTTTTGAGGCTGAAGGCAGCAGGAAAGCCTGCAGCCCCCAGGTGTGTGGGGCTACGCAAGCGGTTCCCAAAGAGCTTTAGAACAAGGCATAGTTTTCCCTGCTGGCTCTTTGGGCGTGGGATCAAACTCCAGATATATGGCCATTTTTGTGCCTGGCGTGACGCCAAGAGGGAAAGGGTGGTTTTGAGGCTGAAGGCAGCAGGAAAGCCTGCAGCCCCCAGTTTGTGTGGGGCTACGCAAGCGGTTCCCAAAGAGCTTTAGAACAAGGCATAGTTTTCCCTGCTGGCTCTTTGGGCGTGGGATCAAACTCCAGATATATGGCCATTTTTGGGCCTGGCGCGATGCCAAGTGGGAAAGGGTGGTTTTGAGTCTGAAGGCAGCAGGAAAGCCTGCAGCCCCCAGGTGTGTGGGGCTACGCAAGCGGTTCCCAAAGAGCTTTAGAACAAGGCATAGTTTTCCCTGCTGGCTCTTTGGGCGTGGGACCAGTCTCCAGACATATGGCCATTTTTGTGCCTGGCTGACGCCATGTGGAAAAGGGTTGTTTTGAGGCTGAAGGCAGCAGGAAAGCCTGCAGCCCCCAGGTGTGTGGGGCTACGCAAGCGGTGCCCCAAGAGCTTTAGAACAAGGCATAGTTTTCCCTGCTGGCTCTTTGGGCGTGGGACCAACCTCCAGACATATGGCCATTTTTGTGCCTGGCGTGACGCCATGTGGAAAAGGGTGGTTTTGAGGCTGAAGGCAGCAGGAAAGCCTGCAGCCCCCAGGTGTGTGGGGCTACACAAGCGGTTCCCAAAGAGCTTTAGAACAAGGCATAGTTTTCCCTGCTGGCTCTTTGGGCGTGGGACCAACCTCCAGACATATGGCCATTTTTGGGCCTGGCGTGATGCCATGTGGGAAAGGGTGGTTTTGAGTCTGAAGGCAGCAGGAAAGCCTGCAGCCCCCAGGTGTGTGGGGCTACGCAAGCGGTTCCCAAAGAGCTTTAGAACAAGGCATAGTTTTCCCTGCTGGCTCTTTGGGCGTGGGACCAGTCTCCAGACATATGGCCATTTTTGGGCCTGGCGCGGCGCCAAGTGGGAAAGGGTGCTTTTGAGGCTGAAGAGAGCAGGAAAGCCTGCAGCCCCCAGGTGTGTGGGGCTACGCAAACGGTTCCCAAAGAGCTTTAGAGCAAGGCATAGTTTTCCCTGCTGGCTCTTTGGGCGTGGGACCAACCTCCAGACATATGGCCATTTTTGTGCCTGACGTGACGCCAAGTGGGAAAGGGTGGTTTTGAGGCTGAAGGCAGCAGGAAAGCCTGCAGCCCGCAGGTCTGTGGGGCCACGCAAGCGGTTCCCAAAGAGCTTTAGAACAAGGCATAGTTTTCCCTGCTGGCTCTTTGGGAAAGGGACCAGTCTCCAGACATATGGCCATTTTTGTGCCTGGCGTGACGCCATGTGGAAAAGGGTGGTTTTGAGGCTGAAGGCAGCAGGAAAGCCTGCAGCCCCCAGGTGTGTGGGGCTACGCAAGCGGTTCCCAAAGAGCTTTAGAACAAGGCATAGTTTTCCCTGCTGGCTCTTTGGGCGTGGGACCAGTCTCCAGACATATGGCCATTTTTGTGCCTGGCGTGACGCCATGTGGAAAAGGGTTGTTTTGAGGCTGAAGGCAGTAGGAAAGCCTGCAGCCCCCAGGTGTGTGGGGCTACGCAAGCGGTTCCCAAAGAGCTTTAGAACAAGGCATAGTTTTCCCTGCTGGCTCTTTGGGCGTGGGACCAACCTCCAGACATATGGCCATTTTTGTGCCTGGCGTGATGCCATGTGGGAAAGGGTGGTTTTGAGGCTGAAGGCAGCAGGAAAGCCTGCAGCCCCCAGGTCTGTGGGGCCACGCAAGCGGTTCCCAAAGAGCTTTAGAACAAGGCATAGTTTTCCCTGCTGGCTCTTTGGGCGTGGGACCAATCTCCAGACATATGGCCATTTTTGGGCCTGGCGCGGCGCCAATTGCGAAAGGTTTCTTTTGAGGCTGAAGAGAGCAGGAAAGCCTGCAGCCCCCAGTTTGTGTGGGGCTACGCAAGCGGTTCCCAAAGAGCTTTAGAACAAGGCATAGTTTTCCCTGCTGGCTCTTTGGGCGTGGGACCAACCTCCAGACATATGGCCATTTTTGTGCCTGGCGTGACGCCATGTGGAAAAGGGTGGTTTTGAGTCTGAAGGCAGCAGGAAAGCCTGCAGCCCCCAGGTGTGTGGGGCTACGCAAGCGGTTCCCAAAGAGCTTTAGAACAAGGCATAGTTTTCCCTGCTGGCTCTTTGGGCGTGGGACCAACCTCCAGACATATGGCCATTTTTGTGCCTGGCGTGACGCCATGTGGAAAAGGGTTGTTTTGAGGCTGAAGGCAGTAGGAAAGCCTGCAGCCCCCAGGTGTGTGGGGCTACGCAAGCGGTTCCCAAAGAGCTTTAGAACAAGGCATAGTTTTCCCTGCTGGCTCTTTGGGCGTGGGACCAACCTCCAGACATATGGCCATTTTTGTGCCTGGCGTGATGCCATGTGGGAAAGGGTGGTTTTGAGGCTGAAGGCAGCAGGAAAGCCTGCAGCCCCCAGGTCTGTGGGGCCACGCAAGCGGTTCCCAAAGAGCTTTAGAACAAGGCATAGTTTTCCCTGCTGGCTCTTTGGGCGTGGGACCAATCTCCAGACATATGGCCATTTTTGGGCCTGGCGCGGCGCCAATTGCGAAAGGTTTCTTTTGAGGCTGAAGAGAGCAGGAAAGCCTGCAGCCCCCAGTTTGTGTGGGGCTACGCAAGCGGTTCCCAAAGAGCTTTAGAACAAGGCATAGTTTTCCCTGCTGGCTCTTTGGGCGTGGGACCAACCTCCAGACATATGGCCATTTTTGTGTCTGGCGTGACGCCATGTCGAAAAGGGTGTTTTTGAGTCTGAAGGCAGCAGGAAAGCCTGCAGCCCGCAGGTCTGTTGGGCCACGCAAGCGGTTCCCAAAGAGCTTTAGAACAAGGCATAGTTTTCCCTGCTGGCTCTTTGGGCGTGGGACCAGTCTCCAGAAATATGGCCATTTTTGTGCCTGGCGCGATGCCAAGTGGGAAAGGGTGGTTTTGAGGCTGAAAGCGCGAGAAAAGCCTGCAGCCCCCAGTTTGTGTGGGGCTACGCAAGCGGTTCCCAAAGAGCTTTAGAACAAGGCATAGTTTTCCCTGCTGGCTCTTTGGGCGTGGGACCAGTCTCCAGACATATGGCCATTTTTGTGCCTGGCTGACGCCATGTGGAAAAGGGTTGTTTTGAGGCTGAAGGCAGCAGGAAAGCCTGCAGCCCCCAGGTGTGTGGGGCTACGCAAGCGGTGCCCCAAGAGCTTTAGAACAAGGCATAGTTTTCCCTGCTGGCTCTTTGGGCGTGGGACCAACCTCCAGACATATGGCCATTTTTGTGCCTGGCGTGACGCCATGTGGAAAAGGGTGGTTTTGAGGCTGAAGGCAGCAGGAAAGCCTGCAGCCCCCAGGTGTGTGGGGCTACGCAAGCGGTTCCCAAAGAGCTTTAGAACAAGGCATAGTTTTCCCTGCTGGCTCTTTGGGCGTGGGACCAACCTCCAGACATATGGCCATTTCTGTGCCTGGCGTGACGCCATGTGGAAAAGGGTGTTTTTGAGGCTGAAGGCAGCAGGAAAGCCTGCAGCCCCCAGGTCTGTGGGGCCACGCAAGCGGTTCCCAAAGAGCTTTAGAACAAGGCATAGTTTTCCCTGCTGGCTCTTTGGGCGTGGGACCAATCTCCAGACATATGGCCATTTTTGGGCCTGGCGCGGCGCCAATTGCGAAAGGTTTTTTTTGAGGCTGAAGAGAGCAGGAAAGCCTGCAGCCCCCAGTTTGTGTGGGGCTAGGCAAGCGGTTCCCAAAGAGCTTTAGAACAAGGCATAGTTTTCCCTGCTGGCTCTTTGGGCGTGGGACCAACCTCCAGACATATGGCCATTTTTGTGCCTGGCGTGACGCCATGTGGAAAAGGGTGGTTTTGAGTCTGAAGGCAGCAGGAAAGCCTGCAGCCCCCAGGTGTGTGGGGCTACGCAAGCGGTTCCCAAAGAGCTTTAGAACAAGGCATAGTTTTCCCTGCTGGCTCTTTGGGCGTGGGACCAGTCTCCAGACATATGGCCATTTTTGTGCCTGGCGTGACGCCATGTGGAAAAGGGTTGTTTTGAGGCTGAAGGCAGTAGGAAAGCCTGCAGCCCCCAGGTGTGTGGGGCTACGCAAGCGGTTCCCAAAGAGCTTTAGAACAAGGCATAGTTTTCCCTGCTGGCTCTTTGGGCGTGGGACCAACCTCCAGACATATGGCCATTTTTGTGCCTGGCGTGATGCCATGTGGGAAAGGGTGGTTTTGAGGCTGAAGGCAGCAGGAAAGCCTGCAGCCCCCAGGTCTGTGGGGCCACGCAAGCGGTTCCCAAAGAGCTTTAGAACAAGGCATAGTTTTCCCTGCTGGCTCTTTGGGCGTGGGACCAATCTCCAGACATATGGCCATTTTTGTGCCTGGCGCGATGCCAAGTGGGAAAGGGTGGTTTTGAGGCTGAAAGCGCGAGAAAAGCCTGCAGCCCCCAGTTTGTGTGGGGCTACGCAACAGGTTCCCAAAGAGCTTTAGAACAAGGCATAGTTTTCCCTGCTGGCTCTTTGGGCGTGGGATCAAACTCCAGATATATGGCCATTTTTGGGCCTGGCGCGATGCCAAGTGGGAAAGGGTGGTTTTGAGTCTGAAGGCAGCAGGAAAGCCTGCAGCCCCCAGGTGTGTGGGGCTACGCAAGCGGTTCCCAAAGAGCTTTAGAACAAGGCATAGTTTTCCGTGCTGGCTCTTTGGGCGTGGGACCAGTCTCCAGACATATGGCCATTTTTGTGCCTGGCTGACGCCATGTGGAAAAGGGTTGTTTTGAGGCTGAAGGCAGCAGGAAAGCCTGCAGCCCCCAGGTGTGTGGGGCTACGCAAGCGGTGCCCCAAGAGCTTTAGAACAAGGCATAGTTTTCCCTGCTGGCTCTTTGGGCGTGGGACCAACCTCCAGACATATGGCCATTTTTGTGCCTGGCGTGACGCCATGTGGAAAAGGGTGGTTTTGAGGCTGAAGGCAGCAGGAAAGCCTGCAGCCCCCAGGTGTGTGGGGCTACGCAAGCGGTTCCCAAAGAGCTTTAGAACAAGGCATAGTTTTCCCTGCTGGCTCTTTGGGCGTGGGACCAACCTCCAGACATATGGCCATTTCTGTGCCTGGCGTGACGCCATGTGGAAAAGGGTTGTTTTGAGGCTGAAGGCAGTAGGAAAGCCTGCAGCCCCCAGGTGTGTGGGGCTACGCAAGCGGTTCCCAAAGAGCTTTAGAACAAGGCATAGTTTTCCCTGCTGGCTCTTTGGGCGTGGGACCAACCTCCAGACATATGGCCATTTTTGTGCCTGGCGTGACGCCATGTGGGAAAGGGTTTTTTTGAGGCTGAAGGCAGCAGGAAAGCCTGCAGCCCGCAGGTCTGTGGGGCCACGCAAGCGGTTCCCAAAGAGCTTTAGAACAAGGCATAGTTTTCCCTGCTGGCTCTTTGGGCGTGGGACCAATCTCCAGACATATGGCCATTTTTGGGCCTGGCGCGGCGCCAATTGCGAAAGGTTTCTTTTGAGGCTGAAGAGAGCAGGAAAGCCTGCAGCCCCCAGTTTGTGTGGGGCTAGGCAAGCGGTTCCCAAAGAGCTTTAGAACAAGGCATAGTTTTCCCTGCTGGCTCTTTGGGCGTGGGACCAACCTCCAGACATATGGCCATTTTTGTGCCTGGCGTGACGCCATGTGGAAAAGGGTGGTTTTGAGTCTGAAGGCAGCAGGAAAGCCTGCAGCCCCCAGGTGTGTGGGGCTACGCAAGCGGTTCCCAAAGAGCTTTAGAACAAGGCATAGTTTTCCCTGCTGGCTCTTTGGGCGTGGGACCAACCTCCAGACATATGGCCATTTTTGTGCCTGCCGTGATGCCATGTGGGAAAGGGTGGTTTTGAGGCTGAAGGCAGCAGGAAAGCCTGCAGCCCCCAGGTCTGTGGGGCCACGCAAGCAGTTCCCAAAGAGCTTTAGAACAAGGCATAGTTTTCCCTGCTGGCTCTTTGGGCGTGGGACCAATCTCCAGACATATGGCCATTTTTGGGCCTGGCGCGGCGCCAATTGCGAAAGGTTTCTTTTGAGGCTGAAGAGAGCAGGAAAGCCTGCAGCCCCCAGTTTGTGTGGGGCTATGCAAGCGGTTCCCAAAGAGCTTTAGAACAAGGCATTGTTTTCCCTGCTGGCTCTTTGGGCGTGGGACCAATCTCCAGACATATGGCCATTTTTGGGCCTGGCGCGGCGCCAATTGCGAAAGGTTTCTTTTGAGGCTGAAGAGAGCAGGAAAGCCTGCAGCCCCCAGTTTGTGTGGGGCTAGGCAAGCGGTTCCCAAAGAGCTTTAGAACAAGGCATAGTTTTCCCTGCTGGCTCTTTGGGCGTGGGACCAACCTCCAGACATATGGCCATTTTTGTGCCTGGCGTGACGCCATGTGGAAAAGGGTGGTTTTGAGTCTGAAGGCAGCAGGAAAGCCTGCAGCCCCCAGGTGTGTGGGGCTACGCAAGCGGTTCCCAAAGAGCTTTAGAACAAGGCATAGTTTTCCCTGCTGGCTCTTTGGGCGTGGGACCAGTCTCCAGACATATGGCCATTTTTGTGCCTGGCGTGACGCCATGTGGAAAAGGGTTGTTTTGAGGCTGAAGGCAGCAGGAAAGCCTGCAGCCCCCAGGTGTGTGGGGCTACGCAAGCGGTTCCCAAAGAGCTTTAGAACAAGGCATAGTTTTCCCTGCTGGCTCTTTGGGCGTGGGACCAACCTCCAGACATATGGCCATTTTTGTGCCTGCCGTGATGCCATGTGGGAAAGGGTGGTTTTGAGGCTGAAGGCAGCAGGAAAGCCTGCAGCCCCCAGGTCTGTGGGGCCACGCAAGCGGTTCCCAAAGAGCTTTAGAACAAGGCATAGTTTTCCCTGCTGGCTCTTTGGGCGTGGGACCAATCTCCAGACATATGGCCATTTTTGGGCCTGGCGCGGCGCCAATTGCGAAAGGTTTCTTTTGAGGCTGAAGAGAGCAGGAAAGCCTGCAGCCCCCAGTTTGTGTGGGGCTATGCAAGCGGTTCCCAAAGAGCTTTAGAACAAGGCATAGTTTTCCCTGCTGGCTCTTTGGGCGTGGGACCAACCTCCAGACATATGGCCATTTTTGTGTCTGGCGTGACGCCATGTCGAAAAGGGTGTTTTTGAGTCTGAAGGCAGCAGGAAAGCCTGCAGCCCGCAGGTCTGTTGGGCCACGCAAGCGGTTCCCAAAGAGCTTTAGAACAAGGCATAGTTTTCCCTGCTGGCTCTTTGGGCGTGGGACCAGTCTCCAGAAATATGGCCATTTTTGTGCCTGGCGCGATGCCAAGTGGGAAAGGGTGGTTTTGAGGCTGAAAGCGCGAGAAAAGCCTGCAGCCCCCAGTTTGTGTGGGGCTACGCAACAGGTTCCCAAAGAGCTTTAGAACAAGGCATAGTTTTCCCTGCTGGCTCTTTGGGCGTGGGATCAAACTCCAGATATATGGCCATTTTTGGGCCTGGCGCGATGCCAAGTGGGAAAGGGTGGTTTTGAGTCTGAAGGCAGCAGGAAAGCCTGCAGCCCCCAGGTGTGTGGGGCTACGCAAGCCATTCCCAAAGAGCTTTAGAACAAGGCATAGTTTTCCCTGCTGGCTCTTTGGGCGTGGGACCAGTCTCCAGACATATGGCCATTTTTGTGCCTGGCGTGACGCCATGTGGAAAAGGGTGGTTTTGAGGCTGAAGGCAGCAGGAAAGCCTGCAGCCCCCAGGTGTGTGGGGCTACGCAAGCGGTTCCCAAAGAGCTTTAGAACAAGGCATAGTTTTCCCTGCTGGCTCTTTGGGCGTGGGACCAGCCTCCAGACATATGGCCATTTCTGTGCCTGGCGTGACGCCATGTGGAAAAGGGTTGTTTTGAGGCTGAAGGCAGTAGGAAAGCCTGCAGCCCCCAGGTGTGTGGGGCTACGCAAGCGGTTCCCAAAGAGCTTTAGAACAAGGCATAGTTTTCCCTGCTGGCTCTTTGGGCGTGGGACCAACCTCCAGACATATGGCCATTTTTGTGCCTGGCGTGACGCCATGTGGGAAAGGGTGTTTTTGAGGCTGAAGGCAGCAGGAAAGCCTGCAGCCCCCAGGTCTGTGGGGCCACGCAAGCGGTTCCCAAAGAGCTTTAGAACAAGGCATAGTTTTCCCTGCTGGCTCTTTGGGCGTGGGACCAATCTCCAGACATATGGCCATTTTTGGGCCTGGCGCGGCGCCAATTGCGAAAGGTTTCTTTTGAGGCTGAAGAGAGCAGGAAAGACTGCAGCCCCCAGTTTGTGTGGGGCTACGCAAGCGGTTCCCAAAGAGCTTTAGAACAAGGCATAGTTTTCCCTGCTGGCTCTTTGGGCGTGGGACCAACCTCCAGACATATGGCCATTTTTGTGTCTGGCGTGACGCCATGTCGAAAAGGGTGGTTTTGAGTCTGAAGGCAGCAGGAAAGCCTGCAGCCCGCAGGTCTGTTGGGCCACGCAAGCGGTTCCCAAAGAGCTTTAGAACAAGGCATAGTTTTCCCTGCTGGCTCTTTGGGCGTGGGACCAGTCTCCAGAAATATGGCCATTTTTGTGCCTGGCGCGATGCCAAGTGGGAAAGGGTGGTTTTGAGGCTGAAAGCGCGAGAAAAGCCTGCAGCCCCCAGTTTGTGTGGGGCTACGCAACAGGAACCCAAAGAGCTTTAGAACAAGGCATAGTTTTCCCTGCTGGCTCTTTGGGCGTGGGATCAAACTCCAGATATATGGCCATTTTTGGGCCTGGCGCGATGCCAAGTGGGAAAGGGTGGTTTTGAGTCTGAAGGCAGCAGGAAAGCCTGCAGCCCCCAGGTGTGTGGGGCTACGCAAGCGTTTCCCAAAGAGCTTTAGAACAAGGCATAGTTTTCCGTGCTGGCTCTTTGGGCGTGGGACCAGTCTCCAGACATATGGCCATTTTTGTGCCTGGCTGACGCCATGTGGAAAAGGGTTGTTTGAGGCTGAAGGCAGCAGGAAAGCCTGCAGCCCCCAGGTGTGTGGGGCTACGCAAGCGGTGCCCCAAGAGCTTTAGAACAAGGCATAGTTTTCCCTGCTGGCTCTTTGGGCGTGGGACCAACCTCCAGACATATGGCCATTTTTGTGCCTGGCGTGACGCCATGTGGAAAAGGGTGGTTTTGAGGCTGAAGGCAGCAGGGAAGCCTGCAGCCCCCAGGTGTGTGGGGCTACGCAAGCGGTTCCCAAAGAGCTTTAGAACAAGGCATAGTTTTCCCTGCTGGCTCTTTGGGCGTGGGGCCAGTCTCCAGACATATGGCCATTTTTGGGCCTGGCGTGACGCCATGTGGGAAAGGGTGGTTTTTAGGCTGAAGGCAGCAGGAAAGCCTGCAGCCCGCAGGTCTGTGGGGCCACGCAAGCGGTTCCCAAAGAGCTTTAGAACAAGGCATAGTTTTCCCTGCTGGCTCTTTGGGCGTGGGACCAGTCTCCAGACATATGGCCATTTTTGTGCCTGGCGTGACGCCATGTGGAAAAGGGTTGTTTTGAGGCTGAAGGCAGCAGGAAAGCCTGCAGCCCCCAGGTGTGTTGAACTACGCAAGCGGTTCCCAAAGAGCTTTAGAACAAGGCATAGTTTTCCCTGCTGGCTCTTTGGGCGTGGGACCAACCTCCAGACATATGGCCATTTTTGTGCCTGGCGTGACGTCATGTGGGAAAGGGGGGTTTTGAGGCTGAAGGCAGCAGGAAAGCCTGCAGCCCCCAGGTCTGTGGGGCCACGCAAGCGGTTCCCAAAGAGCTTTAGAACAAGGCATAGTTTTCCCTGCTGGCTCTTTGGGCGTGGGACCAATCTCCAGACATATGGCCATTTTTGGGCCTGGCGCGGCGCCAATTGCGAAAGGTTTCTTTTGAGGCTGAAGAGAGCAGGAAAGCCTGCAGCCCCCAGGTCTGTGGGGCTACGCAAGCGGTTCCCAAAGAGCTTTAGAACAAGGCATAGTTTTCCCTGCTGGCTCTTTGGGCGTGGGACCAACCTCCAGACATATGGCCATTTTTGTGTCTGGCGTGACGCCATGTCGAAAAGGGTGGTTTTGAGTCTGAAGGCAGCAGGAAAGCCTGCAGCCCCCAGGTGTGTGGGGCTACGCAAGCGGTTCCCAAAGAGCTTTAGAACAAGGCATAGTTTTCCGTGCTGGCTCTTTGGGCGTGGGACCAGTCTCCAGACATATGGCCATTTTTGTGCCTGGCGTGACGCCCTGTGGAAAAGGGTGCTTCTGAGGTTGAAGGCAGCAGGAAAGCCGGCAGACCGCAGGTCTGTGGGGCCACGCAAGCGGTTCCCAAAGAGCTTTAGAACAAGGCATAGTTTTCCCTGCTGGCTCTTTGGGCGTGGGACCAGTCTCCAAATATATGGCCATTTTTGGGCCTGGCGCGGGGCCAAGTGGGAAAGGGTGGTTTTGAGGCTGAAGGCAGCAGGAAAGCCTGCAGCCCCCAGGTGTGTGGGGCTACGCAAGCCATTCCCAAAGAGCTTTAGAACAAGGCATAGTTTTCCCTGCTGGCTCTTTGGCGTGGGACCAGTCTCCAGAAATATGGCCATTTTTGGGCCTGGCGCAGCGCCAAGTGGGAAAGGGTGGTTTTGAGGCTGAAGGCAGCAGGAAAGCCTGCAGCCCGCAGGTCTGTGGGGCTACGCAAGCGGTTCCCAAAGAGCTTTAGAACAAGGCATAGTTTTCCCTGCTGGCTCTTTGGGCGTGGGACCAAACTCCAGACATATGGCCATTTTTGTGCCTGGCTGACGCCATGTGGAAAAGGGTTGTTTTGAGGCTGAAGGCAGCAGGAAAGCCTGCAGCCCCCAGGTGTGAGGGGCTACGCAAGCGGTTCCCAAAGAGCTTTAGAACAAGGCATAGTTTTCCCTGCTGGCTCTTTGGGCGTGGGACCAGTCTCCAGACATATGGCCAATTTTGGGCCTGGCGCGGGGCCAAGTGGGAAAGGGTGGTTTTGAGGCTGAAGGCAGCAGGAAAGCCTGCAGCCCCCAGGTGTGTGGGGCTACGCAAGCCGTTCCCAAAGAGCTTTAAAACAAGGCATAGTTTTCCCTGCTGGCTCTTTGGGCGTGGGACCAGTCTCCAGACATATGGCCATTTTTGGGCCTGGGGTGACGCCTCCTGGCACTTTCCCTGTAGGAGATACCGCAAGACGTTTCTGTATATTGGGCACAGCGCTCTGCAGGGTGTTAGCAGAGACTTTCCCGGGACACTGAAACCCTATGTCAAAGACACTGAGAAGAAGCCCCAATGTTCCCTCCAGGCACTTTCAGTGTGGGTGCCTTCTCCACGTGGTTCCTGGTTTCACTGCAGCTCTGAAGAGAATGTTAGCAAAGAGGTAATCGGGACAGTGCAAACAGTACTCAAAGACAGGGAGAGCAAGCTCTCTCTTGGCACTTTGGATGTGGGACATACAGCGAGATGTTTGCTGCTTTTACATTTGGCTGTTGGGAGATTTACAGCACAAAGATATCTAGTTGATTTGAAGCAGTTCCGAGAAAGTCTAAACATAATCCTCACTTTTCCCTCCTGGCACTTTCCCTGTAGGAGATACCGCAAGACGTTTCTGTATATTGGGCACAGCGCTCTGCAGGGTGTTAGCAGAGAGTTTCCCGGGACAGTGAAACCCTATGTCAGAGACACTGAGAAGAAGCCCCAATGTTCCCTCCAGGCACTTTCAGTGTGGGTGCCTTCTCCACGTGGTTCCTGGTTTCACTGCAGCTCTGAAGAGAATGTTAGCAAAGAGGTAATTGGGACAGTGCAAACAGTACTCAAAGACAGGGAGAGCAAGCTCTACATTACTCTCTTGGCACTTTGGATGTGGGACATACAGCGAGATGTTTGCTGCTTTTACATTTGGCTGTTGGGAGATTTACAGCACAAAGATATCTAGTTGATTTGAAGCAGTTCCGAGAAAGTCTAAACATAATCCTCACTTTTCCCTCCTGGCACTTTCCCTGTAGGGGATACCGCAAGACGTTTCTGTATATTGGGCACAGCGCTCTGCAGGGTGTTAGCAGAGAGTTTCCCAGAACAGTGAAACCCTATGTCAGAGACACTGAGAAGAAGCCCCAATGTTCCCTCCAGGCACTTTCAGTGTGGGTGCCTTCTCCACGTGGTTCCTGGTTTCACTGCAGCTCTGAAGAGAATGTTAGCAAAGAGGTAATCGGGACAGTACAAACAGTACTCAAAGACAGGGAGAGCAAGCTCTCTCTTGGCACTTTGGATGTGGGACATACAGCGAGATGTTTGCTGCTTTTACATTTGGCTGTTGGGAGATTTACAGCACAAAGATATCTAGTTGATTTGAAGCAGTTCCGAGAAAGTCTAAGCATAATCCTCACTTTTCCCTCCTGGCACTTTCCCTGTAGGGGATACCGCAAGACGTTTCTGTATATTGTGCACAGCGCTCTGCAGGGTGTTAGCAGAGAGTTTCCCGGGACAGTGAAACCCTATGTCAGAGACACTGAGAAGAAGCCCCAATGTTCCCTCCAGGCACTTTCAGTGTGGGTGCCTTCTCCACGTGGTTCCTGGTTTCACTGCAGCTCTGAAGAGAATGTTAGCAAAGAGGTAATCGGGACAGTGCAAACAGTACTCAAAGACAGGGAGAGCAAGCTCTCTCTTGGCACTTTGGATGTGGGACATACAGCGAGATGTTTGCTGCTTTTACATTTGGCTGTTGGGAGATTTACAGCACAAAGATATCTAGTTGATTTGAAGCAGTTCCGAGAAAGTCTAAACATAATCCTCACTTTTCCCTCCTGGCACTTTCCCTGTAGGAGATACCGCAAGACGTTTCTGTATATTGGGCACAGCGCTCTGCAGGGTGTTAGCAGAGAGTTTCCCGGGACAGTGAAACCCTATGTCAGAGACACTGAGAAGAAGCCCCAATGTTCCCTCCAGGCACTTTCAGTGTGGGTGCCTTCTCCACGTGGTTCCTGGTTTCACTGCAGCTCTGAAGAGAATGTTAGCAAAGAGGTAATCGGGACAGTGCAAACAGTACTCAAAGACAGGGAGAGCAAGCTCTACATTACTCTCTTGGCACTTTGGATGTGGGACATACAGCGAGATGTTTGCTGCTTTTACATTTGGCTGTTGGGAGATTTACAGCACAAAGATATCTAGTTGATTTGAAGCAGTTCCGAGAAAGTCTAAACATAATCCTCACTTTTCCCTCCTGGCACTTTCCCTGTAGGGGATACCGCAAGACGTTTCTGTATATTGGGCACAGCGCTCTGCAGGGTGTTAGCAGAGAGTTTCCCGGGACAGTGAAACCCTATATCGGAGACACTGAGAAGAAGCCCCAATGTTCCTTCCAGGCACTTTCAGTGTGGGTGCCTTCTCCACGTGGTTCCTGGTTTCACTGCAGCTCTGAAGAGAATGTTAGCAAAGAGGTAATCGGGACAGTGCAAACAGTACTCAAAGACAGGGAGAGCAAGCTCTCTCTTGGCACTTTGGATGTGGGACATACAGCGAGATGTTTGCTGCTTTTACATTTGGCTGTTGGGAGATTTACAGCACAAAGATATCTAGTTGATTTGAAGCAGTTCCGAGAAAGTCTAAACATAATCCTCACTTTTCCCTCCTGGCACTTTCCCTGTAGGGGATACCGCAAGACGTTTCTGTACATTGGGCACAGCGCTCTGCAGGGTGTTAGCAGAGAGTTTCCCGGGACAGTGAAACCCTATATCGGAGACACTGAGAAGAAGCCCCAATGTTCACTCCAGGCACTTTCAGTGTGGGTGCGTTCTCCACGTGGTTCCTGGTTTCACTGCAGCTCTGAAGAGAATGTTAGCAAAGAGGTAATCGGGACAGTGCAAACAGTACTCAAAGACAGGGAGAGCAAGCTCTCTCTTGGCACTTTGGATGTGGGACATACAGCGAGATGTTTGCTGCTTTTACATTTGGCTGTTGGGAGATTTACAGCACAAAGATATCTAGTTGATTTGAAGCAGTTCCGAGAAAGTCTAAGCATAATCCTCACTTTTCCCTCCTGGCACTTTCCCTGTAGGGGATACCGCAAGACGTTTCTGTATATTGGGCACAGCGCTCTGCAGGGTGTTAGCAGAGAGTTTCCCGGGACAGTGAAACCCTATGTCGGAGACACTGAGAAGAAGCCCCAATGTTCCCTCCAGGCACTTTCAGTGTGGGTGCCTTCTCCACGTGGTTCCTGGTTTCACTGCAGCTCTGAAGAGAATGTTAGAAAAGAGGTAATCGGGACAGTGCAAACAGTACTCAAAGACAGGGAGAGCAAGCTCTCTCTTGGCACTTTGGATGTGGGACATACAGCGAGATGTTTGCTGCTTTTACATTTGGCTGTTGGGAGATTTACAGCACAAAGATATCTAGTTGATTTGAAGC
Organism: Chroicocephalus ridibundus; assembly: GCF_963924245.1. NCBI lineage: Eukaryota > Metazoa > Chordata > Aves > Charadriiformes > Laridae > Chroicocephalus > Chroicocephalus ridibundus. The sequence continues at coordinate 68,035,585 of NC_086285.1, read as the reverse complement.
AGTTCCGAGAAAGTCTAAACATAATCCTCACTTTTCCCTCCTGGCACTTTCCCTGTAGGAGATACCGCAAGACGTTTCTGTATATTGGGCACAGCGCTCTGCAGGGTGTTAGCAGAGAGTTTCCCGGGACAGTGAAACCCTATGTCAGAGACACTGAGAAGAAGCCCCAATGTTCCCTCCAGGCACTTTCAGTGTGGGTGCCTTCTCCACGTGGTTCCTGGTTTCACTGCAGCTCTGAAGAGAATGTTAGCAAAGAGGTAATCGGGACAGTGCAAACAGTACTCAAAGACAGGGAGAGCAAGCTCTACATTACTCTCTTGGCACTTTGGATGTGGGACATACAGCGAGATGTTTGCTGCTTTTACATTTGGCTGTTGGGAGATTTACAGCACAAAGATATCTAGTTGATTTGAAGCAGTTCCGAGAAAGTCTAAACATAATCCTCACTTTTCCCTCCTGGCACTTTCCCTGTAGGGGATACCGCAAGACGTTTCTGTATATTGGGCACAGCGCTCTGCAGGGTGTTAGCAGAGAGTTTCCCGGGACAGTGAAACCCTATGTCAGAGACACTGAGAAGAAGCCCCAATGTTCCTTCCAGGCACTTTCAGTGTGGGTGCCTTCTCCACGTGGTTCCTGGTTTCACTGCAGCTCTGAAGAGAATGTTAGCAAAGAGGTAATCGGGACAGTGCAAACAGTACTCAAAGACAGGGAGAGCAAGCTCTCTCTTGGCACTTTGGATGTGGGACATACAGCGAGATGTTTGCTGCTTTTACATTTGGCTGTTGGGAGATTTACAGCACAAAGATATCTAGTTGATTTGAAGCAGTTCCGAGAAAGTCTAAACATAATCCTCACTTTTCCCTCCTGGCACTTTCCCTGTAGGAGATACCGCAAGACGTTTCTGTATATTGGGCACAGCGCTCTGCAGGGTGTTAGCAGAGACTTTCCCGGGACAGTGAAACCCGACATCAGAGACACTGAGAAGAAGCCCCAATGTTCCCTCCAGGCACTTTCAGTGTGGGTGCCTTCTCCACGTGGTTCCTGGTTTCACTGCAGCTCTGAAGAGAATGTTAGCAAAGAGGTAATTGGGACAGTGCAAACAGTACTCAAAGACAGGGAGAGCAAGCTCTACATTACTCTCTTGGCACTTTGGATGTGGGACATACAGCGAGATGTTTGCTGCTTTTACATTTGGCTGTTGGGAGATTTACAGCACAAAGATATCTAGTTGATTTGAAGCAGTTCTGAGAAAGTCTAAACATAATCCTCACTTTTCCCTCCTGGCACTTTCCCTGTAGGAGATACCGCAAGACGTTTCTGTACATTGGGCACAGCGCTCTGCAGGGTGTTAGCAGAGAGTTTCCCGGGACAGTGAAACCCTATATCGGAGACACTGAGAAGAAGCCCCAATGTTCACTCCAGGCACTTTCAGTGTGGGTGCGTTCTCCACGTGGTTCCTGGTTTCACTGCAGCTCTGAAGAGAATTTTAGCAAAGAGGTAATCGGGACAGTGCAAACAGTACTCAAAGACAGGGAGAGCAAGCTCTCTCTTGGCACTTTGGATGTGGGACATACAGCGAGATGTTTGCTGCTTTTACATTTGGCTGTTGGGAGATTTACAGCACAAAGATATCTAGTTGATTTGAAGCAGTTCCGAGAAAGTCTAAGCATAATCCTCACTTTTCCCTCCTGGCACTTTCCCTGTAGGGGATACCGCAAGACGTTTCTGTATATTGGGCACAGCGCTCTGCAGGGTGTTAGCAGAGAGTTTCCCGGGACAGTGAAACCCTATGTCGGAGACACTGAGAAGAAGCCCCAATGTTCCCTCCAGGCACTTTCAGTGTGGGTGCCTTCTCCACGTGGTTCCTGGTTTCACTGCAGCTCTGAAGAGAATGTTAGCAAAGAGGTAATCGGGACAGTGCAAACAGTACTCAGACAGGGAGAGCAAGCTCTACATTACTCTCTTGGCACTTTGGATGTGGGACATACAGCGAGATGTTTGCTGCTTTTACATTTGGCTGTTGGGAGATTTACAGCACAAAGATATCTAGTTGATTTGAAGCAGTTCCGAGAAAGTCTAAACATAATCCTCACTTTTCCCTCCTGGCACTTTCCCTGTAGGGGATACCGCAAGACGTTTCTGTACATTGGGCACAGCGCTCTGCAGGGTGTTAGCAGAGAGTTTCCCGGGACAGTGAAACCCTATATCGGAGACACTGAGAAGAAGCCCCAATGTTCCCTCCAGGCACTTTCAGTGTGGGTGCCTTCTCCACGTGGTTCCTGGTTTCACTGCAGCTCTGAAGAGAATGTTAGCAAAGAGGTAATCGGGACAGTGCAAACAGTACTCAAAGACAGGGAGAGCAAGCTCTCTCTTGGCACTTTGGATGTGGGACATACAGCGAGATGTTTGCTGCTTTTACATTTGGCTGTTGGGAGATTTACAGCACAAAGATATCTAGTTGATTTGAAGCAGTTCCGAGAAAGTCTAAGCATAATCCTCACTTTTCCCTCCTGGCACTTTCCCTGTAGGGGATACCGCAAGACGTTTCTGTACATTGGGCACAGCGCTCTGCAGGGTGTTAGCAGAGAGTTTCCCGGGACAGTGAAACCCTATATCGGAGACACTGAGAAGAAGCCCCAATGTTCCCTCCAGGCACTTTCAGTGTGGGTGCCTTCTCCACGTGGTTCCTGGTTTCACTGCAGCTCTGAAGAGAATGTTAGCAAAGAGGTAATTGGGACAGTGCAAACAGTACTCAAAGACAGGGAGAGCAAGCTCTACATTACTCTCTTGGCACTTTGGATGTGGGACATACAGCGAGATGTTTGCTGCTTTTACATTTGGCTGTTGGGAGATTTACAGCACAAAGATATCTAGTTGATTTGAAGCAGTTCCGAGAAAGTCTAAACATAATCCTCACTTTTCCCTCCTGGCACTTTCCCTGTAGGGGATACCGCAAGACGTTGCTGTACATTGGGCACAGCGCTCTGCAGGGTGTTAGCAGAGAGTTTCCCGGGACAGTGAAACCCTATATCGGAGACACTGAGAAGAAGCCCCAATGTTCACTCCAGGCACTTTCAGTGTGGGTGCCTTCTCCACGTGGTTCCTGGTTTCACTGCAGCTCTGAAGAGAATGTTAGCAAAGAGGTAATCGGGACAGTGCAAACAGTACTCAAAGACAGGGAGAGCAAGCTCTCTCTTGGCACTTTGGATGTGGGACATACAGCGAGATGTTTGCTGCTTTTACATTTGGCTGTTGGGAGATTTACAGCACAAAGATATCTAGTTGATTTGAAGCAGTTCCGAGAAAGTCTAAGCATAATCCTCACTTTTCCCTCCTGGCACTTTCCCTGTAGGGGATACCGCAAGACGTTTCTGTATATTGGGCACAGCGCTCTGCAGGGTGTTAGCAGAGAGTTTCCCGGGACAGTGAAACCCTATGTCGGAGACACTGAGAAGAAGCCCCAATGTTCCCTCCAGGCACTTTCAGTGTGGGTGCCTTCTCCACGTGGTTCCTGGTTTCACTGCAGCTCTGAAGAGAATGTTAGCAAAGAGGTAATCGGGACAGTGCAAACAGTACTCAAAGACAGGGAGAGCAAGCTCTACATTACTCTCTCGGCACTTTGGATGTGGGACATACAGCGAGATGTTTGCTGCTTTTACATTTGGCTGTTGGGAGATTTACAGCACAAAGATATCTAGTTGATTTGAAGCAGTTCCGAGAAAGTCTAAACATAATCCTCACTTTTCCCTCCTGGCACTTTCCCTGTAGGGGATACCGCAAGACGTTTCTCTACATTGGGCACAGCGCTCTGCAGGGTGTTAGCAGAGAGTTTCCCGGGACAGTGAAACCCTATATCGGAGACACTGAGAAGAAGCCCCAATGTTCACTCCAGGCACTTTCAGTGTGGGTGCCTTCTCCACGTGGTTCCTGGTTTCACTGCAGCTCTGAAGAGAATGTTAGCAAAGAGGTAATCGGGACAGTGCAAACAGTACTCAAAGACAGGGAGAGCAAGCTCTCTCTTGGCACTTTGGATGTGGGACATACAGCGAGATGTTTGCTGCTTTTACATTTGGCTGTTGGGAGATTTACAGCACAAAGATATCTAGTTGATTTGAAGCAGTTCCGAGAAAGTCTAAACATAATCCTCACTTTTCCCTCCTGGCACTTTCCCTGTAGGAGATACCGCAAGACGTTTCTGTATATTGGGCACAGCGCTCTGCAGGGTGTTAGCAGAGACTTTCCCGGGACAGTGAAACCCTATGTCAAAGCACTGAGAAGAAGCCCCAATGTTCCCTCCAGGCACTTTCAGTGTGGGTGCCTTCTCCACGTGGTTCCTGGTTTCACTGCAGCTCTGAAGAGAATGTTAGCAAAGAGGTAATCGGGACAGTGCAAACAGTACTCAAAGACAGGGAGAACAAGCTCTACATTACTCTCTCGGCACTTTGGATGTGGGACATACAGCGAGATGTTTGCTGCTTTTACATTTGGCTGTTGGGAGATTTACAGCACAAAGATATCTAGTTGATTTGAAGCAGTTCCGAGAAAGTCTAAGCATAATCCTCACTTTTCCCTCCTGGCACTTTCCCTGTAGGAGATACCGCAAGACGTTTCTGTACATTGGGCACAGCGCTCTGCAGGGTGTTAGCAGAGAGTTTCCCGGGACAGTGAAACCCTATATCGGAGACACTGAGAAGAAGCCCCAATGTTCACTCCAGGCACTTTCAGTGTGGGTGCCTTCTCCACGTGGTTCCTGGTTTCACTGCAGCTCTGAAGAGAATGTTAGCAAAGAGGTAATCGGGACAGTGCAAACAGTACTCAAAGACAGGGAGAGCAAGCTCTCTCTTGGCACTTTGGATGTGGGACATACAGCGAGATGTTTGCTGCTTTTACATTTGGCTGTTGGGAGATTTACAGCACAAAGATATCTAGTTGATTTGAAGCAGTTCCGAGAAAGTCTAAACATAATCCTCACTTTTCCCTCCTGGCACTTTCCCTGTAGGAGATACCGCAAGACGTTTCTGTATATTGGGCACAGCGCTCTGCAGGGTGTTAGCAGAGAGTTTCCCGGGACAGTGAAACCCTATGTCAGAGACACTGAGAAGAAGCCCCAATGTTCCCTCCAGGCACTTTCAGTGTGGGTGCCTTCTCCACGTGGTTCCTGGTTTCACTGCAGCTCTGAAGAGAATGTTAGCAAAGAGGTAATCGGGACAGTGCAAACAGTACTCAAAGACAGGGAGAGCAAGCTCTACATTACTCTCTTGGCACTTTGGATGTGGGACATACAGCGAGATGTTTGCTGCTTTTACATTTGGCTGTTGGGAGATTTACAGCACAAAGATATCTAGTTGATTTGAAGCAGTTCCGAGAAAGTCTAAACATAATCCTCACTTTTCCCTCCTGGCACTTTCCCTGTAGGGGATACCGCAAGACGTTTCTGTACATTGGGCACAGCGCTCTGCAGGGTGTTAGCAGAGAGTTTCCCGGGACAGTGAAACCCTATATCGGAGACACTGAGAAGAAGCCCCAATGTTCCCTCCAGGCACTTTCAGTGTGGGTGCCTTCTCCACGTGGTTCCTGGTTTCACTGCAGCTCTGAAGAGAATGTTAGCAAAGAGGTAATCGGGACAGTGCAAACAGTACTCAAAGACAGGGAGAGCAAGCTCTCTCTTGGCACTTTGGATGTGGGACATACAGCGAGATGTTTGCTGCTTTTACATTTGGCTGTTGGGAGATTTACAGCACAAAGATATCTAGTTGATTTGAAGCAGTTCCGAGAAAGTCTAAACATAATCCTCACTTTTCCCTCCTGGCACTTTCCCTGTAGGAGATACCGCAAGACGTTTCTGTATATTGGGCACAGCGCTCTGCAGGGTGTTAGCAGAGACTTTCCCGGGACACTGAAACCCTATGTCAAAGACACTGAGAAGAAGCCCCAATGTTCCCTCCAGGCACTTTCAGTGTGGGTGCCTTCTCCACGTGGTTCCTGGTTTCACTGCAGCTCTGAAGAGAATGTTAGCAAAGAGGTAATCGGGACAGTGCAAACAGTACTCAAAGACAGGGAGAGCAATCTCTACATTACTCTCTTGGCACTTTGGATGTGGGACATACAGCGAGATGTTTGCTGCTTTTACATTTGGCTGTTGGGAGATTTACAGCACAAAGATATCTAGTTGATTTGAAGCAGTTCCGAGAAAGTCTAAACATAATCCTCACTTTTCCCTCCTGGCACTTTCCCTGTAGGGGATACCGCAAGACGTTTCTGTACATTGGGCACAGCGCTCTGCAGGGTGTTAGCAGAGAGTTTCCCGGGACAGTGAAACCCTATATCGGAGACACTGAGAAGAAGCCCCAATGTTCCCTCCAGGCACTTTCAGTGTGGGTGCCTTCTCCACGTGGTTCCTGGTTTCACTGCAGCTCTGAAGAGAATGTTAGCAAAGAGGTAATCGGGACAGTGCAAACAGTACTCAAAGACAGGGAGAGCAAGCTCTCTCTTGGCACTTTGGATGTGGGACATACAGCGAGATGTTTGCTGCTTTTGCGTTTGGCTGTTGGGAGATTTACAGCACAAAGATATCCAGTTGATTTGAAGCAGTTCCGAGAAAGTCTAAGCATAATCCTCACTTTTCCCTCCTGGCACTTTCCCTGTAGGGGATACCGCAAGACGTTTCTGTATATTGGGCACAGCGCTCTGCAGGGTGTTAGCAGAGAGTTTCCCGGGACAGTGAAACCCTATGTCAGAGACACTGAGAAGAAGCCCCAATGTTCCCTCCAGGCACTTTCAGTGTGGGTGCCTTCTCCACGTGGTTCCTGGTTTCACTGCAGCTCTGAAGAGAATGTTAGCAAAGAGGTAATCGGGACAGTGCAAACAGTACTCAAAGACAGGGAGAGCAAGCTCTCTCTTGGCACTTTGGATGTGGGACATACAGCGAGATGTTTGCTGCTTTTGCGTTTGGCTGTTGGGAGATTTACAGCACAAAGATATCTAGTTGATTTGAAGCAGTTCCGAGAAAGTCTAAACATAATCCTCACTTTTCCCTCCTGGCACTTTCCCTGTAGGAGATACCGCAAGACGTTTCTGTATATTGGGCACAGCGCTCTGCAGGGTGTTAGCAGAGAGTTTCCCGGGACAGTGAAACCCTATATCAGAGACACTGAGAAGAAGCCCCAGTGTTCCCTCCAGGCACTTTCAGTGTGGGTGCCTTCTCCACGTGGTTCCTGGTTTCACTGCAGCTCTGAAGAGAATGTTAGCAAAGAGGTAATCGGGACAGTGCAAACAGTACTCAAAGACAGGGAGAGCAAGCTCTACATTACTCTCTTGGCACTGTGGATGTGGGACATACAGCGAGATGTTTTCTGCTTTTGCGTTTGGCTGTTGGGAGATTTACAGCACAAAGATATCTAGTTGATTTGAAGCAGTTCCGAGAAAGTCTAAGCATAATCCTCACTTTTCCCTCCTGGCACTTTCCATGTGGGAGATATAGCAGGATGTATATTGGTTTTGAGGACAACTCAATGGACAGTGTAGGGAGAAAAGTTACTGGCTCCTTGAATGCCGTTTCTGGAGACACTGCGATCAATGTGGGAGATATGTCAAGATGTGTGTTGGTTTTGAGGACAGCTTTCTGGAGTGTCTTAGCAAAGAGGTCACACGGATAATCAGAGCAATTCTCAGAGACACTGAGACCAAGCTCCACAATTCCTCCTGGCACTTTCCCTGTAGGAGATACCGCAAGACGTTTCTGTATATTGGGCACAGCGCTCTGAGGGTGTTAGCAGAGAGTTTCCCGGGACAGTGAAACCCTATGTCAGAGACACTGAGAAGAAGCCCCAATGTTCCCTCCAGGCACTTTCAGTGTGGGTGCCTTCTCCACGTGGTTCCTGGTTTCACTGCAGCTCTGAAGAGAATGTTAGCAAAGAGGTAATCGGGACAGTGCAAACAGTACTCAAAGACAGGGAGAGCAAGCTCTACATTACTCTCTTGGCACTGTGGATGTGGGACATACAGCGAGATGTTTGCTGCTTTTACATTTGGCTGTTGGGAGATTTACAGCACAAAGATATCTAGTTGATTTGAAGCAGTTCCGAGAAAGTCTAAGCATAATCCTCACTTTTCCCTCCTGGCACTTTCCCTGTAGGGGATACCGCAAGACGTTTCTGTATATTGGGCACAGCGCTCTGCAGGGTGTTAGCAGAGAGTTTCCCGGGACAGTGAAACCCTATGTCAGAGACACTGAGAAGAAGCCCCAATGTTCCCTCCAGGCACTTTCAGTGTGGGTGCCTTCTCCACGTGGTTCCTGGTTTCACTGCAGCTCTGAAGAGAATGTTAGCAAAGAGGTAATCGGGACAGTGCAAACAGTACTCAAAGACAGGGAGAGCAAGCTCTACATTACTCTCTTGGCACTTTGGATGTGGGACATACAGCGAGATGTTTGCTGCTTTTGCGTTTGGCTGTTGGGAGATTTACAGCACAAAGATATCTAGTTGATTTGAAGCAGTTCCGAGAAAGTCTAAGCATAATCCTCACTTTTCCCTCCTGGCACTTTCCCTGTACGGGATACCGCAAGACGTTTCTGTATATTGGGCACAGCGCTCTGCAGGGTGTTAGCAGAGAGTTTCCCGGGACAGTGAAACCCTATGTCAGAGACACTGAGAAGAAGCCCCAATGTTCCCTCCAGGCACTTTCAGTGTGGGTGCCTTCTCCACGTGGTTCCTGGTTTCACTGCAGCTCTGAAGAGAATGTTAGCAAAGAGGTAATCGGGACAGTGCAAACAGTACTCAAAGACAGGGAGAGCAAGCTCTCTCGGCACTTTGGATGTGGGACATACAGCGAGATGTTTGCTGCTTTTGCGTTTGGCTGTTGGGAGATTTACAGCACAAAGATATCTAGTTGATTTGAAGCAGTTCCGAGAAAGTCTAAGCATAATCCTCACTTTTCCCTCCTGGCACTTTCCCTGTAGGGGATACCGCAAGACGTTTCTGTATATTGGGCACAGCGCTCTGCAGGGTGTTAGCAGAGAGTTTCCCGGGACAGTAAAACCCAACATCAGAGACACTGAGAAGAAGCCCCAATGTTCCCTCCAGGCACTTTCAGTGTGGGTGCCTTCTCCACGTGGTTCCTGGTTTCACTGCAGCTCTGAAGAGAATGTTAGCAAAGAGGTAATCGGGACAGTGCAAACAGTACTCAAAGACAGGGAGAGCAAGCTCTCTCGGCACTTTGGATGTGGGACATACAGCGAGATGTTTGCTGCTTTTGCGTTTGGCTGTTGGGAGATTTACAGCACAAAGATATCTAGTTGATTTGAAGCAGTTCCCAGAAAGTCTAAACATAATCCTCACTTTTCCCTCCTGGCACTTTCCATGTGGGAGATATAGCAGGATGTATATTGGTTTTGAGGACAACTCAATGGACAGTGTAGGGAGAAAAGTTCCTGGCTCCTTGAATGCCGTTTCTGGAGACTCTGCGATCAATGTGGGAGATATGTCAAGATGTGTGTTGGTTTTGAGGACAGCTTTCTGGAGTGTCTTAGCAAAGAGGTCACACGGATAATCAGAGCAATTCTCAGAGACACTGAGACCAAGCTCCACAATTCCTCCTGGCACTTTCCCTGTAGGAGATACCGCAAGACGTTTCTGTATATTGGGCACAGCGCTCTGCAGGGTGTTAGCAGAGAGTTTCCCGGGACAGTGAAACCCTATATCAGAGACACTGAGAAGAAGCCCCAATGTTCCTTCTAGGCACTTTCAGTGTGGGTGCCTTCTCCACGTGGTTCCTGGTTTCACTGCAGCTCTGAAGAGAATGTTAGCAAAGAGGTAATCGGGACAGTGCAAACAGTACTCAAAGACAGGGAGAGCAAGCTCTCTCTTGGCACTGTGGATGTGGGACATACAGCGAGATGTTTGCTGCTTTTATATTTGGCTGTTGGGAGATTTACAGCACAAAGATATCTAGTTGATTTGAAGCAGTTCCCAGAAAGTCTAAGCATAATCCTCACTTTTCCCTCCTGGCACTTTCCAGGTGGGAGATATAGCAGGATGTATATTGGTTTTGAGGACAACTCAATGGACAGTGTAGGGAGAAAAGTTCCTGGCTCCTTGAATGCCGTTTCTGGAGACTCTGCGATCAATGTGGGAGATATGTCAAGATGTGTGTTGGTTTTGAGGACAGCTTTCTGGAGTGTCTTAGCAAAGAGGTCACACGGATAATCAGAGCAATTCTCAGAGACACTGAGACCAAGCTCCACAATTCCTCCTGGCACTTTCCCTGTAGGAGATACCGCAAGACGTTTCTGTATATTGGGCACAGCGCTCTGCAGGGTGTTAGCAGAGAGTTTCCCGGGACAGTGAAACCCTATATCAGAGACACTGAGAAGAAGCCCCAACGTTCCTTCCAGGCACTTTCAGTGTGGGTGCCTTCTCCACGTGGTTCCTGGTTTCACTGCAGCTCTGAAGAGAATGTTAGCAAAGAGGTAATCGGGACAGTGCAAACAGTACTCAAAGACAGGGAGAGCAAGCTCTACATTACTCTCTTGGCACTGTGGATGTGGGACATACAGCGAGATGTTTGCTGCTTTTATAATTGGCTGTTGGGAGATTTACAGCACAAAGATATCTAGTTGATTTGAAGCAGTTCCGAGAAAGTCTAAACATAATCCTCACTTTTCCCTCCTGGCACTTTCCCTGTACGGAATACCGCAAGACGTTTCTGTATATTGGGTACAGCGCTCTGCAGGGTGTTAGCAGAGAGTTTCCCGGGACAGTGAAACCCTATATCAGAGACACTGAGAAGAAGCCCCAATGTTCCCTCCAGGCACTTTCAGTGTGGGTGCCTTCTCCACGTGGTTCCTGGTTTCACTGCAGCTCTGAAGAGAATGTTAGCAAAGAGGTAATCGGGACAGTGCAAACAGTACTCAAAGACAGGGAGAGCAAGCTCTCTCTTGGCACGTTGGATGTGGGACATACAGCGAGATGTTTGCTGCTTTTGCGTTTGGCTGTTGGGAGATTTACAGCACAAAGATATCTAGTTGATTTGAAGCAGTTCCAAGAAAGTCTAAACATAATCCTCACTATTCCCTCCTGGCACTTTCCCTGTAGGGGATACCGCAAGACCTTTCTGTATATTGGGCAGAGCACTCTGCAGGGTGTTAGCAGAGAGTTTCCCGGGACAGTGAAACCCTATGTCAGAGACCCTGACAAGAAGCCCCAATGTTCCCTCCAGGCACTTTCAGTGTGGGTGCCTTCTCCACGTGGTTCCTGGTTTCACTGCAGCTCTGAAGAGAATGTTAGCAAAGAGGTAATCGGGACAGTGCAAACAGTACTCAAAGACAGGGAGAGCAAGCTCTCTCTTGGCACTTTGGATGTGGGACATACAGCGAGATGTTTGCTGCTTTTACATTTGGCTGTTGGGAGATTTACAGCACAAAGATATCTAGTTGATTTGAAGCAGTTCCCAGAAAGTCTAAGCATAATCCTCACTTTTCCCTCCTGGCACTTTCCAGGTGGGAGATATAGCAGGATGTATATTGGTTTTGAGGACAACTCAATGGACAGTGTAGGGAGAAAAGTTCCTGGCTCCTTGAATGCCGTTTCTGGAGACTCTGCGATCAATGTGGGAGATATGTCAAGATGTGTGTTGGTTTTGAGGACAGCTTTCTGGAGTGTCTTAGCAAAGAGGTCACACGGATAATCAGAGCAATTCTCAGAGACACTGAGACCAAGCTCCACAATTCCTCCTGGCACTTTCCCTGTAGGAGATACCGCAAGACGTTTCTGTATATTGGGCACAGCGCTCTGCAGGGTGTTAGCAGAGAGTTTCCCGGGACAGTGAAACCCTATGTCAGAGACACTGAGAAGAAGCCCCAATGTTCCTTCTAGGCACTTTCAGTGTGGGTGCCTTCTCCACGTGGTTCCTGGTTTCACTGCAGCTCTGAAGAGAATGTTAGCAAAGAGGTAATCGGGACAGTGCAAACAGTACTCAAAGACAGGGAGAGCAAGCTCTACATTACTCTCTTGGCACTGTGAATGTGGGACATACAGCGAGATGTTTGCTGGTTTTGCGTTTGGCTGTTGGGAGATTTACAGCACAAAGATATCTAGTTGATTTGAAGCAGTTCCGAGAAAGTCTAAGCATAATCCTCACTTTTCCCTCCTGGCACTTTCCCTGTAGGGGATACCGCAAGACGTTTCTGTATATTGGGCACAGCGCTCTGCAGGGTGTTAGCAGAGAGTTTCCCGGGACAGTGAAACCCTATGTCAGAGACACTGAGAAGAAGCCCCAATGTTCCCTCCAGGCACTTTCAGTGTGGGTGCCTTCTCCACGTGGTTCCTGGTTTCACTGCAGCGCTGAAGAGAATGTTAGCAAAGAGGTAATCGGGACAGTGCAAACAGTACTCAAAGACAGGGAGAGCAAGCTCTCTCGGCACTTTGGATGTGGGACATACAGCGAGATGTTTGCTGCTTTTACATTTGGCTGTTGGGAGATTTACAGCACAAAGATATCTAGTTGATTTGAAGCAGTTCCGAGAAAGTCTAAACATAATCCTCACTTTTCCCTCCTGGCACTTTCCCTGTAGGAGATACCGCAAGACGTTTCTGTATATTGGGCACAGCGCTCTGCAGGGTGTTAGCAGAGAGTTTCCCGGGACAGTGAAACCCTATATCAGAGACACTGAGAAGAAGCCCCAATGTTCCTTCCAGGCACTTTCAGTGTGGGTGCCTTCTCCACGTGGTTCCTGGTTTCACTGCAGCTCTGAAGAGAATGTTAGCAAAGAGGTAATCGGGACAGTGCAAACAGTACTCAAAGACAGGGAGAGCAAGCTCTCTCTTGGCACTTTGGATGTGGGACATACAGCGAGATGTTTGCTGCTTTTATATTTGGCTGTTGGGAGATTTACAGCACAAAGATATCTAGTTGATTTGAAGCAGTTCCCAGAAAGTCTAAGCATAATCCTCACTTTTCCCTCCTGGCACTTTCCAGGTGGGAGATATAGCAGGATGTATATTGGTTTTGAGGACAACTCAATGGACAGTGTAGGGAGAAAAGTTCCTGGCTCCTTGAATGCCGTTTCTGGAGACTCTGCGATCAATGTGGGAGATATGTCAAGATGTGTGTTGGTTTTGAGGACAGCTTTCTGGAGTGTCTTAGCAAAGAGGTCACACGGATAATCAGAGCAATTCTCAGAGACACTGAGACCAAGCTCCACAATTCCTCCTGGCACTTTCCCTGTAGGAGATACCGCAAGACGTTTCTGTATATTGGGCACAGCGCTCTGCAGGGTGTTAGCAGAGAGTTTCCCGGGACAGTGAAACCCTATGTCAGAGACACTGAGAAGAAGCCCCAACGTTCCTTCCAGGCACTTTCAGTGTGGGTGCCTTCTCCACGTGGTTCCTGGTTTCACTGCAGCTCTGAAGAGAATGTTAGCAAAGAGGTAATCGGGACAGTGCAAACAGTACTCAAAGACAGGGAGAGCAAGCTCTACATTACTCTCTTGGCACTGTGGATGTGGGACATACAGCGAGATGTTTGCTGCTTTTATAATTGGCTGTTGGGAGATTTACAGCACAAAGATATCTAGTTGATTTGAAGCAGTTCCCAGAAAGTCTAAACATAATCCTCACTTTTCCCTCCTGGCACTTTCCCTGTACGGAATACCGCAAGACGTTTCTGTATATTGGGTACAGCGCTCTGCAGGGTGTTAGCAGAGAGTTTCCCGGGACAGTGAAACCCTATATCAGAGACACTGAGAAGAAGCCCCAATGTTCCCTCCAGGCACTTTCAGTGTGGGTGCCTTCTCCACGTGGTTCCTGGTTTCACTGCAGCTCTGAAGAGAATGTTAGCAAAGAGGTAATCGGGACAGTGCAAACAGTACTCAAAGACAGGGAGAGCAAGCTCTCTCTTGGCACGTTGGATGTGGGACATACAGCGAGATGTTTGCTGCTTTTGCGTTTGGCTGTTGGGAGATTTACAGCACAAAGATATCTAGTTGATTTGAAGCAGTTCCAAGAAAGTCTAAACATAATCCTCACTATTCCCTCCTGGCACTTTCCCTGTAGGGGATACCGCAAGACCTTTCTGTATATTGGGCAGAGCACTCTGCAGGGTGTTAGCAGAGAGTTTCCCGGGACAGTGAAACCCTATGTCAGAGACCCTGACAAGAAGCCCCAATGTTCCCTCCAGGCACTTTCAGTGTGGGTGCCTTCTCCACGTGGTTCCTGGTTTCACTGCAGCTCTGAAGAGAATGTTAGCAAAGAGGTAATCGGGACAGTGCAAACAGTACTCAAAGACAGGGAGAGCAAGCTCTCTCTTGGCACTTTGGATGTGGGACATACAGCGAGATGTTTGCTGCTTTTACATTTGGCTGTTGGGAGATTTACAGCACAAAGATATCTAGTTGATTTGAAGCAGTTCCCAGAAAGTCTAAGCATAATCCTCACTTTTCCCTCCTGGCACTTTCCAGGTGGGAGATATAGCAGGATGTATATTGGTTTTGAGGACAACTCAATGGACAGTGTAGGGAGAAAAGTTCCTGGCTCCTTGAATGCCGTTTCTGGAGACTCTGCGATCAATGTGGGAGATATGTCAAGATGTGTGTTGGTTTTGAGGACAGCTTTCTGGAGTGTCTTAGCAAAGAGGTCACACGGATAATCAGAGCAATTCTCAGAGACACTGAGACCAAGCTCCACAATTCCTCCTGGCACTTTCCCTGTAGGAGATACCGCAAGACGTTTCTGTATATTGGGCACAGCGCTCTGCAGGGTGTTAGCAGAGAGTTTCCCGGGACAGTGAAACCCTATGTCAGAGACACTGAGAAGAAGCCCCAATGTTCCTTCTAGGCACTTTCAGTGTGGGTGCCTTCTCCACGTGGTTCCTGGTTTCACTGCAGCTCTGAAGAGAATGTTAGCAAAGAGGTAATCGGGACAGTGCAAACAGTACTCAAAGACAGGGAGAGCAAGCTCTACATTACTCTCTTGGCACTGTGAATGTGGGACATACAGCGAGATGTTTGCTGGTTTTGCGTTTGGCTGTTGGGAGATTTACAGCACAAAGATATCTAGTTGATTTGAAGCAGTTCCGAGAAAGTCTAAGCATAATCCTCACTTTTCCCTCCTGGCACTTTCCCTGTAGGGGATACCGCAAGACGTTTCTGTATATTGGGCACAGCGCTCTGCAGGGTGTTAGCAGAGAGTTTCCCGGGACAGTGAAACCCTATGTCAGAGACACTGAGAAGAAGCCCCAATGTTCCCTCCAGGCACTTTCAGTGTGGGTGCCTTCTCCACGTGGTTCCTGGTTTCACTGCAGCGCTGAAGAGAATGTTAGCAAAGAGGTAATCGGGACAGTGCAAACAGTACTCAAAGACAGGGAGAGCAAGCTCTCTCGGCACTTTGGATGTGGGACATACAGCGAGATGTTTGCTGCTTTTACATTTGGCTGTTGGGAGATTTACAGCACAAAGATATCTAGTTGATTTGAAGCAGTTCCGAGAAAGTCTAAACATAATCCTCACTTTTCCCTCCTGGCACTTTCCCTGTAGGAGATACCGCAAGACGTTTCTGTATATTGGGCACAGCGCTCTGCAGGGTGTTAGCAGAGAGTTTCCCGGGACAGTGAAACCCTATATCAGAGACACTGAGAAGAAGCCCCAATGTTCCTTCCAGGCACTTTCAGTGTGGGTGCCTTCTCCACGTGGTTCCTGGTTTCACTGCAGCTCTGAAGAGAATGTTAGCAAAGAGGTAATCGGGACAGTGCAAACAGTACTCAAAGACAGGGAGAGCAAGCTCTCTCTTGGCACTTTGGATGTGGGACATACAGCGAGATGTTTGCTGCTTTTACATTTGGCTGTTGGGAGATTTACAGCACAAAGATATCTAGTTGATTTGAAGCAGTTCCCAGAAAGTCTAAGCATAATCCTCACTTTTCCCTCCTGGCACTTTCCAGGTGGGAGATATAGCAGGATGTATATTGGTTTTGAGGACAACTCAATGGACAGTGTAGGGAGAAAAGTTCCTGGCTCCTTGAATGCCGTTTCTGGAGACTCTGCGATCAATGTGGGAGATATGTCAAGATGTGTGTTGGTTTTGAGGACAGCTTTCTGGAGTGTCTTAGCAAAGAGGTCACACGGATAATCAGAGCAATTCTCAGAGACACTGAGACCAAGCTCCACAATTCCTCCTGGCACTTTCCCTGTAGGAGATACCGCAAGACGTTTCTGTATATTGGGCACAGCGCTCTGCAGGGTGTTAGCAGAGAGTTTCCCGGGACAGTGAAACCCTATATCAGAGACACTGAGAAGAAGCCCCAATGTTCCTTCCAGGCACTTTCAGTGTGGGTGCCTTCTCCACGTGGTTCCTGGTTTCACTGCAGCTCTGAAGAGAATGTTAGCAAAGAGGTAATCGGGACAGTGCAAACAGTACTCAAAGACAGGGAGAGCAAGCTCTCTCTTGGCACTTTGGATGTGGGACATACAGCGAGATGTTTGCTGCTTTTATATTTGGCTGTTGGGAGATTTACAGCACAAAGATATCTAGTTGATTTGAAGCAGTTCCCAGAAAGTCTAAACATAATCCTCACTTTTCCCTCCTGGCACTTTCCATGTGGGAGATATAGCAGGATGTATATTGGTTTTGAGGACAACTCAATGGACAGTGTAGGGAGAAAAGTTCCTGGCTCCTTGAATGCCGTTTCTGGAGACTCTGCGATCAATGTGGGAGATATGTCAAGATGTGTGTTGGTTTTGAGGACAGCTTTCTGGAGTGTCTTAGCAAAGAGGTCACACGGATAATCAGAGCAATTCTCAGAGACACTGAGACCAAGCTCCACAATTCCTCCTGGCACTTTCCCTGTAGGAGATACCGCAAGACGTTTCTGTATATTGGGCACAGCGCTCTGCAGGGTGTTAGCAGAGAGTTTCCCGGGACAGTGAAACCCTATATCAGAGACACTGAGAAGAAGCCCCAATGTTCCTTCTAGGCACTTTCAGTGTGGGTGCCTTCTCCACGTGGTTCCTGGTTTCACTGCAGCTCTGAAAAGAATGTTAGCAAAGAGGTAATCGGGACAGTGCAAACAGTACTCAAAGACAGGGAGAGCAAGCTCTCTCTTGGCACTGTGGATGTGGGACATACAGCGAGATGTTTGCTGCTTTTATATTTGGCTGTTGGGAGATTTACAGCACAAAGATATCTAGTTGATTTGAAGCAGTTCCCAGAAAGTCTAAGCATAATCCTCACTTTTCCCTCCTGGCACTTTCCAGGTGGGAGATATAGCAGGATGTATATTGGTTTTGAGGACAACTCAATGGACAGTGTAGGGAGAAAAGTTCCTGGCTCCTTGAATGCCGTTTCTGGAGACTCTGCGATCAATGTGGGAGATATGTCAAGATGTGTGTTGGTTTTGAGGACAGCTTTCTGGAGTGTCTTAGCAAAGAGGTCACACGGATAATCAGAGCAATTCTCAGAGACACTGAGACCAAGCTCCACAATTCCTCCTGGCACTTTCCCTGTAGGAGATACCGCAAGACGTTTCTGTATATTGGGCACAGCGCTCTGCAGGGTGTTAGCAGAGAGTTTCCCGGGACAGTGAAACCCTATATCAGAGACACTGAGAAGAAGCCCCAACGTTCCTTCCAGGCACTTTCAGTGTGGGTGCCTTCTCCACGTGGTTCCTGGTTTCACTGCAGCTCTGAAGAGAATGTTAGCAAAGAGGTAATCGGGACAGTGCAAACAGTACTCAAAGACAGGGAGAGCAAGCTCTACATTACTCTCTTGGCACTGTGGATGTGGGACATACAGCGAGATGTTTGCTGCTTTTATAATTGGCTGTTGGGAGATTTACAGCACAAAGATATCTAGTTGATTTGAAGCAGTTCCCAGAAAGTCTAAACATAATCCTCACTTTTCCCTCCTGGCACTTTCCCTGTACGGAATACCGCAAGACGTTTCTGTATATTGGGTACAGCGCTCTGCAGGGTGTTAGCAGAGAGTTTCCCGGGACAGTGAAACCCTATATCAGAGACACTGAGAAGAAGCCCCAATGTTCCCTCCAGGCACTTTCAGTGTGGGTGCCTTCTCCACGTGGTTCCTGGTTTCACTGCAGCTCTGAAGAGAATGTTAGCAAAGAGGTAATCGGGACAGTGCAAACAGTACTCAAAGACAGGGAGAGCAAGCTCTCTCTTGGCACGTTGGATGTGGGACATACAGCGAGATGTTTGCTGCTTTTGCGTTTGGCTGTTGGGAGATTTACAGCACAAAGATATCTAGTTGATTTGAAGCAGTTCCAAGAAAGTCTAAACATAATCCTCACTATTCCCTCCTGGCACTTTCCCTGTAGGGGATACCGCAAGACCTTTCTGTATATTGGGCAGAGCACTCTGCAGGGTGTTAGCAGAGAGTTTCCCGGGACAGTGAAACCCTATGTCAGAGACCCTGACAAGAAGCCCCAATGTTCCCTCCAGGCACTTTCAGTGTGGGTGCCTTCTCCACGTGGTTCCTGGTTTCACTGCAGCTCTGAAGAGAATGTTAGCAAAGAGGTAATCGGGACAGTGCAAACAGTACTCAAAGACAGGGAGAGCAAGCTCTCTCTTGGCACTTTGGATGTGGGACATACAGCGAGATGTTTGCTGCTTTTACATTTGGCTGTTGGGAGATTTACAGCACAAAGATATCTAGTTGATTTGAAGCAGTTCCGAGAAAGTCTAAACATAATCCTCACTTTTCCCTCCTGGCACTTTCCAGGTGGGAGATATAGCAGGATGTATATTGGTTTTGAGGACAACTCAATGGACAGTGTAGGGAGAAAAGTTCCTGGCTCCTTGAATGCCGTTTCTGGAGACTCTGCGATCAATGTGGGAGATATGTCAAGATGTGTGTTGGTTTTGAGGACAGCTTTCTGGAGTGTCTTAGCAAAGAGGTCACACGGATAATCAGAGCAATTCTCAGAGACACTGAGACCAAGCTCCACAATTCCTCCTGGCACTTTCCCTGTAGGAGATACCGCAAGACGTTTCTGTATATTGGGCACAGCGCTCTGCAGGGTGTTAGCAGAGAGTTTCCCGGGACAGTGAAACCCTATGTCAGAGACACTGAGAAGAAGCCCCAATGTTCCTTCTAGGCACTTTCAGTGTGGGTGCCTTCTCCACGTGGTTCCTGGTTTCACTGCAGCTCTGAAGAGAATGTTAGCAAAGAGGTAATCGGGACAGTGCAAACAGTACTCAAAGACAGGGAGAGCAAGCTCTACATTACTCTCTTGGCACTGTGAATGTGGGACATACAGCGAGATGTTTGCTGGTTTTGCGTTTGGCTGTTGGGAGATTTACAGCACAAAGATATCTAGTTGATTTGAAGCAGTTCCGAGAAAGTCTAAGCATAATCCTCACTTTTCCCTCCTGGCACTTTCCCTGTAGGGGATACCGCAAGACGTTTCTGTATATTGGGCACAGCGCTCTGCAGGGTGTTAGCAGAGAGTTTCCCGGGACAGTGAAACCCTATGTCAGAGACACTGAGAAGAAGCCCCAATGTTCCCTCCAGGCACTTTCAGTGTGGGTGCCTTCTCCACGTGGTTCCTGGTTTCACTGCAGCGCTGAAGAGAATGTTAGCAAAGAGGTAATCGGGACAGTGCAAACAGTACTCAAAGACAGGGAGAGCAAGCTCTCTCGGCACTTTGGATGTGGGACATACAGCGAGATGTTTGCTGCTTTTACATTTGGCTGTTGGGAGATTTACAGCACAAAGATATCTAGTTGATTTGAAGCAGTTCCGAGAAAGTCTAAACATAATCCTCACTTTTCCCTCCTGGCACTTTCCCTGTAGGAGATACCGCAAGACGTTTCTGTATATTGGGCACAGCGCTCTGCAGGGTGTTAGCAGAGAGTTTCCCGGGACAGTGAAACCCTATATCAGAGACACTGAGAAGAAGCCCCAATGTTCCTTCCAGGCACTTTCAGTGTGGGTGCCTTCTCCACGTGGTTCCTGGTTTCACTGCAGCTCTGAAGAGAATGTTAGCAAAGAGGTAATCGGGACAGTGCAAACAGTACTCAAAGACAGGGAGAGCAAGCTCTCTCTTGGCACTTTGGATGTGGGACATACAGCGAGATGTTTGCTGCTTTTACATTTGGCTGTTGGGAGATTTACAGCACAAAGATATCTAGTTGATTTGAAGCAGTTCCCAGAAAGTCTAAGCATAATCCTCACTTTTCCCTCCTGGCACTTTCCAGGTGGGAGATATAGCAGGATGTATATTGGTTTTGAGGACAACTCAATGGACAGTGTAGGGAGAAAAGTTCCTGGCTCCTTGAATGCCGTTTCTGGAGACTCTGCGATCAATGTGGGAGATATGTCAAGATGTGTGTTGGTTTTGAGGACAGCTTTCTGGAGTGTCTTAGCAAAGAGGTCACACGAATAATCAGAGCAATTCTCAGAGACACTGAGACCAAGCTCCACAATTCCTCCTGGCACTTTCCCTGTAGGAGATACCGCAAGACGTTTCTGTATATTGGGCACAGCGTTCTGCAGGGTGTTAGCAGAGAGTTTCCCGGGACAGTGAAACCCTATATCAGAGACACTGAGAAGAAGCCCCAATGTTCCTTCCAGGCACTTTCAGTGTGGGTGCCTTCTCCACGTGGTTCCTGGTTTCACTGCAGCTCTGAAGAGAATGTTAGCAAAGAGGTAATCGGGACAGTGCAAACAGTACTCAAAGACAGGGAGAGCAAGCTCTCTCTTGGCACTTTGGATGTGGGACATACAGCGAGATGTTTGCTGCTTTTATATTTGGCTGTTGGGAGATTTACAGCACAAAGATATCTAGTTGATTTGAAGCAGTTCCCAGAAAGTCTAAACATAATCCTCACTTTTCCCTCCTGGCACTTTCCATGTGGGAGATATAGCAGGATGTATATTGGTTTTGAGGACAACTCAATGGACAGTGTAGGGAGAAAAGTTCCTGGCTCCTTGAATGCCGTTTCTGGAGACTCTGCGATCAATGTGGGAGATATGTCAAGATGTGTGTTGGTTTTGAGGACAGCTTTCTGGAGTGTCTTAGCAAAGAGGTCATACGGATAATCAGAGCAATTCTCAGAGACACTGAGACCAAGCTCCACAATTCCTCCTGGCACTTTCCCTGTAGGAGATACCGCAAGACGTTTCTGTATATTGGGCACAGCGCTCTGCAGGGTGTTAGCAGAGAGTTTCCCGGGACAGTGAAACCCTATGTCAGAGACACTGAGAAGAAGCCCCAATGTTCCCTCCAGGCACTTTCAGTGTGGGTGCCTTCTCCACGTGGTTCCTGGTTTCACTGCAGCGCTGAAGAGAATGTTAGCAAAGAGGTAATCGGGACAGTGCAAACAGTACTCAAAGACAGGGAGAGCAAGCTCTCTCGGCACTTTGGATGTGGGACATACAGCGAGATGTTTGCTGCTTTTACATTTGGCTGTTGGGAGATTTACAGCACAAAGATATCTAGTTGATTTGAAGCAGTTCTGAGAAAGTCTAAACATAATCCTCACTTTTCCCTCCTGGCACTTTCCCTGTAGGAGATACCGCAAGACGTTTCTGTATATTGGGCACAGCGCTCTGCAGGGTGTTAGCAGAGAGTTTCCCGGGACAGTGAAACCCTATATCAGAGACACTGAGAAGAAGCCCCAATGTTCCCTCCAGGCACTTTCAGTGTGGGTGCCTTCTCCACGTGGTTCCTGGTTTCACTGCAGCTCTGAAGAGAATGTTAGCAAAGAGGTAATCGGGACAGTGCAAACAGTACTCAAAGACTGGGAGAGCAAGCTCTGCATTACTCTCTTGGCACTGTGGATGTGGGACATACACCGAGATGTTTGCTGCTTTTGCGTTTGGCTGTTGGGAGATTTACAGCACAAAGATATCCAGTTGATTTGAAGCAGTTCCGAGAAAGTCTAAGCATAATCCTCACTTTTCCCTCCTGGCACTTTCCCTGTAGGGGATACCGCAAGACGTTTCTGTACATTGGGCACAGCGCTCTGAGGGTGTTAGCAGAGAGTTTCCCGGGACAGTGAAACCCTATGTCAGAGACACTGAGAAGAAGCCCCAATGTTCCCTCCAGGCACTTTCAGTGTGGGTGCCTTCTCCACGTGGTTCCTGGTTTCACTGCAGCGCTGAAGAGAATGTTAGCAAAGAGGTAATCGGGACAGTGCAAACAGTACTCAAAGACAGGGAGAGCAAGCTCTCTCGGCACTTTGGATGTGGGACATACAGCGAGATGTTTGCTGCTTTTACATTTGGCTGTTGGGAGATTTACAGCACAAAGATATCTAGTTGATTTGAAGCAGTTCCGAGAAAGTCTAAGCATAATCCTCACTTTTCCCTCCTGGCACTTTCCCTGTAGGAGATACCGCAAGACGTTTCTGTATATTGGGCACAGCGCTCTGCAGGGTGTTAGCAGAGAGTTTCCCGGGACAGTGAAACCCTATATCAGAGACACTGAGAAGAAGCCCCAATGTTCCCTCCAGGCACTTTCAGTGTGGGTGCCTTCTCCACGTGGTTCCTGGTTTCACTGCAGCTCTGAAGAGAATGTTAGCAAAGAGGTAATCGGGACAGTGCAAACAGTACTCAAAGACAGGGAGAGCAAGCTCTCTCTTGGCACTTTGGATGTGGGACATACAGCGAGATGTTTGCTGCTTTTACATTTGGCTGTTGGGAGATTTACAGCACAAAGATATCTAGTTGATTTGAAGCAGTTCCCAGAAAGTCTAAGCATAATCCTCACTTTTCCCTCCTGGCACTTTCCATGTGGGAGATATAGGAGGATGTATATTGGTTTTGAGGACAACTCAATGGACAGTGTAGGGAGAAAAATTCCTGGCTCCTTGAATGCCGTTTCTGGAGACTCTGCGATCAATGTGGGAGATATGTCAAGATGTGTGTTGGTTTTGAGGACAGCTTTCTGGAGTGTCTTAGCAAAGAGGTCACACGGATAATCAGAGCAATTCTCAGAGACACTGAGACCAAGCTCCACAATTCCTCCTGGCACTTTCCCTGTAGGAGATACCGCAAGACGTTTCTGTATATTGGGCACAGCGCTCTGCAGGGTGTTAGCAGAGAGTTTCCCGGGACAGTGAAACCCTATATCAGAGACACTGAGAAGAAGCCCCAAAGTTCCTTCCAGGCACTTTCAGTGTGGGTGCCTTCTCCACGTGGTTCCTGGTTTCACTGCAGCGCTGAAGAGAATGTTAGCAAAGAGGTAATCGGGACAGTGCAAACAGTACTCAAAGACAGGGAGAGCAAGCTCTACATTACTCTCTTGGCACTGTGGATGTGGGACATACAGCGAGATGTTTGCTGCTTTTGCGTTTGGCTGTTGGGAGATTTACAGCACAAAGATATCTAGTTGATTTGAAGCAGTTCCGAGAAAGTCTAAGCATAATCCTCACTTTTCCCTCCTGGCACTTTCCCTGTAGGGGATACCGCAAGACGTTTCTGTACATTGGGCACAGCGCTCTGCAGGGTGTTAGCAGAGAGTTTCCCGGGACAGTGAAACCCTATGTCAGAGACACTGAGAAGAAGCCCCAACGTTCCCTCCAGGCACTTTCAGTGTGGGTGCCTTCTCCACGTGGTTCCTGGTTTCACTGCAGCTCTGAAGAGAATGTTAGCAAAGAGGTAATCGGGACAGTGCAAACAGTACTCAAAGACAGGGAGAGCAAGCTCTCTCTTGGCACTTTGGATGTGGGACATACAGCGAGATGTTTGCTGCTTTTATATTTGGCTGTTGGGAGATTTACAGCACAAAGATATCTAGTTGATTTGAAGCAGTTCCCAGAAAGTCTAAACATAATCCTCACTTTTCCCTCCTGGCACTTTCCATGTGGGAGATATAGCAGGATGTATATTGGTTTTGAGGACAACTCAATGGACAGTGTAGGGAGAAAAGTTCCTGGCTCCTTGAATGCCGTTTCTGGAGACTCTGCGATCAATGTGGGAGATATGTCAAGATGTGTGTTGGTTTTGAGGACAGCTTTCTGGAGTGTCTTAGCAAAGAGGTCACACGGATAATCAGAGCAATTCTCAGAGACACTGAGACCAAGCTCCACAATTCCTCCTGGCACTTTCCCTGTAGGAGATACCGCAAGACGTTTCTGTATATTGGGCACAGCGCTCTGCAGGGTGTTAGCAGAGAGTTTCCCGGGACAGTGAAACCCTATATCAGAGACACTGAGAAGAAGCCCCAACGTTCCTTCCAGGCACTTTCAGTGTGGGTGCCTTCTCCACGTGGTTCCTGGTTTCACTGCAGCTCTGAAGAGAATGTTAGCAAAGAGGTAATCGGGACAGTGCAAACAGTACTCAAAGACAGGGAGAGCAAGCTCTGCATTACTCTCTTGGCACTGTGGATGTGGGACATACAGCGAGATGTTTGCTGCTTTTGCGTTTGGCTGTTGGGAGATTTACAGCACAAAGATATCCAGTTGATTTGAAGCAGTTCCGAGAAAGTCTAAGCATAATCCTCACTTTTCCCTCCTGGCACTTTCCCTGTAGGGGATACCGCAAGACGTTTCTGTATATTGGGCACAGCGCTCTGCAGGGTGTTAGCAGAGAGTTTCCCGGGACAGTGAAACCCTATGTCAGAGACACTGAGAAGAAGCCCCAATGTTCCCTCCAGGCACTTTCAGTGTGGGTGCCTTCTCCACGTGGTTCCTGGTTTCACTGCAGCTCTGAAGAGAATGTTAGCAAAGAGGTAATCGGGACAGTGCAAACAGTACTCAAAGACAGGGAGAGCAAGCTCTACATTACTCTCTTGGCACGTTGGATGTGGGACATACAGCGAGATGTTTGCTGCTTTTGCGTTTGGCTGTTGGGAGATTTACAGCACAAAGATATCCAGTTGATTTGAAGCAGTTCCGAGAAAGTCTAAGCATAATCCTCACTTTTCCCTCCTGGCACTTTCCCTGTAGGGGATACCGCAAGACGTTTCTGTATATTGGGCACAGCGCTCTGCAGGGTGTTAGCAGAGAGTTTCCCGGGACAGTGAAACCCTATGTCAGAGACACTGAGAAGAAGCCCCAATGTTCCCTCCAGGCACTTTCAGTGTGGGTGCCTTCTCCACGTGGTTCCTGGTTTCACTGCAGCTCTGAAGAGAATGTTAGCAAAGAGGTAATCGGGATAGTGCAAACAGTACTCAAAGACAGGGAGAGCAAGCTCTCTCGGCACTTTGGATGTGGGACATACAGCGAGATGTTTGCTGCTTTTACATTTGGCTGTTGGGAGATTTACAGCACAAAGATATCTAGTTGATTTGAAGCAGTTCTGAGAAAGTCTAAACATAATCCTCACTTTTCCCTCCTGGCACTTTCCCTGTAGGAGATACCGCAAGACGTTTCTGTATATTGGGCACAGCGCTCTGCAGGGTGTTAGCAGAGAGTTTCCCGGGACAGTGAAACCCTATATCAGAGACACTGAGAAGAAGCCCCAATGTTCCCTCCAGGCACTTTCAGTGTGGGTGCCTTCTCCACGTGGTTCCTGGTTTCACTGCAGCTCTGAAGAGAATGTTAGCAAAGAGGTAATCGGGACAGTGCAAACAGTACTCAAAGACTGGGAGAGCAAGCTCTGCATTACTCTCTTGGCACTGTGGATGTGGGACATACAGCGAGATGTTTGCTGCTTTTGCGTTTGGCTGTTGGGAGATTTACAGCACAAAGATATCCAGTTGATTTGAAGCAGTTCCCAGAAAGTCTAAACATAATCCTCACTTTTCCCTCCTGGCACTTTCCCTGTAGGGGATACCGCAAGACGTTTCTGTACATTGGGCACAGCGCTCTGAGGGTGTTAGCAGAGAGTTTCCCGGGACAGTGAAACCCTATATCAGAGACACTGAGAAGAAGCCCCAATGTTCCCTCCAGGCACTTTCAGTGTGGGTGCCTTCTCCACGTGGTTCCTGGTTTCACTGCAGCTCTGAAGAGAATGTTAGCAAAGAGGTAATCGGGACAGTGCAAACAGTACTCAAAGACAGGGAGAGCAAGCTCTCTCTTGGCACGTTGGATGTGGGACATACAGCGAGATGTTTGCTGCTTTTGCGTTTGGCTGTTGGGAGATTTACAGCACAAAGATATCTAGTTGATTTGAAGCAGTTCCAAGAAAGTCTAAACATAATCCTCACTATTCCCTCCTGGCACTTTCCCTGTAGGGGATACCGCAAGACCTTTCTGTATATTGGGCAGAGCACTCTGCAGGGTGTTAGCAGAGAGTTTCCCGGGACAGTGAAACCCTATGTCAGAGACATTGAGAAGAAGCCCCAATGTTCCCTCCAGGCACTTTCAGTGTGGGTGCCTTCTCCACGTGGTTCCTGGTTTCACTGCAGCTCTGAAGAGAATGTTAGCAAAGAGGTAATCGGGACAGTGCAAACAGTACTCAAAGACAGGGAGAGCAAGCTCTCTCTTGGCACTTTGGATGTGGGACATACAGCGAGATGTTTGCTGCTTTTATATTTGGCTGTTGGGAGATTTACAGCACAAAGATATCTAGTTGATTTGAAGCAGTTCCCAGAAAGTCTAAACATAATCCTCACTTTTCCCTCCTGGCACTTTCCATGTGGGAGATATAGCAGGATGTATATTGGTTTTGAGGACAACTCAATGGACAGTGTAGGGAGAAAAGTTCCTGGCTCCTTGAATGCCGTTTCTGGAGACTCTGCGATCAATGTGGGAGATATGTCAAGATGTGTGTTGGTTTTGAGGACAGCTTTCTGGAGTGTCTTAGCAAAGAGGTCACACGGATAATCAGAGCAATTCTCAGAGACACTGAGACCAAGCTCCACAATTCCTCCTGGCACTTTCCCTGTAGGAGATACCGCAAGACGTTTCTGTATATTGGGCACAGCGCTCTGCAGGGTGTTAGCAGAGAGTTTCCCGGGACAGTGAAACCCTATATCAGAGACACTGAGAAGAAGCCCCAACGTTCCTTCCAGGCACTTTCAGTGTGGGTGCCTTCTCCACGTGGTTCCTGGTTTCACTGCAGCTCTGAAGAGAATGTTAGCAAAGAGGTAATCGGGACAGTGCAAACAGTACTCAAAGACAGGGAGAGCAAGCTCTGCATTACTCTCTTGGCACTTTGGATGTGGGACATACAGCGAGATGTTTGCTGCTTTTGCGTTTGGCTGTTGGGAGATTTACAGCACAAAGATATCCAGTTGATTTGAAGCAGTTCCGAGAAAGTCTAAGCATAATCCTCACTTTTCCCTCCTGGCACTTTCCCTGTAGGGGATACCGCAAGACGTTTCTGTATATTGGGCACAGCGCTCTGAGGGTGTTAGCAGAGAGTTTCCCGGGACAGTGAAACCCTATGTCAGAGACACTGAGAAGAAGCCCCAATGTTCCCTCCAGGCACTTTCAGTGTGGGTGCCTTCTCCACGTGGTTCCTGGTTTCACTGCAGCTCTGAAGAGAATGTTAGCAAAGAGGTAATCGGGACAGTGCAAACAGTACTCAAAGACAGGGAAAGCAAGCTCTACATTACTCTCTTGGCACTGTGAATGTGGGACATAGAGCGAGATGTTTGCTGCTTTTGCGTTTGGCTGTTGGGAGATTTACAGCACAAAGATATCTAGTTGATTTGAAGCAGTTCCGAGAAAGTCTAAGCATAATCCTCACTTTTCCCTCCTGGCACTTTCCCTGTAGGAGATACCGCAAGACGTTTCTGTATATTGGGCACAGCGCTCTGCAGGGTGTTAGCAGAGAGTTTCCCGGGACAGTGAAACCCTATGTCAGAGACACTGAGAAGAAGCCCCAATGTTCCCTCCAGGCACTTTCAGTGTGGGTGCCTTCTCCACGTGGTTCCTGGTTTCACTGCAGCGCTGAAGAGAATGTTAGCAAAGAGGTAATCGGGACAGTGCAAACAGTACTCAAAGACAGGGAGAGCAAGCTCTACATTACTCTCTTGGCACTGTGGATGTGGGACATACAGCGAGATGTTTGCTGCTTTTATATTTGGCTGTTGGGAGATTTACAGCACAAAGATATCTAGTTGATTTGAAGCAGTTCCCAGAAAGTCTAAGCATAATCCTCACTTTTCCCTCCTGGCACTTTCCCTGTAGGGGATACCGCAAGACGTTTCTGTATATTGGGCACAGCGCTCTGCAGGGTGTTAGCAGAGAGTTTCCCGGGACAGTGAAACCCTATGTCAGAGACACTGAGAAGAAGCCCCAATGTTCCCTCCAGGCACTTTCAGTGTGGGTGCCTTCTCCACGTGGTTCCTGGTTTCACTGCAGCTCTGAAGAGAATGTTAGCAAAGAGGTAATCGGGACAGTGCAAACAGTACTCAAAGACAGGGAGAGCAAGCTCTCTCTTGGCACTTTGGATGTGGGACATACAGCGAGATGTTTGCTGCTTTTACATTTGGCTGTTGGGAGATTTACAGCACAAAGATATCTAGTTGATTTGAAGCAGTTCCGAGAAAGTCTAAACATAATCCTCACTTTTCCCTCCTGGCACTTTCCCTGTAGGAGATACCGCAAGACGTTTCTGTATATTGGGCACAGCGCTCTGCAGGGTGTTAGCAGAGAGTTTCCCGGGACAGTGAAACCCTATATCAGAGACACTGAGAAGAAGCCCCAATGTTCCCTCCAGGCACTTTCAGTGTGGGTGCCTTCTCCACGTGGTTCCTGGTTTCACTGCAGCTCTGAAGAGAATGTTAGCAAAGAGGTAATCGGGACAGTGCAAACAGTACTCAAAGACAGGGAAAGCAAGCTCTACATTACTCTCTTGGCACTGTGAATGTGGGACATAGAGCGAGATGTTTGCTGCTTTTGCGTTTGGCTGTTGGGAGATTTACAGCACAAAGATATCTAGTTGATTTGAAGCAGTTCCGAGAAAGTCTAAACATAATCCTCACTTTTCCCTCCTGGCACTTTCCCTGTAGGAGATACCGCAAGACGTTTCTGTACATTGGGCACAGCGCTCTGCAGGGTGTTAGCAGAGAGTTTCCCGGGACAGTGAAACCCTATATCAGAGACACTGAGAAGAAGCCCCAATGTTCCCTCCAGGCACTTTCAGTGTGGGTGCCTTCTCCACGTGGTTCCTGGTTTCACTGCAGCTCTGAAGAGAATGTTAGCAAAGAGGTAATCGGGACAGTGCAAACAGTACTCAAAGACAGGGAGAGCAAGCTCTGCATTACTCTCTTGGCACTGTGGATGTGGGACATACAGCGAGATGTTTGCTGCTTTTGCGTTTGGCTGTTGGGAGATTTACAGCACAAAGATATCCAGTTGATTTGAAGCAGTTCCGAGAAAGTCTAAGCATAATCCTCACTTTTCCCTCCTGGCACTTTCCCTGTAGGGGATACCGCAAGACGTTGCTGTATATTGGGCACAGCGCTCTGAGGGTGTTAGCAGAGAGTTTCCCGGGACAGTGAAACCCTATGTCAGAGACACTGAGAAGAAGCCCCAATGTTCCCTCCAGGCACTTTCAGTGTGGGTGCCTTCTCCACGTGGTTCCTGGTTTCACTGCAGCTCTGAAGAGAATGTTAGCAAAGAGGTAATTGGGATAGTGCAAACAGTACTCAAAGACAGGGAGAGCAAGCTCTCTCGGCACTTTGGATGTGGGACATACAGCGAGATGTTTGCTGCTTTTACATTTGGCTGTTGGGAGATTTACAGCACAAAGATATCTAGTTGATTTGAAGCAGTTCTGAGAAAGTCTAAACATAATCCTCACTTTTCCCTCCTGGCACTTTCCCTGTAGGAGATACCGCAAGACGTTTCTGTATATTGGGCACAGCGCTCTGCAGCGTGTTAGCAGAGAGTTTCCCGGGACAGTAAAACCCAACATCAGAGACACTGAGAAGAAGCCCCAATGTTCCCTCCAGGCACTTTCAGTGTGGGTGCCTTCTCCACATGGTTCCTGGTTTCACTGCAGCTCTGAAGAGAATGTTAGCAAAGAGGTAATCGGGACAGTGCAAACAGTACTCAAAGACAGGGAGAGCAAGCTCTCTCGGCACTTTGGATGTGGGACATACAGCGAGATGTTTGCTGCTTTTGCGTTTGGCTGTTGGGAGATTTACAGCACAAAGATATCTAGTTGATTTGAAGCAGTTCCCAGAAAGTCTAAACATAATCCTCACTTTTCCCTCCTGGCACTTTCCATGTGGGAGATATAGCAGGATGTATATTGGTTTTGAGGACAACTCAATGGACAGTGTAGGGAGAAAAGTTCCTGGCTCCTTGAATGCCGTTTCTGGAGACTCTGCGATCAATGTGGGAGATATGTCAAGATGTGTGTTGGTTTTGAGGACAGCTTTCTGGAGTGTCTTAGCAAAGAGGTCACACGGATAATCAGAGCAATTCTCAGAGACACTGAGACCAAGCTCCACAATTCCTCCTGGCACTTTCCCTGTAGGAGATACCGCAAGACGTTTCTGTATATTGGGCACAGCGCTCTGCAGGGTGTTAGCAGAGAGTTTCCCGGGACAGTGAAACCCTATATCAGAGACACTGAGAAGAAGCCCCAATGTTCCTTCTAGGCACTTTCAGTGTGGGTGCCTTCTCCACGTGGTTCCTGGTTTCACTGCAGCTCTGAAGAGAATGTTAGCAAAGAGGTAATCGGGACAGTGCAAACAGTACTCAAAGACAGGGAGAGCAAGCTCTCTCTTGGCACTGTGGATGTGGGACATACAGCGAGATGTTTGCTGCTTTTATATTTGGCTGTTGGGAGATTTACAGCACAAAGATATCTAGTTGATTTGAAGCAGTTCCCAGAAAGTCTAAACATAATCCTCACTTTTCCCTCCTGGCACTTTCCATGTGGGAGATATAGCAGGATGTATATTGGTTTTGAGGACAACTCAATGGACAGTGTAGGGAGAAAAGTTCCTGGCTCCTTGAATGCCGTTTCTGGAGACTCTGCGATCAATGTGGGAGATATGTCAAGATGTGTGTTGGTTTTGAGGACAGCTTTCTGGAGTGTCTTAGCAAAGAGGTCACACGGATAATCAGAGCAATTCTCAGAGACACTGAGACCAAGCTCCACAATTCCTCCTGGCACTTTCCCTGTAGGAGATACCGCAAGACGTTTCTGTATATTGGGCACAGCGCTCTGCAGGGTGTTAGCAGAGAGTTTCCCGGGACAGTGAAACCCTATATCAGAGACACTGAGAAGAAGCCCCAAAGTTCCTTCCAGGCACTTTCAGTGTGGGTGCCTTCTCCACGTGGTTCCTGGTTTCACTGCAGCTCTGAAGAGAATGTTAGCAAAGAGGTAATCGGGACAGTGCAAACAGTACTCAAAGACAGGGAGAGCAAGCTCTACATTACTCTCTTGGCACTGTGGATGTGGGACATACAGCGAGATGTTTGCTGCTTTTATATTTGGCTGTTGGGAGATTTACAGCACAAAGATATCTAGTTGATTTGAAGCAGTTCCCAGAAAGTCTAAACATAATCCTCACTTTTCCCTCCTGGCACTTTCCATGTGGGAGATATAGCAGGATGTATATTGGTTTTGAGGACAACTCAATGGACAGTGTAGGGAGAAAAGTTCCTGGCTCCTTGAATGCCGTTTCTGGAGACTCTGCGATCAATGTGGGAGATATGTCAAGATGTGTGTTGGTTTTGAGGACAGCTTTCTGGAGTGTCTTAGCAAAGAGGTCACACGGATAATCAGAGCAATTCTCAGAGACACTGAGACCAAGCTCCACAATTCCTCCTGGCACTTTCCCTGTAGGAGATACCGCAAGACGTTTCTGTATATTGGGCACAGCGCTCTGCAGGGTGTTAGCAGAGAGTTTCCCGGGACAGTGAAACCCTATATCAGAGACACTGAGAAGAAGCCCCAACGTTCCTTCCAGGCACTTTCAGTGTGGGTGCCTTCTCCACGTGGTTCCTGGTTTCACTGCAGCTCTGAAGAGAATGTTAGCAAAGAGGTAATCGGGACAGTGCAAACAGTACTCAAAGACAGGGAGAGCAAGCTCTACATTACTCTCTTGGCACTGTGGATGTGGGACATACAGCGAGATGTTTGCTGCTTTTATATTTGGCTGTTGGGAGATTTACAGCACAAAGATATCTAGTTGATTTGAAGCAGTTCCCAGAAAGTCTAAACATAATCCTCACTTTTCCCTCCTGGCACTTTCCCTGTACGGAATACCGCAAGACGTTTCTGTATATTGGGTACAGCGCTCTGCAGGGTGTTAGCAGAGAGTTTCCCGGGACAGTGAAACCCTATATCAGAGACACTGAGAAGAAGCCCCAATGTTCACTCCAGGCACTTTCAGTGTGGGTGCCTTCTCCACGTGGTTCCTGGTTTCACTGCAGCTCTGAAGAGAATGTTAGCAAAGAGGTAATCGGGACAGTGCAAACAGTACTCAAAGACAGGGAGAGCAAGCTCTCTCTTGGCACTTTGGATGTGGGACATACAGCGAGATGTTTGCTGCTTTTGCGTTTGGCTGTTGGGAGATTTACAGCACAAAGATATCTAGTTGATTTGAAGCAGTTCCAAGAAAGTCTAAACATAATCCTCACTATTCCCTCCTGGCACTTTCCCTGTAGGGGATACCGCAAGACCTTTCTGTATATTGGGCAGAGCACTCTGCAGGGTGTTAGCAGAGAGTTTCCCGGGACAGTGAAACCCTATGTCAGAGACCCTGACAAGAAGCCCCAATGTTCCCTCCAGGCACTTTCAGTGTGGGTGCCTTCTCCACGTGGTTCCTGGTTTCACTGCAGCTCTGAAGAGAATGTTAGCAAAGAGGTAATCGGGACAGTGCAAACAGTACTCAAAGACAGGGAGAGCAAGCTCTCTCTTGGCACTTTGGATGTGGGACATACAGCGAGATGTTTGCTGCTTTTACATTTGGCTGTTGGGAGATTTACAGCACAAAGATATCTAGTTGATTTGAAGCAGTTCCCAGAAAGTCTAAACATAATCCTCACTTTTCCCTCCTGGCACTTTCCAGGTGGGAGATATAGCAGGATGTATATTGGTTTTGAGGACAACTCAATGGACAGTGTAGGGAGAAAAGTTCCTGGCTCCTTGAATGCCGTTTCTGGAGACTCTGTGATCAATGTGGGAGATATGTCAAGATGTGTGTTGGTTTTGAGGACAGCTTTCTGGAGTGTCTTAGCAAAGAGGTCACACGGATAATCAGAGCAATTCTCAGAGACACTGAGACCAAGCTCCACAATTCCTCCTGGCACTTTCCCTGTAGGAGATACCGCAAGACGTTTCTGTATATTGGGCACAGCGCTCTGCAGGGTGTTAGCAGAGAGTTTCCCGGGACAGTGAAACCCTATATCAGAGACACTGAGAAGAAGCCCCAATGTTCCCTCCAGGCACTTTCAGTGTGGGTGCCTTCTCCACGTGGTTCCTGGTTTCACTGCAGCTCTGAAGAGAATGTTAGCAAAGAGGTAATCGGGACAGTGCAAACAGTACTCAAAGACAGGGAAAGCAAGCTCTACATTACTCTCTTGGCACTGTGAATGTGGGACATACAGCGAGATGTTTGCTGCTTTTGCGTTTGGCTGTTGGGAGATTTACAGCACAAAGATATCTAGTTGATTTGAAGCAGTTCCGAGAAAGTCTAAGCATAATCCTCACTTTTCCCTCCTGGCACTTTCCCTGTAGGGGATACCGCAAGACGTTTCTGTATATTGGGCACAGCGCTCTGCAGGGTGTTAGCAGAGAGTTTCCCGGGACAGTGAAACCCTATGTCAGAGACACTGAGAAGAAGCCCCAATGTTCCCTCCAGGCACTTTCAGTGTGGGTGCCTTCTCCACGTGGTTCCTGGTTTCACTGCAGCGCTGAAGAGAATGTTAGCAAAGAGGTAATCGGGACAGTGCAAACAGTACTCAAAGACAGGGAGAGCAAGCTCTCTCGGCACTTTGGATGTGGGACATACAGCGAGATGTTTGCTGCTTTTACATTTGGCTGTTGGGAGATTTACAGCACAAAGATATCTAGTTGATTTGAAGCAGTTCCGAGAAAGTCTAAACATAATCCTCACTTTTCCCTCCTGGCACTTTCCCTGTAGGAGATACCGCAAGACGTTTCTGTATATTGGGCACAGCGCTCTGCAGGGTGTTAGCAGAGAGTTTCCCGGGACAGTGAAACCCTATATCAGAGACACTGAGAAGAAGCCCCAATGTTCCTTCCAGGCACTTTCAGTGTGGGTGCCTTCTCCACGTGGTTCCTGGTTTCACTGCAGCTCTGAAGAGAATGTTAGCAAAGAGGTAATCGGGACAGTGCAAACAGTACTCAAAGACAGGGAGAGCAAGCTCTCTCTTGGCACTTTGGATGTGGGACATACAGCGAGATGTTTGCTGCTTTTACATTTGGCTGTTGGGAGATTTACAGCACAAAGATATCTAGTTGATTTGAAGCAGTTCCCAGAAAGTCTAAGCATAATCCTCACTTTTCCCTCCTGGCACTTTCCAGGTGGGAGATATAGCAGGATGTATATTGGTTTTGAGGACAACTCAATGGACAGTGTAGGGAGAAAAGTTCCTGGCTCCTTGAATGCCGTTTCTGGAGACTCTGCGATCAATGTGGGAGATATGTCAAGATGTGTGTTGGTTTTGAGGACAGCTTTCTGGAGTGTCTTAGCAAAGAGGTCACACGGATAATCAGAGCAATTCTCAGAGACACTGAGACCAAGCTCCACAATTCCTCCTGGCACTTTCCCTGTAGGAGATACCGCAAGACGTTTCTGTATATTGGGCACAGCGCTCTGCAGGGTGTTAGCAGAGAGTTTCCCGGGACAGTGAAACCCTATATCAGAGACACTGAGAAGAAGCCCCAACGTTCCTTCCAGGCACTTTCAGTGTGGGTGCCTTCTCCACGTGGTTCCTGGTTTCACTGCAGCTCTGAAGAGAATGTTAGCAAAGAGGTAATCGGGACAGTGCAAACAGTACTCAAAGACAGGGAGAGCAAGCTCTGCATTACTCTCTTGGCACTGTGGATGTGGGACATACAGCGAGATGTTTGCTGCTTTTGCGTTTGGCTGTTGGGAGATTTACAGCACAAAGATATCCAGTTGATTTGAAGCAGTTCCGAGAAAGTCTAAGCATAATCCTCACTTTTCCCTCCTGGCACTTTCCCTGTAGGGGATACCGCAAGACGTTTCTGTACATTGGGCACAGCGCTCTGAGGGTGTTAGCAGAGAGTTTCCCGGGACAGTGAAACCCTATGTCAGAGACACTGAGAAGAAGCCCCAATGTTCCCTCCAGGCACTTTCAGTGTGGGTGCCTTCTCCACGTGGTTCCTGGTTTCACTGCAGCTCTGAAGAGAATGTTAGCAAAGAGGTAATCGGGACAGTGCAAACAGTACTCAAAGACAGGGAGAGCAAGCTCTCTCGGCACTTTGGATGTGGGACATACAGCGAGATGTTTGCTGCTTTTACATTTGGCTGTTGGGAGATTTACAGCACAAAGATATCTAGTTGATTTGAAGCAGTTCTGAGAAAGTCTAAACATAATCCTCACTTTTCCCTCCTGGCACTTTCCCTGTAGGAGATACCGCAAGACGTTTCTGTATATTGGGCACAGCGCTCTGCAGGGTGTTAGCAGAGAGTTTCCCGGGACAGTGAAACCCTATATCAGAGACACTGAGAAGAAGCCCCAATGTTCCCTCCAGGCACTTTCAGTGTGGGTGCCTTCTCCACGTGGTTCCTGGTTTCACTGCAGCTCTGAAGAGAATGTTAGCAAAGAGGTAATCGGGACAGTGCAAACAGTACTCAAAGACAGGGAGAGCAAGCTCTACATTACTCTCTTGGCACTGTGAATGTGGGACATACAGCGAGATGTTTGCTGCTTTTGCGTTTGGCTGTTGGGAGATTTACAGCACAAAGATATCTAGTTGATTTGAAGCAGTTCCGAGAAAGTCTAAGCATAATCCTCACTTTTCCCTCCTGGCACTTTCCCTGTAGGGGATACCGCAAGACGTTTCTGTATATTGGGCACAGCGCTCTGCAGGGTGTTAGCAGAGAGTTTCCCGGGACAGTGAAACCCTATGTCAGAGACACTGAGAAGAAGCCCCAATGTTCCCTCCAGGCACTTTCAGTGTGGGTGCCTTCTCCACGTGGTTCCTGGTTTCACTGCAGCGCTGAAGAGAATGTTAGCAAAGAGGTAATCGGGACAGTGCAAACAGTACTCAAAGACAGGGAGAGCAAGCTCTCTCGGCACTTTGGATGTGGGACATACAGCGAGATGTTTGCTGCTTTTACATTTGGCTGTTGGGAGATTTACAGCACAAAGATATCTAGTTGATTTGAAGCAGTTCCGAGAAAGTCTAAACATAATCCTCACTTTTCCCTCCTGGCACTTTCCCTGTAGGAGATACCGCAAGACGTTTCTGTATATTGGGCACAGCGCTCTGCAGGGTGTTAGCAGAGAGTTTCCCGGGACAGTGAAACCCTATATCAGAGACACTGAGAAGAAGCCCCAATGTTCCTTCCAGGCACTTTCAGTGTGGGTGCCTTCTCCACGTGGTTCCTGGTTTCACTGCAGCTCTGAAGAGAATGTTAGCAAAGAGGTAATCGGGACAGTGCAAACAGTACTCAAAGACAGGGAGAGCAAGCTCTCTCTTGGCACTTTGGATGTGGGACATACAGCGAGATGTTTGCTGCTTTTATATTTGGCTGTTGGGAGATTTACAGCACAAAGATATCTAGTTGATTTGAAGCAGTTCCCAGAAAGTCTAAACATAATCCTCACTTTTCCCTCCTGGCACTTTCCATGTGGGAGATATAGCAGGATGTATATTGGTTTTGAGGACAACTCAATGGACAGTGTAGGGAGAAAAGTTCCTGGCTCCTTGAATGCCGTTTCTGGAGACTCTGCGATCAATGTGGGAGATATGTCAAGATGTGTGTTGGTTTTGAGGACAGCTTTCTGGAGTGTCTTAGCAAAGAGGTCATACGGATAATCAGAGCAATTCTCAGAGACACTGAGACCAAGCTCCACAATTCCTCCTGGCACTTTCCCTGTAGGAGATACCGCAAGACGTTTCTGTATATTGGGCACAGCGCTCTGCAGGGTGTTAGCAGAGAGTTTCCCGGGACAGTGAAACCCTATGTCAGAGACACTGAGAAGAAGCCCCAATGTTCCCTCCAGGCACTTTCAGTGTGGGTGCCTTCTCCACGTGGTTCCTGGTTTCACTGCAGCGCTGAAGAGAATGTTAGCAAAGAGGTAATCGGGACAGTGCAAACAGTACTCAAAGACAGGGAGAGCAAGCTCTCTCGGCACTTTGGATGTGGGACATACAGCGAGATGTTTGCTGCTTTTACATTTGGCTGTTGGGAGATTTACAGCACAAAGATATCTAGTTGATTTGAAGCAGTTCTGAGAAAGTCTAAACATAATCCTCACTTTTCCCTCCTGGCACTTTCCCTGTAGGAGATACCGCAAGACGTTTCTGTATATTGGGCACAGCGCTCTGCAGGGTGTTAGCAGAGAGTTTCCCGGGACAGTGAAACCCTATGTCAGAGACACTGAGAAGAAGCCCCAATGTTCCCTCCAGGCACTTTCAGTGTGGGTGCCTTCTCCACGTGGTTCCTGGTTTCACTGCAGCTCTGAAGAGAATGTTAGCAAAGAGGTAATTGGGACAGTGCAAACAGTACTCAAAGACAGGGAGAGCAAGCTCTGCATTACTCTCTTGGCACTGTGGATGTGGGACATACAGCGAGATGTTTGCTGCTTTTGCGTTTGGCTGTTGGGAGATTTACAGCACAAAGATATCCAGTTGATTTGAAGCAGTTCCGAGAAAGTCTAAGCATAATCCTCACTTTTCCCTCCTGGCACTTTCCCTGTAGGGGATACCGCAAGACGTTTCTGTACATTGGGCACAGCGCTCTGAGGGTGTTAGCAGAGAGTTTCCCGGGACAGTGAAACCCTATGTCAGAGACACTGAGAAGAAGCCCCAATGTTCCCTCCAGGCACTTTCAGTGTGGGTGCCTTCTCCACGTGGTTCCTGGTTTCACTGCAGCGCTGAAGAGAATGTTAGCAAAGAGGTAATCGGGACAGTGCAAACAGTACTCAAAGACAGGGAGAGCAAGCTCTCTCGGCACTTTGGATGTGGGACATACAGCGAGATGTTTGCTGCTTTTACATTTGGCTGTTGGGAGATTTACAGCACAAAGATATCTAGTTGATTTGAAGCAGTTCCGAGAAAGTCTAAGCATAATCCTCACTTTTCCCTCCTGGCACTTTCCCTGTAGGAGATACCGCAAGACGTTTCTGTATATTGGGCACAGCGCTCTGCAGGGTGTTAGCAGAGAGTTTCCCGGGACAGTGAAACCCTATATCAGAGACACTGAGAAGAAGCCCCAATGTTCCCTCCAGGCACTTTCAGTGTGGGTGCCTTCTCCACGTGGTTCCTGGTTTCACTGCAGCTCTGAAGAGAATGTTAGCAAAGAGGTAATCGGGACAGTGCAAACAGTACTCAAAGACAGGGAGAGCAAGCTCTCTCTTGGCACTTTGGATGTGGGACATACAGCGAGATGTTTGCTGCTTTTACATTTGGCTGTTGGGAGATTTACAGCACAAAGATATCTAGTTGATTTGAAGCAGTTCCGAGAAAGTCTAAGCATAATCCTCACTTTTCCCTCCTGGCACTTTCCATGTGGGAGATATAGCAGGATGTATATTGGTTTTGAGGACAACTCAATGGACAGTGTAGGGAGAAAAATTCCTGGCTCCTTGAATGCCGTTTCTGGAGACTCTGCGATCAATGTGGGAGATATGTCAAGATGTGTGTTGGTTTTGAGGACAGCTTTCTGGAGTGTCTTAGCAAAGAGGTCACACGGATAATCAGAGCAATTCTCAGAGACACTGAGACCAAGCTCCACAATTCCTCCTGGCACTTTCCCTGTAGGAGATACCGCAAGACGTTTCTGTATATTGGGCACAGCGCTCTGCAGGGTGTTAGCAGAGAGTTTCCCGGGACAGTGAAACCCTATATCAGAGACACTGAGAAGAAGCCCCAAAGTTCCTTCCAGGCACTTTCAGTGTGGGTGCCTTCTCCACGTGGTTCCTGGTTTCACTGCAGCTCTGAAGAGAATGTTAGCAAAGAGGTAATCGGGACAGTGCAAACAGTACTCAAAGACAGGGAGAGCAAGCTCTACATTACTCTCTTGGCACTGTGGATGTGGGACATACAGCGAGATGTTTGCTGCTTTTGCGTTTGGCTGTTGGGAGATTTACAGCACAAAGATATCTAGTTGATTTGAAGCAGTTCCGAGAAAGTCTAAGCATAATCCTCACTTTTCCCTCCTGGCACTTTCCCTGTAGGGGATACCGCAAGACGTTTCTGTACATTGGGCACAGCGCTCTGCAGGGTGTTAGCAGAGAGTTTCCCGGGACAGTGAAACCCTATGTCAGAGACACTGAGAAGAAGCCCCAATGTTCCCTCCAGGCACTTTCAGTGTGGGTGCCTTCTCCACGTGGTTCCTGGTTTCACTGCAGCTCTGAAGAGAATGTTAGCAAAGAGGTAATCGGGACAGTGCAAACAGTACTCAAAGACAGGGAGAGCAAGCTCTCCATTACTCTCTTGGCACTGTGGATGTGGGACATACAGCGAGATGTTTGCTGCTTTTGCGTTTGGCTGTTGGGAGATTTACAGCACAAAGATATCTAGTTGATTTGAAGCAGTTCTGAGAAAGTCTAAACATAATCCTCACTTTTCCCTCCTGGCACTTTCCCTGTAGGAGATACCGCAAGACGTTTCTGTATATTGGGCACAGCGCTCTGCAGGGTGTTAGCAGAGAGTTTCCCGGGACAGTGAAACCCTATATCAGAGACACTGAGAAGAAGCCCCAATGTTCCTTCCAGGCACTTTCAGTGTGGGTGCCTTCTCCACGTGGTTCCTGGTTTCACTGCAGCTCTGAAGAGAATGTTAGCAAAGAGGTAATCGGGACAGTGCAAACAGTACTCAAAGACAGGGAGAGCAAGCTCTCTCTTGGCACTTTGGATGTGGGACATACAGCGAGATGTTTGCTGCTTTTATATTTGGCTGTTGGGAGATTTACAGCACAAAGATATCTAGTTGATTTGAAGCAGTTCCCAGAAAGTCTAAACATAATCCTCACTTTTCCCTCCTGGCACTTTCCAGGTGGGAGATATAGCAGGATGTATATTGGTTTTGAGGACAACTCAATGGACAGTGTAGGGAGAAAAGTTCCTGGCTCCTTGAATGCCGTTTCTGGAGACTCTGCGATCAATGTGGGAGATATGTCAAGATGTGTGTTGGTTTTGAGGACAGCTTTCTGGAGTGTCTTAGCAAAGAGGTCACACGGATAATCAGAGCAATTCTCAGAGACACTGAGACCAAGCTCCACAATTCCTCCTGGCACTTTCCCTGTAGGAGATACCGCAAGACGTTTCTGTATATTGGGCACAGCGCTCTGCAGGGTGTTAGCAGAGAGTTTCCCGGGACAGTGAAACCCTATATCAGAGACACTGAGAAGAAGCCCCAATGTTCCTTCCAGGCACTTTCAGTGTGGGTGCCTTCTCCACGTGGTTCCTGGTTTCACTGCAGCTCTGAAGAGAATGTTAGCAAAGAGGTAATCGGGACAGTGCAAACAGTACTCAAAGACAGGGAGAGCAAGCTCTACATTACTCTCTTGGCACTGTGGATGTGGGACATACAGCGAGATGTTTGCTGCTTTTATATTTGGCTGTTGGGAGATTTACAGCACAAAGATATCTAGTTGATTTGAAGCAGTTCCCAGAAAGTCTAAACATAATCCTCACTTTTCCCTCCTGGCACTTTCCCTGTACGGAATACCGCAAGACGTTTCTGTATATTGGGTACAGCGCTCTGCAGGGTGTTAGCAGAGAGTTTCCCGGGACAGTGAAACCCTATATCAGAGACACTGAGAAGAAGCCCCAATGTTCACTCCAGGCACTTTCAGTGTGGGTGCCTTCTCCACGTGGTTCCTGGTTTCACTGCAGCTCTGAAGAGAATGTTAGCAAAGAGGTAATCGGGACAGTGCAAACAGTACTCAAAGACAGGGAGAGCAAGCTCTCTCTTGGCACTTTGGATGTGGGACATACAGCGAGATGTTTGCTGCTTTTGCGTTTGGCTGTTGGGAGATTTACAGCACAAAGATATCTAGTTGATTTGAAGCAGTTCCAAGAAAGTCTAAACATAATCCTCACTATTCCCTCCTGGCACTTTCCCTGTAGGGGATACCGCAAGACCTTTCTGTATATTGGGCAGAGCACTCTGCAGGGTGTTAGCAGAGAGTTTCCCGGGACAGTGAAACCCTATGTC
The DNA here is from genome assembly GCF_963924245.1 of Chroicocephalus ridibundus. Lineage (NCBI taxonomy): Eukaryota > Metazoa > Chordata > Aves > Charadriiformes > Laridae > Chroicocephalus > Chroicocephalus ridibundus. The sequence goes on along the minus strand of NC_086285.1, from coordinate 67,994,399 downwards.
AGAGACATTGAGAAGAAGCCCCAATGTTCCCTCCAGGCACTTTCAGTGTGGGTGCCTTCTCCACGTGGTTCCTGGTTTCACTGCAGCTCTGAAGAGAATGTTAGCAAAGAGGTAATCGGGACAGTGCAAACAGTACTCAAAGACAGGGAGAGCAAGCTCTCTCTTGGCACTTTGGATGTGGGACATACAGCGAGATGTTTGCTGCTTTTATATTTGGCTGTTGGGAGATTTACAGCACAAAGATATCTAGTTGATTTGAAGCAGTTCCCAGAAAGTCTAAACATAATCCTCACTTTTCCCTCCTGGCACTTTCCATGTGGGAGATATAGCAGGATGTATATTGGTTTTGAGGACAACTCAATGGACAGTGTAGGGAGAAAAGTTCCTGGCTCCTTGAATGCCGTTTCTGGAGACTCTGCGATCAATGTGGGAGATATGTCAAGATGTGTGTTGGTTTTGAGGACAGCTTTCTGGAGTGTCTTAGCAAAGAGGTCACACGGATAATCAGAGCAATTCTCAGAGACACTGAGACCAAGCTCCACAATTCCTCCTGGCACTTTCCCTGTAGGAGATACCGCAAGACGTTTCTGTATATTGGGCACAGCGCTCTGCAGGGTGTTAGCAAAGAGTTTCCCGGGACAGTGAAACCCTATATCAGAGACACTGAGAAGAAGCCCCAACGTTCCTTCCAGGCACTTTCAGTGTGGGTGCCTTCTCCACGTGGTTCCTGGTTTCACTGCAGCTCTGAAGAGAATGTTAGCAAAGAGGTAATCGGGACAGTGCAAACAGTACTCAAAGACAGGGAGAGCAAGCTCTGCATTACTCTCTTGGCACTTTGGATGTGGGACATACAGCGAGATGTTTGCTGCTTTTGCGTTTGGCTGTTGGGAGATTTACAGCACAAAGATATCCAGTTGATTTGAAGCAGTTCCGAGAAAGTCTAAGCATAATCCTCACTTTTCCCTCCTGGCACTTTCCCTGTAGGGGATACCGCAAGACGTTTCTGTATATTGGGCACAGCGCTCTGAGGGTGTTAGCAGAGAGTTTCCCGGGACAGTGAAACCCTATGTCAGAGACACTGAGAAGAAGCCCCAATGTTCCCTCCAGGCACTTTCAGTGTGGGTGCCTTCTCCACGTGGTTCCTGGTTTCACTGCAGCTCTGAAGAGAATGTTAGCAAAGAGGTAATCGGGACAGTGCAAACAGTACTCAAAGACAGGGAAAGCAAGCTCTACATTACTCTCTTGGCACTGTGAATGTGGGACATACAGCGAGATGTTTGCTGCTTTTGCGTTTGGCTGTTGGGAGATTTACAGCACAAAGATATCTAGTTGATTTGAAGCAGTTCCGAGAAAGTCTAAGCATAATCCTCACTTTTCCCTCCTGGCACTTTCCCTGTAGGGGATACCGCAAGACGTTTCTGTATATTGGGCACAGCGCTCTGCAGGGTGTTAGCAGAGAGTTTCCCGGGACAGTGAAACCCTATGTCAGAGACACTGAGAAGAAGCCCCAATGTTCCCTCCAGGCACTTTCAGTGTGGGTGCCTTCTCCACGTGGTTCCTGGTTTCACTGCAGCTCTGAAGAGAATGTTAGCAAAGAGGTAATCGGGACAGTGCAAACAGTACTCAAAGACAGGGAGAGCAAGCTCTCTCGGCACTTTGGATGTGGGACATACAGCGAGATGTTTGCTGCTTTTACATTTGGCTGTTGGGAGATTTACAGCACAAAGATATCTAGTTGATTTGAAGCAGTTCCGAGAAAGTCTAAACATAATCCTCACTTTTCCCTCCTGGCACTTTCCCTGTAGGAGATACCGCAAGACGTTTCTGTATATTGGGCACAGCGCTCTGCAGGGTGTTAGCAGAGAGTTTCCCGGGACAGTGAAACCCTATATCAGAGAAACTGAGAAGAAGCCCCAATGTTCCCTCCAGGCACTTTCAGTGTGGGTGCCTTCTCCACGTGGTTCCTGGTTTCACTGCAGCTCTGAAGAGAATGTTAGCAAAGAGGTAATCGGGACAGTGCAAACAGTACTCAAAGACAGGGAAAGCAAGCTCTACATTACTCTCTTGGCACTGTGAATGTGGGACATACAGCGAGATGTTTGCTGCTTTTGCGTTTGGCTGTTGGGAGATTTACAGCACAAAGATATCTAGTTGATTTGAAGCAGTTCCCAGAAAGTCTAAGCATAATCCTCACTTTTCCCTCCTGGCAATTTCCCTGTAGGGGATACCGCAAGACGTTTCTGTATATTGGGCACAGCGCTCTGCAGGGTGTTAGCAGAGAGTTTCCCGGGACAGTGAAACCCTATGTCAGAGACACTGAGAAGAAGCCCCAATGTTCCCTCCAGGCACTTTCAGTGTGGGTGCCTTCTCCACGTGGTTCCTGGTTTCACTGCAGCGCTGAAGAGAATGTTAGCAAAGAGGTAATCGGGACAGTGCAAACAGTACTCAAAGACAGGGAGAGCAAGCTCTCTCGGCACTTTGGATGTGGGACATACAGCGAGATGTTTGCTGCTTTTACATTTGGCTGTTGGGAGATTTACAGCACAAAGATATCTAGTTGATTTGAAGCAGTTCCGAGAAAGTCTAAACATAATCCTCACTTTTCCCTCCTGGCACTTTCCCTGTAGGAGATACCGCAAGACGTTTCTGTATATTGGGCACAGCGCTCTGCAGGGTGTTAGCAGAGAGTTTCCCGGGACAGTGAAACCCTATATCAGAGACACTGAGAAGAAGCCCCAATGTTCCCTCCAGGCACTTTCAGTGTGGGTGCCTTCTCCACGTGGTTCCTGGTTTCACTGCAGCTCTGAAGAGAATGTTAGCAAAGAGGTAATCGGGACAGTGCAAACAGTACTCAAAGACAGGGAGAGCAAGCTCTGCATTACTCTCTTGGCACTGTGGATGTGGGACATACAGCGAGATGTTTGCTGCTTTTGCGTTTGGCTGTTGGGAGATTTACAGCACAAAGATATCCAGTTGATTTGAAGCAGTTCCGAGAAAGTCTAAGCATAATCCTCACTTTTCCCTCCTGGCACTTTCCCTGTAGGGGATACCGCAAGACGTTGCTGTATATTGGGCACAGCGCTCTGAGGGTGTTAGCAGAGAGTTTCCCGGGACAGTGAAACCCTATGTCAGAGACACTGAGAAGAAGCCCCAATGTTCCCTCCAGGCACTTTCAGTGTGGGTGCCTTCTCCACGTGGTTCCTGGTTTCACTGCAGCTCTGAAGAGAATGTTAGCAAAGAGGTAATCGGGATAGTGCAAACAGTACTCAAAGACAGGGAGAGCAAGCTCTCTCGGCACTTTGGATGTGGGACATACAGCGAGATGTTTGCTGCTTTTACATTTGGCTGTTGGGAGATTTACAGCACAAAGATATCTAGTTGATTTGAAGCAGTTCTGAGAAAGTCTAAACATAATCCTCACTTTTCCCTCCTGGCACTTTCCCTGTAGGAGATACCGCAAGACGTTTCTGTATATTGGGCACAGCGCTCTGCAGGGTGTTAGCAGAGAGTTTCCCGGGACAGTGAAACCCTATATCAGAGACACTGAGAAGAAGCCCCAATGTTCCCTCCAGGCACTTTCAGTGTGGGTGCCTTCTCCACGTGGTTCCTGGTTTCACTGCAGCTCTGAAGAGAATGTTAGCAAAGAGGTAATCGGGACAGTGCAAACAGTACTCAAAGACAGGGAGAGCAAGCTCTCTCTTGGCACTTTGGATGTGGGACATACAGCGAGATGTTTGCTGCTTTTACATTTGGCTGTTGGGAGATTTACAGCACAAAGATATCTAGTTGATTTGAAGCAGTTCCCAGAAAGTCTAAGCATAATCCTCACTTTTCCCTCCTGGCACTTTCCAGGTGGGAGATATAGCAGGATGTATATTGGTTTTGAGGACAACTCAATGGACAGTGTAGGGAGAAAAGTTCCTGGCTCCTTGAATGCCGTTTCTGGAGACTCTGCGATCAATGTGGGAGATATGTCAAGATGTGTGTTGGTTTTGAGGACAGCTTTCTGGAGTGTCTTAGCAAAGAGGTCACACGGATAATCAGAGCAATTCTCAGAGACACTGAGACCAAGCTCCACAATTCCTCCTGGCACTTTCCCTGTAGGAGATACCGCAAGACGTTTCTGTATATTGGGCACAGCGCTCTGCAGGGTGTTAGCAGAGAGTTTCCCGGGACAGTGAAACCCTATATCAGAGACACTGAGAAGAAGCCCCAACGTTCCTTCCAGGCACTTTCAGTGTGGGTGCCTTCTCCACGTGGTTCCTGGTTTCACTGCAGCTCTGAAGAGAATGTTAGCAAAGAGGTAATCGGGACAGTGCAAACAGTACTCAAAGACAGGGAGAGCAAGCTCTGCATTACTCTCTTGGCACTTTGGATGTGGGACATACAGCGAGATGTTTGCTGCTTTTGCGTTTGGCTGTTGGGAGATTTACAGCACAAAGATATCCAGTTGATTTGAAGCAGTTCCGAGAAAGTCTAAGCATAATCCTCACTTTTCCCTCCTGGCACTTTCCCTGTAGGGGATACCGCAAGACGTTTCTGTACATTGGGCACAGCGCTCTGAGGGTGTTAGCAGAGAGTTTCCCGGGACAGTGAAACCCTATGTCAGAGACACTGAGAAGAAGCCCCAATGTTCCCTCCAGGCACTTTCAGTGTGGGTGCCTTCTCCACGTGGTTCCTGGTTTCACTGCAGCTCTGAAGAGAATGTTAGCAAAGAGGTAATCGGGATAGTGCAAACAGTACTCAAAGACAGGGAGAGCAAGCTCTCTCGGCACTTTGGATGTGGGACATACAGCGAGATGTTTGCTGCTTTTACATTTGGCTGTTGGGAGATTTACAGCACAAAGATATCTAGTTGATTTGAAGCAGTTCTGAGAAAGTCTAAACATAATCCTCACTTTTCCCTCCTGGCACTTTCCCTGTAGGAGATACCGCAAGACGTTTCTGTATATTGGGCACAGCGCTCTGCAGGGTGTTAGCAGAGAGTTTCCCGGGACAGTGAAACCCTATATCAGAGACACTGAGAAGAAGCCCCAATGTTCCCTCCAGGCACTTTCAGTGTGGGTGCCTTCTCCACGTGGTTCCTGGTTTCACTGCAGCTCTGAAGAGAATGTTAGCAAAGAGGTAATCGGGACAGTGCAAACAGTACTCAAAGACAGGGAAAGCAAGCTCTACATTACTCTCTTGGCACTTTGGATGTGGGACATACAGCGAGATGTTTGCTGCTTTTGCGTTTGGCTGTTGGGAGATTTACAGCACAAAGATATCTAGTTGATTTGAAGCAGTTCCGAGAAAGTCTAAGCATAATCCTCACTTTTCCCTCCTGGCACTTTCCCTGTAGGGGATACCGCAAGACGTTTCTGTATATTGGGCACAGCGCTCTGCAGGGTGTTAGCAGAGAGTTTCCCGGGACAGTGAAACCCTATGTCAGAGACACTGAGAAGAAGCCCCAATGTTCCCTCCAGGCACTTTCAGTGTGGGTGCCTTCTCCACGTGGTTCCTGGTTTCACTGCAGCGCTGAAGAGAATGTTAGCAAAGAGGTAATCGGGACAGTGCAAACAGTACTCAAAGACAGGGAGAGCAAGCTCTCTCGGCACTTTGGATGTGGGACATACAGCGAGATGTTTGCTGCTTTTACATTTGGCTGTTGGGAGATTTACAGCACAAAGATATCTAGTTGATTTGAAGCAGTTCCGAGAAAGTCTAAACATAATCCTCACTTTTCCCTCCTGGCACTTTCCCTGTAGGAGATACCGCAAGACGTTTCTGTATATTGGGCACAGCGCTCTGCAGGGTGTTAGCAGAGAGTTTCCCGGGACAGTGAAACCCTATATCAGAGACACTGAGAAGAAGCCCCAATGTTCCCTCCAGGCACTTTCAGTGTGGGTGCCTTCTCCACGTGGTTCCTGGTTTCACTGCAGCTCTGAAGAGAATGTTAGCAAAGAGGTAATCGGGACAGTGCAAACAGTACTCAAAGACAGGGAGAGCAAGCTCTCTCTTGGCACTGTGGATGTGGGACATACAGCGAGATGTTTGCTGCTTTTACATTTGGCTGTTGGGAGATTTACAGCACAAAGATATCTAGTTGATTTGAAGCAGTTCCGAGAAAGTCTAAGCATAATCCTCACTTTTCCCTCCTGGCACTTTCCAGGTGGGAGATATAGCAGGATGTATATTGGTTTTGAGGACAACTCAATGGACAGTGTAGGGAGAAAAATTCCTGGCTCCTTGAATGCCGTTTCTGGAGACTCTGCGATCAATGTGGGAGATATGTCAAGATGTGTGTTGGTTTTGAGGAGAGCTTTCTGGAGTGTCTTAGCAAAGAGGTCACACGGATAATCAGAGCAATTCTCAGAGACACTGAGACCAAGCTCCACAATTCCTCCTGGCACTTTCCCTGTAGGAGATACCGCAAGACGTTTCTGTATATTGGGCACAGCGCTCTGCAGGGTGTTAGCAGAGAGTTTCCCGGGACAGTGAAACCCTATATCAGAGACACTGAGAAGAAGCCCCAACGTTCCTTCCAGGCACTTTCAGTGTGGGTGCCTTCTCCACGTGGTTCCTGGTTTCACTGCAGCTCTGAAGAGAATGTTAGCAAAGAGGTAATCGGGACAGTGCAAACAGTACTCAAAGACAGGGAGAGCAAGCTCTGCATTACTCTCTTGGCACTGTGGATGTGGGACATACAGCGAGATGTTTGCTGCTTTTGCGTTTGGCTGTTGGGAGATTTACAGCACAAAGATATCCAGTTGATTTGAAGCAGTTCCGAGAAAGTCTAAGCATAATCCTCACTTTTCCCTCCTGGCACTTTCCCTGTAGGGGATACCGCAAGACGTTTCTGTATATTGGGCACAGCGCTCTGCAGGGTGTTAGCAGAGAGTTTCCCGGGACAGTGAAACCCTATATCAGAGACACTGAGAAGAAGCCCCAACGTTCCTTCCAGGCACTTTCAGTGTGGGTGCCTTCTCCACGTGGTTCCTGGTTTCACTGCAGCTCTGAAGAGAATGTTAGCAAAGAGGTAATCGGGACAGTGCAAACAGTACTCAAAGACAGGGAGAGCAAGCTCTGCATTACTCTCTTGGCACTTTGGATGTGGGACATACAGCGAGATGTTTGCTGCTTTTGCGTTTGGCTGTTGGGAGATTTACAGCACAAAGATATCCAGTTGATTTGAAGCAGTTCCGAGAAAGTCTAAGCATAATCCTCACTTTTCCCTCCTGGCACTTTCCCTGTAGGGGATACCGCAAGACGTTTCTGTACATTGGGCACAGCGCTCTGAGGGTGTTAGCAGAGAGTTTCCCGGGACAGTGAAACCCTATGTCAGAGACACTGAGAAGAAGCCCCAATGTTCCCTCCAGGCACTTTCAGTGTGGGTGCCTTCTCCACGTGGTTCCTGGTTTCACTGCAGCTCTGAAGAGAATGTTAGCAAAGAGGTAATCGGGATAGTGCAAACAGTACTCAAAGACAGGGAGAGCAAGCTCTCTCGGCACTTTGGATGTGGGACATACAGCGAGATGTTTGCTGCTTTTACATTTGGCTGTTGGGAGATTTACAGCACAAAGATATCTAGTTGATTTGAAGCAGTTCTGAGAAAGTCTAAACATAATCCTCACTTTTCCCTCCTGGCACTTTCCCTGTAGGAGATACCGCAAGACGTTTCTGTATATTGGGCACAGCGCTCTGCAGGGTGTTAGCAGAGAGTTTCCCGGGACAGTGAAACCCTATATCAGAGACACTGAGAAGAAGCCCCAATGTTCCCTCCAGGCACTTTCAGTGTGGGTGCCTTCTCCACGTGGTTCCTGGTTTCACTGCAGCTCTGAAGAGAATGTTAGCAAAGAGGTAATCGGGACAGTGCAAACAGTACTCAAAGACAGGGAAAGCAAGCTCTACATTACTCTCTTGGCACTTTGGATGTGGGACATACAGCGAGATGTTTGCTGCTTTTGCGTTTGGCTGTTGGGAGATTTACAGCACAAAGATATCTAGTTGATTTGAAGCAGTTCCGAGAAAGTCTAAGCATAATCCTCACTTTTCCCTCCTGGCACTTTCCCTGTAGGGGATACCGCAAGACGTTTCTGTATATTGGGCACAGCGCTCTGCAGGGTGTTAGCAGAGAGTTTCCCGGGACAGTGAAACCCTATGTCAGAGACACTGAGAAGAAGCCCCAATGTTCCCTCCAGGCACTTTCAGTGTGGGTGCCTTCTCCACGTGGTTCCTGGTTTCACTGCAGCGCTGAAGAGAATGTTAGCAAAGAGGTAATCGGGACAGTGCAAACAGTACTCAAAGACAGGGAGAGCAAGCTCTCTCGGCACTTTGGATGTGGGACATACAGCGAGATGTTTGCTGCTTTTACATTTGGCTGTTGGGAGATTTACAGCACAAAGATATCTAGTTGATTTGAAGCAGTTCCGAGAAAGTCTAAACATAATCCTCACTTTTCCCTCCTGGCACTTTCCCTGTAGGAGATACCGCAAGACGTTTCTGTATATTGGGCACAGCGCTCTGCAGGGTGTTAGCAGAGAGTTTCCCGGGACAGTGAAACCCTATATCAGAGACACTGAGAAGAAGCCCCAATGTTCCCTCCAGGCACTTTCAGTGTGGGTGCCTTCTCCACGTGGTTCCTGGTTTCACTGCAGCTCTGAAGAGAATGTTAGCAAAGAGGTAATCGGGACAGTGCAAACAGTACTCAAAGACAGGGAGAGCAAGCTCTCTCTTGGCACTGTGGATGTGGGACATACAGCGAGATGTTTGCTGCTTTTACATTTGGCTGTTGGGAGATTTACAGCACAAAGATATCTAGTTGATTTGAAGCAGTTCCGAGAAAGTCTAAGCATAATCCTCACTTTTCCCTCCTGGCACTTTCCAGGTGGGAGATATAGCAGGATGTATATTGGTTTTGAGGACAACTCAATGGACAGTGTAGGGAGAAAAATTCCTGGCTCCTTGAATGCCGTTTCTGGAGACTCTGCGATCAATGTGGGAGATATGTCAAGATGTGTGTTGGTTTTGAGGAGAGCTTTCTGGAGTGTCTTAGCAAAGAGGTCACACGGATAATCAGAGCAATTCTCAGAGACACTGAGACCAAGCTCCACAATTCCTCCTGGCACTTTCCCTGTAGGAGATACCGCAAGACGTTTCTGTATATTGGGCACAGCGCTCTGCAGGGTGTTAGCAGAGAGTTTCCCGGGACAGTGAAACCCTATATCAGAGACACTGAGAAGAAGCCCCAACGTTCCTTCCAGGCACTTTCAGTGTGGGTGCCTTCTCCACGTGGTTCCTGGTTTCACTGCAGCTCTGAAGAGAATGTTAGCAAAGAGGTAATCGGGACAGTGCAAACAGTACTCAAAGACAGGGAGAGCAAGCTCTGCATTACTCTCTTGGCACTGTGGATGTGGGACATACAGCGAGATGTTTGCTGCTTTTGCGTTTGGCTGTTGGGAGATTTACAGCACAAAGATATCCAGTTGATTTGAAGCAGTTCCGAGAAAGTCTAAGCATAATCCTCACTTTTCCCTCCTGGCACTTTCCCTGTAGGGGATACCGCAAGACGTTTCTGTATATTGGGCACAGCGCTCTGCAGGGTGTTAGCAGAGAGTTTCCCGGGACAGTGAAACCCTATGTCAGAGACACTGAGAAGAAGCCCCAATGTTCCCTCCAGGCACTTTCAGTGTGGGTGCCTTCTCCACGTGGTTCCTGGTTTCACTGCAGCTCTGAAGAGAATGTTAGCAAAGAGGTAATCGGGATAGTGCAAACAGTACTCAAAGACAGGGAGAGCAAGCTCTCTCGGCACTTTGGATGTGGGACATACAGCGAGATGTTTGCTGCTTTTACATTTGGCTGTTGGGAGATTTACAGCACAAAGATATCTAGTTGATTTGAAGCAGTTCTGAGAAAGTCTAAACATAATCCTCACTTTTCCCTCCTGGCACTTTCCCTGTAGGAGATACCGCAAGACGTTTCTGTATATTGGGCACAGCGCTCTGCAGGGTGTTAGCAGAGAGTTTCCCGGGACAGTGAAACCCTATATCAGAGACACTGAGAAGAAGCCCCAATGTTCCTTCCAGGCACTTTCAGTGTGGGTGCCTTCTCCACGTGGTTCCTGGTTTCACTGCAGCTCTGAAGAGAATGTTAGCAAAGAGGTAATCGGGACAGTGCAAACAGTACTCAAAGACAGGGAGAGCAAGCTCTCTCTTGGCACTTTGGATGTGGGACATACAGCGAGATGTTTGCTGCTTTTATATTTGGCTGTTGGGAGATTTACAGCACAAAGATATCTAGTTGATTTGAAGCAGTTCCCAGAAAGTCTAAACATAATCCTCACTTTTCCCTCCTGGCACTTTCCATGTGGGAGATATAGCAGGATGTATATTGGTTTTGAGGACAACTCAATGGACAGTGTAGGGAGAAAAGTTCCTGGCTCCTTGAATGCCGTTTCTGGAGACTCTGCGATCAATGTGGGAGATATGTCAAGATGTGTGTTGGTTTTGAGGACAGCTTTCTGGAGTGTCTTAGCAAAGAGGTCACACGGATAATCAGAGCAATTCTCAGAGACACTGAGACCAAGCTCCACAATTCCTCCTGGCACTTTCCCTGTAGGAGATACCGCAAGACGTTTCTGTATATTGGGCACAGCGCTCTGCAGGGTGTTAGCAGAGAGTTTCCCGGGACAGTGAAACCCTATATCAGAGACACTGAGAAGAAGCCCCAATGTTCCCTCCAGGCACTTTCAGTGTGGGTGCCTTCTCCACGTGGTTCCTGGTTTCACTGCAGCTCTGAAGAGAATGTTAGCAAAGAGGTAATCGGGACAGTGCAAACAGTACTCAAAGACAGGGAAAGCAAGCTCTACATTACTCTCTTGGCACTTTGGATGTGGGACATAGAGCGAGATGTTTGCTGCTTTTGCGTTTGGCTGTTGGGAGATTTACAGCACAAAGATATCTAGTTGATTTGAAGCAGTTCCGAGAAAGTCTAAGCATAATCCTCACTTTTCCCTCCTGGCACTTTCCCTGTAGGAGATACCGCAAGACGTTTCTGTATATTGGGCACAGCGCTCTGCAGGGTGTTAGCAGAGAGTTTCCCGGGACAGTGAAACCCTATATCAGAGACACTGAGAAGAAGCCCCAATGTTCCCTCCAGGCACTTTCAGTGTGGGTGCCTTCTCCACGTGGTTCCTGGTTTCACTGCAGCTCTGAAGAGAATGTTAGCAAAGAGGTAATCGGGACAGTGCAAACAGTACTCAAAGACAGGGAGAGCAAGCTCTCTCTTGGCACTTTGGATGTGGGACATACAGCGAGATGTTTGCTGCTTTTACATTTGGCTGTTGGGAGATTTACAGCACAAAGATATCTAGTTGATTTGAAGCAGTTCCGAGAAAGTCTAAACATAATCCTCACTTTTCCCTCCTGGCACTTTCCCTGTAGGAGATACCGCAAGACGTTTCTGTATATTGGGCACAGCGCTCTGCAGGGTGTTAGCAGAGAGTTTCCCGGGACAGTGAAACCCTATATCAGAGACACTGAGAAGAAGCCCCAATGTTCCCTCCAGGCACTTTCAGTGTGGGTGCCTTCTCCACGTGGTTCCTGGTTTCACTGCAGCTCTGAAGAGAATGTTAGCAAAGAGGTAATCGGGACAGTGCAAACAGTACTCAAAGACAGGGAGAGCAAGCTCTCTCTTGGCACTTTGGATGTGGGACATACAGCGAGATGTTTGCTGCTTTTACATTTGGCTGTTGGGAGATTTACAGCACAAAGATATCTAGTTGATTTGAAGCAGTTCCGAGAAAGTCTAAGCATAATCCTCACTTTTCCCTCCTGGCACTTTCCAGGTGGGAGATATAGCAGGATGTATATTGGTTTTGAGGACAACTCAATGGACAGTGTAGGGAGAAAAGTTCCTGGCTCCTTGAATGCCGTTTCTGGAGACTCTGCGATCAGTGTGGGAGATATGTCAAGATGTGTGTTGGTTTTGAGGACAGCTTTCTGGAGTGTCTTAGCAAAGAGGTCACACGGATAATCAGAGCAATTCTCAGAGACACTGAGACCAAGCTCCACAATTCCTCCTGGCACTTTCCCTGTAGGAGATACCGCAAGACGTTTCTGTATATTGGGCACAGCGCTCTGCAGGGTGTTAGCAGAGAGTTTCCCGGGACAGTGAAACCCTATATCGGAGACACTGAGAAGAAGCCCCAAAGTTCCTTCCAGGCACTTTCAGTGTGGGTGCCTTCTCCACGTGGTTCCTGGTTTCACTGCAGCTCTGAAGAGAATGTTAGCAAAGAGGTAATCGGGACAGTGCAAACAGTACTCAAAGACAGGGAGAGCAAGGTCTCTCTTGGCACTTTGGATGTGGGACATACAGCGAGATGTTTGCTGCTTTTACATTTGGCTGTTGGGAGATTTACAGCACAAAGATATCTAGTTGATTTGAAGCAGTTCCGAGAAAGTCTAAACATAATCCTCACTTTTCCCTCCTGGCACTTTCCATGTGGGAGATATAGCAGGATGTATATTGGTTTTGAGGACAACTCAATGGACAGTGTAGGGAGAAAAGTTCCTGGCTCCTTGAATGCCGTTTCTGGAGACACTGCGATCAATGTGGGAGATATGTCAAGATGTGTGTTGGTTTTGAGGACAGGTTTCTGGAGTGTCTTAGCAAAGAGGTCACACGGATAATCAGAGCAATTCTCAGAGACACTGAGACCAAGCTCCACAATTCCTCCTGGCACTTTCCCTGTAGGAGATACCGCAAGACGTTTCTGTATATTGGGCACAGCGCTCTGCAGGGTGTTAGCAGAGAGTTTCCCGGGACAGTGAAACCCTATATCAGAGACACTGAGAAGAAGCCCCAACGTTCCTTCCAGGCACTTTCAGTGTGGGTGCCTTCTCCACGTGGTTCCTGGTTTCACTGCAGCTCTGAAGAGAATGTTAGCAAAGAGGTAATCGGGACAGTGCAAACAGTACTCAAAGACAGGGAGAGCAAGCTCTGCATTACTCTCTTGGTACTGTGGATGTGGGACATACAGCGAGATGTTTGCTGCTTTTGCGTTTGGCTGTTGGGAGATTTACAGCACAAAGATATCCAGTTGATTTGAAGCAGTTCCGAGAAAGTCTAAGCATAATCCTCACTTTTCCCTCCTGGCACTTTCCCTGTAGGGGATACCGCAAGACGTTTCTGTATATTGGGCACAGCGCTCTGCAGGGTGTTAGCAGAGAGTTTCCCGGGACAGTGAAACCCTATGTCAGAGACACTGAGAAGAAGCCCCAATGTTCCCTCCAGGCACTTTCAGTGTGGGTGCCTTCTCCACGTGGTTCCTGGTTTCACTGCAGCTCTGAAGAGAATGTTAGCAAAGAGGTAATCGGGATAGTGCAAACAGTACTCAAAGACAGGGAGAGCAAGCTCTCTCGGCACTTTGGATGTGGGACATACAGCGAGATGTTTGCTGCTTTTACATTTGGCTGTTGGGAGATTTACAGCACAAAGATATCTAGTTGATTTGAAGCAGTTCTGAGAAAGTCTAAACATAATCCTCACTTTTCCCTCCTGGCACTTTCCCTGTAGGAGATACCGCAAGACGTTTCTGTACATTGGGCACAGCGCTCTGCAGGGTGTTAGCAGAGAGTTTCCCGGGACAGTGAAACCCTATATCAGAGACACTGAGAAGAAGCCCCAATGTTCCCTCCAGGCACTTTCAGTGTGGGTGCCTTCTCCACGTGGTTCCTGGTTTCACTGCAGCTCTGAAGAGAATGTTAGCAAAGAGGTAATCGGGACAGTGCAAACAGTACTCAAAGACAGGGAAAGCAAGCTCTACATTACTCTCTTGGCACTGTGAATGTGGGACATACAGCGAGATGTTTGCTGCTTTTGCGTTTGGCTGTTGGGAGATTTACAGCACAAAGATATCTAGTTGATTTGAAGCAGTTCCGAGAAAGTCTAAGCATAATCCTCACTTTTCCCTCCTGGCACTTTCCCTGTAGGGGATACCGCAAGACGTTTCTGTATATTGGGCACAGCGCTCTGCAGGGTGTTAGCAGAGAGTTTCCCGGGACAGTGAAACCCTATGTCAGAGACACTGAGAAGAAGCCCCAATGTTCCCTCCAGGCACTTTCAGTGTGGGTGCCTTCTCCACGTGGTTCCTGGTTTCACTGCAGCGCTGAAGAGAACGTTAGCAAAGAGGTAATCGGGACAGTGCAAACAGTACTCAAAGACAGGGAGAGCAAGCTCTCTCGGCACTTTGGATGTGGGACATACAGCGAGATGTTTGCTGCTTTTACATTTGGCTGTTGGGAGATTTACAGCACAAAGATATCTAGTTGATTTGAAGCAGTTCCGAGAAAGTCTAAACATAATCCTCACTTTTCCCTCCTGGCACTTTCCCTGTAGGAGATACCGCAAGACGTTTCTGTATATTGGGCACAGCGCTCTGCAGGGTGTTAGCAGAGAGTTTCCCGGGACAGTGAAACCCTATATCAGAGACACTGAGAAGAAGCCCCAAAGTTCCCTCCAGGCACTTTCAGTGTGGGTGCCTTCTCCACGTGGTTCCTGGTTTCACTGCAGCTCTGAAGAGAATGTTAGCAAAGAGGTAATCGGGACAGTGCAAACAGTACTCAAAGACAGGGAGAGCAAGCTCTCTCTTGGCACTTTGGATGTGGGACATACAGCGAGATGTTTGCTGCTTTTACATTTGGCTGTTGGGAGATTTACAGCACAAAGATATCTAGTTGATTTGAAGCAGTTCCGAGAAAGTCTAAGCATAATCCTCACTTTTCCCTCCTGGCACTTTCCAGGTGGGAGATATAGCAGGATGTATATTGGTTTTGAGGACAACTCAATGGACAGTGTGGGGAGAAAAGTTCCTGGCTCCTTGAATGCCGTTTCTGGAGACTCTGCGATCAATGTGGGAGATATGTCAAGATGTGTGTTGGTTTTGAGGACAGCTTTCTGGAGTGTCTTAGCAAAGAGGTCACACGGATAATCAGAGCAATTCTCAGAGACACTGAGACCAAGCTCCACAATTCCTCCTGGCACTTTCCCTGTAGGAGATACCGCAAGACGTTTCTGTATATTGGGCACAGCGCTCTGCAGGGTGTTAGCAGAGAGTTTCCCGGGACAGTGAAACCCTATATCGGAGACACTGAGAAGAAGCCCCAAAGTTCCTTCCAGGCACTTTCAGTGTGGGTGCCTTCTCCACGTGGTTCCTGGTTTCACTGCAGCTCTGAAGAGAATGTTAGCAAAGAGGTAATCGGGACAGTGCAAACAGTACTCAAAGACAGGGAGAGCAAGCTCTCTCTTGGCACTTTGGATGTGGGACATACAGCGAGATGTTTGCTGCTTTTGCGTTTGGCTGTTGGGAGATTTACAGCACAAAGATATCTAGTTGATTTGAAGCAGTTCCGAGAAAGTCTAAACATAATCCTCACTATTCCCTCCTGGCACTTTCCCTGTAGGGGATACCGCAAGACTTTTCTGTATATTGGGCAGAGCACTCTGCAGGGTGTTAGCAGAGAGTTTCCCGGGACAGTGAAACCCTATATCAGAGACCCTGACAAGAAGCCCCAATGTTCCCTCCAGGCACTTTCAGTGTGGGTGCCTTCTCCACGTGGTTCCTGGTTTCACTGCAGCTCTGAAGAGAATGTTAGCAAAGAGGTAATCGGGACAGTGCAAACAGTACTCAAAGACAGGGAGAGCAAGCTCTCTCTTGGCACTTTGGATGTGGGACATACAGCGAGATGTTTGCTGCTTTTACATTTGGCTGTTGGGAGATTTACAGCACAAAGATATCTAGTTGATTTGAAGCAGTTCCCAGAAAGTCTAAACATAATCCTCACTTTTCCCTCCTGGCACTTTCCATGTGGGAGATATAGCAGGATGTATATTGGTTTTGAGGACAACTCAATGGACAGTGTAGGGAGAAAAGTTCCTGGCTCCTTGAATGCCGTTTCTGGAGACTCTGCGATCAATGTGGGAGATATGTCAAGATGTGTGTTGGTTTTGAGGACAGCTTTCTGGAGTGTCTTAGCAAAGAGGTCACACGGATAATCAGAGCAATTCTCAGAGACACTGAGACCAAGCTCCACAATTCCTCCTGGCACTTTCCCTGTAGGAGATACCGCAAGACGTTTCTGTATATTGGGCACAGCGCTCTGCAGGGTGTTAGCAGAGAGTTTCCCGGGACAGTGAAACCCTATATCGGAGACACTGAGAAGAAGCCCCAAAGTTCCTTCCAGGCACTTTCAGTGTGGGTGCCTTCTCCACGTGGTTCCTGGTTTCACTGCAGCTCTGAAGAGAATGTTAGCAAAGAGGTAATCGGGACAGTGCAAACAGTACTCAAAGACAGGGAGAGCAAGGTCTCTCTTGGCACTTTGGATGTGGGACATACAGCGAGATGTTTGCTGCTTTTACATTTGGCTGTTGGGAGATTTACAGCACAAAGATATCTAGTTGATTTGAAGCAGTTCCGAGAAAGTCTAAACATAATCCTCACTTTTCCCTCCTGGCACTTTCCATGTGGGAGATATAGCAGGATGTATATTGGTTTTGAGGACAACTCAATGGACAGTGTAGGGAGAAAAGTTCCTGGCTCCTTGAATGCCGTTTCTGGAGACACTGCGATCAATGTGGGAGATATGTCAAGATGTGTGTTGGTTTTGAGGACAGCTTTCTGGAGTGTCTTAGCAAAGAGGTCACACGGATAATCAGAGCAATTCTCAGAGACACTGAGACCAAGCTCCACAATTCCTCCTGGCACTTTCCCTGTAGGAGATACCGCAAGACGTTTCTGTATATTGGGCACAGCGCTCTGCAGGGTGTTAGCAGAGAGTTTCCCGGGACAGTGAAACCCTATATCAGAGACACTGAGAAGAAGCCCCAACGTTCCTTCCAGGCACTTTCAGTGTGGGTGCCTTCTCCACGTGGTTCCTGGTTTCACTGCAGCTCTGAAGAGAATGTTAGCAAAGAGGTAATCGGGACAGTGCAAACAGTACTCAAAGACAGGGAGAGCAAGCTCTGCATTACTCTCTTGGTACTGTGGATGTGGGACATACAGCGAGATGTTTGCTGCTTTTGCGTTTGGCTGTTGGGAGATTTACAGCACAAAGATATCCAGTTGATTTGAAGCAGTTCCGAGAAAGTCTAAGCATAATCCTCACTTTTCCCTCCTGGCACTTTCCCTGTAGGGGATACCGCAAGACGTTTCTGTATATTGGGCACAGCGCTCTGCAGGGTGTTAGCAGAGAGTTTCCCGGGACAGTGAAACCCTATGTCAGAGACACTGAGAAGAAGCCCCAATGTTCCCTCCAGGCACTTTCAGTGTGGGTGCCTTCTCCACGTGGTTCCTGGTTTCACTGCAGCTCTGAAGAGAATGTTAGCAAAGAGGTAATCGGGACAGTGCAAACAGTACTCAAAGACAGGGAGAGCAAGCTCTCTCGGCACTTTGGATGTGGGACATACAGCGAGATGTTTGCTGCTTTTACATTTGGCTGTTGGGAGATTTACAGCACAAAGATATCTAGTTGATTTGAAGCAGTTCCGAAAAGTCTAAACATAATCCTCACTTTTCCCTCCTGGCACTTTCCCTGTACGGGATACCGCAAGACGTTTCTGTACATTGGGCACAGCGCTCTGCAGGGTGTTAGCAGAGAGTTTCCCGGGAAGGTGAAACCCTATATCGGAGACACTGAGAAGAAGCCCCAACGTTCACTCCAGGCACTTTCAGTGTGGGTGCCTTCTCCACGTGGTTCCTGGTTTCACTGCAGCTCTGAAGAGAATGTTAGCAAAGAGGTAATCGGGACAGTGCAAACAGTACTCAAAGACAGGGAGAGCAAGCTCTACATTACTCTCTTGGCACTTTGGATGTGGGACATAGAGCGAGATGTTTGCTGCTTTTACATTTGGCTGTTGGGAGATTTACAGCACAAAGATATCTAGTTGATTTGAAGCAGTTCCGAGAAAGTCTAAACATAATCCTCACTTTTCCCTCCTGGCACTTTCCCTGTAGGAGATACCGCAAGACGTTTCTGTACATTGGGCACAGCGCTCTGCAGGGTGTTAGCAGAGAGTTTCCCGGGACAGTGAAACCCTATATCAGAGACACTGAGAAGAAGCCCCAACGTTCACTCCAGGCACTTTCAGTGTGGGTGCCTTCTCCACGTGGTTCCTGGTTTCACTGCAACTCTGAAGAGAATGTTAGCAAAGAGGTAATCGGGATAGTGCAAACAGTACTCAAAGACAGGGAGAGCAAGCTCTCTCTTGGCACTTTGGATGTGGGACATACAGCAAGATGTTTGCTGCTTTTGCGTTTGGCTGTTGGGAGATTTACAGCACAAAGATATCTAGTTGATTTGAAGCAGTTCCGAGAAAGTCTAAACATAATCCTCACTATTCCCTCCTGGCACTTTCCCTGTAGGGGATACCGCAAGATGTTTCTGTATATTGGGCAGAGCACTCTGCAGGGTGTTAGCAGAGAGTTTCCCGGGACAGTGAAACCCTATATCAGAGACACTGAGAAGAAGCCCCAATGTTCCCTCCAGGCACTTTCAGTGTGGGTGCCTTCTCCACGTGGTTCCTGGTTTCACTGCAGCTCTGAAGAGAATGTTAGCAAAGAGGTAATCGGAACAGTGCAAACAGTACTCAAAGACAGGGAGAGCAAGCTCTACATTACTCTCTTGGCACTTTGGATGTGGGACATAGAGCGAGATGTTTGCTGCTTTTGCGTTTGGCTGTTGGGAGATTTACAGCACAAAGATATCTAGTTGATTTGAAGCAGTTCCGAGAAAGTCTAAGCATAATCCTCACTTTTCCCTCCTGGCACTTTCCCTGTAGGGGATACCGCAAGACGTTTCTGTATATTGGGCACAGCGCTCTGCAGGGTGTTAGCAGAGAGTTTCCCGGGACAGTAAAACCCGACATCAGAGACATTGAGAAGAAGCCCCAATGTTCCCTCCAGGCACTTTCAGAGTGGGTGCCTTCTCCACGTGATTCCTGGTTTCACTACAGCTCTGAAGAGAATGTTAGCAAAGAGGTAATCGGGACAGTGCAAACAGTACTCAAAGACAGGGAGAGCAAGCTCTACATTACTCTCTTGGCACTTTGGATGTGGGACATAGAGCGAGATGTTTGCTGCTTTTGCGTTTGGCTGTTGGGAGATTTACAGCACAAAGATATCTAGTTGATTTGAAGCAGTTCCGAGAAAGTCTAAGCATAATCCTCACTTTTCCCTCCTGGCACTTTCCCTGTAGGGGATACCGCAAGACGTTTCTGTACATTGGGCACAGCGCTCTGCAGGGTGTTAGCAGAGAGTTTCCCGGGACAGTGAAACCCTATGTCAGAGAGACTGAGAAGAAGCCCCAATGTTCCCTCCAGGCACTTTCAGTGTGGGTGCCTTCTCCACGTGGTTCCTGGTTTCACTGCAGCTCTGAAGAGAATGTTAGCAAAGAGGTAATCGGGACAGTGCAAACAGTACTCAAAGACAGGGAGAGCAAGCTCTCTCGGCACTTTGGATGTGGGACATACAGTGAGATGTTTGCTGCTTTTACATTTGGCTGTTGGGAGATTTACAGCACAAAGATATCTAGTTGATTTGAAGCAGTTCCGAGAAAGTCTAAACATAATCCTCACTTTTCCCTCCTGGCACTTTCCCTGTAGGAGATACCGCAAGACGTTTCTGTATATTGGGCACAGCGCTCTGCAGGGTGTTAGCAGAGAGTTTCCCGGGACAGTGAAACCCTATATCAGAGACACTGAGAAGAAGCCCCAATGTTCCCTCCAGGCACTTTCAGTGTGGGTGCCTTCTCCACGTGGTTCCTGGTTTCACTGCAGCTCTGAAGAGAATGTTAGCAAAGAGGTAATCGGGACAGTGCAAACAGTACTCAAAGACAGGGAGAGCAAGCTCTACATTACTCTCTTGGCACTTTGGATGTGGGACATAGAGCGAGATGTTTGCTGCTTTTGCGTTTGGCTGTTGGGAGATTTACAGCACAAAGATATCTAGTTGATTTGAAGCAGTTCCGAGAAAGTCTAAGCATAATCCTCACTTTTCCCTCCTGGCACTTTCCAGGTGGGAGATATAGCAGGATGTATATTGGTTTTGAGGACAACTCAATGGACAGTGTAGGGAGAAAATTTCCTGGCTCCTTGAATGCCGTTTCTGGAGACACTGCGATCAATGTGGGAGATATGTCAAGATGTGTGTTGGTTTTGAGGAGAGCTTTCTGGAGTGTCTTAGCAAAGAGGTCACACGGATAATCAGAGCAATTCTCAGAGACACTGAGACCAAGCTCCACAATTCCTCCTGGCACTTTCCCTGTAGGAGATACCGCAAGACGTTTCTGTATATTGGGCACAGCGCTCTGCAGGGTGTTAGCAGAGAGTTTCCCGGGACAGTGAAACCCTATATCAGAGACACTGAGAAGAAGCCCCAACGTTCCTTCCAGGCACTTTCAGTGTGGGTGCCTTCTCCACGTGGTTCCTGGTTTCACTGCAGCTCTGAAGAGAATGTTAGCAAAGAGGTAATCAGGACAGTGCAAACAGTACTCAAAGACAGGGAGAGCAAGCTCTACATTACTCTCTTGGCACTTTGGATGTGGGACATAGAGCGAGATGTTTGCTGCTTTTACATTTGGCTGTTGGGAGATTTACAGCACAAAGATATCTAGTTGATTTGAAGCAGTTCCGAGAAAGTCTAAACATAATCCTCACTTTTCCCTCCTGGCACTTTCCCTGTAGGGGATACCGCAAGACGTTTCTGTACATTGGGCACAGCGCTCTGCAGGGTGTTACCAGAGAGTTTCCCGGGACAGTGAAACCCTATGTCAGAGACACTGAGAAGAAGCCCCAATGTTCCCTCCAGGCACTTTCAGTGTGGGTGCCTTCTCCACGTGGTTCCTGGTTTCACTGCAGCTCTGAAGAGAATGTTAGCAAAGAGGTAATCGGGACAGTGCAAACAGTACTCAAAGACAGGGAGAGCAAGCTCTACATTACTCTCTTGGCACTTTGGATGTGGGACATACAGCGAGATGTTTGCTGCTTTTGCGTTTGGCTGTTGGGAGATTTACAGCACAAAGATATCTAGTTGATTTGAAGCAGTTCCGAGAAAATCTAAGCATAATCCTCACTTTTCCCTCCTGGCACTTTCCCTGTAGGGGATACCGCAAGACGTTTCTGTATATTGGGCACAGCGCTCTGCAGGGTGTTAGCAGAGAGTTTCCCGGGACAGTGAAACCCTATGTCAGAGACACTGAGAAGAAGCCCCAATGTTCCCTCCAGGCACTTTCAGTGTGGGTGCCTTCTCCACGTGATTCCTGGTTTCACTACAGCTCTGAAGAGAATGTTAGCAAAGAGGTAATCGGGACAGTGCAAACAGTACTCAAAGACAGGGAGAGCAAGCTCTACATTACTCTCTTGGCACTTTGGATGTGGGACATAGAGCGAGATGTTTGCTGCTTTTACATTTGGCTGTTGGGAGATTTACAGCACAAAGATATCTAGTTGATTTGAAGCAGTTCCGAGAAAGTCTAAACATAATCCTCACTTTTCCCTCCTGGCACTTTCCCTGTAGGAGATACCGCAAGACGTTTCTGTACATTGGGCACAGCGCTCTGCAGGGTGTTAGCAGAGAGTTTCCCGGGACAGTGAAACCCTATATCAGAGACACTGAGAAGAAGCCCCAACGTTCACTCCAGGCACTTTCAGTGTGGGTGCCTTCTCCACGTGGTTCCTGGTTTCACTGCAACTCTGAAGAGAATGTTAGCAAAGAGGTAATCGGGATAGTGCAAACAGTACTCAAAGACAGGGAGAGCAAGCTCTCTCTTGGCACTTTGGATGTGGGACATACAGCAAGATGTTTGCTGCTTTTGCGTTTGGCTGTTGGGAGATTTACAGCACAAAGATATCTAGTTGATTTGAAGCAGTTCCGAGAAAGTCTAAACATAATCCTCACTGTTCCCTCCTGGCACTTTCCCTGTAGGGGATACCGCAAGATGTTTCTGTATATTGGGCAGAGCACTCTGCAGGGTGTTAGCAGAGAGTTTCCCGGGACAGTGAAACCCTATATCAGAGACACTGAGAAGAAGCCCCAATGTTCCCTCCAGGCACTTTCAGTGTGGGTGCCTTCTCCACGTGGTTCCTGGTTTCACTGCAGCTCTGAAGAGAATGTTAGCAAAGAGGTAATCGGAACAGTGCAAACAGTACTCAAAGACAGGGAGAGCAAGCTCTACATTACTCTCTTGGCACTTTGGATGTGGGACATAGAGCGAGATGTTTGCTGCTTTTGCGTTTGGCTGTTGGGAGATTTACAGCACAAAGATATCTAGTTGATTTGAAGCAGTTCCGAGAAAGTCTAAGCATAATCCTCACTTTTCCCTCCTGGCACTTTCCCTGTAGGGGATACCGCAAGACGTTTCTGTATATTGGGCACAGCGCTCTGCAGGGTGTTAGCAGAGAGTTTCCCGGGACAGTAAAACCCGACATCAGAGACATTGAGAAGAAGCCCCAATGTTCCCTCCAGGCACTTTCAGTGTGGGTGCCTTCTCCACGTGGTTCCTGGTTTCACTGCAGCTCTGAAGAGAATGTTAGCAAAGAGGTAATCGGGACAGTGCAAACAGTACTCAAAGACAGGGAGAGCAAGCTCTACATTACTCTCTTGGCACTTTGGATGTGGGACATAGAGCGAGATGTTTGCTGCTTTTGCGTTTGGCTGTTGGGAGATTTACAGCACAAAGATATCTAGTTGATTTGAAGCAGTTCCGAGAAAGTCTAAGCATAATCCTCACTTTTCCCTCCTGGCACTTTCCCTGTAGGGGATACCGCAAGACGTTTCTGTACATTGGGCACAGCGCTCTGCAGGGTGTTAGCAGAGAGTTTCCCGGGACAGTGAAACCCTATGTCAGAGAGACTGAGAAGAAGCCCCAATGTTCCCTCCAGGCACTTTCAGTGTGGGTGCCTTCTCCACGTGGTTCCTGGTTTCACTGCAGCTCTGAAGAGAATGTTAGCAAAGAGGTAATCGGAACAGTGCAAACAGTACTCAAAGACAGGGAGAGCAAGCTCTACATTACTCTCTTGGCACTTTGGATGGGGGACATAGAGCGAGATGTTTGCTGCTTTTGCGTTTGGCTGTTGGGAGATTTACAGCACAAAGATATCTAGTTGATTTGAAGCAGTTCCGAGAAAGTCTAAGCATAATCCTCACTTTTCCCTCCTGGCACTTTCCCTGTAGGGGATACCGCAAGACGTTTCTGTATATTGGGCACAGCGCTCTGCAGGGTGTTAGCAGAGAGTTTCCCGGGACAGTAAAACCCGACATCAGAGACATTGAGAAGAAGCCCCAATGTTCCCTCCAGGCACTTTCAGTGTGGGTGCCTTCTCCACGTGATTCCTGGTTTCACTACAGCTCTGAAGAGAATGTTAGCAAAGAGGTAATCGGGACAGTGCAAACAGTACTCAAAGACAGGGAGAGCAAGCTCTACATTACTCTCTTGGCACTTTGGATGTGGGACATAGAGCGAGATGTTTGCTGCTTTTGCGTTTGGCTGTTGGGAGATTTACAGCACAAAGATATCTAGTTGATTTGAAGCAGTTCCGAGAAAGTCTAAGCATAATCCTCACTTTTCCCTCCTGGCACTTTCCCTGTAGGGGATACCGCAAGACGTTTCTGTATATTGGGCACAGCGCTCTGCAGGGTGTTAGCAGAGAGTTTCCCGGGACAGTGAAACCCTATGTCAGAGACACTGAGAAGAAGCCCCAATGTTCCCTCCAGGCACTTTCAGTGTGGGTGCCTTCTCCACGTGGTTCCTGGTTTCACTGCAGCTCTGAAGAGAATGTTAGCAAAGAGGTAATCGGGACAGTGCAAACAGTACTCAAAGACAGGGAGAGCAAGCTCTACATTACTCTCTTGGCACTTTGGATGTGGGACATACAGCGAGATGTTTGCTGCTTTTGCGTTTGGCTGTTGGGAGATTTACAGAACAAAGATATCTAGTTGATTTGAAGCAGTTCCGAGAAAGTCTAAGCATAATCCTCACTTTTCCCTCCTGGCACTTTCCCTGTAGGGGATACCGCAAGACGTTTCTGTATATTGGGCACAGCGCTCTGCAGGGTGTTAGCAGAGAGTTTCCCGGGACAGTGAAACCCTATGTCAGAGACACTGAGAAGAAGCCCCAATGTTCCCTCCAGGCACTTTCAGTGTGGGTGCCTTCTCCACGTGGTTCCTGGTTTCACTACAGCTCTGAAGAGAATGTTAGCAAAGAGGTAATCGGGACAGTGCAAACAGTACTCAAAGACAGGGAGAGCAAGCTCTCTCGGCACTTTGGATGTGGGACATACAGCGAGATGTTTGCTGCTTTTGCGTTTGGCTGTTGGGAGATTTACAGCACAAAGATATCTAGTTGATTTGAAGCAGTTCCGAGAAAGTCTAAGCATAATCCTCCCTTTTCCCTCCTGGCACTTTCCCTGTAGGAGATACCGCAAGACGTTTCTGTACATTGGGCACAGCGCTCTGCAGGGTGTTAGCAGAGAGTTTCCCGGGACAGTAAAACCCGACATCAGAGACATTGAGAAGAAGCCCCAATGTTCCCTCCAGGCACTTTCAGTGTGGGTGCCTTCTCCACGTGATTCCTGGTTTCACTACAGCTCTGAAGAGAATGTTAGCAAAGAGGTAATCGGGACAGTGCAAACAGTACTCAAAGACAGGGAGAGCAAGCTCTACATTACTCTCTTGGCACTTTGGATGTGGGACATAGAGCGAGATGTTTGCTGCTTTTACATTTGGCTGTTGGGAGATTTACAGCACAAAGATATCTAGTTGATTTGAAGCAGTTCCGAGAAAGTCTAAACATAATCCTCACTTTTCCCTCCTGGCACTTTCCCTGTAGGAGATACCGCAAGACGTTTCTGTACATTGGGCACAGCGCTCTGCAGGGTGTTAGCAGAGAGTTTCCCGGGACAGTGAAACCCTATATCAGAGACACTGAGAAGAAGCCCCAACGTTCACTCCAGGCACTTTCAGTGTGGGTGCCTTCTCCACGTGGTTCCTGGTTTCACTGCAACTCTGAAGAGAATGTTAGCAAAGAGGTAATCGGGATAGTGCAAACAGTACTCAAAGACAGGGAGAGCAAGCTCTCTCTTGGCACTTTGGATGTGGGACATACAGCAAGATGTTTGCTGCTTTTGCGTTTGGCTGTTGGGAGATTTACAGCACAAAGATATCTAGTTGATTTGAAGCAGTTCCGAGAAAGTCTAAACATAATCCTCACTATTCCCTCCTGGCACTTTCCCTGTAGGGGATACCGCAAGATGTTTCTGTATATTGGGCAGAGCACTCTGCAGGGTGTTAGCAGAGAGTTTCCCGGGACAGTGAAACCCTATATCAGAGACACTGAGAAGAAGCCCCAATGTTCCCTCCAGGCACTTTCAGTGTGGGTGCCTTCTCCACGTGGTTCCTGGTTTCACTGCAGCTCTGAAGAGAATGTTAGCAAAGAGGTAATCGGAACAGTGCAAACAGTACTCAAAGACAGGGAGAGCAAGCTCTACATTACTCTCTTGGCACTTTGGATGGGGGACATAGAGCGAGATGTTTGCTGCTTTTGCGTTTGGCTGTTGGGAGATTTACAGCACAAAGATATCTAGTTGATTTGAAGCAGTTCCGAGAAAGTCTAAGCATAATCCTCACTTTTCCCTCCTGGCACTTTCCCTGTAGGGGATACCGCAAGACGTTTCTGTATATTGGGCACAGCGCTCTGCAGGGTGTTAGCAGAGAGTTTCCCGGGACAGTAAAACCCGACATCAGAGACATTGAGAAGAAGCCCCAATGTTCCCTCCAGGCACTTTCAGTGTGGGTGCCTTCTCCACGTGGTTCCTGGTTTCACTGCAGCTCTGAAGAGAATGTTAGCAAAGAGGTAATCGGGACAGTGCAAACAGTACTCAAAGACAGGGAGAGCAAGCTCTACATTACTCTCTTGGCACTTTGGATGTGGGACATAGAGCGAGATGTTTGCTGCTTTTGCGTTTGGCTGTTGGGAGATTTACAGCACAAAGATATCTAGTTGATTTGAAGCAGTTCCGAGAAAGTCTAAGCATAATCCTCACTTTTCCCTCCTGGCACTTTCCCTGTAGGGGATACCGCAAGACGTTTCTGTACATTGGGCACAGCGCTCTGCAGGGTGTTAGCAGAGAGTTTCCCGGGACAGTGAAACCCTATGTCAGAGAGACTGAGAAGAAGCCCCAATGTTCCCTCCAGGCACTTTCAGTGTGGGTGCCTTCTCCACGTGGTTCCTGGTTTCACTGCAGCTCTGAAGAGAATGTTAGCAAAGAGGTAATCGGAACAGTGCAAACAGTACTCAAAGACAGGGAGAGCAAGCTCTACATTACTCTCTTGGCACTTTGGATGGGGGACATAGAGCGAGATGTTTGCTGCTTTTGCGTTTGGCTGTTGGGAGATTTACAGCACAAAGATATCTAGTTGATTTGAAGCAGTTCCGAGAAAGTCTAAGCATAATCCTCACTTTTCCCTCCTGGCACTTTCCCTGTAGGGGATACCGCAAGACGTTTCTGTATATTGGGCACAGCGCTCTGCAGGGTGTTAGCAGAGAGTTTCCCGGGACAGTAAAACCCGACATCAGAGACATTGAGAAGAAGCCCCAATGTTCCCTCCAGGCACTTTCAGTGTGGGTGCCTTCTCCACGTGATTCCTGGTTTCACTACAGCTCTGAAGAGAATGTTAGCAAAGAGGTAATCGGGACAGTGCAAACAGTACTCAAAGACAGGGAGAGCAAGCTCTACATTACTCTCTTGGCACTTTGGATGTGGGACATAGAGCGAGATGTTTGCTGCTTTTGCGTTTGGCTGTTGGGAGATTTACAGCACAAAGATATCTAGTTGATTTGAAGCAGTTCCGAGAAAGTCTAAGCATAATCCTCACTTTTCCCTCCTGGCACTTTCCCTGTAGGGGATACCGCAAGACGTTTCTGTATATTGGGCACAGCGCTCTGCAGGGTGTTAGCAGAGAGTTTCCCGGGACAGTGAAACCCTATGTCAGAGACACTGAGAAGAAGCCCCAATGTTCCCTCCAGGCACTTTCAGTGTGGGTGCCTTCTCCACGTGGTTCCTGGTTTCACTGCAGCTCTGAAGAGAATGTTAGCAAAGAGGTAATCGGGACAGGGCAAACAGTACTCAAAGACAGGGAGAGCAAGCTCTACATTACTCTCTTGGCACTTTGGATGTGGGACATACAGCGAGATGTTTGCTGCTTTTGCGTTTGGCTGTTGGGAGATTTACAGAACAAAGATATCTAGTTGATTTGAAGCAGTTCCGAGAAAGTCTAAGCATAATCCTCACTTTTCCCTCCTGGCACTTTCCCTGTAGGGGATACCGCAAGACGTTTCTGTATATTGGGCACAGCGCTCTGCAGGGTGTTAGCAGAGAGTTTCCCGGGACAGTGAAACCCTATGTCAGAGACACTGAGAAGAAGCCCCAATGTTCCCTCCAGGCACTTTCAGTGTGGGTGCCTTCTCCACGTGGTTCCTGGTTTCACTGCAGCTCTGAAGAGAATGTTAGCAAAGAGGTAATCGGGACAGTGCAAACAGTACTCAAAGACAGGGAGAGCAAGCTCTCTTGGCACTTTGGATGTGGGACATACAGCGAGATGTTTGCTGCTTTTGCGTTTGGCTGTTGGGAGATTTACAGCACAAAGATATCTAGTTGATTTGAAGCAGTTCCGAGAAAGTCTAAGCATAATCCTCCCTTTTCCCTCCTGGCACTTTCCCTGTAGGAGATACCGCAAGACGTTTCTGTATATTGGGCACAGCGCTCTGCAGGGTGTTAGCAGAGAGTTTCCCGGGACAGTAAAACCCGACATCAGAGACATTGAGAAGAAGCCCCAATGTTCCCTCCAGGCACTTTCAGTGTGGGTGCCTTCTCCACGTGATTCCTGGTTTCACTACAGCTCTGAAGAGAATGTTAGCAAAGAGGTAATCGGGACAGTGCAAACAGTACTCAAAGACAGGGAGAGCAAGCTCTACATTACTCTCTTGGCACTTTGGATGTGGGACATAGAGCGAGATGTTTGCTGCTTTTACATTTGGCTGTTGGGAGATTTACAGCACAAAGATATCTAGTTGATTTGAAGCAGTTCCGAGAAAGTCTAAACATAATCCTCACTTTTCCCTCCTGGCACTTTCCCTGTAGGGGATACCGCAAGACGTTTCTGTACATTGGGCACAGCGCTCTGCAGGGTGTTAGCAGAGAGTTTCCCGGGACAGTGAAACCCTATATCAGAGACACTGAGAAGAAGCCCCAACGTTCACTCCAGGCACTTTCAGTGTGGGTGCCTTCTCCACGTGGTTCCTGGTTTCACTGCAACTCTGAAGAGAATGTTAGCAAAGAGGTAATCGGGACAGTGCAAACAGTACTCAAAGACAGGGAGAGCAAGCTCTCTCTTGGCACTTTGGATGTGGGACATACAGCGAGATGTTTGCTGCTTTTGCGTTTGGCTGTTGGGAGATTTACAGCACAAAGATATCTAGTTGATTTGAAGCAGTTCCGAGAAAGTCTAAACATAATCCTCACTATTCCCTCCTGGCACTTTCCCTGTAGGGGATACCGCAAGATGTTTCTGTATATTGGGCAGAGCACTCTGCAGGGTGTTAGCAGAGAGTTTCCCGGGACAGTGAAACCCTATGTCAGAGACACTGAGAAGAAGCCCCAATGTTCCCTCCAGGCACTTTCAGTGTGGGTGCCTTCTCCACGTGGTTCCTGGTTTCACTGCAGCTCTGAAGAGAATGTTAGCAAAGAGGTAATCGGGACAGGGCAAACAGTACTCAAAGACAGGGAGAGCAAGCTCTACATTACTCTCTTGGCACTTTGGATGTGGGACATACAGCGAGATGTTTGCTGCTTTTGCGTTTGGCTGTTGGGAGATTTACAGAACAAAGATATCTAGTTGATTTGAAGCAGTTCCGAGAAAGTCTAAGCATAATCCTCACTTTTCCCTCCTGGCACTTTCCCTGTAGGGGATACCGCAAGACGTTTCTGTATATTGGGCACAGCGCTCTGCAGGGTGTTAGCAGAGAGTTTCCCGGGACAGTGAAACCCTATGTCAGAGACACTGAGAAGAAGCCCCAATGTTCCCTCCAGGCACTTTCAGTGTGGGTGCCTTCTCCACGTGGTTCCTGGTTTCACTGCAGCTCTGAAGAGAATGTTAGCAAAGAGGTAATCGGGACAGTGCAAACAGTACTCAAAGACAGGGAGAGCAAGCTCTCTCGGCACTTTGGATGTGGGACATACAGCGAGATGTTTGCTGCTTTTGCGTTTGGCTGTTGGGAGATTTACAGCACAAAGATATCTAGTTGATTTGAAGCAGTTCCGAGAAAGTCTAAGCATAATCCTCCCTTTTCCCTCCTGGCACTTTCCCTGTAGGAGATACCGCAAGACGTTTCTGTATATTGGGCACAGCGCTCTGCAGGGTGTTAGCAGAGAGTTTCCCGGGACAGTAAAACCCGACATCAGAGACATTGAGAAGAAGCCCCAATGTTCCCTCCAGGCACTTTCAGTGTGGGTGCCTTCTCCACGTGATTCCTGGTTTCACTACAGCTCTGAAGAGAATGTTAGCAAAGAGGTAATCGGGACAGTGCAAACAGTACTCAAAGACAGGGAGAGCAAGCTCTACATTACTCTCTTGGCACTTTGGATGTGGGACATAGAGCGAGATGTTTGCTGCTTTTACATTTGGCTGTTGGGAGATTTACAGCACAAAGATATCTAGTTGATTTGAAGCAGTTCCGAGAAAGTCTAAACATAATCCTCACTTTTCCCTCCTGGCACTTTCCCTGTAGGGGATACCGCAAGACGTTTCTGTACATTGGGCACAGCGCTCTGCAGGGTGTTAGCAGAGAGTTTCCCGGGACAGTGAAACCCTATATCAGAGACACTGAGAAGAAGCCCCAACGTTCACTCCAGGCACTTTCAGTGTGGGTGCCTTCTCCACGTGGTTCCTGGTTTCACTGCAACTCTGAAGAGAATGTTAGCAAAGAGGTAATCGGGACAGTGCAAACAGTACTCAAAGACAGGGAGAGCAAGCTCTCTCTTGGCACTTTGGATGTGGGACATACAGCGAGATGTTTGCTGCTTTTGCGTTTGGCTGTTGGGAGATTTACAGCACAAAGATATCTAGTTGATTTGAAGCAGTTCCGAGAAAGTCTAAACATAATCCTCACTATTCCCTCCTGGCACTTTCCCTGTAGGGGATACCGCAAGATGTTTCTGTATATTGGGCAGAGCACTCTGCAGGGTGTTAGCAGAGAGTTTCCCGGGACAGTGAAACCCTATATCAGAGACACTGAGAAGAAGCCCCAATGTTCCCTCCAGGCACTTTCAGTGTGGGTGCCTTCTCCACGTGGTTCCTGGTTTCACTGCAGCTCTGAAGAGAATGTTAGCAAAGAGGTAATCGGAACAGTGCAAACAGTACTCAAAGACAGGGAGAGCAAGCTCTACATTACTCTCTTGGCACTTTGGATGTGGGACATAGAGCGAGATGTTTGCTGCTTTTGCGTTTGGCTGTTGGGAGATTTACAGCACAAAGATATCTAGTTGATTTGAAGCAGTTCCGAGAAAGTCTAAGCATAATCCTCACTTTTCCCTCCTGGCACTTTCCCTGTAGGGGATACCGCAAGACGTTTCTGTATATTGGGCACAGCGCTCTGCAGGGTGTTAGCAGAGAGTTTCCCGGGACAGTGAAACCCGACATCAGAGACATTGAGAAGAAGCCCCAATGTTCCCTCCAGGCACTTTCAGTGTGGGTGCCTTCTCCACGTGATTCCTGGTTTCACTACAGCTCTGAAGAGAATGTTAGCAAAGAGGTAATCGGGACAGTGCAAACAGTACTCAAAGACAGGGAGAGCAAGCTCTACATTACTCTCTTGGCACTTTGGATGTGGGACATAGAGCGAGATGTTTGCTGCTTTTGCGTTTGGCTGTTGGGAGATTTACAGCACAAAGATATCTAGTTGATTTGAAGCAGTTCCGAGAAAGTCTAAGCATAATCCTCACTTTTCCCTCCTGGCACTTTCCCTGTAGGGGATACCGCAAGACGTTTCTGTATATTGGGCACAGCGCTCTGCAGGGTGTTAGCAGAGAGTTTCCCGGGACAGTGAAACCCTATGTCAGAGACACTGAGAAGAAGCCCCAATGTTCCCTCCAGGCACTTTCAGTGTGGGTGCCTTCTCCACGTGGTTCCTGGTTTCACTGCAGCTCTGAAGAGAATGTTAGCAAAGAGGTAATCGGGACAGTGCAAACAGTACTCAAAGACAGGGAGAGCAAGCTCTCTCGGCACTTTGGATGTGGGACATACAGCGAGATGTTTGCTGCTTTTACATTTGGCTGTTGGGAGATTTACAGCACAAAGATATCTAGTTGATTTGAAGCAGTTCCGAGAAAGTCTAAACATAATCCTCACTTTTCCCTCCTGGCACTTTCCCTGTAGGGGATACCGCAAGACGTTTCTGTACATTGGGCACAGCGCTCTGCAGGGTGTTAGCAGAGAGTTTCCCGGGACAGTGAAACCCTATATCAGAGACACTGAGAAGAAGCCCCAACGTTCACTCCAGGCACTTTCAGTGTGGGTGCCTTCTCCACGTGGTTCCTGGTTTCACTGCAACTCTGAAGAGAATGTTAGCAAAGAGGTAATCGGGACAGTGCAAACAGTACTCAAAGACAGGGAGAGCAAGCTCTCTCTTGGCACTTTGGATGTGGGACATACAGCGAGATGTTTGCTGCTTTTGCGTTTGGCTGTTGGGAGATTTACAGCACAAAGATATCTAGTTGATTTGAAGCAGTTCCGAGAAAGTCTAAACATAATCCTCACTATTCCCTCCTGGCACTTTCCCTGTAGGGGATACCGCAAGATGTTTCTGTATATTGGGCAGAGCACTCTGCAGGGTGTTAGCAGAGAGTTTCCCGGGACAGTGAAACCCTATATCAGAGACACTGAGAAGAAGCCCCAATGTTCCCTCCAGGCACTTTCAGTGTGGGTGCCTTCTCCACGTGGTTCCTGGTTTCACTGCAGCTCTGAAGAGAATGTTAGCAAAGAGGTAATCGGAACAGTGCAAACAGTACTCAAAGACAGGGAGAGCAAGCTCTACATTACTCTCTTGGCACTTTGGATGTGGGACATAGAGCGAGATGTTTGCTGCTTTTGCGTTTGGCTGTTGGGAGATTTACAGCACAAAGATATCTAGTTGATTTGAAGCAGTTCCGAGAAAGTCTAAGCATAATCCTCACTTTTCCCTCCTGGCACTTTCCCTGTAGGGGATACCGCAAGACGTTTCTGTATATTGGGCACAGCGCTCTGCAGGGTGTTAGCAGAGAGTTTCCCGGGACAGTAAAACCCGACATCAGAGACATTGAGAAGAAGCCCCAATGTTCCCTCCAGGCACTTTCAGTGTGGGTGCCTTCTCCACGTGATTCCT
This sequence comes from Chroicocephalus ridibundus, assembly GCF_963924245.1. NCBI lineage: Eukaryota > Metazoa > Chordata > Aves > Charadriiformes > Laridae > Chroicocephalus > Chroicocephalus ridibundus. Next base: position 67,961,955 of record NC_086285.1, on the reverse strand, counting down.
GGTTTCACTACAGCTCTGAAGAGAATGTTAGCAAAGAGGTAATCGGGACAGTGCAAACAGTACTCAAAGACAGGGAGAGCAAGCTCTACATTACTCTCTTGGCACTTTGGATGTGGGACATAGAGCGAGATGTTTGCTGCTTTTGCGTTTGGCTGTTGGGAGATTTACAGCACAAAGATATCTAGTTGATTTGAAGCAGTTCCGAGAAAGTCTAAGCATAATCCTCACTTTTCCCTCCTGGCACTTTCCCTGTAGGGGATACCGCAAGACGTTTCTGTATATTGGGCACAGCGCTCTGCAGGGTGTTAGCAGAGAGTTTCCCGGGACAGTGAAACCCTATGTCAGAGACACTGAGAAGAAGCCCCAATGTTCCCTCCAGGCACTTTCAGTGTGGGTGCCTTCTCCACGTGGTTCCTGGTTTCACTGCAGCTCTGAAGAGAATGTTAGCAAAGAGGTAATCGGGACAGGGCAAACAGTACTCAAAGACAGGGAGAGCAAGCTCTACATTACTCTCTTGGCACTTTGGATGTGGGACATACAGCGAGATGTTTGCTGCTTTTGCGTTTGGCTGTTGGGAGATTTACAGAACAAAGATATCTAGTTGATTTGAAGCAGTTCCGAGAAAGTCTAAGCATAATCCTCACTTTTCCCTCCTGGCACTTTCCCTGTAGGGGATACCGCAAGACGTTTCTGTATATTGGGCACAGCGCTCTGCAGGGTGTTAGCAGAGAGTTTCCCGGGACAGTGAAACCCTATGTCAGAGACACTGAGAAGAAGCCCCAATGTTCCCTCCAGGCACTTTCAGTGTGGGTGCCTTCTCCACGTGGTTCCTGGTTTCACTGCAGCTCTGAAGAGAATGTTAGCAAAGAGGTAATCGGGACAGTGCAAACAGTACTCAAAGACAGGGAGAGCAAGCTCTCTTGGCACTTTGGATGTGGGACATACAGCGAGATGTTTGCTGCTTTTGCGTTTGGCTGTTGGGAGATTTACAGCACAAAGATATCTAGTTGATTTGAAGCAGTTCCGAGAAAGTCTAAGCATAATCCTCCCTTTTCCCTCCTGGCACTTTCCCTGTAGGAGATACCGCAAGACGTTTCTGTATATTGGGCACAGCGCTCTGCAGGGTGTTAGCAGAGAGTTTCCCGGGACAGTAAAACCCGACATCAGAGACATTGAGAAGAAGCCCCAATGTTCCCTCCAGGCACTTTCAGTGTGGGTGCCTTCTCCACGTGATTCCTGGTTTCACTACAGCTCTGAAGAGAATGTTAGCAAAGAGGTAATCGGGACAGTGCAAACAGTACTCAAAGACAGGGAGAGCAAGCTCTACATTACTCTCTTGGCACTTTGGATGTGGGACATAGAGCGAGATGTTTGCTGCTTTTACATTTGGCTGTTGGGAGATTTACAGCACAAAGATATCTAGTTGATTTGAAGCAGTTCCGAGAAAGTCTAAACATAATCCTCACTTTTCCCTCCTGGCACTTTCCCTGTAGGGGATACCGCAAGACGTTTCTGTACATTGGGCACAGCGCTCTGCAGGGTGTTAGCAGAGAGTTTCCCGGGACAGTGAAACCCTATATCAGAGACACTGAGAAGAAGCCCCAACGTTCACTCCAGGCACTTTCAGTGTGGGTGCCTTCTCCACGTGGTTCCTGGTTTCACTGCAACTCTGAAGAGAATGTTAGCAAAGAGGTAATCGGGACAGTGCAAACAGTACTCAAAGACAGGGAGAGCAAGCTCTCTCTTGGCACTTTGGATGTGGGACATACAGCGAGATGTTTGCTGCTTTTGCGTTTGGCTGTTGGGAGATTTACAGCACAAAGATATCTAGTTGATTTGAAGCAGTTCCGAGAAAGTCTAAACATAATCCTCACTATTCCCTCCTGGCACTTTCCCTGTAGGGGATACCGCAAGATGTTTCTGTATATTGGGCAGAGCATTCTGCAGGGTGTTAGCAGAGAGTTTCCCGGGACAGTGAAACCCTATGTCAGAGACACTGAGAAGAAGCCCCAATGTTCCCTCCAGGCACTTTCAGTGTGGGTGCCTTCTCCACGTGGTTCCTGGTTTCACTGCAGCTCTGAAGAGAATGTTAGCAAAGAGGTAATCGGGACAGGGCAAACAGTACTCAAAGACAGGGAGAGCAAGCTCTACATTACTCTCTTGGCACTTTGGATGTGGGACATACAGCGAGATGTTTGCTGCTTTTGCGTTTGGCTGTTGGGAGATTTACAGAACAAAGATATCTAGTTGATTTGAAGCAGTTCCGAGAAAGTCTAAGCATAATCCTCACTTTTCCCTCCTGGCACTTTCCCTGTAGGGGATACCGCAAGACGTTTCTGTATATTGGGCACAGCGCTCTGCAGGGTGTTAGCAGAGAGTTTCCCGGGACAGTGAAACCCTATGTCAGAGACACTGAGAAGAAGCCCCAATGTTCCCTCCAGGCACTTTCAGTGTGGGTGCCTTCTCCACGTGGTTCCTGGTTTCACTGCAGCTCTGAAGAGAATGTTAGCAAAGAGGTAATCGGGACAGTGCAAACAGTACTCAAAGACAGGGAGAGCAAGCTCTCTCGGCACTTTGGATGTGGGACATACAGCGAGATGTTTGCTGCTTTTGCGTTTGGCTGTTGGGAGATTTACAGCACAAAGATATCTAGTTGATTTGAAGCAGTTCCGAGAAAGTCTAAGCATAATCCTCCCTTTTCCCTCCTGGCACTTTCCCTGTAGGAGATACCGCAAGACGTTTCTGTATATTGGGCACAGCGCTCTGCAGGGTGTTAGCAGAGAGTTTCCCGGGACAGTAAAACCCGACATCAGAGACATTGAGAAGAAGCCCCAATGTTCCCTCCAGGCACTTTCAGTGTGGGTGCCTTCTCCACGTGATTCCTGGTTTCACTACAGCTCTGAAGAGAATGTTAGCAAAGAGGTAATCGGGACAGTGCAAACAGTACTCAAAGACAGGGAGAGCAAGCTCTACATTACTCTCTTGGCACTTTGGATGTGGGACATAGAGCGAGATGTTTGCTGCTTTTACATTTGGCTGTTGGGAGATTTACAGCACAAAGATATCTAGTTGATTTGAAGCAGTTCCGAGAAAGTCTAAACATAATCCTCACTTTTCCCTCCTGGCACTTTCCCTGTAGGGGATACCGCAAGACGTTTCTGTACATTGGGCACAGCGCTCTGCAGGGTGTTAGCAGAGAGTTTCCCGGGACAGTGAAACCCTATATCAGAGACACTGAGAAGAAGCCCCAACGTTCACTCCAGGCACTTTCAGTGTGGGTGCCTTCTCCACGTGGTTCCTGGTTTCACTGCAACTCTGAAGAGAATGTTAGCAAAGAGGTAATCGGGACAGTGCAAACAGTACTCAAAGACAGGGAGAGCAAGCTCTCTCTTGGCACTTTGGATGTGGGACATACAGCGAGATGTTTGCTGCTTTTGCGTTTGGCTGTTGGGAGATTTACAGCACAAAGATATCTAGTTGATTTGAAGCAGTTCCGAGAAAGTCTAAACATAATCCTCACTATTCCCTCCTGGCACTTTCCCTGTAGGGGATACCGCAAGATGTTTCTGTATATTGGGCAGAGCACTCTGCAGGGTGTTAGCAGAGAGTTTCCCGGGACAGTGAAACCCTATATCAGAGACACTGAGAAGAAGCCCCAATGTTCCCTCCAGGCACTTTCAGTGTGGGTGCCTTCTCCACGTGGTTCCTGGTTTCACTGCAGCTCTGAAGAGAATGTTAGCAAAGAGGTAATCGGAACAGTGCAAACAGTACTCAAAGACAGGGAGAGCAAGCTCTCTCGGCACTTTGGATGTGGGACATACAGCGAGATGTTTGCTGCTTTTGCGTTTGGCTGTTGGGAGATTTACAGCACAAAGATATCTAGTTGATTTGAAGCAGTTCCGAGAAAGTCTAAGCATAATCCTCCCTTTTCCCTCCTGGCACTTTCCCTGTAGGAGATACCGCAAGACGTTTCTGTATATTGGGCACAGCGCTCTGCAGGGTGTTAGCAGAGAGTTTCCCGGGACAGTAAAACCCGACATCAGAGACATTGAGAAGAAGCCCCAATGTTCCCTCCAGGCACTTTCAGTGTGGGTGCCTTCTCCACGTGATTCCTGGTTTCACTACAGCTCTGAAGAGAATGTTAGCAAAGAGGTAATCGGGACAGTGCAAACAGTACTCAAAGACAGGGAGAGCAAGCTCTACATTACTCTCTTGGCACTTTGGATGTGGGACATAGAGCGAGATGTTTGCTGCTTTTACATTTGGCTGTTGGGAGATTTACAGCACAAAGATATCTAGTTGATTTGAAGCAGTTCCGAGAAAGTCTAAACATAATCCTCACTTTTCCCTCCTGGCACTTTCCCTGTAGGGGATACCGCAAGACGTTTCTGTACATTGGGCACAGCGCTCTGCAGGGTGTTAGCAGAGAGTTTCCCGGGACAGTGAAACCCTATATCAGAGACACTGAGAAGAAGCCCCAACGTTCACTCCAGGCACTTTCAGTGTGGGTGCCTTCTCCACGTGGTTCCTGGTTTCACTGCAACTCTGAAGAGAATGTTAGCAAAGAGGTAATCGGGACAGTGCAAACAGTACTCAAAGACAGGGAGAGCAAGCTCTCTCTTGGCACTTTGGATGTGGGACATACAGCGAGATGTTTGCTGCTTTTGCGTTTGGCTGTTGGGAGATTTACAGCACAAAGATATCTAGTTGATTTGAAGCAGTTCCGAGAAAGTCTAAACATAATCCTCACTATTCCCTCCTGGCACTTTCCCTGTAGGGGATACCGCAAGATGTTTCTGTATATTGGGCAGAGCACTCTGCAGGGTGTTAGCAGAGAGTTTCCCGGGACAGTGAAACCCTATATCAGAGACACTGAGAAGAAGCCCCAATGTTCCCTCCAGGCACTTTCAGTGTGGGTGCCTTCTCCACGTGGTTCCTGGTTTCACTGCAGCTCTGAAGAGAATGTTAGCAAAGAGGTAATCGGAACAGTGCAAACAGTACTCAAAGACAGGGAGAGCAAGCTCTACATTACTCTCTTGGCACTTTGGATGTGGGACATAGAGCGAGATGTTTGCTGCTTTTGCGTTTGGCTGTTGGGAGATTTACAGCACAAAGATATCTAGTTGATTTGAAGCAGTTCCGAGAAAGTCTAAGCATAATCCTCACTTTTCCCTCCTGGCACTTTCCCTGTAGGGGATACCGCAAGACGTTTCTGTATATTGGGCACAGCGCTCTGCAGGGTGTTAGCAGAGAGTTTCCCGGGACAGTGAAACCCGACATCAGAGACATTGAGAAGAAGCCCCAATGTTCCCTCCAGGCACTTTCAGTGTGGGTGCCTTCTCCACGTGATTCCTGGTTTCACTACAGCTCTGAAGAGAATGTTAGCAAAGAGGTAATCGGGACAGTGCAAACAGTACTCAAAGACAGGGAGAGCAAGCTCTACATTACTCTCTTGGCACTTTGGATGTGGGACATAGAGCGAGATGTTTGCTGCTTTTGCGTTTGGCTGTTGGGAGATTTACAGCACAAAGATATCTAGTTGATTTGAAGCAGTTCCGAGAAAGTCTAAGCATAATCCTCACTTTTCCCTCCTGGCACTTTCCCTGTAGGGGATACCGCAAGACGTTTCTGTATATTGGGCACAGCGCTCTGCAGGGTGTTAGCAGAGAGTTTCCCGGGACAGTGAAACCCTATGTCAGAGACACTGAGAAGAAGCCCCAATGTTCCCTCCAGGCACTTTCAGTGTGGGTGCCTTCTCCACGTGGTTCCTGGTTTCACTGCAGCTCTGAAGAGAATGTTAGCAAAGAGGTAATCGGGACAGTGCAAACAGTACTCAAAGACAGGGAGAGCAAGCTCTCTCGGCACTTTGGATGTGGGACATACAGCGAGATGTTTGCTGCTTTTACATTTGGCTGTTGGGAGATTTACAGCACAAAGATATCTAGTTGATTTGAAGCAGTTCCGAGAAAGTCTAAACATAATCCTCACTTTTCCCTCCTGGCACTTTCCCTGTAGGGGATACCGCAAGACGTTTCTGTACATTGGGCACAGCGCTCTGCAGGGTGTTAGCAGAGAGTTTCCCGGGACAGTGAAACCCTATATCAGAGACACTGAGAAGAAGCCCCAACGTTCACTCCAGGCACTTTCAGTGTGGGTGCCTTCTCCACGTGGTTCCTGGTTTCACTGCAACTCTGAAGAGAATGTTAGCAAAGAGGTAATCGGGACAGTGCAAACAGTACTCAAAGACAGGGAGAGCAAGCTCTCTCTTGGCACTTTGGATGTGGGACATACAGCGAGATGTTTGCTGCTTTTGCGTTTGGCTGTTGGGAGATTTACAGCACAAAGATATCTAGTTGATTTGAAGCAGTTCCGAGAAAGTCTAAACATAATCCTCACTATTCCCTCCTGGCACTTTCCCTGTAGGGGATACCGCAAGATGTTTCTGTATATTGGGCAGAGCACTCTGCAGGGTGTTAGCAGAGAGTTTCCCGGGACAGTGAAACCCTATATCAGAGACACTGAGAAGAAGCCCCAATGTTCCCTCCAGGCACTTTCAGTGTGGGTGCCTTCTCCACGTGGTTCCTGGTTTCACTGCAGCTCTGAAGAGAATGTTAGCAAAGAGGTAATCGGAACAGTGCAAACAGTACTCAAAGACAGGGAGAGCAAGCTCTACATTACTCTCTTGGCACTTTGGATGTGGGACATAGAGCGAGATGTTTGCTGCTTTTGCGTTTGGCTGTTGGGAGATTTACAGCACAAAGATATCTAGTTGATTTGAAGCAGTTCCGAGAAAGTCTAAGCATAATCCTCACTTTTCCCTCCTGGCACTTTCCCTGTAGGGGATACCGCAAGACGTTTCTGTATATTGGGCACAGCGCTCTGCAGGGTGTTAGCAGAGAGTTTCCCGGGACAGTGAAACCCGACATCAGAGACATTGAGAAGAAGCCCCAATGTTCCCTCCAGGCACTTTCAGTGTGGGTGCCTTCTCCACGTGATTCCTGGTTTCACTACAGCTCTGAAGAGAATGTTAGCAAAGAGGTAATCGGGACAGTGCAAACAGTACTCAAAGACAGGGAGAGCAAGCTCTACATTACTCTCTTGGCACTTTGGATGTGGGACATAGAGCGAGATGTTTGCTGCTTTTGCGTTTGGCTGTTGGGAGATTTACAGCACAAAGATATCTAGTTGATTTGAAGCAGTTCCGAGAAAGTCTAAGCATAATCCTCACTTTTCCCTCCTGGCACTTTCCCTGTAGGGGATACCGCAAGACGTTTCTGTATATTGGGCACAGCGCTCTGCAGGGTGTTAGCAGAGAGTTTCCCGGGACAGTGAAACCCTATGTCAGAGACACTGAGAAGAAGCCCCAATGTTCCCTCCAGGCACTTTCAGTGTGGGTGCCTTCTCCACGTGGTTCCTGGTTTCACTGCAGCTCTGAAGAGAATGTTAGCAAAGAGGTAATCGGGACAGTGCAAACAGTACTCAAAGACAGGGAGAGCAAGCTCTCTCGGCACTTTGGATGTGGGACATACAGCGAGATGTTTGCTGCTTTTACATTTGGCTGTTGGGAGATTTACAGCACAAAGATATCTAGTTGATTTGAAGCAGTTCCGAGAAAGTCTAAACATAATCCTCACTTTTCCCTCCTGGCACTTTCCCTGTAGGAGATACCGCAAGACGTTTCTGTATATTGGGCACAGCGCTCTGCAGGGTGTTAGCAGAGAGTTTCCCGGGACAGTGAAACCCTATATCAGAGACACTGAGAAGAAGCCCCAATGTTCCCTCCAGGCACTTTCAGTGTGGGTGCCTTCTCCACGTGGTTCCTGGTTTCACTGCAGCTCTGAAGAGAATGTTAGCAAAGAGGTAATCGGGACAGTGCAAACAGTACTCAAAGACAGGGAGAGCAAGCTCTACATTACTCTCTTGGCACTTTGGATGTGGGACATACAGCGAGATGTTTGCTGCTTTTGCGTTTGGCTGTTGGGAGATTTACAGCACAAAGATATCTAGTTGATTTGAAGCAGTTCCGAGAAAGTCTAAGCATAATCCTCACATTTCCCTCCTGGCACTTTCCATGTCGGAGATATAGCAGGATGTATATTGGTTTTGAGGACAACTCAATGGACAGTGTAGGGAGAAAAGTTCCTGGCTCCTTGAATGCCGTTTCTGGAGACACTGCGATCACTGTGGGAGATATGTCAAGATGTGTGTTGGTTTTGAGGACAGCTTTCTGGAGTGTCTTAGCAAAGAGGTCACACGGATAATCAGAGCAATTCTCAGAGACACTGAGACCAAGCTCCACAATTCCTCCTGGCACTTTCCCTGTAGGAGATACCGCAAGACGTTTCTGTATATTGGGCACAGCGCTCTGCAGGGTGTTAGCAGAGAGTTTCCCGGGACAGTGAAACCCTATGTCAGAGACACTGAGAAGAAGCCCCAATGTTCCCTCCAGGCACTTTCAGTGTGGGTGCCTTCTCCACGTGGTTCCTGGTTTCACTGCAGCTCTGAAGAGAATGTTAGCAAAGAGGTAATCGGGACAGTGCAAACAGTACTCAAAGACAGGGAGAGCAAGCTCTACATTACTCTCTTGGCACTTTGGATGTGGGACATACAGCGAGATGTTTGCTGCTTTTGCGTTTGGCTGTTGGGAGATTTACAGCACAAAGATATCTAGTTGATTTGAAGCAGTTCCGAGAAAGTCTAAACATAATCCTCACTATTCCCTCCTGGCACTTTCCCTGTAGGGGATACCGCAAGATGTTTCTGTATATTGGGCAGAGCACTCTGCAGGGTGTTAGCAGAGAGTTTCCCGGGACAGTGAAACCCTATGTCAGAGACACTGAGAAGAAGCCCCAATGTTCCCTCCAGGCACTTTCAGTGTGGGTGCCTTCTCCACGTGGTTCCTGGTTTCACTGCAGCTCTGAAGAGAATGTTAGCAAAGAGGTAATCGGGACAGGGCAAACAGTACTCAAAGACAGGGAGAGCAAGCTCTACATTACTCTCTTGGCACTTTGGATGTGGGACATACAGCGAGATGTTTGCTGCTTTTGCGTTTGGCTGTTGGGAGATTTACAGAACAAAGATATCTAGTTGATTTGAAGCAGTTCCGAGAAAGTCTAAGCATAATCCTCACTTTTCCCTCCTGGCACTTTCCCTGTAGGGGATACCGCAAGACGTTTCTGTATATTGGGCACAGCGCTCTGCAGGGTGTTAGCAGAGAGTTTCCCGGGACAGTGAAACCCTATGTCAGAGACACTGAGAAGAAGCCCCAATGTTCCCTCCAGGCACTTTCAGTGTGGGTGCCTTCTCCACGTGGTTCCTGGTTTCACTGCAGCTCTGAAGAGAATGTTAGCAAAGAGGTAATCGGGACAGTGCAAACAGTACTCAAAGACAGGGAGAGCAAGCTCTCTCGGCACTTTGGATGTGGGACATACAGCGAGATGTTTGCTGCTTTTGCGTTTGGCTGTTGGGAGATTTACAGCACAAAGATATCTAGTTGATTTGAAGCAGTTCCGAGAAAGTCTAAGCATAATCCTCCCTTTTCCCTCCTGGCACTTTCCCTGTAGGAGATACCGCAAGACGTTTCTGTATATTGGGCACAGCGCTCTGCAGGGTGTTAGCAGAGAGTTTCCCGGGACAGTAAAACCCGACATCAGAGACATTGAGAAGAAGCCCCAATGTTCCCTCCAGGCACTTTCAGTGTGGGTGCCTTCTCCACGTGATTCCTGGTTTCACTACAGCTCTGAAGAGAATGTTAGCAAAGAGGTAATCGGGACAGTGCAAACAGTACTCAAAGACAGGGAGAGCAAGCTCTACATTACTCTCTTGGCACTTTGGATGTGGGACATAGAGCGAGATGTTTGCTGCTTTTACATTTGGCTGTTGGGAGATTTACAGCACAAAGATATCTAGTTGATTTGAAGCAGTTCCGAGAAAGTCTAAACATAATCCTCACTTTTCCCTCCTGGCACTTTCCCTGTAGGGGATACCGCAAGACGTTTCTGTACATTGGGCACAGCGCTCTGCAGGGTGTTAGCAGAGAGTTTCCCGGGACAGTGAAACCCTATATCAGAGACACTGAGAAGAAGCCCCAACGTTCACTCCAGGCACTTTCAGTGTGGGTGCCTTCTCCACGTGGTTCCTGGTTTCACTGCAACTCTGAAGAGAATGTTAGCAAAGAGGTAATCGGGACAGTGCAAACAGTACTCAAAGACAGGGAGAGCAAGCTCTCTCTTGGCACTTTGGATGTGGGACATACAGCGAGATGTTTGCTGCTTTTGCGTTTGGCTGTTGGGAGATTTACAGCACAAAGATATCTAGTTGATTTGAAGCAGTTCCGAGAAAGTCTAAACATAATCCTCACTATTCCCTCCTGGCACTTTCCCTGTAGGGGATACCGCAAGATGTTTCTGTATATTGGGCAGAGCACTCTGCAGGGTGTTAGCAGAGAGTTTCCCGGGACAGTGAAACCCTATATCAGAGACACTGAGAAGAAGCCCCAATGTTCCCTCCAGGCACTTTCAGTGTGGGTGCCTTCTCCACGTGGTTCCTGGTTTCACTGCAGCTCTGAAGAGAATGTTAGCAAAGAGGTAATCGGAACAGTGCAAACAGTACTCAAAGACAGGGAGAGCAAGCTCTACATTACTCTCTTGGCACTTTGGATGTGGGACATAGAGCGAGATGTTTGCTGCTTTTGCGTTTGGCTGTTGGGAGATTTACAGAACAAAGATATCTAGTTGATTTGAAGCAGTTCCGAGAAAGTCTAAGCATAATCCTCACTTTTCCCTCCTGGCACTTTCCCTGTAGGGGATACCGCAAGACGTTTCTGTATATTGGGCACAGCGCTCTGCAGGGTGTTAGCAGAGAGTTTCCCGGGACAGTGAAACCCTATGTCAGAGACACTGAGAAGAAGCCCCAATGTTCCCTCCAGGCACTTTCAGTGTGGGTGCCTTCTCCACGTGGTTCCTGGTTTCACTGCAGCTCTGAAGAGAATGTTAGCAAAGAGGTAATCGGGACAGTGCAAACAGTACTCAAAGACAGGGAGAGCAAGCTCTCTTGGCACTTTGGATGTGGGACATACAGCGAGATGTTTGCTGCTTTTGCGTTTGGCTGTTGGGAGATTTACAGCACAAAGATATCTAGTTGATTTGAAGCAGTTCCGAGAAAGTCTAAGCATAATCCTCCCTTTTCCCTCCTGGCACTTTCCCTGTAGGAGATACCGCAAGACGTTTCTGTATATTGGGCACAGCGCTCTGCAGGGTGTTAGCAGAGAGTTTCCCGGGACAGTAAAACCCGACATCAGAGACATTGAGAAGAAGCCCCAATGTTCCCTCCAGGCACTTTCAGTGTGGGTGCCTTCTCCACGTGATTCCTGGTTTCACTACAGCTCTGAAGAGAATGTTAGCAAAGAGGTAATCGGGACAGTGCAAACAGTACTCAAAGACAGGGAGAGCAAGCTCTACATTACTCTCTTGGCACTTTGGATGTGGGACATAGAGCGAGATGTTTGCTGCTTTTACATTTGGCTGTTGGGAGATTTACAGCACAAAGATATCTAGTTGATTTGAAGCAGTTCCGAGAAAGTCTAAACATAATCCTCACTTTTCCCTCCTGGCACTTTCCCTGTAGGGGATACCGCAAGACGTTTCTGTACATTGGGCACAGCGCTCTGCAGGGTGTTAGCAGAGAGTTTCCCGGGACAGTGAAACCCTATATCAGAGACACTGAGAAGAAGCCCCAACGTTCACTCCAGGCACTTTCAGTGTGGGTGCCTTCTCCACGTGGTTCCTGGTTTCACTGCAACTCTGAAGAGAATGTTAGCAAAGAGGTAATCGGGACAGTGCAAACAGTACTCAAAGACAGGGAGAGCAAGCTCTACATTACTCTCTTGGCACTTTGGATGTGGGACATACAGCGAGATGTTTGCTGCTTTTGCGTTTGGCTGTTGGGAGATTTACAGCACAAAGATATCTAGTTGATTTGAAGCAGTTCCGAGAAAGTCTAAACATAATCCTCACTATTCCCTCCTGGCACTTTCCCTGTAGGGGATACCGCAAGATGTTTCTGTATATTGGGCAGAGCACTCTGCAGGGTGTTAGCAGAGAGTTTCCCGGGACAGTGAAACCCTATGTCAGAGACACTGAGAAGAAGCCCCAATGTTCCCTCCAGGCACTTTCAGTGTGGGTGCCTTCTCCACGTGGTTCCTGGTTTCACTGCAGCTCTGAAGAGAATGTTAGCAAAGAGGTAATCGGGACAGGGCAAACAGTACTCAAAGACAGGGAGAGCAAGCTCTACATTACTCTCTTGGCACTTTGGATGTGGGACATACAGCGAGATGTTTGCTGCTTTTGCGTTTGGCTGTTGGGAGATTTACAGAACAAAGATATCTAGTTGATTTGAAGCAGTTCCGAGAAAGTCTAAGCATAATCCTCACTTTTCCCTCCTGGCACTTTCCCTGTAGGGGATACCGCAAGACGTTTCTGTATATTGGGCACAGCGCTCTGCAGGGTGTTAGCAGAGAGTTTCCCGGGACAGTGAAACCCTATGTCAGAGACACTGAGAAGAAGCCCCAATGTTCCCTCCAGGCACTTTCAGTGTGGGTGCCTTCTCCACGTGGTTCCTGGTTTCACTGCAGCTCTGAAGAGAATGTTAGCAAAGAGGTAATCGGGACAGTGCAAACAGTACTCAAAGACAGGGAGAGCAAGCTCTCTCGGCACTTTGGATGTGGGACATACAGCGAGATGTTTGCTGCTTTTGCGTTTGGCTGTTGGGAGATTTACAGCACAAAGATATCTAGTTGATTTGAAGCAGTTCCGAGAAAGTCTAAGCATAATCCTCCCTTTTCCCTCCTGGCACTTTCCCTGTAGGAGATACCGCAAGACGTTTCTGTATATTGGGCACAGCGCTCTGCAGGGTGTTAGCAGAGAGTTTCCCGGGACAGTAAAACCCGACATCAGAGACATTGAGAAGAAGCCCCAATGTTCCCTCCAGGCACTTTCAGTGTGGGTGCCTTCTCCACGTGATTCCTGGTTTCACTACAGCTCTGAAGAGAATGTTAGCAAAGAGGTAATCGGGACAGTGCAAACAGTACTCAAAGACAGGGAGAGCAAGCTCTACATTACTCTCTTGGCACTTTGGATGTGGGACATAGAGCGAGATGTTTGCTGCTTTTACATTTGGCTGTTGGGAGATTTACAGCACAAAGATATCTAGTTGATTTGAAGCAGTTCCGAGAAAGTCTAAACATAATCCTCACTTTTCCCTCCTGGCACTTTCCCTGTAGGGGATACCGCAAGACGTTTCTGTACATTGGGCACAGCGCTCTGCAGGGTGTTAGCAGAGAGTTTCCCGGGACAGTGAAACCCTATATCAGAGACACTGAGAAGAAGCCCCAACGTTCACTCCAGGCACTTTCAGTGTGGGTGCCTTCTCCACGTGGTTCCTGGTTTCACTGCAACTCTGAAGAGAATGTTAGCAAAGAGGTAATCGGGACAGTGCAAACAGTACTCAAAGACAGGGAGAGCAAGCTCTCTCTTGGCACTTTGGATGTGGGACATACAGCGAGATGTTTGCTGCTTTTGCGTTTGGCTGTTGGGAGATTTACAGCACAAAGATATCTAGTTGATTTGAAGCAGTTCCGAGAAAGTCTAAACATAATCCTCACTATTCCCTCCTGGCACTTTCCCTGTAGGGGATACCGCAAGATGTTTCTGTATATTGGGCAGAGCACTCTGCAGGGTGTTAGCAGAGAGTTTCCCGGGACAGTGAAACCCTATATCAGAGACACTGAGAAGAAGCCCCAATGTTCCCTCCAGGCACTTTCAGTGTGGGTGCCTTCTCCACGTGGTTCCTGGTTTCACTGCAGCTCTGAAGAGAATGTTAGCAAAGAGGTAATCGGAACAGTGCAAACAGTACTCAAAGACAGGGAGAGCAAGCTCTACATTACTCTCTTGGCACTTTGGATGTGGGACATAGAGCGAGATGTTTGCTGCTTTTGCGTTTGGCTGTTGGGAGATTTACAGCACAAAGATATCTAGTTGATTTGAAGCAGTTCCGAGAAAGTCTAAGCATAATCCTCACTTTTCCCTCCTGGCACTTTCCCTGTAGGGGATACCGCAAGACGTTTCTGTATATTGGGCACAGCGCTCTGCAGGGTGTTAGCAGAGAGTTTCCCGGGACAGTGAAACCCGACATCAGAGACATTGAGAAGAAGCCCCAATGTTCCCTCCAGGCACTTTCAGTGTGGGTGCCTTCTCCACGTGATTCCTGGTTTCACTACAGCTCTGAAGAGAATGTTAGCAAAGAGGTAATCGGGACAGTGCAAACAGTACTCAAAGACAGGGAGAGCAAGCTCTACATTACTCTCTTGGCACTTTGGATGTGGGACATAGAGCGAGATGTTTGCTGCTTTTGCGTTTGGCTGTTGGGAGATTTACAGCACAAAGATATCTAGTTGATTTGAAGCAGTTCCGAGAAAGTCTAAGCATAATCCTCACTTTTCCCTCCTGGCACTTTCCCTGTAGGGGATACCGCAAGACGTTTCTGTATATTGGGCACAGCGCTCTGCAGGGTGTTAGCAGAGAGTTTCCCGGGACAGTGAAACCCTATATTGGAGACACTGAGAAGAAGCCCCAATGTTCCCTCCAGGCACTTTCAGTGTGGGTGCCTTCTCCACGTGGTTCCTGGTTTCACTGCAGCTCTGAAGAGAATGTTAGCAAAGAGGTAATCGGGACAGTGCAAACAGTACTCAAAGACAGGGAGAGCAAGCTCTCTCGGCACTTTGGATGTGGGACATACAGCGAGATGTTTGCTGCTTTTACATTTGGCTGTTGGGAGATTTACAGCACAAAGATATCTAGTTGATTTGAAGCAGTTCCGAGAAAGTCTAAACATAATCCTCACTTTTCCCTCCTGGCACTTTCCCTGTAGGAGATACCGCAAGACGTTTCTGTATATTGGGCACAGCGCTCTGCAGGGTGTTAGCAGAGAGTTTCCCGGGACAGTGAAACCCTATATCAGAGACACTGAGAAGAAGCCCCAATGTTCCCTCCAGGCACTTTCAGTGTGGGTGCCTTCTCCACGTGGTTCCTGGTTTCACTGCAGCTCTGAAGAGAATGTTAGCAAAGAGGTAATCGGGACAGTGCAAACAGTACTCAAAGACAGGGAGAGCAAGCTCTACATTACTCTCTTGGCACTTTGGATGTGGGACATACAGCGAGATGTTTGCTGCTTTTGCGTTTGGCTGTTGGGAGATTTACAGCACAAAGATATCTAGTTGATTTGAAGCAGTTCCGAGAAAGTCTAAGCATAATCCTCACATTTCCCTCCTGGCACTTTCCATGTCGGAGATATAGCAGGATGTATATTGGTTTTGAGGACAACTCAATGGACAGTGTAGGGAGAAAAGTTCCTGGCTCCTTGAATGCCGTTTCTGGAGACACTGCGATCACTGTGGGAGATATGTCAAGATGTGTGTTGGTTTTGAGGACAGCTTTCTGGAGTGTCTTAGCAAAGAGGTCACACGGATAATCAGAGCAATTCTCAGAGACACTGAGACCAAGCTCCACAATTCCTCCTGGCACTTTCCCTGTAGGAGATACCGCAAGACGTTTCTGTATATTGGGCACAGCGCTCTGCAGGGTGTTAGCAGAGAGTTTCCCGGGACAGTGAAACCCTATGTCAGAGACACTGAGAAGAAGCCCCAATGTTCCCTCCAGGCACTTTCAGTGTGGGTGCCTTCTCCACGTGGTTCCTGGTTTCACTGCAGCTCTGAAGAGAATGTTAGCAAAGAGGTAATCGGGACAGTGCAAACAGTACTCAAAGACAGGGAGAGCAAGCTCTACATTACTCTCTTGGCACTTTGGATGTGGGACATACAGCGAGATGTTTGCTGCTTTTGCGTTTGGCTGTTGGGAGATTTACAGCACAAAGATATCTAGTTGATTTGAAGCAGTTCCGAGAAAGTCTAAACATAATCCTCACTATTCCCTCCTGGCACTTTCCCTGTAGGGGATACCGCAAGATGTTTCTGTATATTGGGCAGAGCACTCTGCAGGGTGTTAGCAGAGAGTTTCCCGGGACAGTGAAACCCTATGTCAGAGACACTGAGAAGAAGCCCCAATGTTCCCTCCAGGCACTTTCAGTGTGGGTGCCTTCTCCACGTGGTTCCTGGTTTCACTGCAGCTCTGAAGAGAATGTTAGCAAAGAGGTAATCGGGACAGGGCAAACAGTACTCAAAGACAGGGAGAGCAAGCTCTACATTACTCTCTTGGCACTTTGGATGTGGGACATACAGCGAGATGTTTGCTGCTTTTGCGTTTGGCTGTTGGGAGATTTACAGAACAAAGATATCTAGTTGATTTGAAGCAGTTCCGAGAAAGTCTAAGCATAATCCTCACTTTTCCCTCCTGGCACTTTCCCTGTAGGGGATACCGCAAGACGTTTCTGTATATTGGGCACAGCGCTCTGCAGGGTGTTAGCAGAGAGTTTCCCGGGACAGTGAAACCCTATGTCAGAGACACTGAGAAGAAGCCCCAATGTTCCCTCCAGGCACTTTCAGTGTGGGTGCCTTCTCCACGTGGTTCCTGGTTTCACTGCAGCTCTGAAGAGAATGTTAGCAAAGAGGTAATCGGGACAGTGCAAACAGTACTCAAAGACAGGGAGAGCAAGCTCTCTCGGCACTTTGGATGTGGGACATACAGCGAGATGTTTGCTGCTTTTGCGTTTGGCTGTTGGGAGATTTACAGCACAAAGATATCTAGTTGATTTGAAGCAGTTCCGAGAAAGTCTAAGCATAATCCTCCCTTTTCCCTCCTGGCACTTTCCCTGTAGGAGATACCGCAAGACGTTTCTGTATATTGGGCACAGCGCTCTGCAGGGTGTTAGCAGAGAGTTTCCCGGGACAGTAAAACCCGACATCAGAGACATTGAGAAGAAGCCCCAATGTTCCCTCCAGGCACTTTCAGTGTGGGTGCCTTCTCCACGTGATTCCTGGTTTCACTACAGCTCTGAAGAGAATGTTAGCAAAGAGGTAATCGGGACAGTGCAAACAGTACTCAAAGACAGGGAGAGCAAGCTCTACATTACTCTCTTGGCACTTTGGATGTGGGACATAGAGCGAGATGTTTGCTGCTTTTACATTTGGCTGTTGGGAGATTTACAGCACAAAGATATCTAGTTGATTTGAAGCAGTTCCGAGAAAGTCTAAACATAATCCTCACTTTTCCCTCCTGGCACTTTCCCTGTAGGGGATACCGCAAGACGTTTCTGTACATTGGGCACAGCGCTCTGCAGGGTGTTAGCAGAGAGTTTCCCGGGACAGTGAAACCCTATATCAGAGACACTGAGAAGAAGCCCCAACGTTCACTCCAGGCACTTTCAGTGTGGGTGCCTTCTCCACGTGGTTCCTGGTTTCACTGCAACTCTGAAGAGAATGTTAGCAAAGAGGTAATCGGGACAGTGCAAACAGTACTCAAAGACAGGGAGAGCAAGCTCTCTCTTGGCACTTTGGATGTGGGACATACAGCGAGATGTTTGCTGCTTTTGCGTTTGGCTGTTGGGAGATTTACAGCACAAAGATATCTAGTTGATTTGAAGCAGTTCCGAGAAAGTCTAAACATAATCCTCACTATTCCCTCCTGGCACTTTCCCTGTAGGGGATACCGCAAGATGTTTCTGTATATTGGGCAGAGCACTCTGCAGGGTGTTAGCAGAGAGTTTCCCGGGACAGTGAAACCCTATATCAGAGACACTGAGAAGAAGCCCCAATGTTCCCTCCAGGCACTTTCAGTGTGGGTGCCTTCTCCACGTGGTTCCTGGTTTCACTGCAGCTCTGAAGAGAATGTTAGCAAAGAGGTAATCGGAACAGTGCAAACAGTACTCAAAGACAGGGAGAGCAAGCTCTACATTACTCTCTTGGCACTTTGGATGTGGGACATAGAGCGAGATGTTTGCTGCTTTTGCGTTTGGCTGTTGGGAGATTTACAGCACAAAGATATCTAGTTGATTTGAAGCAGTTCCGAGAAAGTCTAAGCATAATCCTCACTTTTCCCTCCTGGCACTTTCCCTGTAGGGGATACCGCAAGACGTTTCTGTATATTGGGCACAGCGCTCTGCAGGGTGTTAGCAGAGAGTTTCCCGGGACAGTGAAACCCGACATCAGAGACATTGAGAAGAAGCCCCAATGTTCCCTCCAGGCACTTTCAGTGTGGGTGCCTTCTCCACGTGATTCCTGGTTTCACTACAGCTCTGAAGAGAATGTTAGCAAAGAGGTAATCGGGACAGTGCAAACAGTACTCAAAGACAGGGAGAGCAAGCTCTACATTACTCTCTTGGCACTTTGGATGTGGGACATAGAGCGAGATGTTTGCTGCTTTTGCGTTTGGCTGTTGGGAGATTTACAGCACAAAGATATCTAGTTGATTTGAAGCAGTTCCGAGAAAGTCTAAGCATAATCCTCACTTTTCCCTCCTGGCACTTTCCCTGTAGGGGATACCGCAAGACGTTTCTGTATATTGGGCACAGCGCTCTGCAGGGTGTTAGCAGAGAGTTTCCCGGGACAGTAAAACCCTATGTCAGAGACACTGAGAAGAAGCCCCAATGTTCCCTCCAGGCACTTTCAGTGTGGGTGCCTTCTCCACGTGGTTCCTGGTTTCACTGCAGCTCTGAAGAGAATGTTAGCAAAGAGGTAATCGGGACAGTGCAAACAGTACTCAAAGACAGGGAGAGCAAGCTCTCTCGGCACTTTGGATGTGGGACATACAGCGAGATGTTTGCTGCTTTTACATTTGGCTGTTGGGAGATTTACAGCACAAAGATATCTAGTTGATTTGAAGCAGTTCCGAGAAAGTCTAAACATAATCCTCACTTTTCCCTCCTGGCACTTTCCCTGTAGGAGATACCGCAAGACGTTTCTGTATATTGGGCACAGCGCTCTGCAGGGTGTTAGCAGAGAGTTTCCCGGGACAGTGAAACCCTATATCAGAGACACTGAGAAGAAGCCCCAATGTTCCCTCCAGGCACTTTCAGTGTGGGTGCCTTCTCCACGTGGTTCCTGGTTTCACTGCAGCTCTGAAGAGAATGTTAGCAAAGAGGTAATCGGGACAGTGCAAACAGTACTCAAAGACAGGGAGAGCAAGCTCTACATTACTCTCTTGGCACTTTGGATGTGGGACATACAGCGAGATGTTTGCTGCTTTTGCGTTTGGCTGTTGGGAGATTTACAGCACAAAGATATCTAGTTGATTTGAAGCAGTTCCGAGAAAGTCTAAGCATAATCCTCACATTTCCCTCCTGGCACTTTCCATGTCGGAGATATAGCAGGATGTATATTGGTTTTGAGGACAACTCAATGGACAGTGTAGGGAGAAAAGTTCCTGGCTCCTTGAATGCCGTTTCTGGAGACACTGCGATCAATGTGGGAGATATGTCAAGATGTGTGTTGGTTTTGAGGACAGCTTTCTGGAGTGTCTTAGCAAAGAGGTCACACGGATAATCAGAGCAATTCTCAGAGACACTGAGACCAAGCTCCACAATTCCTCCTGGCACTTTCCCTGTAGGAGATACCGCAAGACGTTTCTGTATATTGGGCACAGCGCTCTGCAGGGTGTTAGCAGAGAGTTTCCCGGGACAGTGAAACCCTATGTCAGAGACACTGAGAAGAAGCCCCAATGTTCCCTCCAGGCACTTTCAGTGTGGGTGCCTTCTCCACGTGGTTCCTGGTTTCACTGCAGCTCTGAAGAGAATGTTAGCAAAGAGGTAATCGGGACAGTGCAAACAGTACTCAAAGACAGGGAGAGCAAGCTCTACATTACTCTCTTGGCACTTTGGATGTGGGACATACAGCGAGATGTTTGCTGCTTTTCCATTTGGCTGTTGGGAGATTTACAGCACAAAGATATCTAGTTGATTTGAAGCAGTTCCGAGAAAGTCTAAGCATAATCCTCACTTTTCCCTCCTGGCACTTTCCCTGTAGGGGATACCGCAAGACGTTTCTGTATATTGGGCACAGCGCTCTGCAGGGTGTTAGCAGAGAGTTTCCCGGGACAGTGAAACCCTATGTCAGAGACACTGAGAAGAAGTCCCAATGTTCCCTCCAGGCACTTTCAGTGTGGGTGCCTTCTCCACGTGGTTCCTGGTTTCACTGCAGCTCTGAAGAGAATGTTAGCAAAGAGGTAATCGGGACAGTGCAAACAGTACTCAAAGACAGGGAGAGCAAGCTCTACATTACTCTCTTGGCACTGTGAATGTGGGACATACAGCGAGATGTTTGCTCTTTTGCGTTTGGCTGTTGGGAGATTTACAGCACAAAGATATCTAGTTGATTTGAAGCAGTTCCGAGAAAGTCTAAACATAATCCTCACTTTTCCCTCCTGGCACTTTCCATGTAGGGGATACCGCAAGACGTTTCTGTATATTGGGCACAGCGCTCTGCAGGGTGTTAGCAGAGAGTTTCCCGGGACAGTGAAACCCTATATCAGAGACACTGAGAAGAAGCCCCAACGTTCCTTCCAGGCACTTTCAGTGTGGGTGCCTTCTCCACGTGGTTCCTGGTTTCACTGCAGCTCTGAAGAGAATGTTAGCAAAGAGGTAATCAGGACAGTGCAAACAGTACTCAAAGACAGGGAGAGCAAGCTCTACATTACTCTCTTGGCACTTTGGATGTGGGACATAGAGCGAGATGTTTGCTGCTTTTGCGTTTGGCTGTTGGGAGATTTACAGCACAAAGATATCTAGTTGATTTGAAGCAGTTCCGAGAAAGTCTAAGCATAATCCTCACTTTTCCCTCCTGGCACTTTCCCTGTAGGGGATACCGCAAGACGTTTCTGTATATTGGGCACAGCGCTCTGCAGGGTGTTAGCAGAGAGTTTCCCGGGACGGTGAAACCCTATGTCAGAGACACTGAGAAGAAGCCCCAATGTTCCCTCCAGGCACTTTCAGTGTGGGTGCCTTCTCCACGTGGTTCCTGGTTTCACTGCAGCTCTGAAGAGAATGTTAGCAAAGAGGTAATCGGGACAGTGCAAACAGTACTCAAAGACAGGGAGAGCAAGCTCTACATTACTCTCTTGGCACTTTGGATGTGGGACATAGAGCGAGATGTTTGCTGCTTTTGCGTTTGGCTGTTGGGAGATTTACAGCACAAAGATATCTAGTTGATTTGAAGCAGTTCCGAGAAAGTCTAAGCATAATCCTCACTTTTCCCTCCTGGCACTTTCCCTGTAGGGGATACCGCAAGACGTTTCTGTATATTGGGCACAGCGCTCTGCAGGGTGTTAGCAGAGAGTTTCCCGGGACAGTGAAACCCTATGTCAGAGACACTGAGAAGAAGCCCCAATGTTCCCCCCAGGCACTTTCAGTGTGGGTGCCTTCTCCACGTGGTTCCTGGTTTCACTGCAGCTCTGAAGAGAATGTTAGCAAAGAGGTAATCGGGACAGTGCAAACAGTACTCAAAGACAGGGAGAGCAAGCTCTCTCGGCACTTTGGATGTGGGACATACAGCGAGATGTTTGCTGCTTTTGCGTTTGGCTGTTGGGAGATTTACAGCACAAAGATATCTAGTTGATTTGAAGCAGTTCCGAGAAAGTCTAAACATAATCCTCACTTTTCCCTCCTGGCACTTTCCATGTAGGGGATACCGCAAGACGTTTCTGTATATTGGGCACAGCGCTCTGCAGGGTGTTAGCAGAGAGTTTCCCGGGACAGTGAAACCCTATATCAGAGACACTGAGAAGAAGCCCCAACGTTCCTTCCAGGCACTTTCAGTGTGGGTGCCTTCTCCACGTGGTTCCTGGTTTCACTGCAGCTCTGAAGAGAATGTTAGCAAAGAGGTAATCAGGACAGTGCAAACAGTACTCAAAGACAGGGAGAGCAAGCTCTACATTACTCTCTTGGCACTTTGGATGTGGGACATAGAGCGAGATGTTTGCTGCTTTTGCGTTTGGCTGTTGGGAGATTTACAGCACAAAGATATCTAGTTGATTTGAAGCAGTTCCGAGAAAGTCTAAGCATAATCCTCACTTTTCCCTCCTGGCACTTTCCCTGTAGGGGATACCGCAAGACGTTTCTGTATATTGGGCACAGCGCTCTGCAGGGTGTTAGCAGAGAGTTTCCCGGGACGGTGAAACCCTATGTCAGAGACACTGAGAAGAAGCCCCAATGTTCCCTCCAGGCACTTTCAGTGTGGGTGCCTTCTCCACGTGGTTCCTGGTTTCACTGCAGCTCTGAAGAGAATGTTAGCAAAGAGGTAATCGGGACAGTGCAAACAGTACTCAAAGACAGGGAGAGCAAGCTCTACATTACTCTCTTGGCACTTTGGATGTGGGACATAGAGCGAGATGTTTGCTGCTTTTGCGTTTGGCTGTTGGGAGATTTACAGCACAAAGATATCTAGTTGATTTGAAGCAGTTCCGAGAAAGTCTAAGCATAATCCTCACTTTTCCCTCCTGGCACTTTCCCTGTAGGGGATACCGCAAGACGTTTCTGTATATTGGGCACAGCGCTCTGCAGGGTGTTAGCAGAGAGTTTCCCGGGACAGTGAAACCCTATGTCAGAGACACTGAGAAGAAGCCCCAATGTTCCCCCCAGGCACTTTCAGTGTGGGTGCCTTCTCCACGTGGTTCCTGGTTTCACTGCAGCTCTGAAGAGAATGTTAGCAAAGAGGTAATCGGGACAGTGCAAACAGTACTCAAAGACAGGGAGAGCAAGCTCTCTCGGCACTTTGGATGTGGGACATACAGCGAGATGTTTGCTGCTTTTGCGTTTGGCTGTTGGGAGATTTACAGCACAAAGATATCTAGTTGATTTGAAGCAGTTCCGAGAAAGTCTAAGCATAATCCTCACTTTTCCCTCCTGGCACTTTCCCTGTAGGGGATACCGCAAGACGTTTCTGTATATTGGGCACAGCGCTCTGCAGGGTGTTAGCAGAGACTTTCCCGGGACAGTGAAACCCTATGTCAGAGACACTGAGAAGAAGCCCCAATGTTCCCTCCAGGCACTTTCAGTGTGGGTGCCTTCTCCACGTGGTTCCTGGTTTCACTGCAGCTCTGAAGAGAATGTTAGCAAAGAGGTAATCGGGACAGTGCAAACAGTACTCAAAGACAGGGAGAGCAAGCTCTACATTACTCTCTTGGCACTTTGGATGTGGGACATACAGCGAGATGTTTGCTGCTTTTGCGTTTGGCTGTTGGGAGATTTACAGCACAAAGATATCTAGTTGATTTGAAGCAGTTCCGAGAAAGTCTAAGCATAATCCTCACTTTTCCCTCCTGGCACTTTCCATGTCGGAGATATAGCAGGATGTATATTGGTTTTGAGGACAACTCAATGGACAGTGTAGGGAGAAAAGTTCCTGGCTCCTTGAATGCCGTTTCTGGAGACACTGCGATCAATGTGGGAGATATGTCAAGATGTGTGTTGGTTTTGAGGACAGCTTTCTGGAGTGTCTTAGCAAAGAGGTCACACGGATAATCAGAGCAATTCTCAGAGACACTGAGACCAAGCTCCACAATTCCTCCTGGCACTTTCCCTGTAGGAGATACCGCAAGACGTTTCTGTATATTGGGCACAGCGCTCTGCAGGGTGTTAGCAGAGAGTTTCCCGGGACAGTGAAACCCTATATCAGAGACACTGAGAAGAAGCCCCAACGTTCCTTCCAGGCACTTTCAGTGTGGGTGCCTTCTCCACGTGGTTCCTGGTTTCACTGCAGCTCTGAAGAGAATGTTAGCAAAGAGGTAATCGGAACAGTGCAAACAGTACTCAAAGACAGGGAGAGCAAGCTCTACATTACTCTCTTGGCACTTTGGATGTGGGACATACAGCGAGATGTTTGCTGCTTTTGCGTTTGGCTGTGGGAGATTTACAGCACAAAGATATCTAGTTGATTTGAAGCAGTTCCGAGAAAGTCTAAGCATAATCCTCACTTTTCCCTCCTGGCACTTTCCCTGTAGGGGATACCGCAAGACGTTTCTGTATATTGGGCACAGCGCTCTGCAGGGTGTTAGCAGAGAGTTTCCCGGGACAGTAAAACCCGACATCAGAGACATTGAGAAGAAGCCCCAATGTTCCCTCCAGGCACTTTCAGTGTGGGTGCCTTCTCCACGTGATTCCTGGTTTCACTACAGCTCTGAAGAGAATGTTAGCAAAGAGGTAATCGGGACAGTGCAAACAGTACTCAAAGACAGGGAGAGCAAGCTCTACATTACTCTCTTGGCACTTTGGATGTGGGACATAGAGCGAGATGTTTGCTGCTTTTGCGTTTGGCTGTTGGGAGATTTACAGCACAAAGATATCTAGTTGATTTGAAGCAGTTCCGAGAAAGTCTAAGCATAATCCTCACTTTTCCCTCCTGGCACTTTCCCTGTAGGGGATACCGCAAGACGTTTCTGTATATTGGGCACAGCGCTCTGCAGGGTGTTAGCAGAGACTTTCCCGGGACAGTGAAACCCTATGTCAGAGACACTGAGAAGAAGCCCCAATGTTCCCTCCAGGCACTTTCAGTGTGGGTGCCTTCTCCACGTGGTTCCTGGTTTCACTGCAGCTCTGAAGAGAATGTTAGCAAAGAGGTAATCGGGACAGTGCAAACAGTACTCAAAGACAGGGAGAGCAAGCTCTCTCGGCACTTAGGATGTGGGACATACAGCGAGATGTTTGCTGCTTTTACATTTGGCTGTTGGGAGATTTACAGCACAAAGATATCTAGTTGATTTGAAGCAGTTCCGAGAAAGTCTAAACATAATCCTCACTTTTCCCTCCTGGCACTTTCCCTGTAGGAGATACCGCAAGACGTTTCTGTATATTGGGCACAGCGCTCTGCAGGGTGTTAGCAGAGAGTTTCCCGGGACAGTGAAACCCGACATCAGAGACACTGAGAAGAAGCCCCAATGTTCCCTCCAGGCACTTTCAGTGTGGGTGCCTTCTCCACGTGGTTCCTGGTTTCACTGCAGCTCTGAAGAGAATGTTAGCAAAGAGGTAATCGGGACAGTGCAAACAGTACTCAAAGACAGGGAGAGCAAGCTCTACATTACTCTCTTGGAACTTTGGATGTGGGACATACAGCGAGATGTTTGCTGCTTTTGCGTTTGGCTGTTGGGAGATTTACAGCACAAAGATATCTAGTTGATTTGAAGCAGTTCCGAGAAAGTCTAAGCATAATCCTCACTTTTCCCTCCTGGCACTTTCCATGTCGGAGATATAGCAGGATGTATATTGGTTTTGAGGACAACTCAATGGACAGTGTAGGGAGAAAAGTTCCTGGCTCCTTGAATGCCGTTTCTGGAGACACTGCGATCAATGTGGGAGATATGTCAAGATGTGTGTTGGTTTTGAGGACAGCTTTCTGGAGTGTCTTAGCAAAGAGGTCACACGGATAATCAGAGCAATTCTCAGAGACACTGAGACCAAGCTCCACAATTCCTCCTGGCACTTTCCCTGTAGGAGATACCGCAAGACGTTTCTGTATATTGGGCACAGCGCTCTGCAGGGTGTTAGCAGAGAGTTTCCCGGGACAGTGAAACCCTATATCAGAGACACTGAGAAGAAGCCCCAATGTTCCCTCCAGGCACTTTCAGTGTGGGTGCCTTCTCCACGTGGTTCCTGGTTTCACTGCAGCTCTGAAGAGAATGTTAGCAAAGAGGTAATCAGGACAGTGCAAACAGTACTCAAAGACAGGGAGAACAAGCTCTACATTACTCTCTTGGCACTTTGGATGTGGGACATAGAGCGAGATGTTTGCTGCTTTTGCGTTTGGCTGTTGGGAGATTTACAGCACAAAGATATCTAGTTGATTTGAAGCAGTTCCGAGAAAGTCTAAGCATAATCCTCACTTTTCCCTCCTGGCACTTTCCCTGTAGGGGATACCGCAAGACCTTTCTGTATATTGGGCACAGCGCTCTGCAGGGTGTTAGCAGAGAGTTTCCCGGGACAGTGAAACCCTATGTCAGAGACACTGAGAAGAAGCCCCAATGTTCCCTCCAGGCATTTTCAGTGTGGGTGCCTTCTCCACGTGGTTCCTGGTTTCACTGCAGCTCTGAAGAGAATGTTAGCAAAGAGGTAATCGGGACAGTGCAAACAGTACTCAAAGACAGGGAGAGCAAGCTCTACATTACTCTCTTGGCACTTTGGATGTGGGACATACAGCGAGATGTTTGCTGCTTTTGCGTTTGGCTGTTGGGAGATTTACAGCACAAAGATATCTAGTTGATTTGAAGCAGTTCCGAGAAAGTCTAAGCATAATCCTCACTTTTCCCTCCTGGCACTTTCCCTGTAGGGGATACCGCAAGACGTTTCTGTATATTGGGCACAGCGCTCTGCAGGGTGTTAGCAGAGAGTTTCCCGGGACAGTGAAACCCTATGTCAGAGACACTGAGAAGAAGCCCCAATGTTCCCTCCAGGCACTTTCAGTGTGGGTGCCTTCTCCACGTGGTTCCTGGTTTCACTGCAGCTCTGAAGAGAATGTTAGCAAAGAGGTAATCGGGACAGTGCAAACAGTACTCAAAGACAGGGAGAGCAAGCTCTCTTGGCACTTTGGATGTGGGACATACAGCGAGATGTTTGCTGCTTTTGCGTTTGGCTGTTGGGAGATTTACAGCACAAAGATATCTAGTTGATTTGAAGCAGTTCCGAGAAAGTCTAAGCATAATCCTCACTTTTCCCTCCTGGCACTTTCCATGTGGGAGATATAGCAGGATGTATATTGGTTTTGAGGACAACTCAATGGACAGTGTAGGGAGAAAAGTTCCTGGCTCCTTGAATGCCGTTTCTGGAGACTCTGCGATCAATGTGGGAGATATGTCAAGATGTGTGTTGGTTTTGAGGACAGCTTTCTGGAGTGTCTTAGCAAAGAGGTCACACGGATAATCAGAGCAATTCTCAGAGACACTGAGACCAAGCTCCACAATTCCTCCTGGCACTTTCCCTGTAGGAGATACCGCAAGACGTTTCTGTATATTGGGCACAGCGCTCTGCAGGGTGTTAGCAGAGAGTTTCCCGGGACAGTGAAACCCTATATCAGAGACACTGAGAAGAAGCCCCAACGTTCCTTCCAGGCACTTTCAGTGTGGGTGCCTTCTCCACGTGGTTCCTGGTTTCACTGCAGCTCTGAAGAGAATGTTAGCAAAGAGGTATTCAGGACAGTGCAAACAGTACTCAAAGACAGGGAGAACAAGCTCTACATTACTCTCTTGGCACTTTGGATGTGGGACATAGAGCGAGATGTTTGCTGCTTTTGCGTTTGGCTGTTGGGAGATTTACAGCACAAAGATATCTAGTTGATTTGAAGCAGTTCCGAGAAAGTCTAAGCATAATCCTCACTTTTCCCTCCTGGCACTTTCCCTGTAGGGGATACCGCAAGACGTTTCTGTATATTGGGCACAGCGCTCTGCAGGGTGTTAGCAGAGACTTTCCCGGGACAGTGAAACCCTATGTCAGAGACACTGAGAAGAAGCCCCAATGTTCCCTCCAGGCACTTTCAGTGTGGGTGCCTTCTCCACGTGGTTCCTGGTTTCACTGCAGCTCTGAAGAGAATGTTAGCAAAGAGGTAATCGGGACAGTGCAAACAGTACTCAAAGACAGGGAGAGCAAGCTCTCTCGGCACTTTGGATGTGGGACATACAGCGAGATGTTTGCTGCTTTTACATTTGGCTGTTGGGAGATTTACAGCACAAAGATATCTAGTTGATTTGAAGCAGTTCCGAGAAAGTCTAAACATAATCCTCACTTTTCCCTCCTGGCACTTTCCCTGTAGGAGATACCGCAAGACGTTTCTGTATATTGGGCACAGCGCTCTGCAGGGTGTTAGCAGAGAGTTTCCCGGGACAGTGAAACCCGACATCAGAGACACTGAGAAGAAGCCCCAATGTTCCCTCCAGGCACTTTCAGTGTGGGTGCCTTCTCCACGTGGTTCCTGGTTTCACTGCAGCTCTGAAGAGAATGTTAGCAAAGAGGTAATCGGGACAGTGCAAACAGTACTCAAAGACAGGGAGAGCAAGCTCTACATTACTCTCTTGGCACTTTGGATGTGGGACATACAGCGAGATGTTTGCTGCTTTTGCGTTTGGCTGTTGGGAGATTTACAGCACAAAGATATCTAGTTGATTTGAAGCAGTTCCGAGAAAGTCTAAGCATAATCCTCACTTTTCCCTCCTGGCACTTTCCCTGTAGGGGATACCGCAAGACGTTTCTGTATATTGGGCACAGCGCTCTGCAGGGTGTTAGCAGAGACTTTCCCGGGACAGTGAAACCCTATATTGGAGACACTGAGAAGAAGCCCCAATGTTCCCTCCAGGCACTTTCAGTGTGGGTGCCTTCTCCACGTGGTTCCTGGTTTCACTGCAGCTCTGAAGAGAATGTTAGCAAAGAGGTAATCGGGACAGTGCAAACAGTACTCAAAGACAGGGAAAGCAAGCTCTCTCTGGCACTTTGGATGTGGGACATACAGCGAGATGTTTGCTGCTTTTACATTTGGCTGTTGGGAGATTTACAGCACAAAGATATCTAGTTGATTTGAAGCAGTTCCGAGAAAGTCTAAACATAATCCTCACTTTTCCCTCCTGGCACTTTCCCTGTACGGGATACCGCAAGACGTTTCTGTATATTGGGCACAGCGCTCTGCAGGGTGTTAGCAGAGAGTTTCCCGGGACAGTAAAACCCGACATCAGAGACATTGAGAAGAAGCCCCAATGTTCCCTCCAGGCACTTTCAGTGTGGGTGCCTTCTCCACGTGATTCCTGGTTTCACTACAGCTCTGAAGAGAATGTTAGCAAAGAGGTAATCGGGACAGTGCAAACAGTACTCAAAGACAGGGAGAGCAAGCTCTACATTACTCTCTTGGCACTTTGGATGTGGGACATACAGCGAGATGTTTGCTGCTTTTGCGTTTGGCTGTTGGGAGATTTACAGCACAAAGATATCTAGTTGATTTGAAGCAGTTCCGAGAAAGTCTAAGCATAATCCTCACTTTTCCCTCCTGGCACTTTCCGTGTGGGACATATAGCAGGATGTATATTGGTTTTGAGGACAACTCAATGGACAGTGTAGGGAGAAAAGTTCCTGGCTCCTTGAATGCCGTTTCTGGAGACACTGCGATCAATGTGGGAGATATGTCAAGATGTGTGTTGGTTTTGAGGACAGCTTTCTGGAGTGTCTTAGCAAAGAGGTCACACGGATAATCAGAGCAATTCTCAGAGACACTGAGACCAAGCTCCACAATTCCTCCTGGCACTTTCCCTGTAGGAGATACCGCAAGACGTTTCTGTATATTGGGCACAGCGCTCTGCAGGGTGTTAGCAGAGACTTTCCCGGGACAGTGAAACCCTATGTCAGAGACACTGAGAAGAACCCCCAATGTTCCCTCCAGGCACTTTCAGTGTGGGTGCCTTCTCCACGTGGTTCCTGGTTTCACTGCAGCTCTGAAGAGAATGTTAGCAAAGAGGTAATCGGGACAGTGCAAACAGTACTCAAAGACAGGGAGAGCAAGCTCTACATTACTCTCTTGGCACTTTGGATGTGGGACATAGAGCGAGATGTTTGCTGCTTTTGCGTTTGGCTGTTGGGAGATTTACAGCACAAAGATATCTAGTTGATTTGAAGCAGTTCCGAGAAAGTCTAAGCATAATCCTCACTTTTCCCTCCTGGCACTTTCCCTGTAGGGGATACCGCAAGACGTTTCTGTATATTGGGCACAGCGCTCTGCAGGGTGTTAGCAGAGAGTTTCCCGGGACAGTGAAACGCTATGTCAGAGACACTGAGAAGAAGCCCCAATGTTCCCTCCAGGCACTTTCAGTGTGGGTGCCTTCTCCACGTGGTTCCTGGTTTCACTGCAGCTCTGAAGAGAATGTTAGCAAAGAGGTAATCGGGACAGTGCAAACAGTACTCAAAGACAGGGAGAGCAAGCTCTCTCTTGGCACTTTGGATGTGGGACATACAGCGAGATGTTTGCTGCTTTTGCGTTTGGCTGTTGGGAGATTTACAGCACAAAGATATCTAGTTGATTTGAAGCAGTTCCGAGAAAGTCTAAACATAATCCTCACTTTTCCCTCCTGGCACTTTCCCTGTAGGGGATACCGCAAGATGTTTCTGTATATTGGGCAGAGCACTCTGCAGGGTGTTAGCAGAGACTTTCCCGGGACAGTGAAACCCTATATCAGAGACACTGAGAAGAAGCCCCAATGTTCCCTCCAGGCACTTTCAGTGTGGGTGCCTTCTCCACGTGGTTCCTGGTTTCACTGCAGCTCTGAAGAGAATGTTAGCAAAGAGGTAATCGGGACAGTGCAAACAGTACTCAAAGACAGGGAAAGCAAGCTCTCTCTTGGCACTTTGGATGTGGGACATACAGCGAGATGTTTGCTGCTTTTGCGTTTGGCTGTTGGGAGATTTACAGCACAAAGATATCTAGTTGATTTGAAGCAGTTCCGAGAAAGTCTAAGCATAATCCTCACTTTTCCCTCCTGGCACTTTCCGTGTGGGACATATAGCAGGATGTATATTGGTTTTGAGGACAACTCAATGGACAGTGTAGGGAGAAAAGTTCCTGGCTCCTTGAATGCCGTTTCTGGAGACACTGCGATCAATGTGGGAGATATGTCAAGATGTGTGTTGGTTTTGAGGACAGCTTTCTGGAGTGTCTTAGCAAAGAGGTCACACGGATAATCAGAGCAATTCTCAGAGACACTGAGACCAAGCTCCACAATTCCTCCTGGCACTTTCCCTGTAGGAGATACCGCAAGACGTTTCTGTATATTGGGCACAGCGCTCTGCAGGGTGTTAGCAGAGAGTTTCCCGGGACAGTGAAACCCTATGTCAGAGACACTGAGAAGAAGCCCCAATGTTCCCTCCAGGCACTTTCAGTGTGGGTGCCTTCTCCACGTGGTTCCTGGTTTCACTGCAGCTCTGAAGAGAATGTTAGCAAAGAGGTAATCGGGACAGTGCAAACAGTACTCAAAGACAGGGAGAGCAAGCTCTCTTGGCACTTTGGATGTGGGACATACAGCGAGATGTTTGCTGCTTTTGCGTTTGGCTGTTGGGAGATTTACAGCACAAAGATATCTAGTTGATTTGAAGCAGTTCCGAGAAAGTCTAAGCATAATCCTCACTTTTCCCTCCTGGCACTTTCCATGTGGGAGATATAGCAGGATGTATATTGGTTTTGAGGACAACTCAATGGACAGTGTAGGGAGAAAAGTTCCTGGCTCCTTGAATGCCGTTTCTGGAGACACTGCGATCAATGTGGGAGATATGTCAAGATGTGTGTTGGTTTTGAGGACAGCTTTCTGGAGTGTCTTAGCAAAGAGGTCACACGGATAATCAGAGCAATTCTCAGAGACACTGAGACCAAGCTCCACAATTCCTCCTGGCACTTTCCCTGTAGGAGATACCGCAAGACGTTTCTGTATATTGGGCACAGCGCTCTGAGGGTGTTAGCAGAGAGTTTCCCGGGACAGTGAAACCCTATATCGGAGACACTGAGAAGAAGCCCCAATGTTCCCTCCAGGCACTTTCAGTGTGGGTGCCTTCTCCACGTGGTTCCTGGTTTCACTGCAGCTCTGAAGAGAATGTTAGCAAAGAGGTAATCGGGACAGTGCAAACAGTACTCAAAGACAGGGAGAACAAGCTCTACATTACTCTCTTGGCACTTTGGATGTGGGACATAGAGCGAGATGTTTGCTGCTTTTACATTTGGCTGTTGGGAGATTTACAGCACAAAGATATCTAGTTGATTTGAAGCAGTTCCGAGAAAGTCTAAGCATAATCCTCACTTTTCCCTCCTGGCACTTTCCCTGTAGGGGATACCGCAAGACGTTTCTGTATATTGGGCACAGCGCTCTGCAGGGTGTTAGCAGAGAGTTTCCCGGGACAGTGAAACCCTATGTCAGAGACACTGAGAAGAAGCCCCAATGTTCCCTCCAGGCACTTTCAGTGTGGGTGCCTTCTCCACGTGGTTCCTGGTTTCACTGCAGCTCTGAAGAGAATGTTAGCAAAGAGGTAATCGGGACAGTGCAAACAGTACTCAAAGACAGGGAGAGCAAGCTCTACATTACTCTCTTGGCACTTTGGATGTGGGACATAGAGCGAGATGTTTGCTGCTTTTGCGTTTGGCTGTTGGGAGATTTACAGCACAAAGATATCTAGTTGATTTGAAGCAGTTCCGAGAAAGTCTAAACATAATCCTCACTTTTCCCTCCTGGCACTTTCCCTGTAGGGGATACCGCAAGATGTTTCTGTATATTGGGCACAGCGCTCTGCAGGGTGTTAGCAGAGAGTTTCCCGGGACAGTAAAACCCGACATCAGAGACATTGAGAAGAAGCCCCAATGTTCCCTCCAGGCACTTTCAGTGTGGGTGCCTTCTCCACGTGATTCCTGGTTTCACTACAGCTCTGAAGAGAATGTTAGCAAAGAGGTAATCGGGACAGTGCAAACAGTACTCAAAGACAGGGAGAGCAAGCTCTACATTACTCTCTTGGCACTTTGGATGTGGGACATAGAGCGAGATGTTTGCTGCTTTTGCGTTTGGCTGTTGGGAGATTTACAGCACAAAGATATCTAGTTGATTTGAAGCAGTTCCGAGAAAGTCTAAGCATAATCCTCACTTTTCCCTCCTGGCACTTTCCAGGTGGGACATATAGCAGGATGTATATTGGTTTTGAGGACAACTCAATGGACAGTGTAGGGAGAAAAGTTCCTGGCTCCTTGAATGCCGTTTCTGGAGACACTGCGATCAATGTGGGAGATATGTCAAGATGTGTGTTGGTTTTGAGGACAGCTTTCTGGAGTGTCTTAGCAAAGAGGTCACACGGATAATCAGAGCAATTCTCAGAGACACTGAGACCAAGCTCCACAATTCCTCCTGGCACTTTCCCTGTAGGAGATACCGCAAGACGTTTCTGTATATTGGGCACAGCGCTCTGCAGGGTGTTAGCAGAGAGTTTCCCGGGACAGTGAAACCCTATATCAGAGACACTGAGAAGAAGCCCCAACGTTCACTCCAGGCACTTTCAGTGTGGGTGCCTTCTCCACGTGGTTCCTGGTTTCACTGCAACTCTGAAGAGAATGTTAGCAAAGAGGTAATCGGGACAGTGCAAACAGTACTCAAAGACAGGGAGAGCAAGCTCTCTCTTGGCACTTTGGATGTGGGACATACAGCGAGATGTTTGCTGCTTTTACATTTGGCTGTTGGGAGATTTACAGCACAAAGATATCTAGTTGATTTGAAGCAGTTCCGAGAAAGTCTAAACATAATCCTCACTTTTCCCTCCTGGCACTTTCCCTGTAGGGGATACCGCAAGACGTTTCTGTATATTGGGCACAGCGCTCTGCAGGGTGTTAGCAGAGAGTTTCCCGGGACAGTAAAACCCGACATCAGAGACATTGAGAAGAAGCCCCAATGTTCCCTCCAGGCACTTTCAGTGTGGGTGCCTTCTCCACGTGATTCCTGGTTTCACTACAGCTCTGAAGAGAATGTTAGCAAAGAGGTAATCGGGACAGTGCAAACAGTACTCAAAGACAGGGAGAGCAAGCTCTACATTACTCTCTTGGCACTTTGGATGTGGGACATACAGCGAGATGTTTGCTGCTTTTGCGTTTGGCTGTTGGGAGATTTACAGCACAAAGATATCTAGTTGATTTGAAGCAGTTCCGAGAAAGTCTAAGCATAATCCTCACTTTTCCCTCCTGGCACTTTCCAGGTGGGAGATATAGGAGGATGTATATTGGTTTTGAGGACAACTCAATGGACAGTGTAGGGAGAAAAGTTCCTGGCTCCTTGAATGCCGTTTCTGGAGACACTGCGATCAATGTGGGAGATATGTCAAGATGTGTGTTGGTTTTGAGGACAGCTTTCTGGAGTGTCTTAGCAAAGAGGTCACACGGATAATTAGAGCAATTCTCAGAGACACTGAGACCAAGCTCCACAATTCCTCCTGGCACTTTCCCTGTAGGAGATACCGCAAGACGTTTCTGTATATTGGGCACAGCGCTCTGCAGGGTGTTAGCAGAGACTTTCCCGGGACAGTGAAACCCTATGTCAGAGACACTGAGAAGAAGCCCCAATGTTCCCTCCAGGCACTTTCAGTGTGGGTGCCTTCTCCACGTGGTTCCTGGTTTCACTGCAGCTCTGAAGAGAATGTTAGCAAAGAGGTAATCGGGACAGTGCAAACAGTACTCAAAGACAGGGAGAGCAAGCTCTCTCGGCACTTTGGATGTGGGACATACAGCGAGATGTTTGCTGCTTTTACATTTGGCTGTTGGGAGATTTACAGCACAAAGATATCTAGTTGATTTGAAGCAGTTCCGAGAAAGTCTAAACATAATCCTCACTTTTCCCTCCTGGCACTTTCCCTGTACGGGATACCGCAAGACATTTCTGTACATTGGGCACAGCGCTCTGCAGGGTGTTAGCAGAGAGTTTCCCGGGACAGTGAAACCCTATATCGGAGACACTGAGAAGAAGCCCCAATGTTCCCTCCAGGCACTTTCAGTGTGGGTGCCTTCTCCACGTGGTTCCTGGTTTCACTGCAGCTCTGAAGAGAATGTTAGCAAAGAGGTAATCGGGACAGTGCAAACAGTACTCAAAGACAGGGAGAGCAAGCTCTCTCTTGGCACTTTGGATGTGGGACATACAGCGAGATGTTTGCTGCTTTTACATTTGGCTGTTGGGAGATTTACAGCACAAAGATATCTAGTTGATTTGAAGCAGTTCCGAGAAAGTCTAAACATAATCCTCACTTTTCCCTCCTGGCACTTTCCATGTGGGAGATATAGCAGGATGTATATTGGTTTTGAGGACAACTCAATGGACAGTGTAGGGAGAAAAGTTCCTGGCTCCTTGAATGCCGTTTCTGGAGACACTGCGATCAATGTGGGAGATATGTCAAGATGTGTGTTGGTTTTGAGGACAGCTTTCTGGAGTGTCTTAGCAAAGAGGTCACACGGATAATCAGAGCAATTCTCAGAGACACTGAGACCAAGCTCCACAATTCCTCCTGGCACTTTCCCTGTAGGAGATACCGCAAGACGTTTCTGTATATTGGGCACAGCGCTCTGCAGGGTGTTAGCAGAGAGTTTCCCGGGACAGTGAAACCCTATATCGGAGACACTGAGAAGAAGCCCCAATGTTCCCTCCAGGCACTTTCAGTGTGGGTGCCTTCTCCACGTGGTTCCTGGTTTCACTGCAGCTCTGAAGAGAATGTTAGCAAAGAGGTAATCGGGACAGTGCAAACAGTACTCAAAGACAGGGAGAGCAAGCTCTACATTACTCTCTTGGCACTTTGGATGTGGGACATAGAGCGAGATGTTTGCTGCTTTTACATTTGGCTGTTGGGAGATTTACAGCACAAAGATATCTAGTTGATTTGAAGCAGTTCCGAGAAAGTCTAAGCATAATCCTCACTTTTCCCTCCTGGCACTTTCCCTGTAGGGGATACCGCAAGACGTTTCTGTATATTGGGCACAGCGCTCTGCAGGGTGTTAGCAGAGAGTTTCCCGGGACAGTGAAACCCTATATCAGAGACACTGAGAAGAAGCCCCAATGTTCACTCCAGGCACTTTCAGTGTGGGTGCCTTCTCCACGTGGTTCCTGGTTTCACTGCAACTCTGAAGAGAATGTTAGCAAAGAGGTAATCGGGACAGT
This sequence comes from Chroicocephalus ridibundus, assembly GCF_963924245.1. Classification (NCBI taxonomy): domain Eukaryota; kingdom Metazoa; phylum Chordata; class Aves; order Charadriiformes; family Laridae; genus Chroicocephalus; species Chroicocephalus ridibundus. The sequence goes on along the minus strand of NC_086285.1, from coordinate 67,926,343 downwards.
GCAAACAGTACTCAAAGACAGGGAGAGCAAGCTCTCTCTTGGCACTTTGGATGTGGGACATACAGCGAGATGTTTGCTGCTTTTGCGTTTGGCTGTTGGGAGATTTACAGCACAAAGATATCTAGTTGATTTGAAGCAGTTCCGAGAAAGTCTAAACATAATCCTCACTTTTCCCTCCTGGCACTTTCCCTGTAGGGGATACCGCAAGATGTTTCTGTATATTGGGCACAGCGCTCTGCAGGGTGTTAGCAGAGACTTTCCCGGGACAGTGAAACCCTATATCGGAGACACTGAGAAGAAGCCCCAATGTTCACTCCAGGCACTTTCAGTGTGGGTGCCTTCTCCACGTGGTTCCTGGTTTCACTGCAGCTCTGAAGAGAATGTTAGCAAAGAGGTAATCGGGACAGTGCAAACAGTACTCAAAGACAGGGAGAACAAGCTCTACATTACTCTCTTGGCACTTTGGATGTGGGACATAGAGCGAGATGTTTGCTGCTTTTACATTTGGCTGTTGGGAGATTTACAGCACAAAGATATCTAGTTGATTTGAAGCAGTTCCGAGAAAGTCTAAGCATAATCCTCACTTTTCCCTCCTGGCACTTTCCCTGTAGGGGATACCGCAAGACGTTTCTGTATATTGGGCACAGCGCTCTGCAGGGTGTTAGCAGAGAGTTTCCCGGGACAGTGAAACCCTATGTCAGAGACACTGAGAAGAAGCCCCAATGTTCCCTCCAGGCACTTTCAGTGTGGGTGCCTTCTCCACGTGGTTCCTGGTTTCACTGCAGCTCTGAAGAGAATGTTAGCAAAGAGGTAATCGGGACAGTGCAAACAGTACTCAAAGACAGGGAGAGCAAGCTCTACATTACTCTCTTGGCACTTTGGATGTGGGACATACAGCGAGATGTTTGCTGCTTTTACATTTGGCTGTTGGGAGATTTACAGCACAAAGATATCTAGTTGATTTGAAGCAGTTCCGAGAAAGTCTAAGCATAATCCTCACTTTTCCCTCCTGGCACTTTCCCTGTAGGGGATACCGCAAGACGTTTCTGTATATTGGGCACAGCGCTCTGCAGGGTGTTAGCAGAGAGTTTCCCGGGACAGTGAAACCCTATAGCAGAGACACTGAGAAGAAGCCCCAACGTTCACTCCAGGCACTTTCAGTGTGGGTGCCTTCTCCACGTGGTTCCTGGTTTCACTGCAAGTCTGAAGAGAATGTTAGCAAAGAGGTAATCGGGACAGTGCAAACAGTACTCAAAGACAGGGAGAGCAAGCTCTCTCTTGGCACTTTGGATGTGGGACATACAGCGAGATGTTTGCTGCTTTTGCGTTTGGCTGTTGGGAGATTTACAGCACAAAGATATCTAGTTGATTTGAAGCAGTTCCGAGAAAGTCTAAACATAATCCTCACTTTTCCTTCCTGGCACTTTCCCTGTAGGGGATACCGCAAGATGTTTCTGTATATTGGGCAGAGCACTCTGCAGGGTGTTAGCAGAGACTTTCCCGGGACAGTGAAACCCTATATCAGAGACACTGAGAAGAAGCCCCAATGTTCCCTCCAGGCACTTTCAGTGTGGGTGCCTTCTCCACGTGGTTCCTGGTTTCACTGCAGCTCTGAAGAGAATGTTAGCAAAGAGGTAATCGGGACAGTGCAAACAGTACTCAAAGACAGGGAGAGCAAGGTCTCTCTTGGCACTTTGGATGTGGGACATACAGCGAGATGTTTGCTGCTTTTACATTTGGCTGTTGGGAGATTTACAGCACAAAGATATCTAGTTGATTTGAAGCAGTTCCGAGAAAGTCTAAACATAATCCTCACTTTTCCCTCCTGGCACTTTCCATGTGGGAGATATAGCAGGATGTATATTGGTTTTGAGGACAACTCAATGGACAGTGTAGGGAGAAAAGTTCCTGGCTCCTTGAATGCCGTTTCTGGAGACACTGCGATCAATGTGGGAGATATGTCAAGATGTGTGTTGGTTTTGAGGACAGCTTTCTGGAGTGTCTTAGCAAAGAGGTCACACGGATAATCAGAGCAATTCTCAGAGACACTGAGACCAAGATCCACAATTCCTCCTGGCACTTTCCCTGTAGGAGATACCGCAAGACGTTTCTGTATATTGGGCACAGCGCTCTGCAGGGTGTTAGCAGAGAGTTTCCCGGGACAGTGAAACCCTATATCGGAGACACTGAGAAGAAGCCCCAATGTTCCCTCCAGGCACTTTCAGTGTGGGTGCCTTCTCCACGTGGTTCCTGGTTTCACTGCAGCTCTGAAGAGAATGTTAGCAAAGAGGTAATCGGGACAGTGCAAACAGTACTCAAAGACAGGGAGAGCAAGCTCGACATTACTCTCTTGGCACTTTGGATGTGGGACATACAGCGAGATGTTTGCTGCTTTTGCGTTTGGCTTTTGGGAGATTTACAGCACAAAGATATCTAGTTGATTTGAAGCAGTTCCGAGAAAGTCTAAGCATAATCCTCACTTTTCCCTCCTGGCACTTTCCCTGTAGGGGATACCGCAAGACGTTTCTGTATATTGGGCACAGCGCTCTGCAGGGTGTTAGCAGAGAGTTTCCCGGGACAGTGAAACCCTATGTCAGAGACACTGAGAAGAAGCCCCAATGTTCCCTCCAGGCACTTTCAGTGTGGGTGCCTTCTCCACGTGGTTCCTGGTTTCACTGCAGCTCTGAAGAGAATGTTAGCAAAGAGGTAATCGGGACAGTGCAAACAGTACTCAAAGACAGGGAGAGCAAGCTCTACATTACTCTCTTGGCACTTTGGATGTGGGACATACAGCGAGATGTTTGCTGCTTTTGCGTTTGGCTGTTGGGAGATTTACAGCACAAAGATATCTAGTTGATTTGAAGCAGTTCCGAGAAAGTCTAAACATAATCCTCACTTTTCCTTCCTGGCACTTTCCCTGTAGGGGATACCGCAAGATGTTTCTGTATATTGGGCAGAGCACTCTGCAGGGTGTTAGCAGAGACTTTCCCGGGACAGTGAAACCCTATATCAGAGACACTGAGAAGAAGCCCCAATGTTCCCTCCAGGCACTTTCAGTGTGGGTGCCTTCTCCACGTGGTTCCTGGTTTCACTGCAGCTCTGAAGAGAATGTTAGCAAAGAGGTAATCGGGACAGTGCAAACAGTACTCAAAGACAGGGAAAGCAAGCTCTCTCTTGGCACTTTGGATGTGGGACATACAGCGAGATGTTTGCTGCTTTTGCGTTTGGCTGTTGGGAGATTTACAGCACAAAGATATCTAGTTGATTTGAAGCAGTTCCGAGAAAGTCTAAACATAATCCTCACTTTTCCCTCCTGGCACTTTCCCTGTAGGGGATACCGCAAGACGTTTCTGTATATTGGGCACAGCGCTCTGCAGGGTGTTAGCAGAGAGTTTCCCGGGACAGTAAAACCCGACATCAGAGACATTGAGAAGAAGCCCCAATGTTCCCTCCAGGCACTTTCAGTGTGGGTGCCTTCTCCACGTGATTCCTGGTTTCACTACAGCTCTGAAGAGAATGTTAGCAAAGAGGTAATCGGGACAGTGCAAACAGTACTCAAAGACAGGGAGAGCAAGCTCTACATTACACTCTTGGCACTGTGAATGTGGCACATACAGCGAGATGTTTGCTCTTTTGCGTTTGGCTGTTGGGAGATTTACAGCACAAAGATATCTAGTTGATTTGAAGCAGTTCCGAGAAAGTCTAAGCATAATCCTCACTTTTCCCTCCTGGCACTTTCCAGGTGGGACATATAGCAGGATGTATATTGGTTTTGAGGACAACTCAATGGACAGTGTAGGGAGAAAAGTTCCTGGCTCCTTGAATGCCGTTTCTGGAGACACTGCGATCAATGTGGGAGATATGTCAAGATGTGTGTTGGTTTTGAGGACAGCTTTCTGGAGTGTCTTAGCAAAGAGGTCACACGGATAATTAGAGCAATTCTCAGAGACACTGAGACCAAGCTCCACAATTCCTCCTGGCACTTTCCCTGTAGGAGATACCGCAAGACGTTTCTGTATATTGGGCACAGCGCTCTGCAGGGTGTTAGCAGAGACTTTCCCGGGACAGTGAAACCCTATGTCAGAGACACTGAGAAGAACCCCCAATGTTCCCTCCAGGCACTTTCAGTGTGGGTGCCTTCTCCACGTGGTTCCTGGTTTCACTGCAGCTCTGAAGAGAATGTTAGCAAAGAGGTAATCGGGACAGTGCAAACAGTACTCAAAGACAGGGAGAGCAAGCTCTCTCGGCACTTTGGATGTGGGACATACAGCGAGATGTTTGCTGCTTTTACATTTGGCTGTTGGGAGATTTACAGCACAAAGATATCTAGTTGATTTGAAGCAGTTCCGAGAAAGTCTAAACATAATCCTCACTTTTCCCTCCTGGCACTTTCCCTGTACGGGATACCGCAAGACGTTTCTGTATATTGGGCACAGCGCTCTGCAGGGTGTTAGCAGAGAGTTTCCCGGGACAGTGAAACCCTATATCGGAGACACTGAGAAGAAGCCCCAATGTTCACTCCAGGCACTTTCAGTGTGGGTGCCTTCTCCACGTGGTTCCTGGTTTCACTGCAGCTCTGAAGAGAATGTTAGCAAAGAGGTAATCGGGACAGTGCAAACAGTACTCAAAGACAGGGAGAGCAAGCTCTCTCTTGGCACTTTGGATGTGGGACATACAGCGAGATGTTTGCTGCTTTTACATTTGGCTGTTGGGAGATTTACAGCACAAAGATATCTAGTTGATTTGAAGCAGTTCCGAGAAAGTCTAAACATAATCCTCACTTTTCCCTCCTGGCACTTTCCATGTGGGAGATATAGCAGGATGTATATTGGTTTTGAGGACAACTCAATGGACAGTGTAGGGAGAAAAGTTCCTGGCTCCTTGAATGCCGTTTCTGGAGACACTGCGATCAATGTGGGAGATATGTCAAGATGTGTGTTGGTTTTGAGGACAGCTTTCTGGAGTGTCTTAGCAAAGAGGTCACACGGATAATCAGAGCAATTCTCAGAGACACTGAGACCAAGCTCCACAATTCCTCCTGGCACTTTCCCTGTAGGAGATACCGCAAGACGTTTCTGTATATTGGGCACAGCGCTCTGCAGGGTGTTAGCAGAGAGTTTCCCGGGACAGTGAAACCCTATATCGGAGACACTGAGAAGAAGCCCCAATGTTCACTCCAGGCACTTTCAGTGTGGGTGCCTTCTCCACGTGGTTCCTGGTTTCACTGCAGCTCTGAAGAGAATGTTAGCAAAGAGGTAATCGGGACAGTGCAAACAGTACTCAAAGACAGGGAGAGCAAGCTCTCTCTTGGCACTTTGGATGTGGGACATACAGCGAGATGTTTGCTGCTTTTACATTTGGCTGTTGGGAGATTTACAGCACAAAGATATCTAGTTGATTTGAAGCAGTTCCGAGAAAGTCTAAACATAATCCTCACTTTTCCCTCCTGGCACTTTCCCTGTAGGGGATACCGCAAGACGTTTCTGTACATTGGGCACAGCGCTCTGCAGGGTGTTAGCAGAGAGTTTCCCGGGACAGTGAAACCCTATGTCAGAGACACTGAGAAGAAGCCCCAATGTTCCCTCCAGGCACTTTCAGTGTGGGTGCCTTCTCCACGTGGTTCCTGGTTTCACTGCAGCTCTGAAGAGAATGTTAGCAAAGAGGTAATCGGGACAGTGCAAACAGTACTCAAAGACAGGGAGAGCAAGCTCTACATTACTCTCTTGGCACTTTGGATGTGGGACATACAGCGAGATGTTTGCTGCTTTTACATTTGGCTGTTGGGAGATTTACAGCACAAAGATATCTAGTTGATTTGAAGCAGTTCCGAGAAAGTCTAAACATAATCCTCACTTTTCCCTCCTGGCACTTTCCCTGTAGGGGATACCGCAAGACGTTTCTGTACATTGGGCACAGCGCTCTGCAGGGTGTTAGCAGAGAGTTTCCCGGGACAGTGAAACCCTATATCGGAGACACTGAGAAGAAGCCCCAATGTTCCCTCCAGGCACTTTCAGTGTGGGTGCCTTCTCCACCTGGTTCCTGGTTTCACTGCAGCTCTGAAGAGAATGTTAGCAAAGAGGTAATCGGGACAGTGCAAACAGTACTCAAAGACAGGGAGAGCAAGCTCTCTCTTGGCACTTTGGATGTGGGACATACAGCGAGATGTTTGCTGCTTTTACATTTGGCTGTTGGGAGATTTACAGCACAAAGATATCTAGTTGATTTGAAGCAGTTCCGAGAAAGTCTAAACATAATCCTCACTTTTCCCTCCTGGCACTTTCCCTGTAGGAGATACCGCAAGACGTTTCTGTATATTGGGCACAGCGCTCTGCAGGGTGTTAGCAGAGAGTTTCCCGGGACAGTGAAACCCTATATCGGAGACACTGAGAAGAAGCCCCAATGTTCCCTCCAGGCACTTTCAGTGTGGGTGCCTTCTCCACCTGGTTCCTGGTTTCACTGCAGCTCTGAAGAGAATGTTAGCAAAGAGGTAATCGGGACAGTGCAAACAGTACTCAAAGACAGGGAGAGCAAGCTCTCTCTTGGCACTTTGGATGTGGGACATACAGCGAGATGTTTGCTGCTTTTACATTTGGCTGTTGGGAGATTTACAGCACAAAGATATCTAGTTGATTTGAAGCAGTTCCGAGAAAGTCTAAGCATAATCCTCACTTTTCCCTCCTGGCACTTTCCCTGTAGGGGATACCGCAAGACGTTTCTGTATATTGGGCACAGCGCTCTGCAGGGTGTTAGCAGAGTGTTTCCCGGGACAGTGAAACCCTATGTCGGAGACACTGAGAAGAAGCCCCAATGTTCCCTCCAGGCACTTTCAGTGTGGGTGCCTTCTCCACGTGGTTCCTGGTTTCACTGCAGCTCTGAAGAGAATGTTAGCAAAGAGGTAATCGGGACAGTGCAAACAGTACTCAAAGACAGGGAGAGCAAGCTCTCTCTTGGCACTTTGGATGTGGGACATACAGCGAGATGTTTGCTGCTTTTACATTTGGCTGTTGGGAGATTTACAGCACAAAGATATCTAGTTGATTTGAAGCAGTTCCGAGAAAGTCTAAACATAATCCTCACTTTTCCCTCCTGGCACTTTCCATGTGGGAGATATAGCAGGATGTATATTGGTTTTGAGGACAACTCAATGGACAGTGTAGGGAGAAAAGTTCCTGGCTCCTTGAATGCCGTTTCTGGAGACACTGCGATCAATGTGGGAGATATGTCAAGATGTGTGTTGGTTTTGAGGACAGCTTTCTGGAGTGTCTTAGCAAAGAGGTCACACGGATAATCAGAGCAATTCTCAGAGACACTGAGACCAAGATCCACAATTCCTCCTGGCACTTTCCCTGTAGGAGATACCGCAAGACGTTTCTGTATATTGGGCACAGCGCTCTGCAGGGTGTTAGCAGAGAGTTTCCCGGGACAGTGAAACCCTATATCGGAGACACTGAGAAGAAGCCCCAATGTTCACTCCAGGCACTTTCAGTGTGGGTGCCTTCTCCACGTGGTTCCTGGTTTCACTGCAGCTCTGAAGAGAATGTTAGCAAAGAGGTAATCGGGACAGTGCAAACAGTACTCAAAGACAGGGAGAGCAAGCTCTCTCTTGGCACTTTGGATGTGGGACATACAGCGAGATGTTTGCTGCTTTTACATTTGGCTGTTGGGAGATTTACAGCACAAAGATATCTAGTTGATTTGAAGCAGTTCCGAGAAAGTCTAAACATAATCCTCACTTTTCCCTCCTGGCACTTTCCCTGTAGGGGATACCGCAAGACGTTTCTGTACATTGGGCACAGCGCTCTGCAGGGTGTTAGCAGAGAGTTTCCCGGGACAGTGAAACCCTATGTCAGAGACACTGAGAAGAAGCCCCAATGTTCCCTCCAGGCACTTTCAGTGTGGGTGCCTTCTCCACGTGGTTCCTGGTTTCACTGCAGCTCTGAAGAGAATGTTAGCAAAGAGGTAATCGGGACAGTGCAAACAGTACTCAAAGACAGGGAGAGCAAGCTCTACATTACTCTCTTGGCACTTTGGATGTGGGACATAGAGCGAGATGTTTGCTGCTTTTACATTTGGCTGTTGGGAGATTTACAGCACAAAGATATCTAGTTGATTTGAAGCAGTTCCGAGAAAGTCTAAACATAATCCTCACTTTTCCCTCCTGGCACTTTCCCTGTAGGGGATACCGCAAGACGTTTCTGTACATTGGGCACAGCGCTCTGCAGGGTGTTAGCAGAGAGTTTCCCGGGACAGTGAAACCCTATATCGGAGACACTGAGAAGAAGCCCCAATGTTCCCTCCAGGCACTTTCAGTGTGGGTGCCTTCTCCACGTGGTTCCTGGTTTCACTGCAGCTCTGAAGAGAATGTTAGCAAAGAGGTAATCGGGACAGTGCAAACAGTACTCAAAGACAGGGAGAGCAAGCTCTCTCTTGGCACTTTGGATGTGGGACATACAGCGAGATGTTTGCTGCTTTTACATTTGGCTGTTGGGAGATTTACAGCACAAAGATATCTAGTTGATTTGAAGCAGTTCCGAGAAAGTCTAAACATAATCCTCACTTTTCCCTCCTGGCACTTTCCCTGTAGGAGATACCGCAAGACGTTTCTGTATATTGGGCACAGCGCTCTGCAGGGTGTTAGCAGAGAGTTTCCCGGGACAGTGAAACCCTATATCGGAGACACTGAGAAGAAGCCCCAATGTTCCCTCCAGGCACTTTCAGTGTGGGTGCCTTCTCCACGTGGTTCCTGGTTTCACTGCAGCTCTGAAGAGAATGTTAGCAAAGAGGTAATCGGGACAGTGCAAACAGTACTCAAAGACAGGGAGAGCAAGCTCTCTCTTGGCACTTTGGATGTGGGACATACAGCGAGATGTTTGCTGCTTTTACATTTGGCTGTTGGGAGATTTACAGCACAAAGATATCTAGTTGATTTGAAGCAGTTCCGAGAAAGTCTAAGCATAATCCTCACTTTTCCCTCCTGGCACTTTCCCTGTAGGGGATACCGCAAGACGTTTCTGTATATTGGGCACAGCGCTCTGCAGGGTGTTAGCAGAGAGTTTCCCGGGACAGTGAAACCCTATGTCGGAGACACTGAGAAGAAGCCCCAATGTTCCTTCCAGGCACTTTCAGTGTGGGTGCCTTCTCCACGTGGTTCCTGGTTTCACTGCAGCTCTGAAGAGAATGTTAGCAAAGAGGTAATCGGGACAGTGCAAACAGTACTCAAAGACAGGGAGAGCAAGCTCTCTCTTGGCACTTTGGATGTGGGACATACAGCGAGATGTTTGCTGCTTTTACATTTGGCTGTTGGGAGATTTACAGCACAAAGATATCTAGTTGATTTGAAGCAGTTCCGAGAAAGTCTAAACATAATCCTCACTTTTCCCTCCTGGCACTTTCCCTGTAGGGGATACCGGAAGACGTTTCTGTACATTGGGCACAGCGCTCTGCAGGGTGTTAGCAGAGAGTTTCCCGGGACAGTGAAACCCTATGTCAGAGACACTGAGAAGAAGCCCCAATGTTCCCTCCAGGCACTTTCAGTGTGGGTGCCTTCTCCACGTGGTTCCTGGTTTCACTGCAGCTCTGAAGAGAATGTTAGCAAAGAGGTAATCGGGACAGTGCAAACAGTACTCAAAGACAGGGAGAGCAAGCTCTACATTACTCTCTTGGCACTTTGGATGTGGGACATACAGCGAGATGTTTGCTGCTTTTACATTTGGCTGTTGGGAGATTTACAGCACAAAGATATCTAGTTGATTTGAAGCAGTTCCGAGAAAGTCTAAACATAATCCTCACTTTTCCCTCCTGGCACTTTCCCTGTAGGGGATACCGGAAGACGTTTCTGTACATTGGGCACAGCGCTCTGCAGGGTGTTAGCAGAGAGTTTCCCGGGACAGTGAAACCCTATGTCAGAGACACTGAGAAGAAGCCCCAATGTTCCCTCCAGGCACTTTCAGTGTGGGTGCCTTCTCCACGTGGTTCCTGGTTTCACTGCAGCTCTGAAGAGAATGTTAGCAAAGAGGTAATCGGGACAGTGCAAACAGTACTCAAAGACAGGGAGAGCAAGCTCTCTCTTGGCACTTTGGATGTGGGACATACAGCGAGATGTTTGCTGCTTTTACATTTGGCTGTTGGGAGATTTACAGCACAAAGATATCTAGTTGATTTGAAGCAGTTCCGAGAAAGTCTAAACATAATCCTCACTTTTCCCTCCTGGCACTTTCCCTGTAGGGGATACCGGAAGACGTTTCTGTACATTGGGCACAGCGCTCTGCAGGGTGTTAGCAGAGAGTTTCCCGGGACAGTGAAACCCTATGTCAGAGACACTGAGAAGAAGCCCCAATGTTCCCTCCAGGCACTTTCAGTGTGGGTGCCTTCTCCACGTGGTTCCTGGTTTCACTGCAGCTCTGAAGAGAATGTTAGCAAAGAGGTAATCGGGACAGTGCAAACAGTACTCAAAGACAGGGAGAGCAAGCTCTACATTACTCTCTTGGCACTTTGGATGTGGGACATACAGCGAGATGTTTGCTGCTTTTACATTTGGCTGTTGGGAGATTTACAGCACAAAGATATCTAGTTGATTTGAAGCAGTTCCGAGAAAGTCTAAACATAATCCTCACTTTTCCCTCCTGGCACTTTCCCTGTAGGGGATACCGGAAGACGTTTCTGTACATTGGGCACAGCGCTCTGCAGGGTGTTAGCAGAGAGTTTCCCGGGACAGTGAAACCCTATGTCAGAGACACTGAGAAGAAGCCCCAATGTTCCCTCCAGGCACTTTCAGTGTGGGTGCCTTCTCCACGTGGTTCCTGGTTTCACTGCAGCTCTGAAGAGAATGTTAGCAAAGAGGTAATCGGGACAGTGCAAACAGTACTCAAAGACAGGGAGAGCAAGCTCTACATTACTCTCTTGGCACTTTGGATGTGGGACATACAGCGAGATGTTTGCTGCTTTTACATTTGGCTGTTGGGAGATTTACAGCACAAAGATATCTAGTTGATTTGAAGCAGTTCCGAGAAAGTCTAAACATAATCCTCACTTTTCCCTCCTGGCACTTTCCCTGTAGGGGATACCGCAAGACGTTTCTGTACATTGGGCACAGCGCTCTGCAGGGTGTTAGCAGAGAGTTTCCCGGGACAGTGAAACCCTATATCGGAGACACTGAGAAGAAGCCCCAATGTTCCCTCCAGGCACTTTCAGTGTGGGTGCCTTCTCCACGTGGTTCCTGGTTTCACTGCAGCTCTGAAGAGAATGTTAGCAAAGAGGTAATCGGGACAGTGCAAACAGTACTCAAAGACAGGGAGAGCAAGCTCTCTCTTGGCACTTTGGATGTGGGACATACAGCGAGATGTTTGCTGCTTTTACATTTGGCTGTTGGGAGATTTACAGCACAAAGATATCTAGTTGATTTGAAGCAGTTCCGAGAAAGTCTAAACATAATCCTCACTTTTCCCTCCTGGCACTTTCCCTGTAGGAGATACCGCAAGACGTTTCTGTATATTGGGCACAGCGCTCTGCAGGGTGTTAGCAGAGAGTTTCCCGGGACAGTGAAACCCTATATCGGAGACACTGAGAAGAAGCCCCAATGTTCCCTCCAGGCACTTTCAGTGTGGGTGCCTTCTCCACGTGGTTCCTGGTTTCACTGCAGCTCTGAAGAGAATGTTAGCAAAGAGGTAATCGGGACAGTGCAAACAGTACTCAAAGACAGGGAGAGCAAGCTCTCTCTTGGCACTTTGGATGTGGGACATACAGCGAGATGTTTGCTGCTTTTACATTTGGCTGTTGGGAGATTTACAGCACAAAGATATCTAGTTGATTTGAAGCAGTTCCGAGAAAGTCTAAACATAATCCTCACTTTTCCCTCCTGGCACTTTCCCTGTAGGGGATACCGGAAGACGTTTCTGTACATTGGGCACAGCGCTCTGCAGGGTGTTAGCAGAGAGTTTCCCGGGACAGTGAAACCCTATGTCAGAGACACTGAGAAGAAGCCCCAATGTTCCCTCCAGGCACTTTCAGTGTGGGTGCCTTCTCCACGTGGTTCCTGGTTTCACTGCAGCTCTGAAGAGAATGTTAGCAAAGAGGTAATCGGGACAGTGCAAACAGTACTCAAAGACAGGGAGAGCAAGCTCTACATTACTCTCTTGGCACTTTGGATGTGGGACATACAGCGAGATGTTTGCTGCTTTTACATTTGGCTGTTGGGAGATTTACAGCACAAAGATATCTAGTTGATTTGAAGCAGTTCCGAGAAAGTCTAAGCATAATCCTCACTTTTCCCTCCTGGCACTTTCCCTGTACGGGATACCGCAAGACGTTTCTGTATATTGGGCACAGCGCTCTGCAGGGTGTTAGCAGAGAGTTTCCCGGGACAGTGAAACCCTATGTCAGAGACACTGAGAAGAAGCCCCAATGTTCCCTCCAGGCACTTTCAGTGTGGGTGCCTTCTCCACGTGGTTCCTGGTTTCACTGCAGCTCTGAAGAGAATGTTAGCAAAGAGGTAATCGGGACAGTGCAAACAGTACTCAAAGACAGGGAGAGCAAGCTCTCTCTTGGCACTTTGGATGTGGGACATACAGCGAGATGTTTGCTGCTTTTACATTTGGCTGTTGGGAGATTTACAGCACAAAGATATCTAGTTGATTTGAAGCAGTTCCGAGAAAGTCTAAACATAATCCTCACTTTTCCCTCCTGGCACTTTCCCTGTAGGGGATACCGCAAGACGTTTCTGTACATTGGGCACAGCGCTCTGCAGGGTGTTAGCAGAGAGTTTCCCGGGACAGTGAAACCCTATGTCAGAGACACTGAGAAGAAGCCCCAATGTTCCCTCCAGGCACTTTCAGTGTGGGTGCCTTCTCCACGTGGTTCCTGGTTTCACTGCAGCTCTGAAGAGAATGTTAGCAAAGAGGTAATCGGGACAGTGCAAACAGTACTCAAAGACAGGGAGAGCAAGCTCTACATTACTCTCTTGGCACTTTGGATGTGGGACATACAGCGAGATGTTTGCTGCTTTTACATTTGGCTGTTGGGAGATTTACAGCACAAAGATATCTAGTTGATTTGAAGCAGTTCCGAGAAAGTCTAAACATAATCCTCACTTTTCCCTCCTGGCACTTTCCCTGTAGGGGATACCGGAAGACGTTTCTGTACATTGGGCACAGCGCTCTGCAGGGTGTTAGCAGAGAGTTTCCCGGGACAGTGAAACCCTATGTCAGAGACACTGAGAAGAAGCCCCAATGTTCCCTCCAGGCACTTTCAGTGTGGGTGCCTTCTCCACGTGGTTCCTGGTTTCACTGCAGCTCTGAAGAGAATGTTAGCAAAGAGGTAATCGGGACAGTGCAAACAGTACTCAAAGACAGGGAGAGCAAGCTCTACATTACTCTCTTGGCACTTTGGATGTGGGACATACAGCGAGATGTTTGCTGCTTTTACATTTGGCTGTTGGGAGATTTACAGCACAAAGATATCTAGTTGATTTGAAGCAGTTCCGAGAAAGTCTAAACATAATCCTCACTTTTCCCTCCTGGCACTTTCCCTGTAGGGGATACCGCAAGACGTTTCTGTACATTGGGCACAGCGCTCTGCAGGGTGTTAGCAGAGAGTTTCCCGGGACAGTGAAACCCTATATCGGAGACACTGAGAAGAAGCCCCAATGTTCCCTCCAGGCACTTTCAGTGTGGGTGCCTTCTCCACGTGGTTCCTGGTTTCACTGCAGCTCTGAAGAGAATGTTAGCAAAGAGGTAATCGGGACAGTGCAAACAGTACTCAAAGACAGGGAGAGCAAGCTCTCTCTTGGCACTTTGGATGTGGGACATACAGCGAGATGTTTGCTGCTTTTACATTTGGCTGTTGGGAGATTTACAGCACAAAGATATCTAGTTGATTTGAAGCAGTTCCGAGAAAGTCTAAACATAATCCTCACTTTTCCCTCCTGGCACTTTCCCTGTAGGAGATACCGCAAGACGTTTCTGTATATTGGGCACAGCGCTCTGCAGGGTGTTAGCAGAGAGTTTCCCGGGACAGTGAAACCCTATATCGGAGACACTGAGAAGAAGCCCCAATGTTCCCTCCAGGCACTTTCAGTGTGGGTGCCTTCTCCACGTGGTTCCTGGTTTCACTGCAGCTCTGAAGAGAATGTTAGCAAAGAGGTAATCGGGACAGTGCAAACAGTACTCAAAGACAGGGAGAGCAAGCTCTCTCTTGGCACTTTGGATGTGGGACATACAGCGAGATGTTTGCTGCTTTTACATTTGGCTGTTGGGAGATTTACAGCACAAAGATATCTAGTTGATTTGAAGCAGTTCCGAGAAAGTCTAAGCATAATCCTCACTTTTCCCTCCTGGCACTTTCCCTGTAGGGGATACCGCAAGACGTTTCTGTATATTGGGCACAGCGCTCTGCAGGGTGTTAGCAGAGAGTTTCCCGGGACAGTGAAACCCTATGTCGGAGACACTGAGAAGAAGCCCCAATGTTCCTTCCAGGCACTTTCAGTGTGGGTGCCTTCTCCACGTGGTTCCTGGTTTCACTGCAGCTCTGAAGAGAATGTTAGCAAAGAGGTAATCGGGACAGTGCAAACAGTACTCAAAGACAGGGAGAGCAAGCTCTCTCTTGGCACTTTGGATGTGGGACATACAGCGAGATGTTTGCTGCTTTTACATTTGGCTGTTGGGAGATTTACAGCACAAAGATATCTAGTTGATTTGAAGCAGTTCCGAGAAAGTCTAAACATAATCCTCACTTTTCCCTCCTGGCACTTTCCCTGTAGGGGATACCGGAAGACGTTTCTGTACATTGGGCACAGCGCTCTGCAGGGTGTTAGCAGAGAGTTTCCCGGGACAGTGAAACCCTATGTCAGAGACACTGAGAAGAAGCCCCAATGTTCCCTCCAGGCACTTTCAGTGTGGGTGCCTTCTCCACGTGGTTCCTGGTTTCACTGCAGCTCTGAAGAGAATGTTAGCAAAGAGGTAATCGGGACAGTGCAAACAGTACTCAAAGACAGGGAGAGCAAGCTCTACATTACTCTCTTGGCACTTTGGATGTGGGACATACAGCGAGATGTTTGCTGCTTTTACATTTGGCTGTTGGGAGATTTACAGCACAAAGATATCTAGTTGATTTGAAGCAGTTCCGAGAAAGTCTAAGCATAATCCTCACTTTTCCCTCCTGGCACTTTCCCTGTAGGGGATACCGCAAGACGTTTCTGTATATTGGGCACAGCGCTCTGCAGGGTGTTAGCAGAGAGTTTCCCGGGACAGTGAAACCCTATATCGGAGACACTGAGAAGAAGCCCCAATGTTCCCTCCAGGCACTTTCAGTGTGGGTGCCTTCTCCACGTGGTTCCTGGTTTCACTGCAGCTCTGAAGAGAATGTTAGCAAAGAGGTAATCGGGACAGTGCAAACAGTACTCAAAGACAGGGAGAGCAAGCTCTCTCTTGGCACTTTGGATGTGGGACATACAGCGAGATGTTTGCTGCTTTTACATTTGGCTGTTGGGAGATTTACAGCACAAAGATATCTAGTTGATTTGAAGCAGTTCCGAGAAAGTCTAAACATAATCCTCACTATTCCCTCCTGGCACTTTCCCTGTAGGGGATACCGCAAGACGTTTCTGTACATTGGGCACAGCGCTCTGCAGGGTGTTAGCAGAGAGTTTCCCGGGACAGTGAAACCCTATGTCAGAGACACTGAGAAGAAGCCCCAATGTTCCCTCCAGGCACTTTCAGTGTGGGTGCCTTCTCCACGTGGTTCCTGGTTTCACTGCAGCGCTGAAGAGAATGTTAGCAAAGAGGTAATCGGGACAGTGCAAACAGTACTCAAAGACAGGGAGAGCAAGCTCTCTCTTGGCACTTTGGATGTGGGACATACAGCGAGATGTTTGCTGCTTTTACATTTGGCTGTTGGGAGATTTACAGCACAAAGATATCTAGTTGATTTGAAGCAGTTCCGAGAAAGTCTAAACATAATCCTCACTTTTCCCTCCTGGCACTTTCCCTGTAGGAGATACCGCAAGACGTTTCTGTATATTGGGCACAGCGCTCTGCAGGGTGTTAGCAGAGAGTTTCCCGGGACAGTGAAACCCTATGTCAGAGACACTGAGAAGAAGCCCCAATGTTCCCTCCAGGCACTTTCAGTGTGGGTGCCTTCTCCACGTGGTTCCTGGTTTCACTGCAGCTCTGAAGAGAATGTTAGCAAAGAGGTAATCGGGACAGTACAAACAGTACTCAAAGACAGGGAGAGCAAGCTCTCTCTTGGCACTTTGGATGTGGGACATACAGCGAGATGTTTGCTGCTTTTACATTTGGCTGTTGGGAGATTTACAGCACAAAGATATCTAGTTGATTTGAAGCAGTTCCGAGAAAGTCTAAACATAATCCTCACTTTTCCCTCCTGGCACTTTCCCTGTAGGGGATACCGCAAGACGTTTCTGTACATTGGGCACAGCGCTCTGCAGGGTGTTAGCAGAGAGTTTCCCGGGACAGTGAAACCCTATATCGGAGACACTGAGAAGAAGCCCCAATGTTCACTCCAGGCACTTTCAGTGTGGGTGCCTTCTCCACGTGGTTCCTGGTTTCACTGCAGCTCTGAAGAGAATGTTAGCAAAGAGGTAATCGGGACAGTGCAAACAGTACTCAAAGACAGGGAGAGCAAGCTCTCTCTTGGCACTTTGGATGTGGGACATACAGCGAGATGTTTGCTGCTTTTACATTTGGCTGTTGGGAGATTTACAGCACAAAGATATCTAGTTGATTTGAAGCAGTTCCGAGAAAGTCTAAGCATAATCCTCACTTTTCCCTCCTGGCACTTTCCCTGTACGGGATACCGCAAGACGTTTCTGTATATTGGGCACAGCGCTCTGCAGGGTGTTAGCAGAGAGTTTCCCGGGACAGTGAAACCCTATGTCAGAGACACTGAGAAGAAGCCCCAATGTTCCCTCCAGGCACTTTCAGTGTGGGTGCCTTCTCCACGTGGTTCCTGGTTTCACTGCAGCTCTGAAGAGAATGTTAGCAAAGAGGTAATCGGGACAGTGCAAACAGTACTCAAAGACAGGGAGAGCAAGCTCTACATTACTCTCTTGGCACTTTGGATGTGGGACATACAGCGAGATGTTTGCTGCTTTTACATTTGGCTGTTGGGAGATTTACAGCACAAAGATATCTAGTTGATTTGAAGCAGTTCCGAGAAAGTCTAAGCATAATCCTCACTTTTCCCTCCTGGCACTTTCCCTGTACGGGATACCGCAAGACGTTTCTGTATATTGGGCACAGCGCTCTGCAGGGTGTTAGCAGAGAGTTTCCCGGGACAGTGAAACCCTATGTCAGAGACACTGAGAAGAAGCCCCAATGTTCCCTCCAGGCACTTTCAGTGTGGGTGCCTTCTCCACGTGATTCCTGGTTTCACTACAGCTCTGAAGAGAATGTTAGCAAAGAGGTAATCGGGACAGTGCAAACAGTACTCAAAGACAGGGAGAGCAAGCTCTACATTACTCTCTTGGCACTTTGGATGTGGGACATACAGCGAGATGTTTGCTGCTTTTGCGTTTGGCTGTTGGGAGATTTACAGCACAAAGATATCTAGTTGATTTGAAGAAGTTCCGAGAAAGTCTAAGCATAATCCTCACTTTTCCCTCCTGGCACTTTCCAGGTGGGACATATAGCAGGATGTATATTGGTTTTGAGGACAACTCAATGGACAGTGTAGGGAGAAAAGTTCCTGGCTCCTTGAATGCCGTTTCTGGAGACACTGCGATCAATGTGGGAGATATGTCAAGATGTGTGTTGGTTTTGAGGACAGCTTTCTGGAGTGTCTTAGCAAAGAGGTCACACGGATAATTAGAGCAATTCTCAGAGACACTGAGACCAAGCTCCACAATTCCTCCTGGCACTTTCCCTGTAGGAGATACCGCAAGACGTTTCTGTATATTGGGCACAGCGCTCTGCAGGGTGTTAGCAGAGACTTTCCCGGGACAGTGAAACCCTATGTCAGAGACACTGAGAAGAAGCCCCAATGTTCCCTCCAGGCACTTTCAGTGTGGGTGCCTTCTCCACGTGGTTCCTGGTTTCACTGCAGCTCTGAAGAGAATGTTAGCAAAGAGGTAATCGGGACAGTGCAAACAGTACTCAAAGACAGGGAGAGCAAGCTCTCTCGGCAATTTGGATGTGGGACATACAGCGAGATGTTTGCTGCTTTTACATTTGGCTGTTGGGAGATTTACAGCACAAAGATATCTAGTTGATTTGAAGCAGTTCCGAGAAAGTCTAAACATAATCCTCACTTTTCCCTCCTGGCACTTTCCCTGTAGGGGATACCGCAAGACGTTTCTGTACATTGGGCACAGCGCTCTGCAGGGTGTTAGCAGAGAGTTTCCCGGGACAGTGAAACCCTATGTCAGAGACACTGAGAAGAAGCCCCAATGTTCCCTCCAGGCACTTTCAGTGTGGGTGCCTTCTCCACGTGGTTCCTGGTTTCACTGCAGCTCTGAAGAGAATGTTAGCAAAGAGGTAATTGGGACAGTGCAAACAGTACTCAAAGACAGGGAGAGCAAGCTCTACATTACTCTCTTGGCACTTTGGATGTGGGACATACAGCGAGATGTTTGCTGCTTTTACATTTGGCTGTTGGGAGATTTACAGCACAAAGATATCTAGTTGATTTGAAGCAGTTCCGAGAAAGTCTAAACATAATCCTCACTTTTCCCTCCTGGCACTTTCCCTGTAGGGGATACCGCAAGACGTTTCTGTACATTGGGCACAGCGCTCTGCAGGGTGTTAGCAGAGAGTTTCCCGGGACAGTGAAACGCTATATCGGAGACACTGAGAAGAAGCCCCAATGTTCACTCCAGGCACTTTCAGTGTGGGTGCCTTCTCCACGTGGTTCCTGGTTTCACTGCAGCTCTGAAGAGAATGTTAGCAAAGAGGTAATCGGGACAGTGCAAACAGTACTCAAAGACAGGGAGAGCAAGCTCTACATTACTCTCTTGGCACTTTGGATGTGGGACATACAGCGAGATGTTTGCTGCTTTTGCGTTTGGCTGTTGGGAGATTTACAGCACAAAGATATCTAGTTGATTTGAAGCAGTTCCGAGAAAGTCTAAACATAATCCTCACTTTTCCCTCCTGGCACTTTCCCTGTAGGGGATACCGCAAGACGTTTCTGTATATTGGGCACAGCGCTCTGCAGGGTGTTAGCAGAGAGTTTCCCGGGACAGTAAAACCCGACATCAGAGACATTGAGAAGAAGCCCCAATGTTCCCTCCAGGCACTTTCAGTGTGGGTGCCTTCTCCACGTGATTCCTGGTTTCACTACAGCTCTGAAGAGAATGTTAGCAAAGAGGCAATCGGGACAGTGCAAACAGTACTCAAAGACAGGGAGAGCAAGCTCTACATTACTCTCTTGGCACTTTGGATGTGGGACATAGAGCGAGATGTTTGCTGCTTTTGCGTTTGGCTGTTGGGAGATTTACAGCACAAAGATATCTAGTTGATTTGAAGCAGTTCCGAGAAAGTCTAAGCATAATCCTCACTTTTCCCTCCTGGCACTTTCCAGGTGGGACATATAGCAGGATGTATATTGGTTTTGAGGACAACTCAATGGACAGTGTAGGGAGAAAAGTTCCTGGCTCCTTGAATGCCGTTTCTGGAGACACTGCGATCAATGTGGGAGATATGTCAAGATGTGTGTTGGTTTTGAGGACAGCTTTCTGGAGTGTCTTAGCAAAGAGGTCACACGGATAATTAGAGCAATTCTCAGAGACACTGAGACCAAGCTCCACAATTCCTCCTGGCACTTTCCCTGTAGGAGATACCGCAAGACGTTTCTGTATATTGGGCACAGCGCTCTGCAGGGTGTTAGCAGAGACTTTCCCGGGACAGTGAAACCCTATGTCAGAGACACTGAGAAGAACCCCCAATGTTCCCTCCAGGCACTTTCAGTGTGGGTGCCTTCTCCACGTGGTTCCTGGTTTCACTGCAGCTCTGAAGAGAATGTTAGCAAAGAGGTAATCGGGACAGTGCAAACAGTACTCAAAGACAGGGAGAGCAAGCTCTCTCGGCACTTTGGATGTGGGACATACAGCGAGATGTTTGCTGCTTTTACATTTGGCTGTTGGGAGATTTACAGCACAAAGATATCTAGTTGATTTGAAGCAGTTCCGAGAAAGTCTAAACATAATCCTCACTTTTCCCTCCTGGCACTTTCCCTGTAGGGGATACCGCAAGACGTTTCTGTACATTGGGCACAGCGCTCTGCAGGGTGTTAGCAGAGAGTTTCCCGGGACAGTGAAACCCTATATCGGAGACACTGAGAAGAAGCCCCAATGTTCCCTCCAGGCACTTTCAGTGTGGGTGCCTTCTCCACGTGGTTCCTGGTTTCACTGCAGCTCTGAAGAGAATGTTAGCAAAGAGGTAATCGGGACAGTGCAAACAGTACTCAAAGACAGGGAGAGCAAGCTCTCTCTTGGCACTTTGGATGTGGGACATACAGCGAGATGTTTGCTGCTTTTACATTTGGCTGTTGGGAGATTTACAGCACAAAGATATCTAGTTGATTTGAAGCAGTTCCGAGAAAGTCTAAACATAATCCTCACTTTTCCCTCCTGGCACTTTCCCTGTAGGGGATACCGCAAGACGTTTCTGTACATTGGGCACAGCGCTCTGCAGGGTGTTAGCAGAGAGTTTCCCGGGACAGTGAAACCCTATATCGGAGACACTGAGAAGAAGCCCCAATGTTCCCTCCAGGCACTTTCAGTGTGGGTGCCTTCTCCACGTGGTTCCTGGTTTCACTGCAGCTCTGAAGAGAATGTTAGCAAAGAGGTAATTGGGACAGTGCAAACAGTACTCAAAGACAGGGAGAGCAAGCTCTACATTACTCTCTTGGCACTTTGGATGTGGGACATACAGCGAGATGTTTGCTGCTTTTACATTTGGCTGTTGGGAGATTTACAGCACAAAGATATCTAGTTGATTTGAAGCAGTTCCGAGAAAGTCTAAACATAATCCTCACTTTTCCCTCCTGGCACTTTCCCTGTAGGGGATACCGCAAGACGTTTCTGTACATTGGGCACAGCGCTCTGCAGGGTGTTAGCAGAGAGTTTCCCGGGACAGTGAAACCCTATATCGGAGACACTGAGAAGAAGCCCCAATGTTCCTTCCAGGCACTTTCAGTGTGGGTGCCTTCTCCACGTGGTTCCTGGTTTCACTGCAGCTCTGAAGAGAATGTTAGCAAAGAGGTAATCGGGACAGTGCAAACAGTACTCAAAGACAGGGAGAGCAAGCTCTCTCTTGGCACTTTGGATGTGGGACATACAGCGAGATGTTTGCTGCTTTTACATTTGGCTGTTGGGAGATTTACAGCACAAAGATATCTAGTTGATTTGAAGCAGTTCCGAGAAAGTCTAAACATAATCCTCACTTTTCCCTCCTGGCACTTTCCCTGTAGGGGATACCGCAAGACGTTTCTGTACATTGGGCACAGCGCTCTGCAGGGTGTTAGCAGAGAGTTTCCCGGGACAGTGAAACCCTATATCGGAGACACTGAGAAGAAGCCCCAATGTTCACTCCAGGCACTTTCAGTGTGGGTGCCTTCTCCACGTGGTTCCTGGTTTCACTGCAGCTCTGAAGAGAATGTTAGCAAAGAGGTAATCGGGACAGTGCAAACAGTACTCAAAGACAGGGAGAGCAAGCTCTCTCTTGGCACTTTGGATGTGGGACATACAGCGAGATGTTTGCTGCTTTTACATTTGGCTGTTGGGAGATTTACAGCACAAAGATATCTAGTTGATTTGAAGCAGTTCCGAGAAAGTCTAAGCATAATCCTCACTTTTCCCTCCTGGCACTTTCCCTGTAGGGGATACCGCAAGACGTTTCTGTATATTGGGCACAGCGCTCTGCAGGGTGTTAGCAGAGAGTTTCCCGGGACAGTGAAACCCTATGTCAGAGACACTGAGAAGAAGCCCCAATGTTCCCTCCAGGCACTTTCAGTGTGGGTGCCTTCTCCACGTGGTTCCTGGTTTCACTGCAGCTCTGAAGAGAATGTTAGCAAAGAGGTAATCGGGACAGTGCAAACAGTACTCAAAGACAGGGAGAGCAAGCTCTACATTACTCTCTTGGCACTTTGGATGTGGGACATACAGCGAGATGTTTGCTGCTTTTAATTTTGGCTGTTGGGAGATTTACAGCACAAAGATATCTAGTTGATTTGAAGCAGTTCCGAGAAAGTCTAAGCATAATCCTCACTTTTCCCTCCTGGCACTTTCCCTGTAGGGGATACCGCAAGACGTTTCTGTATATTGGGCACAGCGCTCTGCAGGGTGTTAGCAGAGAGTTTCCCGGGACAGTGAAACCCTATATCAGAGACACTGAGAAGAAGCCCCAACGTTCACTCCAGGCACTTTCAGTGTGGGTGCCTTCTCCACGTGGTTCCTGGTTTCACTGCAACTCTGAAGAGAATGTTAGCAAAGAGGTAATCGGGACAGTGCAAACAGTACTCAAAGACAGGGAGAGCAAGCTCTCTCTTGGCACTTTGGATGTGGGACATACAGCGAGATGTTTGCTGCTTTTGCGTTTGGCTGTTGGGAGATTTACAGCACAAAGATATCTAGTTGATTTGAAGCAGTTCCGAGAAAGTCTAAACATAATCCTCACTTTTCCCTCCTGGCACTTTCCCTGTAGGGGATACCGCAAGACGTTTCTGTATATTGGGCAGAGCACTCTGCAGGGTGTTAGCAGAGACTTTCCCGGGACAGTGAAACCCTATATCAGAGACACTGAGAAGAAGCCCCAATGTTCCTTCCAGGCACTTTCAGTGTGGGTGTCTTCTCCACGTGGTTCCTGGTTTCACTGCAGCTCTGAAGAGAATGTTAGCAAAGAGGTAATCGGGACAGTGCAAACAGTACTCAAAGACAGGGAGAGCAAGCTCTACATTACTCTCTTGGCACTTTGGATGTGGGACATACAGCGAGATGTTTGCTGCTTTTACATTTGGCTGTTGGGAGATTTACAGCACAAAGATATCTAGTTGATTTGAAGCAGTTCCGAGAAAGTCTAAGCATAAACCTCACTTTTCCCTCCTGGCACTTTCCCTGTAGGGGATACCGCAAGACGTTTCTGTACATTGGGCACAGCGCTCTGCAGGGTGTTAGCAGAGAGTTTCCCGGGACAGTGAAACCCTATATCGGAGACACTGAGAAGAAGCCCCAATGTTCCCTCCAGGCACTTTCAGTGTGGGTGCCTTCTCCACGTGGTTCCTGGTTTCACTGCAGCTCTGAAGAGAATGTTAGCAAAGAGGTAATCGGGACAGTGCAAACAGTACTCAAAGACAGGGAGAGCAAGCTCTCTCTTGGCACTTTGGATGTGGGACATACAGCGAGATGTTTGCTGCTTTTACATTTGGCTGTTGGGAGATTTACAGCACAAAGATATCTAGTTGATTTGAAGCAGTTCCGAGAAAGTCTAAACATAATCCTCACTTTTCCCTCCTGGCACTTTCCCTGTAGGGGATACCGCAAGACGTTTCTGTACATTGGGCACAGCGCTCTGCAGGGTGTTAGCAGAGAGTTTCCCGGGACAGTGAAACCCTATGTCAGAGACACTGAGAAGAAGCCCCAATGTTCCCTCCAGGCACTTTCAGTGTGGGTGCCTTCTCCACGTGGTTCCTGGTTTCACTGCAGCTCTGAAGAGAATGTTAGCAAAGAGGTAATCGGGACAGTGCAAACAGTACTCAAAGACAGGGAGAGCAAGCTCTACATTACTCTCTTGGCACTTTGGATGTGGGACATACAGCGAGATGTTTGCTGCTTTTACATTTGGCTGTTGGGAGATTTACAGCACAAAGATATCTAGTTGATTTGAAGCAGTTCCGAGAAAGTCTAAACATAATCCTCACTATTCCCTCCTGGCACTTTCCCTGTAGGGGATACCGCAAGACGTTTCTGTACATTGGGCACAGCGCTCTGCAGGGTGTTAGCAGAGAGTTTCCCGGGACAGTGAAACCCTATATCGGAGACACTGAGAAGAAGCCCCAATGTTCCCTCCAGGCACTTTCAGTGTGGGTGCCTTCTCCACGTGGTTCCTGGTTTCACTGCAGCTCTGAAGAGAATGTTAGCAAAGAGGTAATCGGGACAGTGCAAACAGTACTCAAAGACAGGGAGAGCAAGCTCTCTCTTGGCACTTTGGATGTGGGACATACAGCGAGATGTTTGCTGCTTTTACATTTGGCTGTTGGGAGATTTACAGCACAAAGATATCTAGTTGATTTGAAGCAGTTCCGAGAAAGTCTAAACATAATCCTCACTTTTCCCTCCTGGCACTTTCCCTGTAGGGGATACCGCAAGACGATTCTGTACATTGGGCACAGCGCTCTGCAGGGTGTTAGCAGAGAGTTTCCCGGGACAATGAAACCATATATCGGAGACACTGAGAAGAAGCCCCAATGTTCACTCCAGGCACTTTCAGTGTGGGTGCCTTCTCCACGTGGTTCCTGGTTTCACTGCAGCTCTGAAGAGAATGTTAGCAAAGAGGTAATTGGGACAGTGCAAACAGTACTCAAAGACAGGGAGAGCAAGCTCTCTCTTGGCACTTTGGATGTGGGACATACAGCGAGATGTTTGCTGCTTTTACATTTGGCTGTTGGGAGATTTACAGCACAAAGATATCTAGTTGATTTGAAGCAGTTCCGAGAAAGTCTAAGCATAATCCTCACTTTTCCCTCCAGGCACTTTCCCTGTAGGGGATACCGCAAGACGTTTCTGTACATTGGGCACAGCGCTCTGCAGGGTGTTAGCAGAGAGTTTCCCGGGACAGTGAAACCCTATGTCAGAGACACTGAGAAGAAGCCCCAATGTTCCCTCCAGGCACTTTCAGTGTGGGTGCCTTCTCCACGTGGTTCCTGGTTTCACTGCAGCTCTGAAGAGAATGTTAGCAAAGAGGTAATCGGGACAGTACAAACAGTACTCAAAGACAGGGAGAGCAAGCTCTCTCTTGGCACTTTGGATGTGGGACATACAGCGAGATGTTTGCTGCTTTTACATTTGGCTGTTGGGAGATTTACAGCACAAAGATATCTAGTTGATTTGAAGCAGTTCCGAGAAAGTCTAAACATAATCCTCACTTTTCCCTCCTGGCACTTTCCCTGTAGGAGATACCGCAAGACGTTTCTGTACATTGGGCACAGCGCTCTGCAGGGTGTTAGCAGAGAGTTTCCCGGGACAGTGAAACCCTATATCGGAGACACTGAGAAGAAGCCCCAATGTTCACTCCAGGCACTTTCAGTGTGGGTGCCTTCTCCACGTGGTTCCTGGTTTCACTGCAGCTCTGAAGAGAATGTTAGCAAAGAGGTAATCGGGACAGTGCAAACAGTACTCAAAGACAGGGAGAGCAAGCTCTCTCTTGGCACTTTGGATGTGGGACATACAGCGAGATGTTTGCTGCTTTTACATTTGGCTGTTGGGAGATTTACAGCACAAAGATATCTAGTTGATTTGAAGCAGTTCCGAGAAAGTCTAAGCATAATCCTCACTTTTCCCTCCTGGCACTTTCCCTGTACGGGATACCGCAAGACGTTTCTGTATATTGGGCACAGCGCTCTGCAGGGTGTTAGCAGAGAGTTTCCCGGGACAGTGAAACCCTATGTCAGAGACACTGAGAAGAAGCCCCAATGTTCCCTCCAGGCACTTTCAGTGTGGGTGCCTTCTCCACGTGGTTCCTGGTTTCACTGCAGCTCTGAAGAGAATGTTAGCAAAGAGGTAATCGGGACAGTGCAAACAGTACTCAAAGACAGGGAGAGCAAGCTCTCTCTTGGCACTTTGGATGTGGGACATACAGCGAGATGTTTGCTGCTTTTACATTTGGCTGTTGGGAGATTTACAGCACAAAGATATCTAGTTGATTTGAAGCAGTTCCGAGAAAGTCTAAACATAATCCTCACTTTTCCCTCCTGGCACTTTCCCTGTAGGGGATACCGCAAGACGTTTCTGTACATTGGGCACAGCGCTCTGCAGGGTGTTAGCAGAGAGTTTCCCGGGACAGTGAAACCCTATGTCAGAGACACTGAGAAGAAGCCCCAATGTTCCCTCCAGGCACTTTCAGTGTGGGTGCCTTCTCCACGTGGTTCCTGGTTTCACTGCAGCTCTGAAGAGAATGTTAGCAAAGAGGTAATTGGGACAGTGCAAACAGTACTCAAAGACAGGGAGAGCAAGCTCTACATTACTCTCTTGGCACTTTGGATGTGGGACATACAGCGAGATGTTTGCTGCTTTTACATTTGGCTGTTGGGAGATTTACAGCACAAAGATATCTAGTTGATTTGAAGCAGTTCCGAGAAAGTCTAAACATAATCCTCACTTTTCCCTCCTGGCACTTTCCCTGTAGGGGATACCGCAAGACGTTTCTGTACATTGGGCACAGCGCTCTGCAGGGTGTTAGCAGAGAGTTTCCCGGGACAGTGAAACCCTATATCGGAGACACTGAGAAGAAGCCCCAATGTTCACTCCAGGCACTTTCAGTGTGGGTGCCTTCTCCACGTGGTTCCTGGTTTCACTGCAGCTCTGAAGAGAATGTTAGCAAAGAGGTAATCGGGACAGTGCAAACAGTACTCAAAGACAGGGAGAGCAAGCTCTCTCTTGGCACTTTGGATGTGGGACATACAGCGAGATGTTTGCTGCTTTTACATTTGGCTGTTGGGAGATTTACAGCACAAAGATATCTAGTTGATTTGAAGCAGTTCCGAGAAAGTCTAAGCATAATCCTCACTTTTCCCTCCTGGCACATTCCCTGTAGGGGATACCGCAAGACGTTTCTGTATATTGGGCACAGCGCTCTGCAGGGTGTTAGCAGAGAGTTTCCCGGGACAGTGAAACCCTATGTCAGAGACACTGAGAAGAAGCCCCAATGTTCCCTCCAGGCACTTTCAGTGTGGGTGCCTTCTCCACGTGGTTCCTGGTTTCACTGCAGCTCTGAAGAGAATGTTAGCAAAGAGGTAATCGGGACAGTACAAACAGTACTCAAAGACAGGGAGAGCAAGCTCTCTCTTGGCACTTTGGATGTGGGACATACAGCGAGATGTTTGCTGCTTTTACATTTGGCTGTTGGGAGATTTACAGCACAAAGATATCTAGTTGATTTGAAGCAGTTCCGAGAAAGTCTAAGCATAATCCTCACTTTTCCCTCCTGGCACTTTCCCTGTAGGAGATACCGCAAGACGTTTCTGTATATTGGGCACAGCGCTCTGCAGGGTGTTAGCAGAGAGTTTCCCGGGACAGTGAAACCCTATGTCAGAGACACTGAGAAGAAGCCCCAATGTTCCTTCCAGGCACTTTCAGTGTGGGTGCCTTCTCCACGTGGTTCCTGGTTTCACTGCAGCTCTGAAGAGAATGTTAGCAAAGAGGTAATCGGGACAGTGCAAACAGTACTCAAAGACAGGGAGAGCAAGCTCTCTCTTGGCACTTTGGATGTGGGACATACAGCGAGATGTTTGCTGCTTTTACATTTGGCTGTTGGGAGATTTACAGCACAAAGATATCTAGTTGATTTGAAGCAGTTCCGAGAAAGTCTAAACATAATCCTCACTTTTCCCTCCTGGCACTTTCCCTGTAGGGGATACCGCAAGACGTTTCTGTACATTGGGCACAGCGCTCTGCAGGGTGTTAGCAGAGAGTTTCCCGGGACAGTGAAACCCTATATCGGAGACACTGAGAAGAAGCCCCAATGTTCACTCCAGGCACTTTCAGTGTGGGTGCCTTCTCCACGTGGTTCCTGGTTTCACTGCAGCTCTGAAGAGAATGTTAGCAAAGAGGTAATCGGGACAGTGCAAACAGTACTCAAAGACAGGGAGAGCAAGCTCTCTCTTGGCACTTTGGATGTGGGACATACAGCGAGATGTTTGCTGCTTTTACATTTGGCTGTTGGGAGATTTACAGCACAAAGATATCTAGTTGATTTGAAGCAGTTCCGAGAAAGTCTAAGCATAATCCTCACTTTTCCCTCCTGGCACTTTCCCTGTAGGGGATACCGCAAGACGTTTCTGTATATTGGGCACAGCGCTCTGCAGGGTGTTAGCAGAGAGTTTCCCGGGACAGTGAAACCCTATGTCAGAGACACTGAGAAGAAGCCCCAATGTTCCCTCCAGGCACTTTCAGTGTGGGTGCCTTCTCCACGTGGTTCCTGGTTTCACTGCAGCTCTGAAGAGAATGTTAGCAAAGAGGTAATCGGGACAGTGCAAACAGTACTCAAAGACAGGGAGAGCAAGCTCTACATTACTCTCTTGGCACTTTGGATGTGGGACATACAGCGAGATGTTTGCTGCTTTTACATTTGGCTGTTGGGAGATTTACAGCACAAAGATATCTAGTTGATTTGAAGCAGTTCCGAGAAAGTCTAAACATAATCCTCACTTTTCCCTCCTGGCACTTTCCCTGTAGGGGATACCGCAAGACGTTTCTGTACATTGGGCACAGCGCTCTGCAGGGTGTTAGGAGAGAGTTTCCCGGGACAGTGAAACCCTATATCGGAGACACTGAGAAGAAGCCCCAATGTTCCCTCCAGGCACTTTCAGTGTGGGTGCCTTCTCCACGTGGTTCCTGGTTTCACTGCAGCTCTGAAGAGAATGTTAGCAAAGAGGTAATCGGGACAGTGCAAACAGTACTCAAAGACAGGGAGAGCAAGCTCTACATTACTCTCTTGGCACTTTGGATGTGGGACATACAGCGAGATGTTTGCTGCTTTTACATTTGGCTGTTGGGAGATTTACAGCACAAAGATATCTAGTTGATTTGAAGCAGTTCCGAGAAAGTCTAAACATAATCCTCACTTTTCCCTCCTGGCACTTTCCCTTTAGGAGATACCGCAAGACGTTTCTGTATATTGGGCACAGCGCTCTGCAGGGTGTTAGCAGAGAGTTTCCCGGGACAGTGAAACCCTATGTCAGAGACACTGAGAAGAAGCCCCAATGTTCCCTCCAGGCACTTTCAGTGTGGGTGCCTTCTCCACGTGGTTCCTGGTTTCACTGCAGCTCTGAAGAGAATGTTAGCAAAGAGGTAATCGGGACAGTGCAAACAGTACTCAAAGACAGGGAGAGCAAGCTCTCTCTTGGCACTTTGGATGTGGGACATACAGCGAGATGTTTGCTGCTTTTACATTTGGCTGTTGGGAGATTTACAGCACAAAGATATCTAGTTGATTTGAAGCAGTTCCGAGAAAGTCTAAGCATAATCCTCACTTTTCCCTCCTGGCACTTTCCCTGTAGGGGATACCGCAAGACGTTTCTGTATATTGGGCACAGCGCTCTGCAGGGTGTTAGCAGAGAGTTTCCCGGGACAGTGAAACCCGATGTCAGAGACACTGAGAAGAAGCCCCAATGTTCCCTCCAGGCACTTTCAGTGTGGGTGCCTTCTCCACGTGATTCCTGGTTTCACTGCAGCTCTGAAGAGAATGTTAGCAAAGAGGTAATCGGGACAGTGCAAACAGTACTCAAAGACAGGGAGAGCAAGCTCTACATTACTCTCTTGGCACTTTGGATGTGGGACATACAGCGAGATGTTTGCTGCTTTTACATTTGGCTGTTGGGAGATTTACAGCACAAAGATATCTAGTTGATTTGAAGCAGTTCCGAGAAAGTCTAAACATAATCCTCACTATTCCCTCCTGGCACTTTCCCTGTAGGGGATACCGCAAGACGTTTCTGTACATTGGGCACAGCGCTCTGCAGGGTGTTAGCAGAGAGTTTCCCGGGACAGTGAAACCCTATATCGGAGACACTGAGAAGAAGCCCCAATGTTCCCTCCAGGCACTTTCAGTGTGGGTGCCTTCTCCACGTGGTTCCTGGTTTCACTGCAGCTCTGAAGAGAATGTTAGCAAAGAGGTAATCGGGACAGTGCAAACAGTACTCAAAGACAGGGAGAGCAAGCTCTACATTACTCTCTTGGCACTTTGGATGTGGGACATACAGTGAGATGTTTGCTGCTTTTACATTTGGCTGTTGGGAGATTTACAGCACAAAGATATCTAGTTGATTTGAAGCAGTTCCGAGAAAGTCTAAACATAATCCTCACTTTTCCCTCCTGGCACTTTCCCTGTAGGAGATACCGCAAGACGTTTCTGTATATTGGGCACAGCGCTCTGCAGGGTGTTAGCAGAGAGTTTCCCGGGACAGTGAAACCCTATGTCAGAGACACTGAGAAGAAGCCCCAATGTTCCCTCCAGGCACTTTCAGTGTGGGTGCCTTCTCCACGTGGTTCCTGGTTTCACTGCAGCTCTGAAGAGAATGTTAGCAAAGAGGTAATCGGGACAGTGCAAACAGTACTCAAAGACAGGGAGAGCAAGCTCTACATTACTCTCTTGGCACTTTGGATGTGGGACATACAGCGAGATGTTTGCTGCTTTTACATTTGGCTGTTGGGAGATTTACAGCACAAAGATATCTAGTTGATTTGAAGCAGTTCCGAGAAAGTCTAAGCATAATCCTCACTTTTCCCTCCTGGCACTTTCCCTGTAGGGGATACCGCAAGACGTTTCTGTATATTGGGCACAGCGCTCTGCAGGGTGTTAGCAGAGAGTTTCCCGGGACAGTGAAACCCTATGTCAGAGACACTGAGAAGAAGCCCCAATGTTCCTTCCAGGCACTTTCAGTGTGGGTGCCTTCTCCACGTGGTTCCTGGTTTCACTGCAGCTCTGAAGAGAATGTTAGCAAAGAGGTAATCGGGACAGTGCAAACAGTACTCAAAGACAGGGAGAGCAAGCTCTCTCTTGGCACTTTGGATGTGGGACATACAGCGAGATGTTTGCTGCTTTTAATTTTGGCTGTTGGGAGATTTACAGCACAAAGATATCTAGTTGATTTGAAGCAGTTCCGAGAAAGTCTAAACATAATCCTCACTATTCCCTCCTGGCACTTTCCCTGTAGGATATACCGCAAGACGTTTCTGTATATTGGGCACAGCGCTCTGCAGGGTGTTAGCAGAGAGTTTCCCGGGACAGTGAAACCCTATGTCAGAGACACTGAGAAGAAGCCCCAATGTTCCCTCCCGGCACTTTCAGTGTGGGTGCCTTCTCCACGTGGTTCCTGGTTTCACTGCAGCTCTGAAGAGAATGTTAGCAAAGAGGTAATCGGGACAGTGCAAACAGTACTCAAAGACAGGGAGAGCAAGCTCTACATTCCTCTCTTGGCACTTTGGATGTGGGACATAGAGCGAGATGTTTGCTGCTTTTACATTTGGCTGTTGGGAGATTTACAGCACAAAGATATCTAGTTGATTTGAAGCAGTTCCGAGAAAGTCTAAACATAATCCTCACTTTTCCCTCCTGGCACTTTCCCTGTAGGGGATACCGCAAGACGTTTCTGTATATTGGGCACAGCGCTCTGCAGGGTGTTAGCAGAGAGTTTCCCGGGACATTGAAACCCTATGTCAAAGACACTGAGAAGAAGCCCCAATGTTCCTTCCAGGCACTTTCAGTGTGGGTGCCTTCTCCACGTGGTTCCTGGTTTCACTGCAGCTCTGAAGAGAATGTTAGCAAAGAGGTAATCGGGACAGTGCAAACAGTACTCAAAGACAGGGAGAGCAAGCTCTACATTACTCTCTTGGCACTTTGGATGTGGGACATACAGCGAGATGTTTGCTGCTTTTACATTTGGCTGTTGGGAGATTTACAGCACAAAGATATCTAGTTGATTTGAAGCAGTTCCGAGAAAGTCTAAACATAATCCTCACTATTCCCTCCTGGCACTTTCCCTGTAGGGGATACCGCAAGACGTTTCTGTATATTGGGCACAGCGCTCTGCAGGGTGTTAGCAGAGAGTTTCCCGGGACAGTGAAACCCTATATCGGAGACACTGAGAAGAAGCCCCAATGTTCCCTCCAGGCACTTTCAGTGTGGGTGCCTTCTCCACGTGGTTCCTGGTTTCACTGCAGCTCTGAAGAGAATGTTAGCAAAGAGGTAATCGGGACAGTGCAAACAGTACTCAAAGACAGGGAGAGCAAGCTCTACATTACTCTCTTGGCACTTTGGATGTGGGACATACAGTGAGATGTTTGCTGCTTTTACATTTGGCTGTTGGGAGATTTACAGCACAAAGATATCTAGTTGATTTGAAGCAGTTCCGAGAAAGTCTAAACATAATCCTCACTTTTCCCTCCTGGCACTTTCCCTGTAGGAGATACCGCAAGACGTTTCTGTATATTGGGCACAGCACTCTGCAGGGTGTTAGCAGAGAGTTTCCCGGGACAGTGAAACCCTATGTCAGAGACACTGAGAAGAAGCCCCAATGTTCCCTCCAGGCACTTTCAGTGTGGGTGCCTTCTCCACGTGGTTCCTGGTTTCACTGCAGCTCTGAAGAGAATGTTAGCAAAGAGGTAATCGGGACAGTGCAAACAGTACTCAAAGACAGGGAGAGCAAGCTCTACATTACTCTCTTGGCACTTTGGATGTGGGACATACAGCGAGATGTTTGCTGCTTTTACATTTGGCTGTTGGGAGATTTACAGCACAAAGATATCTAGTTGATTTGAAGCAGTTCCGAGAAAGTCTAAGCATAATCCTCACTTTTCCCTCCTGGCACTTTCCCTGTAGGGGATACCGCAAGACGTTTCTGTATATTGGGCACAGCGCTCTGCAGGGTGTTAGCAGAGAGTTTCCCGGGACAGTGAAACCCTATGTCAGAGACACTGAGAAGAAGCCCCAATGTTCCTTCCAGGCACTTTCAGTGTGGGTGCCTTCTCCACGTGGTTCCTGGTTTCACTGCAGCTCTGAAGAGAATGTTAGCAAAGAGGTAATCGGGACAGTGCAAACAGTACTCAAAGACAGGGAGAGCAAGCTCTCTCTTGGCACTTTGGATGTGGGACATACAGCGAGATGTTTGCTGCTTTTAATTTTGGCTGTTGGGAGATTTACAGCACAAAGATATCTAGTTGATTTGAAGCAGTTCCGAGAAAGTCTAAACATAATCCTCACTATTCCCTCCTGGCACTTTCCCTGTAGGATATACCGCAAGACGTTTCTGTATATTGGGCACAGCGCTCTGCAGGGTGTTAGCAGAGAGTTTCCCGGGACAGTGAAACCCTATGTCAGAGACACTGAGAAGAAGCCCCAATGTTCCCTCCCGGCACTTTCAGTGTGGGTGCCTTCTCCACGTGGTTCCTGGTTTCACTGCAGCTCTGAAGAGAATGTTAGCAAAGAGGTAATCGGGACAGTGCAAACAGTACTCAAAGACAGGGAGAGCAAGCTCTACATTACTCTCTTGGCACTTTGGATGTGGGACATAGAGCGAGATGTTTGCTGCTTTTACATTTGGCTGTTGGGAGATTTACAGCACAAAGATATCTAGTTGATTTGAAGCAGTTCCGAGAAAGTCTAAACATAATCCTCACTTTTCCCTCCTGGCACTTTCCCTGTAGGGGATACCGCAAGACGTTTCTGTATATTGGGCACAGCGCTCTGCAGGGTGTTAGCAGAGAGTTTCCCGGGACAGTGAAACCCTATGTCAAAGACACTGAGAAGAAGCCCCAATGTTCCTTCCAGGCACTTTCAGTGTGGGTGCCTTCTCCACGTGGTTCCTGGTTTCACTGCAGCTCTGAAGAGAATGTTAGCAAAGAGGTAATCGGGACAGTGCAAACAGTACTCAAAGACAGGGAGAGCAAGCTCTCTCTTGGCACTTTGGATGTGGGACATACAGCGAGATGTTTGCTGCTTTTACATTTGGCTGTTGGGAGATTTACAGCACAAAGATATCTAGTTGATTTGAAGCAGTTCCGAGAAAGTCTAAACATAATCCTCACTTTTCCCTCCTGGCACTTTCCCTGTAGGGGATACCGCAAGACGTTTCTGTATATTGGGCACAGCGCTCTGCAGGGTGTTAGCAGAGAGTTTCCCGGGACAGTGAAACCCTATGTCAGAGACACTGAGAAGAAGCCCCAATGTTCCCTCCAGGCACTTTCAGTGTGGGTGCCTTCTCCACGTGGTTCCTGGTTTCACTGCAGCTCTGAAGAGAATGTTAGCAAAGAGGTAATCGGGACAGTGCAAACAGTACTCAAAGACAGGGAGAGCAAGCTCTCTCTTGGCACTTTGGATGTGGGACATACAGCGAGATGTTTGCTGCTTTTACATTTGGCTGTTGGGAGATTTACAGCACAAAGATATCTAGTTGATTTGAAGCAGTTCCGAGAAAGTCTAAACATAATCCTCACTTTTCCCTCCTGGCACTTTCCCTGTAGGAGATACCGCAAGACGTTTCTGTATATTGGGCACAGCGCTCTGCAGGGTGTTAGCAGAGAGTTTCCCGGGACAGTGAAACCCTATGTCAGAGACACTGAGAAGAAGCCCCAATGTTCCCTCCAGGCACTTTCAGTGTGGGTGCGTTCTCCACGTGGTTCCTGGTTTCACTGCAGCTCTGAAGAGAATGTTAGCAAAGAGGTAATCGGGACAGTACAAACAGTACTCAAAGACAGGGAGAGCAAGCTCTCTCTTGGCACTTTGGATGTGGGACATACAGCGAGATGTTTGCTGCTTTTACATTTGGCTGTTGGGAGATTTACAGCACAAAGATATCTAGTTGATTTGAAGCAGTTCCGAGAAAGTCTAAACATAATCCTCACTTTTCCCTCCTGGCACTTTCCCTGTAGGAGATACCGCAAGACGTTTCTGTATATTGGGCACAGCGCTCTGCAGGGTGTTAGCAGAGAGTTTCCCGGGACAGTGAAACCCTATGTCAGAGACACTGAGAAGAAGCCCCAATGTTCCCTCCAGGCACTTTCAGTGTGGGTGCGTTCTCCACGTGGTTCCTGGTTTCACTGCAGCTCTGAAGAGAATGTTAGCAAAGAGGTAATCGGGACAGTACAAACAGTACTCAAAGACAGGGAGAGCAAGCTCTCTCTTGGCACTTTGGATGTGGGACATACAGCGAGATGTTTGCTGCTTTTACATTTGGCTGTTGGGAGATTTACAGCACAAAGATATCTAGTTGATTTGAAGCAGTTCCGAGAAAGTCTAAACATAATCCTCACTTTTCCCTCCTGGCACTTTCCCTGTAGGGGATACCGCAAGACGTTTCTGTACATTGGGCACAGCGCTCTGCAGGGTGTTAGCAGAGAGTTTCCCGGGACAGTGAAACCCTATATCAGAGACACTGAGAAGAAGCCCCAATGTTCCCTCCAGGCACTTTCAGTGTGGGTGCCTTCTCCACGTGGTTCCTGGTTTCACTGCAGCTCTGAAGAGAATGTTAGCAAAGAGGTAATCGGGACAGTGCAAACAGTACTCTAAGACAGGGAGAGCAAGCTCTACATTACTCTCTTGGCACTTTGGATGTGGGACATACAGCGAGATGTTTGCTGCTTTTACATTTGGCTGTTGGGAGATTTACAGCACAAAGATATCTAGTTGATTTGAAGCAGTTCCGAGAAAGTCTAAACATAATCCTCACTTTTCCCTCCTGGCACTTTCCCTGTAGGAGATACCGCAAGACGTTTCTGTATATTGGGCACAGCGCTCTGCAGGGTGTTAGCAGAGAGTTTCCCGGGACAGTGAAACCCTATGTCAGAGACACTGAGAAGAAGCCCCAATGTTCCTTCCAGGCACTTTCAGTGTGGGTGCCTTCTCCACGTGGTTCCTGGTTTCACTGCAGCTCTGAAGAGAATGTTAGAAAAGAGGTAATCGGGACAGTGCAAACAGTACTCAAAGACAGGGAGAGCAAGCTCTCTCTTGGCACTTTGGATGTGGGACATACAGCGAGATGTTTGCTGCTTTTACATTTGGCTGTTGGGAGATTTACAGCACAAAGATATCTAGTTGATTTGAAGCAGTTCCGAGAAAGTCTAAACATAATCCTCACTTTTCCCTCCTGGCACTTTCCCTGTAGGAGATACCGCAAGACGTTTCTGTATATTGGGCACAGCGCTCTGCAGGGTGTTAGCAGAGAGTTTCCCGGGACAGTGAAACCCTATGTCAGAGACACTGAGAAGAAGCCCCAATGTTCCCTCCAGGCACTTTCAGTGTGGGTGCCTTCTCCACGTGGTTCCTGGTTTCACTGCAGCTCTGAAGAGAATGTTAGCAAAGAGGTAATCGGGACAGTGCAAACAGTACTCAAAGACAGGGAGAGCAAGCTCTACATTACTCTCTTGGCACTTTGGATGTGGGACATACAGCGAGATGTTTGCTGCTTTTACATTTGGCTGTTGGGAGATTTACAGCACAAAGATATCTAGTTGATTTGAAGCAGTTCCGAGAAAGTCTAAACATAATCCTCACTTTTCCCTCCTGGCACTTTCCCTGTAGGGGATACCGCAAGACGTTTCTGTATATTGGGCACAGCGCTCTGCAGGGTGTTAGCAGAGAGTTTCCCGGGACAGTGAAACCCTATATCGGAGACACTGAGAAGAAGCCCCAATGTTCCCTCCAGGCACTTTCAGTGTGGGTGCCTTCTCCACGTGGTTCCTGGTTTCACTGCAGCTCTGAAGAGAATGTTAGCAAAGAGGTAATCGGGACAGTGCAAACAGTACTCAAAGACAGGGAGAGCAAGCTCTCTCTTGGCACTTTGGATGTGGGACATACAGCGAGATGTTTGCTGCTTTTACATTTGGCTGTTGGGAGATTTACAGCACAAAGATATCTAGTTGATTTGAAGCAGTTCCGAGAAAGTCTAAACATAATCCTCACTATTCCCTCCTGGCACTTTCCCTGTAGGAGATACCGCAAGACGTTTCTGTATATTGGGCACAGCGCTCTGCAGGGTGTTAGCAGAGAGTTTCCCGGCACAGTGAAACCCTATGTCAAAGACACTGAGAAGAAGCCCCAATGTTCCCTCCAGGCACTTTCAGTGTGGGTGCCTTCTCCACGTGGTTCCTGGTTTCACTGCAGCTCTGAAGAGAATGTTAGCAAAGAGGTAATCGGGACAGTACAAACAGTACTCAAAGACAGGGAGAGCAAGCTCTCTCTTGGCACTTTGGATGTGGGACATACAGCGAGATGTTTGCTGCTTTTACATTTGGCTGTTGGGAGATTTACAGCACAAAGATATCTAGTTGATTTGAAGCAGTTCCGAGAAAGTCTAAACATAATCCTCACTTTTCCCTCCTGGCACTTTCCCTGTAGGGGATACCGCAAGACGTTTCTGTACATTGGGCACAGCGCTCTGCAGGGTGTTAGCAGAGAGTTTCCCGGGACAGTGAAACCCTATATCAGAGACACTGAGAAGAAGCCCCAATGTTCCCTCCAGGCACTTTCAGTGTGGGTGCCTTCTCCACGTGGTTCCTGGTTTCACTGCAGCTCTGAAGAGAATGTTAGCAAAGAGGTAATCGGGACAGTGCAAACAGTACTCTAAGACAGGGAGAGCAAGCTCTACATTACTCTCTTGGCACTTTGGATGTGGGACATACAGCGAGATGTTTGCTGCTTTTACATTTGGCTGTTGGGAGATTTACAGCACAAAGATATCTAGTTGATTTGAAGCAGTTCCGAGAAAGTCTAAACATAATCCTCACTTTTCCCTCCTGGCACTTTCCCTGTAGGAGATACCGCAAGACGTTTCTGTATATTGGGCACAGCGCTCTGCAGGGTGTTAGCAGAGAGTTTCCCGGGACAGTGAAACCCTATGTCAGAGACACTGAGAAGAAGCCCCAATGTTCCTTCCAGGCACTTTCAGTGTGGGTGCCTTCTCCACGTGGTTCCTGGTTTCACTGCAGCTCTGAAGAGAATGTTAGAAAAGAGGTAATCGGGACAGTGCAAACAGTACTCAAAGACAGGGAGAGCAAGCTCTCTCTTGGCACTTTGGATGTGGGACATACAGCGAGATGTTTGCTGCTTTTACATTTGGCTGTTGGGAGATTTACAGCACAAAGATATCTAGTTGATTTGAAGCAGTTCCGAGAAAGTCTAAACATAATCCTCACTTTTCCCTCCTGGCACTTTCCCTGTAGGAGATACCGCAAGACGTTTCTGTATATTGGGCACAGCGCTCTGCAGGGTGTTAGCAGAGAGTTTCCCGGGACAGTGAAACCCTATGTCAGAGACACTGAGAAGAAGCCCCAATGTTCCCTCCAGGCACTTTCAGTGTGGGTGCCTTCTCCACGTGGTTCCTGGTTTCACTGCAGCTCTGAAGAGAATGTTAGCAAAGAGGTAATCGGGACAGTGCAAACAGTACTCAAAGACAGGGAGAGCAAGCTCTACATTACTCTCTTGGCACTTTGGATGTGGGACATACAGCGAGATGTTTGCTGCTTTTACATTTGGCTGTTGGGAGATTTACAGCACAAAGATATCTAGTTGATTTGAAGCAGTTCCGAGAAAGTCTAAACATAATCCTCACTTTTCCCTCCTGGCACTTTCCCTGTAGGGGATACCGCAAGACGTTTCTGTATATTGGGCACAGCGCTCTGCAGGGTGTTAGCAGAGAGTTTCCCGGGACAGTGAAACCCTATATCGGAGACACTGAGAAGAAGCCCCAATGTTCCCTCCAGGCACTTTCAGTGTGGGTGCCTTCTCCACGTGGTTCCTGGTTTCACTGCAGCTCTGAAGAGAATGTTAGCAAAGAGGTAATCGGGACAGTGCAAACAGTACTCAAAGACAGGGAGAGCAAGCTCTCTCTTGGCACTTTGGATGTGGGACATACAGCGAGATGTTTGCTGCTTTTACATTTGGCTGTTGGGAGATTTACAGCACAAAGATATCTAGTTGATTTGAAGCAGTTCCGAGAAAGTCTAAACATAATCCTCACTATTCCCTCCTGGCACTTTCCCTGTAGGAGATACCGCAAGACGTTTCTGTATATTGGGCACAGCGCTCTGCAGGGTGTTAGCAGAGAGTTTCCCGGCACAGTGAAACCCTATGTCAAAGACACTGAGAAGAAGCCCCAATGTTCCCTCCAGGCACTTTCAGTGTGGGTGCCTTCTCCACGTGGTTCCTGGTTTCACTGCAGCTCTGAAGAGAATGTTAGCAAAGAGGTAATCGGGACAGTGCAAACAGTACTCAAAGACAGGGAGAGCAAGCTCTACATTACTCTCTTGGCACTTTGGATGTGGGACATACAGCGAGATGTTTGCTGCTTTTACATTTGGCTGTTGGGAGATTTACAGCACAAAGATATCTAGTTGATTTGAAGCAGTTCCGAGAAAGTCTAAGCATAATCCTCACTTTTCCCTCCTGGCACTTTCCCTGTAGGAGATACCGCAAGACGTTTCTGTATATTGGGCACAGCGCTCTGCAGGGTGTTAGCAGAGAGTTTCCCGGGACAGTGAAACCCTATGTCAAATACACTGAGAAGAAGCCCCAATGTTCCTTCCAGGCACTTTCAGTGTGGGTGCCTTCTCCACGTGGTTCCTGGTTTCACTGCAGCTCTGAAGAGAATGTTAGCAAAGAGGTAATCGGGACAGTGCAAACAGTACTCAAAGACAGGGAGAGCAAGCTCTCTCTTGGCACTTTGGATGTGGGACATACAGCGAGATGTTTGCTGCTTTTACATTTGGCTGTTGGGAGATTTACAGCACAAAGATATCTAGTTGATTTGAAGCAGTTCCGAGAAAGTCTAAACATAATCCTCACTTTTCCCTCCTGGCACTTTCCCTGTAGGAGATACCGCAAGACGTTTCTGTACATTGGGCACAGCGCTCTGCAGGGTGTTAGCAGAGAGTTTCCCGGGACAGTGAAACCCTATGTCAGAGACACTGAGAAGAAGCCCCAATGTTCCCTCCAGGCACTTTCAGTGTGGGTGCCTTCTCCACGTGGTTCCTGGTTTCACTGCAGCTCTGAAGAGAATGTTAGCAAAGAGGTAATCGGGACAGTGCAAACAGTACTCAAAGACAGGGAGAGCAACCTCTACATTACTCTCTTGGCACTTTGGATGTGGGACATACAGCGAGATGTTTGCTGCTTTTACATTTGGCTGTTGGGAGATTTACAGCACAAAGATATCTAGTTGATTTGAAGCAGTTCCGAGAAAGTCTAAGCATAATCCTCACTTTTCCCTCCTGGCACTTTCCCTGTAGGAGATACCGCAAGACGTTTCTGTATATTGGGCACAGCGCTCTGCAGGGTGTTAGCAGAGAGTTTCCCGGGACAGTGAAAC
Organism: Chroicocephalus ridibundus; assembly: GCF_963924245.1. NCBI lineage: Eukaryota > Metazoa > Chordata > Aves > Charadriiformes > Laridae > Chroicocephalus > Chroicocephalus ridibundus. Next base: position 67,886,323 of record NC_086285.1, on the reverse strand, counting down.
CCTATGTCAGAGACACTGAGAAGAAGCCCCAATGTTCCTTCCAGGCACTTTCAGTGTGGGTGCCTTCTCCACGTGGTTCCTGGTTTCACTGCAGCTCTGAAGAGAATGTTAGAAAAGAGGTAATCGGGACAGTGCAAACAGTACTCAAAGACAGGGAGAGCAAGCTCTCTCTTGGCACTTTGGATGTGGGACATACAGCGAGATGTTTGCTGCTTTTACATTTGGCTGTTGGGAGATTTACAGCACAAAGATATCTAGTTGATTTGAAGCAGTTCCGAGAAAGTCTAAACATAATCCTCACTTTTCCCTCCTGGCACTTTCCCTGTAGGAGATACCGCAAGACGTTTCTGTATATTGGGCACAGCGCTCTGCAGGGTGTTAGCAGAGAGTTTCCCGGGACAGTGAAACCCTATGTCAGAGACACTGAGAAGAAGCCCCAATGTTCCCTCCAGGCACTTTCAGTGTGGGTGCCTTCTCCACGTGGTTCCTGGTTTCACTGCAGCTCTGAAGAGAATGTTAGCAAAGAGGTAATCGGGACAGTGCAAACAGTACTCAAAGACAGGGAGAGCAAGCTCTACATTACTCTCTTGGCACTTTGGATGTGGGACATACAGCGAGATGTTTGCTGCTTTTACATTTGGCTGTTGGGAGATTTACAGCACAAAGATATCTAGTTGATTTGAAGCAGTTCCGAGAAAGTCTAAACATAATCCTCACTTTTCCCTCCTGGCACTTTCCCTGTAGGGGATACCGCAAGACGTTTCTGTATATTGGGCACAGCGCTCTGCAGGGTGTTAGCAGAGAGTTTCCCGGGACAGTGAAACCCTATATCGGAGACACTGAGAAGAAGCCCCAATGTTCCCTCCAGGCACTTTCAGTGTGGGTGCCTTCTCCACGTGGTTCCTGGTTTCACTGCAGCTCTGAAGAGAATGTTAGCAAAGAGGTAATCGGGACAGTGCAAACAGTACTCAAAGACAGGGAGAGCAAGCTCTCTCTTGGCACTTTGGATGTGGGACATACAGCGAGATGTTTGCTGCTTTTACATTTGGCTGTTGGGAGATTTACAGCACAAAGATATCTAGTTGATTTGAAGCAGTTCCGAGAAAGTCTAAACATAATCCTCACTATTCCCTCCTGGCACTTTCCCTGTAGGAGATACCGCAAGACGTTTCTGTATATTGGGCACAGCGCTCTGCAGGGTGTTAGCAGAGAGTTTCCCGGCACAGTGAAACCCTATGTCAAAGACACTGAGAAGAAGCCCCAATGTTCCCTCCAGGCACTTTCAGTGTGGGTGCCTTCTCCACGTGGTTCCTGGTTTCACTGCAGCTCTGAAGAGAATGTTAGCAAAGAGGTAATCGGGACAGTGCAAACAGTACTCAAAGACAGGGAGAGCAAGCTCTACATTACTCTCTTGGCACTTTGGATGTGGGACATACAGCGAGATGTTTGCTGCTTTTACATTTGGCTGTTGGGAGATTTACAGCACAAAGATATCTAGTTGATTTGAAGCAGTTCCGAGAAAGTCTAAGCATAATCCTCACTTTTCCCTCCTGGCACTTTCCCTGTAGGAGATACCGCAAGACGTTTCTGTATATTGGGCACAGCGCTCTGCAGGGTGTTAGCAGAGAGTTTCCCGGGACAGTGAAACCCTATGTCAAATACACTGAGAAGAAGCCCCAATGTTCCTTCCAGGCACTTTCAGTGTGGGTGCCTTCTCCACGTGGTTCCTGGTTTCACTGCAGCTCTGAAGAGAATGTTAGCAAAGAGGTAATCGGGACAGTGCAAACAGTACTCAAAGACAGGGAGAGCAAGCTCTCTCTTGGCACTTTGGATGTGGGACATACAGCGAGATGTTTGCTGCTTTTACATTTGGCTGTTGGGAGATTTACAGCACAAAGATATCTAGTTGATTTGAAGCAGTTCCGAGAAAGTCTAAACATAATCCTCACTTTTCCCTCCTGGCACTTTCCCTGTAGGAGATACCGCAAGACGTTTCTGTACATTGGGCACAGCGCTCTGCAGGGTGTTAGCAGAGAGTTTCCCGGGACAGTGAAACCCTATGTCAGAGACACTGAGAAGAAGCCCCAATGTTCCCTCCAGGCACTTTCAGTGTGGGTGCCTTCTCCACGTGGTTCCTGGTTTCACTGCAGCTCTGAAGAGAATGTTAGCAAAGAGGTAATCGGGACAGTGCAAACAGTACTCAAAGACAGGGAGAGCAACCTCTACATTACTCTCTTGGCACTTTGGATGTGGGACATACAGCGAGATGTTTGCTGCTTTTACATTTGGCTGTTGGGAGATTTACAGCACAAAGATATCTAGTTGATTTGAAGCAGTTCCGAGAAAGTCTAAGCATAATCCTCACTTTTCCCTCCTGGCACTTTCCCTGTAGGGGATACCGCAAGACGTTTCTGTATATTGGGCACACCGCTCTGCAGGGTGTTAGCAGAGAGTTTCCCGGGACAGTGAAACCCTATGTCAGAGACACTGAGAAGAAGCCCCAATGTTCCCTCCAGGCACTTTCAGTGTGGGTGCCTTCTCCACGTGGTTCCTGGTTTCACTGCAGCTCTGAAGAGAATGTTAGCAAAGAGGTAATCGGGACAGTGCAAACAGTACTCAAAGACAGGGAGAGCAAGCTCTCTCTTGGCACTTTGGATGTGGGACATACAGCGAGATGTTTGCTGCTTTTACATTTGGCTGTTGGGAGATTTACAGCACAAAGATATCTAGTTGATTTGAAGCAGTTCCGAGAAAGTCTAAGCATAATCCTCACTTTTCCCTCCTGGCACTTTCCCTGTAGGGGATACCGCAAGACGTTTCTGTATATTGGGCACAGCGCTCTGCAGGGTGTTAGCAGAGAGTTTCCCGGGACAGTGAAACCCTATGTCAGAGACACTGAGAAGAAGCCCCAATGTTCCCTCCAGGCACTTTCAGTGTGGGTGCCTTCTCCACGTGGTTCCTGGTTTCACTGCAGCTCTGAAGAGAATGTTAGCAAAGAGGTAATCGGGACAGTACAAACAGTACTCAAAGACAGGGAGAGCAAGCTCTCTCTTGGCACTTTGGATGTGGGACATACAGCGAGATGTTTGCTGCTTTTACATTTGGCTGTTGGGAGATTTACAGCACAAAGATATCTAGTTGATTTGAAGCAGTTCCGAGAAAGTCTAAACATAATCCTCACTTTTCCCTCCTGGCACTTTCCCTGTAGGAGATACCGCAAGACGTTTCTGTATATTGGGCACAGCGCTCTGCAGGGTGTTAGCAGAGAGTTTCCCGGGACAGTGAAACCCTATGTCAGAGACACTGAGAAGAAGCCCCAATGTTCCCTCCAGGCACTTTCAGTGTGGGTGCCTTCTCCACGTGGTTCCTGGTTTCACTGCAGCTCTGAAGAGAATGTTAGCAAAGAGGTAATCGGGACAGTGCAAACAGTACTCAAAGACAGGGAGAGCAAGCTCTACATTACTCTCTTGGCACTTTGGATGTGGGACATACAGCGAGATGTTTGCTGCTTTTACATTTGGCTGTTGGGAGATTTACAGCACAAAGATATCTAGTTGATTTGAAGCAGTTCCGAGAAAGTCTAAACATAATCCTCACTTTTCCCTCCTGGCACTTTCCCTGTAGGGGATACCGCAAGACGTTTCTGTACATTGGGCACAGCGCTCTGCAGGGTGTTAGCAGAGAGTTTCCCGGGACAGTGAAACCCTATGTCAGAGACACTGAGAAGAAGCCCCAATGTTCCCTCCAGGCACTTTCAGTGTGGGTGCCTTCTCCACGTGGTTCCTGGTTTCACTGCAGCTCTGAAGTGAATGTTAGCAAAGAGGTAATCGGGACAGTGCAAACAGTACTCAAAGACAGGGAGAGCAAGCTCTACATTACTCTCTTGGCACTTTGGATGTGGGACATACAGCGAGATGTTTGCTGCTTTTACATTTGGCTGTTGGGAGATTTACAGCACAAAGATATCTAGTTGATTTGAAGCAGTTCCGAGAAAGTCTAAACATAATCCTCACTTTTCCCTCCTGGCACTTTCCCTGTAGGAGATACCGCAAGACGTTTCTGTACATTGGGCACAGCGCTCTGCAGGGTGTTAGCAGAGAGTTTCCCGGGACAGTGAAACCCTATGTCAGAGACACTGAGAAGAAGCCCCAATGTTCCCTCCAGGCACTTTCAGTGTGGGTGCCTTCTCCACGTGGTTCCTGGTTTCACTGCAGCTCTGAAGAGAATGTTAGCAAAGAGGTAATCGGGACAGTGCAAACAGTACTCAAAGACAGGGAGAGCAAGCTCTACATTACTCTCTTGGCACTTTGGATGTGGGACATACAGCGAGATGTTTGCTGCTTTTACATTTGGCTGTTGGGAGATTTACAGCACAAAGATATCTAGTTGATTTGAAGCAGTTCCGAGAAAGTCTAAGCATAATCCTCACTTTTCCCTCCTGGCACTTTCCCTGTAGGGGATACCGCAAGACGTTTCTGTATATTGGGCACACCGCTCTGCAGGGTGTTAGCAGAGAGTTTCCCGGGACAGTGAAACCCTATGTCAGAGACACTGAGAAGAAGCCCCAATGTTCCCTCCAGGCACTTTCAGTGTGGGTGCCTTCTCCACGTGGTTCCTGGTTTCACTGCAGCTCTGAAGAGAATGTTAGCAAAGAGGTAATCGGGACAGTACAAACAGTACTCAAAGACAGGGAGAGCAAGCTCTCTCTTGGCACTTTGGATGTGGGACATACAGCGAGATGTTTGCTGCTTTTACATTTGGCTGTTGGGAGATTTACAGCACAAAGATATCTAGTTGATTTGAAGCAGTTCCGAGAAAGTCTAAACATAATCCTCACTTTTCCCTCCTGGCACTTTCCCTGTAGGGGATACCGCAAGACGTTTCTGTACATTGGGCACAGCGCTCTGCAGGGTGTTAGCAGAGAGTTTCCCGGGACAGTGAAACCCTATATCGGAGACACTGAGAAGAAGCCCCAATGTTCACTCCAGGCACTTTCAGTGTGGGTGCCTTCTCCACGTGGTTCCTGGTTTCACTGCAGCTCTGAAGAGAATGTTAGCAAAGAGGTAATCGGGACAGTGCAAACAGTACTCAAAGACAGGGAGAGCAAGCTCTACATTACTCTCTTGGCACTTTGGATGTGGGACATACAGCGAGATGTTTGCTGCTTTTACATTTGGCTGTTGGGAGATTTACAGCACAAAGATATCTAGTTGATTTGAAGCAGTTCCGAGAAAGTCTAAGCATAATCCTCACTTTTCCCTCCTGGCACTTTCCCTGTAGGGGATACCGCAAGACGTTTCTGTATATTGGGCACACCGCTCTGCAGGGTGTTAGCAGAGAGTTTCCCGGGACAGTGAAACCCTATGTCAGAGACACTGAGAAGAAGCCCCAATGTTCCCTCCAGGCACTTTCAGTGTGGGTGCCTTCTCCACGTGGTTCCTGGTTTCACTGCAGCTCTGAAGAGAATGTTAGCAAAGAGGTAATCGGGACAGTACAAACAGTACTCAAAGACAGGGAGAGCAAGCTCTCTCTTGGCACTTTGGATGTGGGACATACAGCGAGATGTTTGCTGCTTTTACATTTGGCTGTTGGGAGATTTACAGCACAAAGATATCTAGTTGATTTGAAGCAGTTCCGAGAAAGTCTAAACATAATCCTCACTTTTCCCTCCTGGCACTTTCCCTGTAGGGGATACCGCAAGACGTTTCTGTACATTGGGCACAGCGCTCTGCAGGGTGTTAGCAGAGAGTTTCCCGGGACAGTGAAACCCTATATCGGAGACACTGAGAAGAAGCCCCAATGTTCCCTCCAGGCACTTTCAGTGTGGGTGCCTTCTCCACGTGGTTCCTGGTTTCACTGCAGCTCTGAAGAGAATGTTAGCAAAGAGGTAATCGGGACAGTGCAAACAGTACTCAAAGACAGGGAGAGCAAGCTCTACATTACTCTCTTGGCACTTTGGATGTGGGACATACAGCGAGATGTTTGCTGCTTTTACATTTGGCTGTTGGGAGATTTACAGCACAAAGATATCTAGTTGATTTGAAGCAGTTCCGAGAAAGTCTAAACATAATCCTCACTTTTCCCTCCTGGCACTTTCCCTGTAGGAGATACCGCAAGACGTTTCTGTACATTGGGCACAGCGCTCTGCAGGGTGTTAGCAGAGAGTTTCCCGGGACAGTGAAACCCTATGTCAGAGACACTGAGAAGAAGCCCCAATGTTCCCTCCAGGCACTTTCAGTGTGGGTGCCTTCTCCACGTGGTTCCTGGTTTCACTGCAGCTCTGAAGAGAATGTTAGCAAAGAGGTAATCGGGACAGTGCAAACAGTACTCAAAGACAGGGAGAGCAACCTCTACATTACTCTCTTGGCACTTTGGATGTGGGACATACAGCGAGATGTTTGCTGCTTTTACATTTGGCTGTTGGGAGATTTACAGCACAAAGATATCTAGTTGATTTGAAGCAGTTCCGAGAAAGTCTAAGCATAATCCTCACTTTTCCCTCCTGGCACTTTCCCTGTAGGGGATACCGCAAGACGTTTCTGTATATTGGGCACACCGCTCTGCAGGGTGTTAGCAGAGAGTTTCCCGGGACAGTGAAACCCTATGTCAGAGACACTGAGAAGAAGCCCCAATGTTCCCTCCAGGCACTTTCAGTGTGGGTGCCTTCTCCACGTGGTTCCTGGTTTCACTGCAGCTCTGAAGAGAATGTTAGCAAAGAGGTAATCGGGACAGTACAAACAGTACTCAAAGACAGGGAGAGCAAGCTCTCTCTTGGCACTTTGGATGTGGGACATACAGCGAGATGTTTGCTGCTTTTACATTTGGCTGTTGGGAGATTTACAGCACAAAGATATCTAGTTGATTTGAAGCAGTTCCGAGAAAGTCTAAACATAATCCTCACTTTTCCCTCCTGGCACTTTCCCTGTAGGGGATACCGCAAGACGTTTCTGTACATTGGGCACAGCGCTCTGCAGGGTGTTAGCAGAGAGTTTCCCGGGACAGTGAAACCCTATATCGGAGACACTGAGAAGAAGCCCCAATGTTCACTCCAGGCACTTTCAGTGTGGGTGCCTTCTCCACGTGGTTCCTGGTTTCACTGCAGCTCTGAAGAGAATGTTAGCAAAGAGGTAATCGGGACAGTGCAAACAGTACTCAAAGACAGGGAGAGCAAGCTCTACATTACTCTCTTGGCACTTTGGATGTGGGACATACAGCGAGATGTTTGCTGCTTTTACATTTGGCTGTTGGGAGATTTACAGCACAAAGATATCTAGTTGATTTGAAGCAGTTCCGAGAAAGTCTAAGCATAATCCTCACTTTTCCCTCCTGGCACTTTCCCTGTAGGGGATACCGCAAGACGTTTCTGTATATTGGGCACACCGCTCTGCAGGGTGTTAGCAGAGAGTTTCCCGGGACAGTGAAACCCTATGTCAGAGACACTGAGAAGAAGCCCCAATGTTCCCTCCAGGCACTTTCAGTGTGGGTGCCTTCTCCACGTGGTTCCTGGTTTCACTGCAGCTCTGAAGAGAATGTTAGCAAAGAGGTAATCGGGACAGTACAAACAGTACTCAAAGACAGGGAGAGCAAGCTCTCTCTTGGCACTTTGGATGTGGGACATACAGCGAGATGTTTGCTGCTTTTACATTTGGCTGTTGGGAGATTTACAGCACAAAGATATCTAGTTGATTTGAAGCAGTTCCGAGAAAGTCTAAACATAATCCTCACTTTTCCCTCCTGGCACTTTCCCTGTAGGGGATACCGCAAGACGTTTCTGTACATTGGGCACAGCGCTCTGCAGGGTGTTAGCAGAGAGTTTCCCGGGACAGTGAAACCCTATATCGGAGACACTGAGAAGAAGCCCCAATGTTCCCTCCAGGCACTTTCAGTGTGGGTGCCTTCTCCACGTGGTTCCTGGTTTCACTGCAGCTCTGAAGAGAATGTTAGCAAAGAGGTAATCGGGACAGTGCAAACAGTACTCAAAGACAGGGAGAGCAAGCTCTACATTACTCTCTTGGCACTTTGGATGTGGGACATACAGCGAGATGTTTGCTGCTTTTACATTTGGCTGTTGGGAGATTTACAGCACAAAGATATCTAGTTGATTTGAAGCAGTTCCGAGAAAGTCTAAACATAATCCTCACTTTTCCCTCCTGGCACTTTCCCTGTAGGAGATACCGCAAGACGTTTCTGTACATTGGGCACAGCGCTCTGCAGGGTGTTAGCAGAGAGTTTCCCGGGACAGTGAAACCCTATGTCAGAGACACTGAGAAGAAGCCCCAATGTTCCCTCCAGGCACTTTCAGTGTGGGTGCCTTCTCCACGTGGTTCCTGGTTTCACTGCAGCTCTGAAGAGAATGTTAGCAAAGAGGTAATCGGGACAGTGCAAACAGTACTCAAAGACAGGGAGAGCAACCTCTACATTACTCTCTTGGCACTTTGGATGTGGGACATACAGCGAGATGTTTGCTGCTTTTACATTTGGCTGTTGGGAGATTTACAGCACAAAGATATCTAGTTGATTTGAAGCAGTTCCGAGAAAGTCTAAGCATAATCCTCACTTTTCCCTCCTGGCACTTTCCCTGTAGGGGATACCGCAAGACGTTTCTGTATATTGGGCACACCGCTCTGCAGGGTGTTAGCAGAGAGTTTCCCGGGACAGTGAAACCCTATGTCAGAGACACTGAGAAGAAGCCCCAATGTTCCCTCCAGGCACTTTCAGTGTGGGTGCCTTCTCCACGTGGTTCCTGGTTTCACTGCAGCTCTGAAGAGAATGTTAGCAAAGAGGTAATCGGGACAGTACAAACAGTACTCAAAGACAGGGAGAGCAAGCTCTCTCTTGGCACTTTGGATGTGGGACATACAGCGAGATGTTTGCTGCTTTTACATTTGGCTGTTGGGAGATTTACAGCACAAAGATATCTAGTTGATTTGAAGCAGTTCCGAGAAAGTCTAAACATAATCCTCACTTTTCCCTCCTGGCACTTTCCCTGTAGGGGATACCGCAAGACGTTTCTGTACATTGGGCACAGCGCTCTGCAGGGTGTTAGCAGAGAGTTTCCCGGGACAGTGAAACCCTATATCGGAGACACTGAGAAGAAGCCCCAATGTTCACTCCAGGCACTTTCAGTGTGGGTGCCTTCTCCACGTGGTTCCTGGTTTCACTGCAGCTCTGAAGAGAATGTTAGCAAAGAGGTAATCGGGACAGTGCAAACAGTACTCAAAGACAGGGAGAGCAAGCTCTCTCTTGGCACTTTGGATGTGGGACATACAGCGAGATGTTTGCTGCTTTTACATTTGGCTGTTGGGAGATTTACAGCACAAAGATATCTAGTTGATTTGAAGCAGTTCCGAGAAAGTCTAAACATAATCCTCACTTTTCCCTCCTGGCACTTTCCCTGTAGGGGATACCGCAAGACGTTTCTGTATATTGGGCACAGCGCTCTGCAGGGTGTTAGCAGAGAGTTTCCCGGGACAGTGAAACCCTATGTCAGAGACACTGAGAAGAAGCCCCAATGTTCCCTCCAGGCACTTTCAGTGTGGGTGCCTTCTCCACGTGGTTCCTGGTTTCACTGCAGCTCTGAAGAGAATGTTAGCAAAGAGGTAATCGGGACAGTGCAAACAGTACTCAAAGACAGGGAGAGCAAGCTCTACATTACTCTCTTGGCACTTTGGATGTGGGACATACAGCGAGATGTTTGCTGCTTTTACATTTGGCTGTTGGGAGATTTACAGCACAAAGATATCTAGTTGATTTGAAGCAGTTCCGAGAAAGTCTAAACATAATCCTCACTTTTCCCTCCTGGCACTTTCCCTGTAGGGGATACCGCAAGACGTTTCTGTACATTGGGCACAGCGCTCTGCAGGGTGTTAGCAGAGAGTTTCCCGGGACAGTGAAACCCTATGTCAGAGACACTGAGAAGAAGCCCCAATGTTCCCTCCAGGCACTTTCAGTGTGGGTGCCTTCTCCACGTGGTTCCTGGTTTCACTGCAGCTCTGAAGTGAATGTTAGCAAAGAGGTAATCGGGACAGTGCAAACAGTACTCAAAGACAGGGAGAGCAAGCTCTACATTACTCTCTTGGCACTTTGGATGTGGGACATACAGCGAGATGTTTGCTGCTTTTACATTTGGCTGTTGGGAGATTTACAGCACAAAGATATCTAGTTGATTTGAAGCAGTTCCGAGAAAGTCTAAACATAATCCTCACTTTTCCCTCCTGGCACTTTCCCTGTAGGAGATACCGCAAGACGTTTCTGTACATTGGGCACAGCGCTCTGCAGGGTGTTAGCAGAGAGTTTCCCGGGACAGTGAAACCCTATGTCAGAGACACTGAGAAGAAGCCCCAATGTTCCCTCCAGGCACTTTCAGTGTGGGTGCCTTCTCCACGTGGTTCCTGGTTTCACTGCAGCTCTGAAGAGAATGTTAGCAAAGAGGTAATCGGGACAGTGCAAACAGTACTCAAAGACAGGGAGAGCAAGCTCTCTCTTGGCACTTTGGATGTGGGACATACAGCGAGATGTTTGCTGCTTTTACATTTGGCTGTTGGGAGATTTACAGCACAAAGATATCTAGTTGATTTGAAGCAGTTCCGAGAAAGTCTAAGCATAATCCTCACTTTTCCCTCCTGGCACTTTCCCTGTAGGGGATACCGCAAGACGTTTCTGTATATTGGGCACAGCGCTCTGCAGGGTGTTAGCAGAGAGTTTCCCGGGACAGTGAAACCCTATGTCAGAGACACTGAGAAGAAGCCCCAATGTTCCCTCCAGGCACTTTCAGTGTGGGTGCGTTCTCCACGTGGTTCCTGGTTTCACTGCAGCTCTGAAGAGAATGTTAGCAAAGAGGTAATCGGGACAGTACAAACAGTACTCAAAGACAGGGAGAGCAAGCTCTCTCTTGGCACTTTGGATGTGGGACATACAGCGAGATGTTTGCTGCTTTTACATTTGGCTGTTGGGAGATTTACAGCACAAAGATATCTAGTTGATTTGAAGCAGTTCCGAGAAAGTCTAAACATAATCCTCACTTTTCCCTCCTGGCACTTTCCCTGTAGGAGATACCGCAAGACGTTTCTGTACATTGGGCACAGCGCTCTGCAGGGTGTTAGCAGAGAGTTTCCCGGGACAGTGAAACCCTATGTCAGAGACACTGAGAAGAAGCCCCAATGTTCCCTCCAGGCACTTTCAGTGTGGGTGCCTTCTCCACGTGGTTCCTGGTTTCACTGCAGCTCTGAAGAGAATGTTAGCAAAGAGGTAATCGGGACAGTGCAAACAGTACTCAAAGACAGGGAGAGCAAGCTCTACATTACTCACTTGGCACTTTGGATGTGGGACATACAGCGAGATGTTTGCTGCTTTTACATTTGGCTGTTGGGAGATTTACAGCACAAAGATATCTAGTTGATTTGAAGCAGTTCCGAGAAAGTCTAAACATAATCCTCACTATTCCCTCCTGGCACTTTCCCTGTAGGGGATACCGCAAGACGTTTCTGTATATTGGGCACAGCGCTCTGCAGGGTGTTAGCAGAGAGTTTCCCGGGACAGTGAAACCCTATATCGGAGACACTGAGAAGAAGCCCCAATGTTCCCTCCAGGCACTTTCAGTGTGGGTGCCTTCTCCACGTGGTTCCTGGTTTCACTGCAGCTCTGAAGAGAATGTTAGCAAAGAGGTAATCGGGACAGTGCAAACAGTACTCAAAGACAGGGAGAGCAAGCTCTACATTACTCTCTTGGCACTTTGGATGTGGGACATACAGCGAGATGTTTGCTGCTTTTACATTTGGCTGTTGGGAGATTTACAGCACAAAGATATCTAGTTGATTTGAAGCAGTTCCGAGAAAGTCTAAACATAATCCTCACTTTTCCCTCCTGGCACTTTCCCTGTAGGAGATACCGCAAGACGTTTCTGTACATTGGGCACAGCGCTCTGCAGGGTGTTAGCAGAGAGTTTCCCGGGACAGTGAAACCCTATATCGGAGACACTGAGAAGAAGCCCCAATGTTCACTCCAGGCACTTTCAGTGTGGGTGCCTTCTCCACGTGGTTCCTGGTTTCACTGCAGCTCTGAAGAGAATGTTAGCAAAGAGGTAATCGGGACAGTGCAAACAGTACTCAAAGACAGGGAGAGCAAGCTCTCTCTTGGCACTTTGGATGTGGGACATACAGCGAGATGTTTGCTGCTTTTACATTTGGCTGTTGGGAGATTTACAGCACAAAGATATCTAGTTGATTTGAAGCAGTTCCGAGAAAGTCTAAACATAATCCTCACTTTTCCCTCCTGGCACTTTCCCTGTAGGGGATACCGCAAGACGTTTCTGTATATTGGGCACAGCGCTCTGCAGGGTATTAGCAGAGAGTTTCCCGGGACAGTGAAACCCTATATCGGAGACACTGAGAAGAAGCCCCAATGTTCGCTCCAGGCACTTTCAGTGTGGGTGCCTTCTCCACGTGGTTCCTGGTTTCACTGCAGCTCTGAAGAGAATGTTAGCAAAGAGGTAATCGGGACAGTGCAAACAGTACTCAAAGACAGGGAGAGCAAGCTCTACATTACTCTCTTGGCACTTTGGATGTGGGACATACAGCGAGATTTTTGCTGCTTTTACATTTGGCTGTTGGGAGATTTACAGCACAAAGATATCTAGTTGATTTGAAGCAGTTCCGAGAAAGTCTAAACATAATCCTCACTTTTCCCTCCTGGCACTTTCCCTGTAGGGGATACCGCAAGACGTTTCTGTACATTGGGCACAGCGCTCTGCAGGGTGTTAGCAGAGAGTTTCCCGGGACAGTGAAACCCTATATCGGAGACACTGAGAAGAAGCCCCAATGTTCACTCCAGGCACTTTCAGTGTGGGTGCCTTCTCCACGTGGTTCCTGGTTTCACTGCAGCTCTGAAGAGAATGTTAGCAAAGAGGTAATCGGGACAGTGCAAACAGTACTCAAAGACAGGGAGAGCAAGCTCTCTCTTGGCACTTTGGATGTGGGACATACAGCGAGATGTTTGCTGCTTTTACATTTGGCTGTTGGGAGATTTACAGCACAAAGATATCTAGTTGATTTGAAGCAGTTCCGAGAAAGTCTAAACATAATCCTCACTTTTCCCTCCTGGCACTTTCCCTGTAGGGGATACCGCAAGACGTTTCTGTATATTGGGCACAGCGCTCTGCAGGGTGTTAGCAGAGAGTTTCCCGGGACAGTGAAACCCTATATCGGAGACACTGAGAAGAAGCCCCAATGTTCGCTCCAGGCACTTTCAGTGTGGGTGCCTTCTCCACGTGGTTCCTGGTTTCACTGCAGCTCTGAAGAGAATGTTAGCAAAGAGGTAATCGGGACAGTGCAAACAGTACTCAAAGACAGGGAGAGCAAGCTCTACATTACTCTCTTGGCACTTTGGATGTGGGACATACAGCGAGATTTTTGCTGCTTTTACATTTGGCTGTTGGGAGATTTACAGCACAAAGATATCTAGTTGATTTGAAGCAGTTCCGAGAAAGTCTAAACATAATCCTCACTTTTCCCTCCTGGCACTTTCCCTGTAGGGGATACCGCAAGACGTTTCTGTACATTGGGCACAGCGCTCTGCAGGGTGTTAGCAGAGAGTTTCCCGGGACAGTGAAACCCTATATCGGAGACACTGAGAAGAAGCCCCAATGTTCACTCCAGGCACTTTCAGTGTGGGTGCCTTCTCCACGTGGTTCCTGGTTTCACTGCAGCTCTGAAGAGAATGTTAGCAAAGAGGTAATCGGGACAGTGCAAACAGTACTCAAAGACAGGGAGAGCAAGCTCTCTCTTGGCACTTTGGATGTGGGACATACAGCGAGATGTTTGCTGCTTTTACATTTGGCTGTTGGGAGATTTACAGCACAAAGATATCTAGTTGATTTGAAGCAGTTCCGAGAAAGTCTAAACATAATCCTCACTTTTCCCTCCTGGCACTTTCCCTGTAGGAGATACCGCAAGACGTTTCTGTATATTGGGCACAGCGCTCTGCAGGGTGTTAGCAGAGAGTTTCCCGGGACAGTGAAACCCTATGTCAGAGACACTGAGAAGAAGCCCCAATGTTCCCTCCAGGCACTTTCAGTGTGGGTGCCTTCTCCACGTGGTTCCTGGTTTCACTGCAGCTCTGAAGAGAATGTTAGCAAAGAGGTAATCGGGACAGTGCAAACAGTACTCAAAGACAGGGAGAGCAAGCTCTACATTACTCTCTTGGCACTTTGGATGTGGGACATACAGCGAGATGTTTGCTGCTTTTACATTTGGCTGTTGGGAGATTTACAGCACAAAGATATCTAGTTGATTTGAAGCAGTTCCGAGAAAGTCTAAACATAATCCTCACTTTTCCCTCCTGGCACTTTCCCTGTAGGGGATACCGCAAGACGTTTCTGTACATTGGGCACAGCGCTCTGCAGGGTGTTAGCAGAGAGTTTCCCGGGACAGTGAAACCCTATGTCAGAGACACTGAGAAGAAGCCCCAATGTTCCCTCCAGGCACTTTCAGTGTGGGTGCCTTCTCCACGTGGTTCCTGGTTTCACTGCAGCTCTGAAGAGAATGTTAGCAAAGAGGTAATCGGGACAGTGCAAACAGTACTCAAAGACAGGGAGAGCAAGCTCTCTCTTGGCACTTTGGATGTGGGACATACAGCGAGATGTTTGCTGCTTTTACATTTGGCTGTTGGGAGATTTACAGCACAAAGATATCTAGTTGATTTGAAGCAGTTCCGAGAAAGTCTAAACATAATCCTCACTTTTCCCTCCTGGCACTTTCCCTGTAGGAGATACCGCAAGACGTTTCTGTATATTGGGCACAGCGCTCTGCAGGGTGTTAGCAGAGAGTTTCCCGGGACAGTGAAACCCTATGTCAGAGACACTGAGAAGAAGCCCCAATGTTCCCTCCAGGCACTTTCAGTGTGGGTGCCTTCTCCACGTGGTTCCTGGTTTCACTGCAGCTCTGAAGAGAATGTTAGCAAAGAGGTAATCGGGACAGTGCAAACAGTACTCAAAGACAGGGAGAGCAAGCTCTCTCTTGGCACTTTGGATGTGGGACATACAGCGAGATGTTTGCTGCTTTTACATTTGGCTGTTGGGAGATTTACAGCACAAAGATATCTAGTTGATTTGAAGCAGTTCCGAGAAAGTCTAAACATAATCCTCACTTTTCCCTCCTGGCACTTTCCCTGTAGGGGATACCGCAAGACGTTTCTGTATATTGGGCACAGCGCTCTGCAGGGTGTTAGCAGAGAGTTTCCCGGGACAGTGAAACCCTATGTCAGAGACACTGAGAAGAAGCCCCAATGTTCACTCCAGGCACTTTCAGTGTGGGTGCCTTCTCCACGTGGTTCCTGGTTTCACTGCAGCTCTGAAGAGAATGTTAGCAAAGAGGTAATCGGGACAGTGCAAACAGTACTCAAAGACAGGGAGAGCAAGCTCTCTCTTGGCACTTTGGATGTGGGACATACAGCGAGATGTTTGCTGCTTTTACATTTGGCTGTTGGGAGATTTACAGCACAAAGATATCTAGTTGATTTGAAGCAGTTCCGAGAAAGTCTAAACATAATCCTCACTTTTCCCTCCTGGCACTTTCCCTGTAGGAGATACCGCAAGACGTTTCTGTATATTGGGCACAGCGCTCTGCAGGGTGTTAGCAGAGAGTTTCCCGGGACAGTGAAACCCTATGTCAGAGACACTGAGAAGAAGCCCCAATGTTCCCTCCAGGCACTTTCAGTGTGGGTGCCTTCTCCACGTGGTTCCTGGTTTCACTGCAGCTCTGAAGAGAATGTTAGCAAAGAGGTAATCGGGACAGTGCAAACAGTACTCAAAGACAGGGAGAGCAAGCTCTCTCTTGGCACTTTGGATGTGGGACATACAGCGAGATGTTTGCTGCTTTTACATTTGGCTGTTGGGAGATTTACAGCACAAAGATATCTAGTTGATTTGAAGCAGTTCCGAGAAAGTCTAAACATAATCCTCACTTTTCCCTCCTGGCACTTTCCCTGTAGGGGATACCGCAAGACGTTTCTGTACATTGGGCACAGCGCTCTGCAGGGTGTTAGCAGAGAGTTTCCCGGGACAGTGAAACCCTATGTCAGAGACACTGAGAAGAAGCCCCAATGTTCCCTCCAGGCACTTTCAGTGTGGGTGCCTTCTCCACGTGGTTCCTGGTTTCACTGCAGCTCTGAAGAGAATGTTAGCAAAGAGGTAATCGGGACAGTGCAAACAGTACTCAAAGACAGGGAGAGCAAGCTCTCTCTTGGCACTTTGGATGTGGGACATACAGCGAGATGTTTGCTGCTTTTACATTTGGCTGTTGGGAGATTTACAGCACAAAGATATCTAGTTGATTTGAAGCAGTTCCGAGAAAGTCTAAACATAATCCTCACTTTTCCCTCCTGGCACTTTCCCTGTAGGAGATACCGCAAGACGTTTCTGTATATTGGGCACAGCGCTCTGCAGGGTGTTAGCAGAGAGTTTCCCGGGACAGTGAAACCCTATGTCAGAGACACTGAGAAGAAGCCCCAATGTTCCCTCCAGGCACTTTCAGTGTGGGTGCCTTCTCCACGTGGTTCCTGGTTTCACTGCAGCTCTGAAGAGAATGTTAGCAAAGAGGTAATCGGGACAGTGCAAACAGTACTCAAAGACAGGGAGAGCAAGCTCTACATTACTCTCTTGGCACTTTGGATGTGGGACATACAGCGAGATGTTTGCTGCTTTTACATTTGGCTGTTGGGAGATTTACAGCACAAAGATATCTAGTTGATTTGAAGCAGTTCCGAGAAAGTCTAAACATAATCCTCACTTTTCCCTCCTGGCACTTTCCCTGTAGGGGATACCGCAAGACGTTTCTGTACATTGGGCACAGCGCTCTGCAGGGTGTTAGCAGAGAGTTTCCCGGGACAGTGAAACCCTATGTCAGAGACACTGAGAAGAAGCCCCAATGTTCACTCCAGGCACTTTCAGTGTGGGTGCCTTCTCCACGTGGTTCCTGGTTTCACTGCAGCTCTGAAGAGAATGTTAGCAAAGAGGTAATCGGGACAGTGCAAACAGTACTCAAAGACAGGGAGAGCAAGCTCTCTCTTGGCACTTTGGATGTGGGACATACAGCGAGATGTTTGCTGCTTTTACATTTGGCTGTTGGGAGATTTACAGCACAAAGATATCTAGTTGATTTGAAGCAGTTCCGAGAAAGTCTAAACATAATCCTCACTTTTCCCTCCTGGCACTTTCCCTGTAGGAGATACCGCAAGACGTTTCTGTATATTGGGCACAGCGCTCTGCAGGGTGTTAGCAGAGAGTTTCCCGGGACAGTGAAACCCTATGTCAGAGACACTGAGAAGAAGCCCCAATGTTCCCTCCAGGCACTTTCAGTGTGGGTGCCTTCTCCACGTGGTTCCTGGTTTCACTGCAGCTCTGAAGAGAATGTTAGCAAAGAGGTAATCGGGACAGTGCAAACAGTACTCAAAGACAGGGAGAGCAAGCTCTCTCTTGGCACTTTGGATGTGGGACATACAGCGAGATGTTTGCTGCTTTTACATTTGGCTGTTGGGAGATTTACAGCACAAAGATATCTAGTTGATTTGAAGCAGTTCCGAGAAAGTCTAAACATAATCCTCACTTTTCCCTCCTGGCACTTTCCCTGTAGGGGATACCGCAAGACGTTTCTGTACATTGGGCACAGCGCTCTGCAGGGTGTTAGCAGAGAGTTTCCCGGGACAGTGAAACCCTATGTCAGAGACACTGAGAAGAAGCCCCAATGTTCACTCCAGGCACTTTCAGTGTGGGTGCCTTCTCCACGTGGTTCCTGGTTTCACTGCAGCTCTGAAGAGAATGTTAGCAAAGAGGTAATCGGGACAGTGCAAACAGTACTCAAAGACAGGGAGAGCAAGCTCTCTCTTGGCACTTTGGATGTGGGACATACAGCGAGATGTTTGCTGCTTTTACATTTGGCTGTTGGGAGATTTACAGCACAAAGATATCTAGTTGATTTGAAGCAGTTCCGAGAAAGTCTAAGCATAATCCTCACTTTTCCCTCCTGGCACTTTCCCTGTAGGGGATACCGCAAGACGTTTCTGTATATTGGGCACAGCGCTCTGCAGGGTGTTAGCAGAGAGTTTCCCGGGACAGTGAAACCCTATGTCAGAGACACTGAGAAGAAGCCCCAATGTTCCCTCCAGGCACTTTCAGTGTGGGTGCCTTCTCCACGTGGTTCCTGGTTTCACTGCAGCTCTGAAGAGAATGTTAGCAAAGAGGTAATCGGGACAGTGCAAACAGTACTCAAAGACAGGGAGAGCAAGCTCTCTCTTGGCACTTTGGATGTGGGACATACAGCGAGATGTTTGCTGCTTTTACATTTGGCTGTTGGGAGATTTACAGCACAAAGATATCTAGTTGATTTGAAGCAGTTCCGAGAAAGTCTAAGCATAATCCTCACTTTTCCCTCCTGGCACTTTCCCTGTAGGGGATACCGCAAGACGTTTCTGTATATTGGGCACAGCGCTCTGCAGGGTGTTAGCAGAGAGTTTCCCGGGACAGTGAAACCCTATGTCAGAGACACTGAGAAGAAGCCCCAATGTTCCCTCCAGGCACTTTCAGTGTGGGTGCGTTCTCCACGTGGTTCCTGGTTTCACTGCAGCTCTGAAGAGAATGTTAGCAAAGAGGTAATCGGGACAGTGCAAACAGTACTCAAAGACAGGGAGAGCAAGCTCTACATTACTCTCTTGGCACTTTGGATGTGGGACATACAGCGAGATGTTTGCTGCTTTTACATTTGGCTGTTGGGAGATTTACAGCACAAAGATATCTAGTTGATTTGAAGCAGTTCCGAGAAAGTCTAAGCATAATCCTCACTTTTCCCTCCTGGCACTTTCCCTGTAGGGGATACCGCAAGACGTTTCTGTATATTGGGCACAGCGCTCTGCAGGGTGTTAGCAGAGAGTTTCCCGGGACAGTGAAACCCTATGTCAGAGACACTGAGAAGAAGCCCCAATGTTCCTTCCAGGCACTTTCAGTGTGGGTGCCTTCTCCACGTGGTTCCTGGTTTCACTGCAGCTCTGAAGAGAATGTTAGCAAAGAGGTAATCGGGACAGTGCAAACAGTACTCAAAGACAGGGAGAGCAAGCTCTCTCTTGGCACTTTGGATGTGGGACATACAGCGAGATGTTTGCTGCTTTTAATTTTGGCTGTTGGGAGATTTACAGCACAAAGATATCTAGTTGATTTGAAGCAGTTCCGAGAAAGTCTAAACATAATCCTCACTATTCCCTCCTGGCACTTTCCCTGTAGGATATACCGCAAGACGTTTCTGTATATTGGGCACAGCGCTCTGCAGGGTGTTAGCAGAGAGTTTCCCGGGACAGTGAAACCCTATGTCAGAGACACTGAGAAGAAGCCCCAATGTTCCCTCCCGGCACTTTCAGTGTGGGTGCCTTCTCCACGTGGTTCCTGGTTTCACTGCAGCTCTGAAGAGAATGTTAGCAAAGAGGTAATCGGGACAGTGCAAACAGTACTCAAAGACAGGGAGAGCAAGCTCTACATTACTCTCTTGGCACTTTGGATGTGGGACATAGAGCGAGATGTTTGCTGCTTTTACATTTGGCTGTTGGGAGATTTACAGCACAAAGATATCTAGTTGATTTGAAGCAGTTCCGAGAAAGTCTAAACATAATCCTCACTTTTCCCTCCTGGCACTTTCCCTGTAGGGGATACCGCAAGACGTTTCTGTACATTGGGCACAGCGCTCTGCAGGGTGTTAGCAGAGAGTTTCCCGGGACAGTGAAACCCTATGTCAAAGACACTGAGAAGAAGCCCCAATGTTCCTTCCAGGCACTTTCAGTGTGGGTGCCTTCTCCACGTGGTTCCTGGTTTCACTGCAGCTCTGAAGAGAATGTTAGCAAAGAGGTAATCGGGACAGTGCAAACAGTACTCAAAGACAGGGAGAGCAAGCTCTCTCTTGGCACTTTGGATGTGGGACATACAGCGAGATGTTTGCTGCTTTTACATTTGGCTGTTGGGAGATTTACAGCACAAAGATATCTAGTTGATTTGAAGCAGTTCCGAGAAAGTCTAAACATAATCCTCACTTTTCCCTCCTGGCACTTTCCCTGTAGGGGATACCGCAAGACGTTTCTGTATATTGGGCACAGCGCTCTGCAGGGTGTTAGCAGAGAGTTTCCCGGGACAGTGAAACCCTATGTCAGAGACACTGAGAAGAAGCCCCAATGTTCCCTCCAGGCACTTTCAGTGTGGGTGCCTTCTCCACGTGGTTCCTGGTTTCACTGCAGCTCTGAAGAGAATGTTAGCAAAGAGGTAATCGGGACAGTGCAAACAGTACTCAAAGACAGGGAGAGCAAGCTCTCTCTTGGCACTTTGGATGTGGGACATACAGCGAGATGTTTGCTGCTTTTACATTTGGCTGTTGGGAGATTTACAGCACAAAGATATCTAGTTGATTTGAAGCAGTTCCGAGAAAGTCTAAACATAATCCTCACTTTTCCCTCCTGGCACTTTCCCTGTAGGAGATACCGCAAGACGTTTCTGTATATTGGGCACAGCGCTCTGCAGGGTGTTAGCAGAGAGTTTCCCGGGACAGTGAAACCCTATGTCAGAGACACTGAGAAGAAGCCCCAATGTTCCCTCCAGGCACTTTCAGTGTGGGTGCGTTCTCCACGTGGTTCCTGGTTTCACTGCAGCTCTGAAGAGAATGTTAGCAAAGAGGTAATCGGGACAGTACAAACAGTACTCAAAGACAGGGAGAGCAAGCTCTCTCTTGGCACTTTGGATGTGGGACATACAGCGAGATGTTTGCTGCTTTTACATTTGGCTGTTGGGAGATTTACAGCACAAAGATATCTAGTTGATTTGAAGCAGTTCCGAGAAAGTCTAAACATAATCCTCACTTTTCCCTCCTGGCACTTTCCCTGTAGGAGATACCGCAAGACGTTTCTGTATATTGGGCACAGCGCTCTGCAGGGTGTTAGCAGAGAGTTTCCCGGGACAGTGAAACCCTATGTCAGAGACACTGAGAAGAAGCCCCAATGTTCCCTCCAGGCACTTTCAGTGTGGGTGCCTTCTCCACGTGGTTCCTGGTTTCACTGCAGCTCTGAAGAGAATGTTAGCAAAGAGGTAATCGGGACAGTACAAACAGTACTCAAAGACAGGGAGAGCAAGCTCTCTCTTGGCACTTTGGATGTGGGACATACAGCGAGATGTTTGCTGCTTTTACATTTGGCTGTTGGGAGATTTACAGCACAAAGATATCTAGTTGATTTGAAGCAGTTCCGAGAAAGTCTAAACATAATCCTCACTTTTCCCTCCTGGCACTTTCCCTGTAGGGGATACCGCAAGACGTTTCTGTACATTGGGCACAGCGCTCTGCAGGGTGTTAGCAGAGAGTTTCCCGGGACAGTGAAACCCTATATCAGAGACACTGAGAAGAAGCCCCAATGTTCCCTCCAGGCACTTTCAGTGTGGGTGCCTTCTCCACGTGGTTCCTGGTTTCACTGCAGCTCTGAAGAGAATGTTAGCAAAGAGGTAATCGGGACAGTGCAAACAGTACTCTAAGACAGGGAGAGCAAGCTCTACATTACTCTCTTGGCACTTTGGATGTGGGACATACAGCGAGATGTTTGCTGCTTTTACATTTGGCTGTTGGGAGATTTACAGCACAAAGATATCTAGTTGATTTGAAGCAGTTCCGAGAAAGTCTAAACATAATCCTCACTTTTCCCTCCTGGCACTTTCCCTGTAGGAGATACCGCAAGACGTTTCTGTATATTGGGCACAGCGCTCTGCAGGGTGTTAGCAGAGAGTTTCCCGGGACAGTGAAACCCTATGTCAGAGACACTGAGAAGAAGCCCCAATGTTCCTTCCAGGCACTTTCAGTGTGGGTGCCTTCTCCACGTGGTTCCTGGTTTCACTGCAGCTCTGAAGAGAATGTTAGAAAAGAGGTAATCGGGACAGTGCAAACAGTACTCAAAGACAGGGAGAGCAAGCTCTCTCTTGGCACTTTGGATGTGGGACATACAGCGAGATGTTTGCTGCTTTTACATTTGGCTGTTGGGAGATTTACAGCACAAAGATATCTAGTTGATTTGAAGCAGTTCCGAGAAAGTCTAAACATAATCCTCACTTTTCCCTCCTGGCACTTTCCCTGTAGGAGATACCGCAAGACGTTTCTGTATATTGGGCACAGCGCTCTGCAGGGTGTTAGCAGAGAGTTTCCCGGGACAGTGAAACCCTATGTCAGAGACACTGAGAAGAAGCCCCAATGTTCCCTCCAGGCACTTTCAGTGTGGGTGCCTTCTCCACGTGGTTCCTGGTTTCACTGCAGCTCTGAAGAGAATGTTAGCAAAGAGGTAATCGGGACAGTGCAAACAGTACTCAAAGACAGGGAGAGCAAGCTCTACATTACTCTCTTGGCACTTTGGATGTGGGACATACAGCGAGATGTTTGCTGCTTTTACATTTGGCTGTTGGGAGATTTACAGCACAAAGATATCTAGTTGATTTGAAGCAGTTCCGAGAAAGTCTAAACATAATCCTCACTTTTCCCTCCTGGCACTTTCCCTGTAGGGGATACCGCAAGACGTTTCTGTATATTGGGCACAGCGCTCTGAAGGGTGTTAGCAGAGAGTTTCCCGGGACAGTGAAACCCTATATCGGAGACACTGAGAAGAAGCCCCAATGTTCCCTCCAGGCACTTTCAGTGTGGGTGCCTTCTCCACGTGGTTCCTGGTTTCACTGCAGCTCTGAAGAGAATGTTAGCAAAGAGGTAATCGGGACAGTGCAAACAGTACTCAAAGACAGGGAGAGCAAGCTCTCTCTTGGCACTTTGGATGTGGGACATACAGCGAGATGTTTGCTGCTTTTACATTTGGCTGTTGGGAGATTTACAGCACAAAGATATCTAGTTGATTTGAAGCAGTTCCGAGAAAGTCTAAACATAATCCTCACTATTCCCTCCTGGCACTTTCCCTGTAGGAGATACCGCAAGACGTTTCTGTATATTGGGCACAGCGCTCTGCAGGGTGTTAGCAGAGAGTTTCCCGGCACAGTGAAACCCTATGTCAAAGACACTGAGAAGAAGCCCCAATGTTCCCTCCAGGCACTTTCAGTGTGGGTGCCTTCTCCACGTGGTTCCTGGTTTCACTGCAGCTCTGAAGAGAATGTTAGCAAAGAGGTAATCGGGACAGTACAAACAGTACTCAAAGACAGGGAGAGCAAGCTCTCTCTTGGCACTTTGGATGTGGGACATACAGCGAGATGTTTGCTGCTTTTACATTTGGCTGTTGGGAGATTTACAGCACAAAGATATCTAGTTGATTTGAAGCAGTTCCGAGAAAGTCTAAACATAATCCTCACTTTTCCCTCCTGGCACTTTCCCTGTAGGGGATACCGCAAGACGTTTCTGTACATTGGGCACAGCGCTCTGCAGGGTGTTAGCAGAGAGTTTCCCGGGACAGTGAAACCCTATATCAGAGACACTGAGAAGAAGCCCCAATGTTCCCTCCAGGCACTTTCAGTGTGGGTGCCTTCTCCACGTGGTTCCTGGTTTCACTGCAGCTCTGAAGAGAATGTTAGCAAAGAGGTAATCGGGACAGTGCAAACAGTACTCTAAGACAGGGAGAGCAAGCTCTACATTACTCTCTTGGCACTTTGGATGTGGGACATACAGCGAGATGTTTGCTGCTTTTACATTTGGCTGTTGGGAGATTTACAGCACAAAGATATCTAGTTGATTTGAAGCAGTTCCGAGAAAGTCTAAACATAATCCTCACTTTTCCCTCCTGGCACTTTCCCTGTAGGAGATACCGCAAGACGTTTCTGTATATTGGGCACAGCGCTCTGCAGGGTGTTAGCAGAGAGTTTCCCGGGACAGTGAAACCCTATGTCAGAGACACTGAGAAGAAGCCCCAATGTTCCTTCCAGGCACTTTCAGTGTGGGTGCCTTCTCCACGTGGTTCCTGGTTTCACTGCAGCTCTGAAGAGAATGTTAGCAAAGAGGTAATCGGGACAGTGCAAACAGTACTCAAAGACAGGGAGAGCAAGCTCTCTCTTGGCACTTTGGATGTGGGACATACAGCGAGATGTTTGCTGCTTTTACATTTGGCTGTTGGGAGATTTACAGCACAAAGATATCTAGTTGATTTGAAGCAGTTCCGAGAAAGTCTAAACATAATCCTCACTTTTCCCTCCTGGCACTTTCCCTGTAGGAGATACCGCAAGACGTTTCTGTATATTGGGCACAGCGCTCTGCAGGGTGTTAGCAGAGAGTTTCCCGGGACAGTGAAACCCTATGTCAGAGACACTGAGAAGAAGCCCCAATGTTCCCTCCAGGCACTTTCAGTGTGGGTGCCTTCTCCACGTGGTTCCTGGTTTCACTGCAGCTCTGAAGAGAATGTTAGCAAAGAGGTAATCGGGACAGTGCAAACAGTACTCAAAGACAGGGAGAGCAAGCTCTACATTACTCTCTTGGCACTTTGGATGTGGGACATACAGCGAGATGTTTGCTGCTTTTACATTTGGCTGTTGGGAGATTTACAGCACAAAGATATCTAGTTGATTTGAAGCAGTTCCGAGAAAGTCTAAACATAATCCTCACTTTTCCCTCCTGGCACTTTCCCTGTAGGGGATACCGCAAGACGTTTCTGTATATTGGGCACAGCGCTCTGCAGGGTGTTAGCAGAGAGTTTCCCGGGACAGTGAAACCCTATATCGGAGACACTGAGAAGAAGCCCCAATGTTCCCTCCAGGCACTTTCAGTGTGGGTGCCTTCTCCACGTGGTTCCTGGTTTCACTGCAGCTCTGAAGAGAATGTTAGCAAAGAGGTAATCGGGACAGTGCAAACAGTACTCAAAGACAGGGAGAGCAAGCTCTCTCTTGGCACTTTGGATGTGGGACATACAGCGAGATGTTTGCTGCTTTTACATTTGGCTGTTGGGAGATTTACAGCACAAAGATATCTAGTTGATTTGAAGCAGTTCCGAGAAAGTCTAAACATAATCCTCACTATTCCCTCCTGGCACTTTCCCTGTAGGAGATACCGCAAGACGTTTCTGTATATTGGGCACAGCGCTCTGCAGGGTGTTAGCAGAGAGTTTCCCGGCACAGTGAAACCCTATGTCAAAGACACTGAGAAGAAGCCCCAATGTTCCCTCCAGGCACTTTCAGTGTGGGTGCCTTCTCCACGTGGTTCCTGGTTTCACTGCAGCTCTGAAGAGAATGTTAGCAAAGAGGTAATCGGGACAGTGCAAACAGTACTCAAAGACAGGGAGAGCAAGCTCTACATTACTCTCTTGGCACTTTGGATGTGGGACATACAGCGAGATGTTTGCTGCTTTTACATTTGGCTGTTGGGAGATTTACAGCACAAAGATATCTAGTTGATTTGAAGCAGTTCCGAGAAAGTCTAAGCATAATCCTCACTTTTCCCTCCTGGCACTTTCCCTGTAGGAGATACCGCAAGACGTTTCTGTATATTGGGCACAGCGCTCTGCAGGGTGTTAGCAGAGAGTTTCCCGGGACAGTGAAACCCTATGTCAAATACACTGAGAAGAAGCCCCAATGTTCCTTCCAGGCACTTTCAGTGTGGGTGCCTTCTCCACGTGGTTCCTGGTTTCACTGCAGCTCTGAAGAGAATGTTAGCAAAGAGGTAATCGGGACAGTGCAAACAGTACTCAAAGACAGGGAGAGCAAGCTCTCTCTTGGCACTTTGGATGTGGGACATACAGCGAGATGTTTGCTGCTTTTACATTTGGCTGTTGGGAGATTTACAGCACAAAGATATCTAGTTGATTTGAAGCAGTTCCGAGAAAGTCTAAACATAATCCTCACTTTTCCCTCCTGGCACTTTCCCTGTAGGAGATACCGCAAGACGTTTCTGTACATTGGGCACAGCGCTCTGCAGGGTGTTAGCAGAGAGTTTCCCGGGACAGTGAAACCCTATGTCAGAGACACTGAGAAGAAGCCCCAATGTTCCCTCCAGGCACTTTCAGTGTGGGTGCCTTCTCCACGTGGTTCCTGGTTTCACTGCAGCTCTGAAGAGAATGTTAGCAAAGAGGTAATCGGGACAGTGCAAACAGTACTCAAAGACAGGGAGAGCAACCTCTACATTACTTTCTTGGCACTTTGGATGTGGGACATACAGCGAGATGTTTGCTGCTTTTACATTTGGCTGTTGGGAGATTTACAGCACAAAGATATCTAGTTGATTTGAAGCAGTTCCGAGAAAGTCTAAGCATAATCCTCACTTTTCCCTCCTGGCACTTTCCCTGTAGGAGATACCGCAAGACGTTTCTGTATATTGGGCACAGCGCTCTGCAGGGTGTTAGCAGAGAGTTTCCCGGGACAGTGAAACCCTATGTCAGAGACACTGAGAAGAAGCCCCAATGTTCCTTCCAGGCACTTTCAGTGTGGGTGCCTTCTCCACGTGGTTCCTGGTTTCACTGCAGCTCTGAAGAGAATGTTAGAAAAGAGGTAATCGGGACAGTGCAAACAGTACTCAAAGACAGGGAGAGCAAGCTCTCTCTTGGCACTTTGGATGTGGGACATACAGCGAGATGTTTGCTGCTTTTACATTTGGCTGTTGGGAGATTTACAGCACAAAGATATCTAGTTGATTTGAAGCAGTTCCGAGAAAGTCTAAACATAATCCTCACTTTTCCCTCCTGGCACTTTCCCTGTAGGAGATACCGCAAGACGTTTCTGTATATTGGGCACAGCGCTCTGCAGGGTGTTAGCAGAGAGTTTCCCGGGACAGTGAAACCCTATGTCAGAGACACTGAGAAGAAGCCCCAATGTTCCCTCCAGGCACTTTCAGTGTGGGTGCCTTCTCCACGTGGTTCCTGGTTTCACTGCAGCTCTGAAGAGAATGTTAGCAAAGAGGTAATCGGGACAGTGCAAACAGTACTCAAAGACAGGGAGAGCAAGCTCTACATTACTCTCTTGGCACTTTGGATGTGGGACATACAGCGAGATGTTTGCTGCTTTTACATTTGGCTGTTGGGAGATTTACAGCACAAAGATATCTAGTTGATTTGAAGCAGTTCCGAGAAAGTCTAAACATAATCCTCACTTTTCCCTCCTGGCACTTTCCCTGTAGGGGATACCGCAAGACGTTTCTGTATATTGGGCACAGCGCTCTGCAGGGTGTTAGCAGAGAGTTTCCCGGGACAGTGAAACCCTATATCGGAGACACTGAGAAGAAGCCCCAATGTTCCCTCCAGGCACTTTCAGTGTGGGTGCCTTCTCCACGTGGTTCCTGGTTTCACTGCAGCTCTGAAGAGAATGTTAGCAAAGAGGTAATCGGGACAGTGCAAACAGTACTCAAAGACAGGGAGAGCAAGCTCTCTCTTGGCACTTTGGATGTGGGACATACAGCGAGATGTTTGCTGCTTTTACATTTGGCTGTTGGGAGATTTACAGCACAAAGATATCTAGTTGATTTGAAGCAGTTCCGAGAAAGTCTAAACATAATCCTCACTATTCCCTCCTGGCACTTTCCCTGTAGGAGATACCGCAAGACGTTTCTGTATATTGGGCACAGCGCTCTGCAGGGTGTTAGCAGAGAGTTTCCCGGCACAGTGAAACCCTATGTCAAAGACACTGAGAAGAAGCCCCAATGTTCCCTCCAGGCACTTTCAGTGTGGGTGCCTTCTCCACGTGGTTCCTGGTTTCACTGCAGCTCTGAAGAGAATGTTAGCAAAGAGGTAATCGGGACAGTGCAAACAGTACTCAAAGACAGGGAGAGCAAGCTCTACATTACTCTCTTGGCACTTTGGATGTGGGACATACAGCGAGATGTTTGCTGCTTTTACATTTGGCTGTTGGGAGATTTACAGCACAAAGATATCTAGTTGATTTGAAGCAGTTCCGAGAAAGTCTAAGCATAATCCTCACTTTTCCCTCCTGGCACTTTCCCTGTAGGAGATACCGCAAGACGTTTCTGTATATTGGGCACAGCGCTCTGCAGGGTGTTAGCAGAGAGTTTCCCGGGACAGTGAAACCCTATGTCAAATACACTGAGAAGAAGCCCCAATGTTCCTTCCAGGCACTTTCAGTGTGGGTGCCTTCTCCACGTGGTTCCTGGTTTCACTGCAGCTCTGAAGAGAATGTTAGCAAAGAGGTAATCGGGACAGTGCAAACAGTACTCAAAGACAGGGAGAGCAAGCTCTCTCTTGGCACTTTGGATGTGGGACATACAGCGAGATGTTTGCTGCTTTTACATTTGGCTGTTGGGAGATTTACAGCACAAAGATATCTAGTTGATTTGAAGCAGTTCCGAGAAAGTCTAAACATAATCCTCACTTTTCCCTCCTGGCACTTTCCCTGTAGGAGATACCGCAAGACGTTTCTGTACATTGGGCACAGCGCTCTGCAGGGTGTTAGCAGAGAGTTTCCCGGGACAGTGAAACCCTATGTCAGAGACACTGAGAAGAAGCCCCAATGTTCCCTCCAGGCACTTTCAGTGTGGGTGCCTTCTCCACGTGGTTCCTGGTTTCACTGCAGCTCTGAAGAGAATGTTAGCAAAGAGGTAATCGGGACAGTGCAAACAGTACTCAAAGACAGGGAGAGCAACCTCTACATTACTCTCTTGGCACTTTGGATGTGGGACATACAGCGAGATGTTTGCTGCTTTTACATTTGGCTGTTGGGAGATTTACAGCACAAAGATATCTAGTTGATTTGAAGCAGTTCCGAGAAAGTCTAAGCATAATCCTCACTTTTCCCTCCTGGCACTTTCCCTGTAGGGGATACCGCAAGACGTTTCTGTATATTGGGCACACCGCTCTGCAGGGTGTTAGCAGAGAGTTTCCCGGGACAGTGAAACCCTATGTCAGAGACACTGAGAAGAAGCCCCAATGTTCCCTCCAGGCACTTTCAGTGTGGGTGCCTTCTCCACGTGGTTCCTGGTTTCACTGCAGCTCTGAAGAGAATGTTAGCAAAGAGGTAATCGGGACAGTGCAAACAGTACTCAAAGACAGGGAGAGCAAGCTCTCTCTTGGCACTTTGGATGTGGGACATACAGCGAGATGTTTGCTGCTTTTACATTTGGCTGTTGGGAGATTTACAGCACAAAGATATCTAGTTGATTTGAAGCAGTTCCGAGAAAGTCTAAGCATAATCCTCACTTTTCCCTCCTGGCACTTTCCCTGTAGGGGATACCGCAAGACGTTTCTGTATATTGGGCACAGCGCTCTGCAGGGTGTTAGCAGAGAGTTTCCCGGGACAGTGAAACCCTATGTCAGAGACACTGAGAAGAAGCCCCAATGTTCCCTCCAGGCACTTTCAGTGTGGGTGCCTTCTCCACGTGGTTCCTGGTTTCACTGCAGCTCTGAAGAGAATGTTAGCAAAGAGGTAATCGGGACAGTACAAACAGTACTCAAAGACAGGGAGAGCAAGCTCTCTCTTGGCACTTTGGATGTGGGACATACAGCGAGATGTTTGCTGCTTTTACATTTGGCTGTTGGGAGATTTACAGCACAAAGATATCTAGTTGATTTGAAGCAGTTCCGAGAAAGTCTAAACATAATCCTCACTTTTCCCTCCTGGCACTTTCCCTGTAGGAGATACCGCAAGACGTTTCTGTATATTGGGCACAGCGCTCTGCAGGGTGTTAGCAGAGAGTTTCCCGGGACAGTGAAACCCTATGTCAGAGACACTGAGAAGAAGCCCCAATGTTCCCTCCAGGCACTTTCAGTGTGGGTGCCTTCTCCACGTGGTTCCTGGTTTCACTGCAGCTCTGAAGAGAATGTTAGCAAAGAGGTAATCGGGACAGTGCAAACAGTACTCAAAGACAGGGAGAGCAAGCTCTACATTACTCACTTGGCACTTTGGATGTGGGACATACAGCGAGATGTTTGCTGCTTTTACATTTGGCTGTTGGGAGATTTACAGCACAAAGATATCTAGTTGATTTGAAGCAGTTCCGAGAAAGTCTAAACATAATCCTCACTTTTCCCTCCTGGCACTTTCCCTGTAGGGGATACCGCAAGACGTTTCTGTACATTGGGCACAGCGCTCTGCAGGGTGTTAGCAGAGAGTTTCCCGGGACAGTGAAACCCTATGTCAGAGACACTGAGAAGAAGCCCCAATGTTCCCTCCAGGCACTTTCAGTGTGGGTGCCTTCTCCACGTGGTTCCTGGTTTCACTGCAGCTCTGAAGTGAATGTTAGCAAAGAGGTAATCGGGACAGTGCAAACAGTACTCAAAGACAGGGAGAGCAAGCTCTACATTACTCTCTTGGCACTTTGGATGTGGGACATACAGCGAGATGTTTGCTGCTTTTACATTTGGCTGTTGGGAGATTTACAGCACAAAGATATCTAGTTGATTTGAAGCAGTTCCGAGAAAGTCTAAACATAATCCTCACTTTTCCCTCCTGGCACTTTCCCTGTAGGAGATACCGCAAGACGTTTCTGTACATTGGGCACAGCGCTCTGCAGGGTGTTAGCAGAGAGTTTCCCGGGACAGTGAAACCCTATGTCAGAGACACTGAGAAGAAGCCCCAATGTTCCCTCCAGGCACTTTCAGTGTGGGTGCCTTCTCCACGTGGTTCCTGGTTTCACTGCAGCTCTGAAGAGAATGTTAGCAAAGAGGTAATCGGGACAGTGCAAACAGTACTCAAAGACAGGGAGAGCAAGCTCTACATTACTCTCTTGGCACTTTGGATGTGGGACATACAGCGAGATGTTTGCTGCTTTTACATTTGGCTGTTGGGAGATTTACAGCACAAAGATATCTAGTTGATTTGAAGCAGTTCCGAGAAAGTCTAAGCATAATCCTCACTTTTCCCTCCTGGCACTTTCCCTGTAGGGGATACCGCAAGACGTTTCTGTATATTGGGCACACCGCTCTGCAGGGTGTTAGCAGAGAGTTTCCCGGGACAGTGAAACCCTATGTCAGAGACACTGAGAAGAAGCCCCAATGTTCCCTCCAGGCACTTTCAGTGTGGGTGCCTTCTCCACGTGGTTCCTGGTTTCACTGCAGCTCTGAAGAGAATGTTAGCAAAGAGGTAATCGGGACAGTACAAACAGTACTCAAAGACAGGGAGAGCAAGCTCTCTCTTGGCACTTTGGATGTGGGACATACAGCGAGATGTTTGCTGCTTTTACATTTGGCTGTTGGGAGATTTACAGCACAAAGATATCTAGTTGATTTGAAGCAGTTCCGAGAAAGTCTAAACATAATCCTCACTTTTCCCTCCTGGCACTTTCCCTGTAGGGGATACCGCAAGACGTTTCTGTACATTGGGCACAGCGCTCTGCAGGGTGTTAGCAGAGAGTTTCCCGGGACAGTGAAACCCTATATCGGAGACACTGAGAAGAAGCCCCAATGTTCACTCCAGGCACTTTCAGTGTGGGTGCCTTCTCCACGTGGTTCCTGGTTTCACTGCAGCTCTGAAGAGAATGTTAGCAAAGAGGTAATCGGGACAGTGCAAACAGTACTCAAAGACAGGGAGAGCAAGCTCTACATTACTCTCTTGGCACTTTGGATGTGGGACATACAGCGAGATGTTTGCTGCTTTTACATTTGGCTGTTGGGAGATTTACAGCACAAAGATATCTAGTTGATTTGAAGCAGTTCCGAGAAAGTCTAAGCATAATCCTCACTTTTCCCTCCTGGCACTTTCCCTGTAGGGGATACCGCAAGACGTTTCTGTATATTGGGCACACCGCTCTGCAGGGTGTTAGCAGAGAGTTTCCCGGGACAGTGAAACCCTATGTCAGAGACACTGAGAAGAAGCCCCAATGTTCCCTCCAGGCACTTTCAGTGTGGGTGCCTTCTCCACGTGGTTCCTGGTTTCACTGCAGCTCTGAAGAGAATGTTAGCAAAGAGGTAATCGGGACAGTACAAACAGTACTCAAAGACAGGGAGAGCAAGCTCTCTCTTGGCACTTTGGATGTGGGACATACAGCGAGATGTTTGCTGCTTTTACATTTGGCTGTTGGGAGATTTACAGCACAAAGATATCTAGTTGATTTGAAGCAGTTCCGAGAAAGTCTAAACATAATCCTCACTTTTCCCTCCTGGCACTTTCCCTGTAGGGGATACCGCAAGACGTTTCTGTACATTGGGCACAGCGCTCTGCAGGGTGTTAGCAGAGAGTTTCCCGGGACAGTGAAACCCTATATCGGAGACACTGAGAAGAAGCCCCAATGTTCCCTCCAGGCACTTTCAGTGTGGGTGCCTTCTCCACGTGGTTCCTGGTTTCACTGCAGCTCTGAAGAGAATGTTAGCAAAGAGGTAATCGGGACAGTGCAAACAGTACTCAAAGACAGGGAGAGCAAGCTCTACATTACTCTCTTGGCACTTTGGATGTGGGACATACAGCGAGATGTTTGCTGCTTTTACATTTGGCTGTTGGGAGATTTACAGCACAAAGATATCTAGTTGATTTGAAGCAGTTCCGAGAAAGTCTAAACATAATCCTCACTTTTCCCTCCTGGCACTTTCCCTGTAGGAGATACCGCAAGACGTTTCTGTACATTGGGCACAGCGCTCTGCAGGGTGTTAGCAGAGAGTTTCCCGGGACAGTGAAACCCTATGTCAGAGACACTGAGAAGAAGCCCCAATGTTCCCTCCAGGCACTTTCAGTGTGGGTGCCTTCTCCACGTGGTTCCTGGTTTCACTGCAGCTCTGAAGAGAATGTTAGCAAAGAGGTAATCGGGACAGTGCAAACAGTACTCAAAGACAGGGAGAGCAACCTCTACATTACTCTCTTGGCACTTTGGATGTGGGACATACAGCGAGATGTTTGCTGCTTTTACATTTGGCTGTTGGGAGATTTACAGCACAAAGATATCTAGTTGATTTGAAGCAGTTCCGAGAAAGTCTAAACATAATCCTCACTTTTCCCTCCTGGCACTTTCCCTGTAGGGGATACCGCAAGACGTTTCTGTATATTGGGCACACCGCTCTGCAGGGTGTTAGCAGAGAGTTTCCCGGGACAGTGAAACCCTATGTCAGAGACACTGAGAAGAAGCCCCAATGTTCCCTCCAGGCACTTTCAGTGTGGGTGCCTTCTCCACGTGGTTCCTGGTTTCACTGCAGCTCTGAAGAGAATGTTAGCAAAGAGGTAATCGGGACAGTACAAACAGTACTCAAAGACAGGGAGAGCAAGCTCTCTCTTGGCACTTTGGATGTGGGACATACAGCGAGATGTTTGCTGCTTTTACATTTGGCTGTTGGGAGATTTACAGCACAAAGATATCTAGTTGATTTGAAGCAGTTCCGAGAAAGTCTAAACATAATCCTCACTTTTCCCTCCTGGCACTTTCCCTGTAGGGGATACCGCAAGACGTTTCTGTACATTGGGCACAGCGCTCTGCAGGGTGTTAGCAGAGAGTTTCCCGGGACAGTGAAACCCTATATCGGAGACACTGAGAAGAAGCCCCAATGTTCACTCCAGGCACTTTCAGTGTGGGTGCCTTCTCCACGTGGTTCCTGGTTTCACTGCAGCTCTGAAGAGAATGTTAGCAAAGAGGTAATCGGGACAGTGCAAACAGTACTCAAAGACAGGGAGAGCAAGCTCTCTCTTGGCACTTTGGATGTGGGACATACAGCGAGATGTTTGCTGCTTTTACATTTGGCTGTTGGGAGATTTACAGCACAAAGATATCTAGTTGATTTGAAGCAGTTCCGAGAAAGTCTAAACATAATCCTCACTTTTCCCTCCTGGCACTTTCCCTGTAGGGGATACCGCAAGACGTTTCTGTATATTGGGCACAGCGCTCTGCAGGGTGTTAGCAGAGAGTTTCCCGGGACAGTGAAACCCTATGTCAGAGACACTGAGAAGAAGCCCCAATGTTCCCTCCAGGCACTTTCAGTGTGGGTGCCTTCTCCACGTGGTTCCTGGTTTCACTGCAGCTCTGAAGAGAATGTTAGCAAAGAGGTAATCGGGACAGTGCAAACAGTACTCAAAGACAGGGAGAGCAAGCTCTACATTACTCTCTTGGCACTTTGGATGTGGGACATACAGCGAGATGTTTGCTGCTTTTACATTTGGCTGTTGGGAGATTTACAGCACAAAGATATCTAGTTGATTTGAAGCAGTTCCGAGAAAGTCTAAACATAATCCTCACTTTTCCCTCCTGGCACTTTCCCTGTAGGGGATACCGCAAGACGTTTCTGTACATTGGGCACAGCGCTCTGCAGGGTGTTAGCAGAGAGTTTCCCGGGACAGTGAAACCCTATGTCAGAGACACTGAGAAGAAGCCCCAATGTTCCCTCCAGGCACTTTCAGTGTGGGTGCCTTCTCCACGTGGTTCCTGGTTTCACTGCAGCTCTGAAGTGAATGTTAGCAAAGAGGTAATCGGGACAGTGCAAACAGTACTCAAAGACAGGGAGAGCAAGCTCTACATTACTCTCTTGGCACTTTGGATGTGGGACATACAGCGAGATGTTTGCTGCTTTTACATTTGGCTGTTGGGAGATTTACAGCACAAAGATATCTAGTTGATTTGAAGCAGTTCCGAGAAAGTCTAAACATAATCCTCACTTTTCCCTCCTGGCACTTTCCCTGTAGGAGATACCGCAAGACGTTTCTGTACATTGGGCACAGCGCTCTGCAGGGTGTTAGCAGAGAGTTTCCCGGGACAGTGAAACCCTATGTCAGAGACACTGAGAAGAAGCCCCAATGTTCCCTCCAGGCACTTTCAGTGTGGGTGCCTTCTCCACGTGGTTCCTGGTTTCACTGCAGCTCTGAAGAGAATGTTAGCAAAGAGGTAATCGGGACAGTGCAAACAGTACTCAAAGACAGGGAGAGCAAGCTCTCTCTTGGCACTTTGGATGTGGGACATACAGCGAGATGTTTGCTGCTTTTACATTTGGCTGTTGGGAGATTTACAGCACAAAGATATCTAGTTGATTTGAAGCAGTTCCGAGAAAGTCTAAGCATAATCCTCACTTTTCCCTCCTGGCACTTTCCCTGTAGGGGATACCGCAAGACGTTTCTGTATATTGGGCACAGCGCTCTGCAGGGTGTTAGCAGAGAGTTTCCCGGGACAGTGAAACCCTATGTCAGAGACACTGAGAAGAAGCCCCAATGTTCCCTCCAGGCACTTTCAGTGTGGGTGCGTTCTCCACGTGGTTCCTGGTTTCACTGCAGCTCTGAAGAGAATGTTAGCAAAGAGGTAATCGGGACAGTACAAACAGTACTCAAAGACAGGGAGAGCAAGCTCTCTCTTGGCACTTTGGATGTGGGACATACAGCGAGATGTTTGCTGCTTTTACATTTGGCTGTTGGGAGATTTACAGCACAAAGATATCTAGTTGATTTGAAGCAGTTCCGAGAAAGTCTAAACATAATCCTCACTTTTCCCTCCTGGCACTTTCCCTGTAGGAGATACCGCAAGACGTTTCTGTACATTGGGCACAGCGCTCTGCAGGGTGTTAGCAGAGAGTTTCCCGGGACAGTGAAACCCTATGTCAGAGACACTGAGAAGAAGCCCCAATGTTCCCTCCAGGCACTTTCAGTGTGGGTGCCTTCTCCACGTGGTTCCTGGTTTCACTGCAGCTCTGAAGAGAATGTTAGCAAAGAGGTAATCGGGACAGTGCAAACAGTACTCAAAGACAGGGAGAGCAAGCTCTACATTACTCACTTGGCACTTTGGATGTGGGACATACAGCGAGATGTTTGCTGCTTTTACATTTGGCTGTTGGGAGATTTACAGCACAAAGATATCTAGTTGATTTGAAGCAGTTCCGAGAAAGTCTAAACATAATCCTCACTATTCCCTCCTGGCACTTTCCCTGTAGGGGATACCGCAAGACGTTTCTGTATATTGGGCACAGCGCTCTGCAGGGTGTTAGCAGAGAGTTTCCCGGGACAGTGAAACCCTATATCGGAGACACTGAGAAGAAGCCCCAATGTTCCCTCCAGGCACTTTCAGTGTGGGTGCCTTCTCCACGTGGTTCCTGGTTTCACTGCAGCTCTGAAGAGAATGTTAGCAAAGAGGTAATCGGGACAGTGCAAACAGTACTCAAAGACAGGGAGAGCAAGCTCTACATTACTCTCTTGGCACTTTGGATGTGGGACATACAGCGAGATGTTTGCTGCTTTTACATTTGGCTGTTGGGAGATTTACAGCACAAAGATATCTAGTTGATTTGAAGCAGTTCCGAGAAAGTCTAAACATAATCCTCACTTTTCCCTCCTGGCACTTTCCCTGTAGGAGATACCGCAAGACGTTTCTGTACATTGGGCACAGCGCTCTGCAGGGTGTTAGCAGAGAGTTTCCCGGGACAGTGAAACCCTATATCGGAGACACTGAGAAGAAGCCCCAATGTTCACTCCAGGCACTTTCAGTGTGGGTGCCTTCTCCACGTGGTTCCTGGTTTCACTGCAGCTCTGAAGAGAATGTTAGCAAAGAGGTAATCGGGACAGTGCAAACAGTACTCAAAGACAGGGAGAGCAAGCTCTCTCTTGGCACTTTGGATGTGGGACATACAGCGAGATGTTTGCTGCTTTTACATTTGGCTGTTGGGAGATTTACAGCACAAAGATATCTAGTTGATTTGAAGCAGTTCCGAGAAAGTCTAAACATAATCCTCACTTTTCCCTCCTGGCACTTTCCCTGTAGGGGATACCGCAAGACGTTTCTGTATATTGGGCACAGCGCTCTGCAGGGTATTAGCAGAGAGTTTCCCGGGACAGTGAAACCCTATATCGGAGACACTGAGAAGAAGCCCCAATGTTCGCTCCAGGCACTTTCAGTGTGGGTGCCTTCTCCACGTGGTTCCTGGTTTCACTGCAGCTCTGAAGAGAATGTTAGCAAAGAGGTAATCGGGACAGTGCAAACAGTACTCAAAGACAGGGAGAGCAAGCTCTACATTACTCTCTTGGC
This sequence comes from Chroicocephalus ridibundus, assembly GCF_963924245.1. Classification (NCBI taxonomy): domain Eukaryota; kingdom Metazoa; phylum Chordata; class Aves; order Charadriiformes; family Laridae; genus Chroicocephalus; species Chroicocephalus ridibundus. Next base: position 67,849,499 of record NC_086285.1, on the reverse strand, counting down.
ACTTTGGATGTGGGACATACAGCGAGATTTTTGCTGCTTTTACATTTGGCTGTTGGGAGATTTACAGCACAAAGATATCTAGTTGATTTGAAGCAGTTCCGAGAAAGTCTAAACATAATCCTCACTTTTCCCTCCTGGCACTTTCCCTGTAGGGGATACCGCAAGACGTTTCTGTACATTGGGCACAGCGCTCTGCAGGGTGTTAGCAGAGAGTTTCCCGGGACAGTGAAACCCTATATCGGAGACACTGAGAAGAAGCCCCAATGTTCACTCCAGGCACTTTCAGTGTGGGTGCCTTCTCCACGTGGTTCCTGGTTTCACTGCAGCTCTGAAGAGAATGTTAGCAAAGAGGTAATCGGGACAGTGCAAACAGTACTCAAAGACAGGGAGAGCAAGCTCTCTCTTGGCACTTTGGATGTGGGACATACAGCGAGATGTTTGCTGCTTTTACATTTGGCTGTTGGGAGATTTACAGCACAAAGATATCTAGTTGATTTGAAGCAGTTCCGAGAAAGTCTAAACATAATCCTCACTTTTCCCTCCTGGCACTTTCCCTGTAGGGGATACCGCAAGACGTTTCTGTATATTGGGCACAGCGCTCTGCAGGGTGTTAGCAGAGAGTTTCCCGGGACAGTGAAACCCTATATCGGAGACACTGAGAAGAAGCCCCAATGTTCGCTCCAGGCACTTTCAGTGTGGGTGCCTTCTCCACGTGGTTCCTGGTTTCACTGCAGCTCTGAAGAGAATGTTAGCAAAGAGGTAATCGGGACAGTGCAAACAGTACTCAAAGACAGGGAGAGCAAGCTCTACATTACTCTCTTGGCACTTTGGATGTGGGACATACAGCGAGATTTTTGCTGCTTTTACATTTGGCTGTTGGGAGATTTACAGCACAAAGATATCTAGTTGATTTGAAGCAGTTCCGAGAAAGTCTAAACATAATCCTCACTTTTCCCTCCTGGCACTTTCCCTGTAGGGGATACCGCAAGACGTTTCTGTACATTGGGCACAGCGCTCTGCAGGGTGTTAGCAGAGAGTTTCCCGGGACAGTGAAACCCTATATCGGAGACACTGAGAAGAAGCCCCAATGTTCACTCCAGGCACTTTCAGTGTGGGTGCATTCTCCACGTGGTTCCTGGTTTCACTGCAGCTCTGAAGAGAATGTTAGCAAAGAGGTAATCGGGACAGTGCAAACAGTACTCAAAGACAGGGAGAGCAAGCTCTCTCTTGGCACTTTGGATGTGGGACATACAGCGAGATGTTTGCTGCTTTTACATTTGGCTGTTGGGAGATTTACAGCACAAAGATATCTAGTTGATTTGAAGCAGTTCCGAGAAAGTCTAAACATAATCCTCACTTTTCCCTCCTGGCACTTTCCCTGTAGGGGATACCGCAAGACGTTTCTGTATATTGGGCACACCGCTCTGCAGGGTGTTAGCAGAGAGTTTCCCGGGACAGTGAAACCCTATGTCAGAGACACTGAGAAGAAGCCCCAATGTTCCCTCCAGGCACTTTCAGTGTGGGTGCCTTCTCCACGTGGTTCCTGGTTTCACTGCAGCTCTGAAGAGAATGTTAGCAAAGAGGTAATCGGGACAGTGCAAACAGTACTCAAAGACAGGGAGAGCAAGCTCTACATTACTCTCTTGGCACTTTGGATGTGGGACATACAGCGAGATTTTTGCTGCTTTTACATTTGGCTGTTGGGAGATTTACAGCACAAAGATATCTAGTTGATTTGAAGCAGTTCCGAGAAAGTCTAAACATAATCCTCACTTTTCCCTCCTGGCACTTTCCCTGTAGGGGATACCGCAAGACGTTTCTGTACATTGGGCACAGCGCTCTGCAGGGTGTTAGCAGAGAGTTTCCCGGGACAGTGAAACCCTATATCGGAGACACTGAGAAGAAGCCCCAATGTTCACTCCAGGCACTTTCAGTGTGGGTGCCTTCTCCACGTGGTTCCTGGTTTCACTGCAGCTCTGAAGAGAATGTTAGCAAAGAGGTAATCGGGACAGTGCAAACAGTACTCAAAGACAGGGAGAGCAAGCTCTCTCTTGGCACTTTGGATGTGGGACATACAGCGAGATGTTTGCTGCTTTTACATTTGGCTGTTGGGAGATTTACAGCACAAAGATATCTAGTTGATTTGAAGCAGTTCCGAGAAAGTCTAAACATAATCCTCACTTTTCCCTCCTGGCACTTTCCCTGTAGGGGATACCGCAAGACGTTTCTGTATATTGGGCACAGCGCTCTGCAGGGTGTTAGCAGAGAGTTTCCCGGGACAGTGAAACCCTATATCGGAGACACTGAGAAGAAGCCCCAATGTTCGCTCCAGGCACTTTCAGTGTGGGTGCCTTCTCCACGTGGTTCCTGGTTTCACTGCAGCTCTGAAGAGAATGTTAGCAAAGAGGTAATCGGGACAGTGCAAACAGTACTCAAAGACAGGGAGAGCAAGCTCTCTCTTGGCACTTTGGATGTGGGACATACAGCGAGATGTTTGCTGCTTTTACATTTGGCTGTTGGGAGATTTACAGCACAAAGATATCTAGTTGATTTGAAGCAGTTCCGAGAAAGTCTAAACATAATCCTCACTTTTCCCTCCTGGCACTTTCCCTGTAGGAGATACCGCAAGACGTTTCTGTATATTGGGCACAGCGCTCTGCAGGGTGTTAGCAGAGAGTTTCCCGGGACAGTGAAACCCTATGTCAGAGACACTGAGAAGAAGCCCCAATGTTCCCTCCAGGCACTTTCAGTGTGGGTGCCTTCTCCACGTGGTTCCTGGTTTCACTGCAGCTCTGAAGAGAATGTTAGCAAAGAGGTAATCGGGACAGTGCAAACAGTACTCAAAGACAGGGAGAGCAAGCTCTACATTACTCTCTTGGCACTTTGGATGTGGGACATACAGCGAGATGTTTGCTGCTTTTACATTTGGCTGTTGGGAGATTTACAGCACAAAGATATCTAGTTGATTTGAAGCAGTTCCGAGAAAGTCTAAACATAATCCTCACTTTTCCCTCCTGGCACTTTCCCTGTAGGGGATACCGCAAGACGTTTCTGTACATTGGGCACAGCGCTCTGCAGGGTGTTAGCAGAGAGTTTCCCGGGACAGTGAAACCCTATGTCAGAGACACTGAGAAGAAGCCCCAATGTTCCCTCCAGGCACTTTCAGTGTGGGTGCCTTCTCCACGTGGTTCCTGGTTTCACTGCAGCTCTGAAGAGAATGTTAGCAAAGAGGTAATCGGGACAGTGCAAACAGTACTCAAAGACAGGGAGAGCAAGCTCTCTCTTGGCACTTTGGATGTGGGACATACAGCGAGATGTTTGCTGCTTTTACATTTGGCTGTTGGGAGATTTACAGCACAAAGATATCTAGTTGATTTGAAGCAGTTCCGAGAAAGTCTAAACATAATCCTCACTTTTCCCTCCTGGCACTTTCCCTGTAGGAGATACCGCAAGACGTTTCTGTATATTGGGCACAGCGCTCTGCAGGGTGTTAGCAGAGAGTTTCCCGGGACAGTGAAACCCTATGTCAGAGACACTGAGAAGAAGCCCCAATGTTCCCTCCAGGCACTTTCAGTGTGGGTGCCTTCTCCACGTGGTTCCTGGTTTCACTGCAGCTCTGAAGAGAATGTTAGCAAAGAGGTAATCGGGACAGTGCAAACAGTACTCAAAGACAGGGAGAGCAAGCTCTACATTACTCTCTTGGCACTTTGGATGTGGGACATACAGCGAGATGTTTGCTGCTTTTACATTTGGCTGTTGGGAGATTTACAGCACAAAGATATCTAGTTGATTTGAAGCAGTTCCGAGAAAGTCTAAACATAATCCTCACTATTCCCTCCTGGCACTTTCCCTGTAGGGGATACCGCAAGACGTTTCTGTACATTGGGCACAGCGCTCTGCAGGGTGTTAGCAGAGAGTTTCCCGGGACAGTGAAACCCTATATCGGAGACACTGAGAAGAAGCCCCAATGTTCACTCCAGGCACTTTCAGTGTGGGTGCCTTCTCCACGTGGTTCCTGGTTTCACTGCAGCTCTGAAGAGAATGTTAGCAAAGAGGTAATCGGGACAGTGCAAACAGTACTCAAAGACAGGGAGAGCAAGCTCTCTCTTGGCACTTTGGATGTGGGACATACAGCGAGATGTTTGCTGCTTTTACATTTGGCTGTTGGGAGATTTACAGCACAAAGATATCTAGTTGATTTGAAGCAGTTCCGAGAAAGTCTAAACATAATCCTCACTTTTCCCTCCTGGCACTTTCCCTGTAGGGGATACCGCAAGACGTTTCTGTATATTGGGCACAGCGCTCTGCAGGGTATTAGCAGAGAGTTTCCCGGGACAGTGAAACCCTATATCGGAGACACTGAGAAGAAGCCCCAATGTTCGCTCCAGGCACTTTCAGTGTGGGTGCCTTCTCCACGTGGTTCCTGGTTTCACTGCAGCTCTGAAGAGAATGTTAGCAAAGAGGTAATCGGGACAGTGCAAACAGTACTCAAAGACAGGGAGAGCAAGCTCTACATTACTCTCTTGGCACTTTGGATGTGGGACATACAGCGAGATTTTTGCTGCTTTTACATTTGGCTGTTGGGAGATTTACAGCACAAAGATATCTAGTTGATTTGAAGCAGTTCCGAGAAAGTCTAAACATAATCCTCACTTTTCCCTCCTGGCACTTTCCCTGTAGGGGATACCGCAAGACGTTTCTGTACATTGGGCACAGCGCTCTGCAGGGTGTTAGCAGAGAGTTTCCCGGGACAGTGAAACCCTATATCGGAGACACTGAGAAGAAGCCCCAATGTTCACTCCAGGCACTTTCAGTGTGGGTGCCTTCTCCACGTGGTTCCTGGTTTCACTGCAGCTCTGAAGAGAATGTTAGCAAAGAGGTAATCGGGACAGTGCAAACAGTACTCAAAGACAGGGAGAGCAAGCTCTCTCTTGGCACTTTGGATGTGGGACATACAGCGAGATGTTTGCTGCTTTTACATTTGGCTGTTGGGAGATTTACAGCACAAAGATATCTAGTTGATTTGAAGCAGTTCCGAGAAAGTCTAAACATAATCCTCACTTTTCCCTCCTGGCACTTTCCCTGTAGGGGATACCGCAAGACGTTTCTGTATATTGGGCACAGCGCTCTGCAGGGTGTTAGCAGAGAGTTTCCCGGGACAGTGAAACCCTATATCGGAGACACTGAGAAGAAGCCCCAATGTTCGCTCCAGGCACTTTCAGTGTGGGTGCCTTCTCCACGTGGTTCCTGGTTTCACTGCAGCTCTGAAGAGAATGTTAGCAAAGAGGTAATCGGGACAGTGCAAACAGTACTCAAAGACAGGGAGAGCAAGCTCTACATTACTCTCTTGGCACTTTGGATGTGGGACATACAGCGAGATTTTTGCTGCTTTTACATTTGGCTGTTGGGAGATTTACAGCACAAAGATATCTAGTTGATTTGAAGCAGTTCCGAGAAAGTCTAAACATAATCCTCACTTTTCCCTCCTGGCACTTTCCCTGTAGGGGATACCGCAAGACGTTTCTGTACATTGGGCACAGCGCTCTGCAGGGTGTTAGCAGAGAGTTTCCCGGGACAGTGAAACCCTATATCGGAGACACTGAGAAGAAGCCCCAATGTTCACTCCAGGCACTTTCAGTGTGGGTGCATTCTCCACGTGGTTCCTGGTTTCACTGCAGCTCTGAAGAGAATGTTAGCAAAGAGGTAATCGGGACAGTGCAAACAGTACTCAAAGACAGGGAGAGCAAGCTCTCTCTTGGCACTTTGGATGTGGGACATACAGCGAGATGTTTGCTGCTTTTACATTTGGCTGTTGGGAGATTTACAGCACAAAGATATCTAGTTGATTTGAAGCAGTTCCGAGAAAGTCTAAACATAATCCTCACTTTTCCCTCCTGGCACTTTCCCTGTAGGGGATACCGCAAGACGTTTCTGTATATTGGGCACAGCGCTCTGCAGGGTGTTAGCAGAGAGTTTCCCGGGACAGTGAAACCCTATGTCAGAGACACTGAGAAGAAGCCCCAATGTTCCCTCCAGGCACTTTCAGTGTGGGTGCCTTCTCCACGTGGTTCCTGGTTTCACTGCAGCTCTGAAGAGAATGTTAGCAAAGAGGTAATCGGGACAGTGCAAACAGTACTCAAAGACAGGGAGAGCAAGCTCTACATTACTCTCTTGGCACTTTGGATGTGGGACATACAGCGAGATTTTTGCTGCTTTTACATTTGGCTGTTGGGAGATTTACAGCACAAAGATATCTAGTTGATTTGAAGCAGTTCCGAGAAAGTCTAAACATAATCCTCACTTTTCCCTCCTGGCACTTTCCCTGTAGGGGATACCGCAAGACGTTTCTGTACATTGGGCACAGCGCTCTGCAGGGTGTTAGCAGAGAGTTTCCCGGGACAGTGAAACCCTATATCGGAGACACTGAGAAGAAGCCCCAATGTTCACTCCAGGCACTTTCAGTGTGGGTGCCTTCTCCACGTGGTTCCTGGTTTCACTGCAGCTCTGAAGAGAATGTTAGCAAAGAGGTAATCGGGACAGTGCAAACAGTACTCAAAGACAGGGAGAGCAAGCTCTCTCTTGGCACTTTGGATGTGGGACATACAGCGAGATGTTTGCTGCTTTTACATTTGGCTGTTGGGAGATTTACAGCACAAAGATATCTAGTTGATTTGAAGCAGTTCCGAGAAAGTCTAAACATAATCCTCACTTTTCCCTCCTGGCACTTTCCCTGTAGGGGATACCGCAAGACGTTTCTGTATATTGGGCACAGCGCTCTGCAGGGTGTTAGCAGAGAGTTTCCCGGGACAGTGAAACCCTATATCGGAGACACTGAGAAGAAGCCCCAATGTTCGCTCCAGGCACTTTCAGTGTGGGTGCCTTCTCCACGTGGTTCCTGGTTTCACTGCAGCTCTGAAGAGAATGTTAGCAAAGAGGTAATCGGGACAGTGCAAACAGTACTCAAAGACAGGGAGAGCAAGCTCTCTCTTGGCACTTTGGATGTGGGACATACAGCGAGATGTTTGCTGCTTTTACATTTGGCTGTTGGGAGATTTACAGCACAAAGATATCTAGTTGATTTGAAGCAGTTCCGAGAAAGTCTAAACATAATCCTCACTTTTCCCTCCTGGCACTTTCCCTGTAGGAGATACCGCAAGACGTTTCTGTATATTGGGCACAGCGCTCTGCAGGGTGTTAGCAGAGAGTTTCCCGGGACAGTGAAACCCTATGTCAGAGACACTGAGAAGAAGCCCCAATGTTCCCTCCAGGCACTTTCAGTGTGGGTGCCTTCTCCACGTGGTTCCTGGTTTCACTGCAGCTCTGAAGAGAATGTTAGCAAAGAGGTAATCGGGACAGTGCAAACAGTACTCAAAGACAGGGAGAGCAAGCTCTACATTACTCTCTTGGCACTTTGGATGTGGGACATACAGCGAGATGTTTGCTGCTTTTACATTTGGCTGTTGGGAGATTTACAGCACAAAGATATCTAGTTGATTTGAAGCAGTTCCGAGAAAGTCTAAACATAATCCTCACTTTTCCCTCCTGGCACTTTCCCTGTAGGGGATACCGCAAGACGTTTCTGTACATTGGGCACAGCGCTCTGCAGGGTGTTAGCAGAGAGTTTCCCGGGACAGTGAAACCCTATGTCAGAGACACTGAGAAGAAGCCCCAATGTTCCCTCCAGGCACTTTCAGTGTGGGTGCCTTCTCCACGTGGTTCCTGGTTTCACTGCAGCTCTGAAGAGAATGTTAGCAAAGAGGTAATCGGGACAGTGCAAACAGTACTCAAAGACAGGGAGAGCAAGCTCTCTCTTGGCACTTTGGATGTGGGACATACAGCGAGATGTTTGCTGCTTTTACATTTGGCTGTTGGGAGATTTACAGCACAAAGATATCTAGTTGATTTGAAGCAGTTCCGAGAAAGTCTAAACATAATCCTCACTTTTCCCTCCTGGCACTTTCCCTGTAGGAGATACCGCAAGACGTTTCTGTATATTGGGCACAGCGCTCTGCAGGGTGTTAGCAGAGAGTTTCCCGGGACAGTGAAACCCTATGTCAGAGACACTGAGAAGAAGCCCCAATGTTCCCTCCAGGCACTTTCAGTGTGGGTGCCTTCTCCACGTGGTTCCTGGTTTCACTGCAGCTCTGAAGAGAATGTTAGCAAAGAGGTAATCGGGACAGTGCAAACAGTACTCAAAGACAGGGAGAGCAAGCTCTACATTACTCTCTTGGCACTTTGGATGTGGGACATACAGCGAGATGTTTGCTGCTTTTACATTTGGCTGTTGGGAGATTTACAGCACAAAGATATCTAGTTGATTTGAAGCAGTTCCGAGAAAGTCTAAACATAATCCTCACTTTTCCCTCCTGGCACTTTCCCTGTAGGGGATACCGCAAGACGTTTCTGTACATTGGGCACAGCGCTCTGCAGGGTGTTAGCAGAGAGTTTCCCGGGACAGTGAAACCCTATGTCAGAGACACTGAGAAGAAGCCCCAATGTTCCCTCCAGGCACTTTCAGTGTGGGTGCCTTCTCCACGTGGTTCCTGGTTTCACTGCAGCTCTGAAGAGAATGTTAGCAAAGAGGTAATCGGGACAGTGCAAACAGTACTCAAAGACAGGGAGAGCAAGCTCTCTCTTGGCACTTTGGATGTGGGACATACAGCGAGATGTTTGCTGCTTTTACATTTGGCTGTTGGGAGATTTACAGCACAAAGATATCTAGTTGATTTGAAGCAGTTCCGAGAAAGTCTAAACATAATCCTCACTTTTCCCTCCTGGCACTTTCCCTGTAGGAGATACCGCAAGACGTTTCTGTATATTGGGCACAGCGCTCTGCAGGGTGTTAGCAGAGAGTTTCCCGGGACAGTGAAACCCTATGTCAGAGACACTGAGAAGAAGCCCCAATGTTCCCTCCAGGCACTTTCAGTGTGGGTGCCTTCTCCACGTGGTTCCTGGTTTCACTGCAGCTCTGAAGAGAATGTTAGCAAAGAGGTAATCGGGACAGTGCAAACAGTACTCAAAGACAGGGAGAGCAAGCTCTCTCTTGGCACTTTGGATGTGGGACATACAGCGAGATGTTTGCTGCTTTTACATTTGGCTGTTGGGAGATTTACAGCACAAAGATATCTAGTTGATTTGAAGCAGTTCCGAGAAAGTCTAAGCATAATCCTCACTTTTCCCTCCTGGCACTTTCCCTGTAGGGGATACCGCAAGACGTTTCTGTATATTGGGCACAGCGCTCTGCAGGGTGTTAGCAGAGAGTTTCCCGGGACAGTGAAACCCTATGTCAGAGACACTGAGAAGAAGCCCCAATGTTCACTCCAGGCACTTTCAGTGTGGGTGCCTTCTCCACGTGGTTCCTGGTTTCACTGCAGCTCTGAAGAGAATGTTAGCAAAGAGGTAATCGGGACAGTGCAAACAGTACTCAAAGACAGGGAGAGCAAGCTCTCTCTTGGCACTTTGGATGTGGGACATACAGCGAGATGTTTGCTGCTTTTACATTTGGCTGTTGGGAGATTTACAGCACAAAGATATCTAGTTGATTTGAAGCAGTTCCGAGAAAGTCTAAACATAATCCTCACTTTTCCCTCCTGGCACTTTCCCTGTAGGAGATACCGCAAGACGTTTCTGTATATTGGGCACAGCGCTCTGCAGGGTGTTAGCAGAGAGTTTCCCGGGACAGTGAAACCCTATGTCAGAGACACTGAGAAGAAGCCCCAATGTTCCCTCCAGGCACTTTCAGTGTGGGTGCCTTCTCCACGTGGTTCCTGGTTTCACTGCAGCTCTGAAGAGAATGTTAGCAAAGAGGTAATCGGGACAGTGCAAACAGTACTCAAAGACAGGGAGAGCAAGCTCTCTCTTGGCACTTTGGATGTGGGACATACAGCGAGATGTTTGCTGCTTTTACATTTGGCTGTTGGGAGATTTACAGCACAAAGATATCTAGTTGATTTGAAGCAGTTCCGAGAAAGTCTAAACATAATCCTCACTTTTCCCTCCTGGCACTTTCCCTGTAGGGGATACCGCAAGACGTTTCTGTACATTGGGCACAGCGCTCTGCAGGGTGTTAGCAGAGAGTTTCCCGGGACAGTGAAACCCTATGTCAGAGACACTGAGAAGAAGCCCCAATGTTCCCTCCAGGCACTTTCAGTGTGGGTGCCTTCTCCACGTGGTTCCTGGTTTCACTGCAGCTCTGAAGAGAATGTTAGCAAAGAGGTAATCGGGACAGTGCAAACAGTACTCAAAGACAGGGAGAGCAAGCTCTCTCTTGGCACTTTGGATGTGGGACATACAGCGAGATGTTTGCTGCTTTTACATTTGGCTGTTGGGAGATTTACAGCACAAAGATATCTAGTTGATTTGAAGCAGTTCCGAGAAAGTCTAAACATAATCCTCACTTTTCCCTCCTGGCACTTTCCCTGTAGGAGATACCGCAAGACGTTTCTGTATATTGGGCACAGCGCTCTGCAGGGTGTTAGCAGAGAGTTTCCCGGGACAGTGAAACCCTATGTCAGAGACACTGAGAAGAAGCCCCAATGTTCCCTCCAGGCACTTTCAGTGTGGGTGCCTTCTCCACGTGGTTCCTGGTTTCACTGCAGCTCTGAAGAGAATGTTAGCAAAGAGGTAATCGGGACAGTGCAAACAGTACTCAAAGACAGGGAGAGCAAGCTCTACATTACTCTCTTGGCACTTTGGATGTGGGACATACAGCGAGATGTTTGCTGCTTTTACATTTGGCTGTTGGGAGATTTACAGCACAAAGATATCTAGTTGATTTGAAGCAGTTCCGAGAAAGTCTAAACATAATCCTCACTTTTCCCTCCTGGCACTTTCCCTGTAGGGGATACCGCAAGACGTTTCTGTACATTGGGCACAGCGCTCTGCAGGGTGTTAGCAGAGAGTTTCCCGGGACAGTGAAACCCTATGTCAGAGACACTGAGAAGAAGCCCCAATGTTCACTCCAGGCACTTTCAGTGTGGGTGCCTTCTCCACGTGGTTCCTGGTTTCACTGCAGCTCTGAAGAGAATGTTAGCAAAGAGGTAATCGGGACAGTGCAAACAGTACTCAAAGACAGGGAGAGCAAGCTCTCTCTTGGCACTTTGGATGTGGGACATACAGCGAGATGTTTGCTGCTTTTACATTTGGCTGTTGGGAGATTTACAGCACAAAGATATCTAGTTGATTTGAAGCAGTTCCGAGAAAGTCTAAACATAATCCTCACTTTTCCCTCCTGGCACTTTCCCTGTAGGAGATACCGCAAGACGTTTCTGTATATTGGGCACAGCGCTCTGCAGGGTGTTAGCAGAGAGTTTCCCGGGACAGTGAAACCCTATGTCAGAGACACTGAGAAGAAGCCCCAATGTTCCCTCCAGGCACTTTCAGTGTGGGTGCCTTCTCCACGTGGTTCCTGGTTTCACTGCAGCTCTGAAGAGAATGTTAGCAAAGAGGTAATCGGGACAGTGCAAACAGTACTCAAAGACAGGGAGAGCAAGCTCTCTCTTGGCACTTTGGATGTGGGACATACAGCGAGATGTTTGCTGCTTTTACATTTGGCTGTTGGGAGATTTACAGCACAAAGATATCTAGTTGATTTGAAGCAGTTCCGAGAAAGTCTAAACATAATCCTCACTTTTCCCTCCTGGCACTTTCCCTGTAGGGGATACCGCAAGACGTTTCTGTATATTGGGCACAGCGCTCTGCAGGGTGTTAGCAGAGAGTTTCCCGGGACAGTGAAACCCTATGTCAGAGACACTGAGAAGAAGCCCCAATGTTCACTCCAGGCACTTTCAGTGTGGGTGCCTTCTCCACGTGGTTCCTGGTTTCACTGCAGCTCTGAAGAGAATGTTAGCAAAGAGGTAATCGGGACAGTGCAAACAGTACTCAAAGACAGGGAGAGCAAGCTCTCTCTTGGCACTTTGGATGTGGGACATACAGCGAGATGTTTGCTGCTTTTACATTTGGCTGTTGGGAGATTTACAGCACAAAGATATCTAGTTGATTTGAAGCAGTTCCGAGAAAGTCTAAACATAATCCTCACTTTTCCCTCCTGGCACTTTCCCTGTAGGAGATACCGCAAGACGTTTCTGTATATTGGGCACAGCGCTCTGCAGGGTGTTAGCAGAGAGTTTCCCGGGACAGTGAAACCCTATGTCAGAGACACTGAGAAGAAGCCCCAATGTTCCCTCCAGGCACTTTCAGTGTGGGTGCCTTCTCCACGTGGTTCCTGGTTTCACTGCAGCTCTGAAGAGAATGTTAGCAAAGAGGTAATCGGGACAGTGCAAACAGTACTCAAAGACAGGGAGAGCAAGCTCTCTCTTGGCACTTTGGATGTGGGACATACAGCGAGATGTTTGCTGCTTTTACATTTGGCTGTTGGGAGATTTACAGCACAAAGATATCTAGTTGATTTGAAGCAGTTCCGAGAAAGTCTAAACATAATCCTCACTTTTCCCTCCTGGCACTTTCCCTGTAGGGGATACCGCAAGACGTTTCTGTACATTGGGCACAGCGCTCTGCAGGGTGTTAGCAGAGAGTTTCCCGGGACAGTGAAACCCTATGTCAGAGACACTGAGAAGAAGCCCCAATGTTCCCTCCAGGCACTTTCAGTGTGGGTGCCTTCTCCACGTGGTTCCTGGTTTCACTGCAGCTCTGAAGAGAATGTTAGCAAAGAGGTAATCGGGACAGTGCAAACAGTACTCAAAGACAGGGAGAGCAAGCTCTCTCTTGGCACTTTGGATGTGGGACATACAGCGAGATGTTTGCTGCTTTTACATTTGGCTGTTGGGAGATTTACAGCACAAAGATATCTAGTTGATTTGAAGCAGTTCCGAGAAAGTCTAAGCATAATCCTCACTTTTCCCTCCTGGCACTTTCCCTGTAGGGGATACCGCAAGACGTTTCTGTATATTGGGCACAGCGCTCTGCAGGGTGTTAGCAGAGAGTTTCCCGGGACAGTGAAACCCTATGTCAGAGACACTGAGAAGAAGCCCCAATGTTCCCTCCAGGCACTTTCAGTGTGGGTGCCTTCTCCACGTGGTTCCTGGTTTCACTGCAGCTCTGAAGAGAATGTTAGCAAAGAGGTAATCGGGACAGTGCAAACAGTACTCAAAGACAGGGAGAGCAAGCTCTCTCTTGGCACTTTGGATGTGGGACATACAGCGAGATGTTTGCTGCTTTTACATTTGGCTGTTGGGAGATTTACAGCACAAAGATATCTAGTTGATTTGAAGCAGTTCCGAGAAAGTCTAAACATAATCCTCACTTTTCCCTCCTGGCACTTTCCCTGTAGGAGATACCGCAAGACGTTTCTGTATATTGGGCACAGCGCTCTGCAGGGTGTTAGCAGAGAGTTTCCCGGGACAGTGAAACCCTATGTCAGAGACACTGAGAAGAAGCCCCAATGTTCCCTCCAGGCACTTTCAGTGTGGGTGCCTTCTCCACGTGGTTCCTGGTTTCACTGCAGCTCTGAAGAGAATGTTAGCAAAGAGGTAATCGGGACAGTGCAAACAGTACTCAAAGACAGGGAGAGCAAGCTCTCTCTTGGCACTTTGGATGTGGGACATACAGCGAGATGTTTGCTGCTTTTACATTTGGCTGTTGGGAGATTTACAGCACAAAGATATCTAGTTGATTTGAAGCAGTTCCGAGAAAGTCTAAACATAATCCTCACTTTTCCCTCCTGGCACTTTCCCTGTAGGGGATACCGCAAGACGTTTCTGTATATTGGGCACAGCGCTCTGCAGGGTGTTAGCAGAGAGTTTCCCGGGACAGTGAAACCCTATGTCAGAGACACTGAGAAGAAGCCCCAATGTTCCCTCCAGGCACTTTCAGTGTGGGTGCCTTCTCCACGTGGTTCCTGGTTTCACTGCAGCTCTGAAGAGAATGTTAGCAAAGAGGTAATCGGGACAGTGCAAACAGTACTCAAAGACAGGGAGAGCAAGCTCTCTCTTGGCACTTTGGATGTGGGACATACAGCGAGATGTTTGCTGCTTTTACATTTGGCTGTTGGGAGATTTACAGCACAAAGATATCTAGTTGATTTGAAGCAGTTCCGAGAAAGTCTAAACATAATCCTCACTATTCCCTCCTGGCACTTTCCCTGTAGGGGATACCGCAAGACGTTTCTGTATATTGGGCACAGCGCTCTGCAGGGTGTTAGCAGAGAGTTTCCCGGGACAGTGAAACCCTATGTCAGAGACACTGAGAAGAAGCCCCAATGTTCACTCCAGGCACTTTCAGTGTGGGTGCCTTCTCCACGTGGTTCCTGGTTTCACTGCAGCTCTGAAGAGAATGTTAGCAAAGAGGTAATCGGGACAGTGCAAACAGTACTCAAAGACAGGGAGAGCAAGCTCTACATTATTCTCTTGGCACTTTGGATGTGGGACATACAGCGAGATGTTTGCTGCTTTTACATTTGGCTGTTGGGAGATTTACAGCACAAAGATATCTAGTTGATTTGAAGCAGTTCCGAGAAAGTCTAAACATAATCCTCACTTTTCCCTCCTGGCACTTTCCCTGTAGGGGATACCGCAAGACGTTTCTGTACATTGGGCACAGCGCTCTGCAGGGTGTTAGCAGAGAGTTTCCCGGGACAGTGAAACCCTATGTCAGAGACACTGAGAAGAAGCCCCAATGTTCCCTCCAGGCACTTTCAGTGTGGGTGCCTTCTCCACGTGGTTCCTGGTTTCACTGCAGCTCTGAAGAGAATGTTAGCAAAGAGGTAATCGGGACAGTGCAAACAGTACTCAAAGACAGGGAGAGCAAGCTCTACATTATTCTCTTGGCACTTTGGATGTGGGACATACAGCGAGATGTTTGCTGCTTTTACATTTGGCTGTTGGGAGATTTACAGCACAAAGATATCTAGTTGATTTGAAGCAGTTCCGAGAAAGTCTAAACATAATCCTCACTTTTCCCTCCTGGCACTTTCCCTGTAGGGGATACCGCAAGACGTTTCTGTACATTGGGCACAGCGCTCTGCAGGGTGTTAGCAGAGAGTTTCCCGGGACAGTGAAACCCTATGTCAGAGACACTGAGAAGAAGCCCCAATGTTCCCTCCAGGCACTTTCAGTGTGGGTGCCTTCTCCACGTGGTTCCTGGTTTCACTGCAGCTCTGAAGAGAATGTTAGCAAAGAGGTAATCGGGACAGTGCAAACAGTACTCAAAGACAGGGAGAGCAAGCTCTCTCTTGGCACTTTGGATGTGGGACATACAGCGAGATGTTTGCTGCTTTTACATTTGGCTGTTGGGAGATTTACAGCACAAAGATATCTAGTTGATTTGAAGCAGTTCCGAGAAAGTCTAAACATAATCCTCACTTTTCCCTCCTGGCACTTTCCCTGTAGGAGATACCGCAAGACGTTTCTGTATATTGGGCACAGCGCTCTGCAGGGTGTTAGCAGAGAGTTTCCCGGGACAGTGAAACCCTATGTCAGAGACACTGAGAAGAAGCCCCAATGTTCCCTCCAGGCACTTTCAGTGTGGGTGCCTTCTCCACGTGGTTCCTGGTTTCACTGCAGCTCTGAAGAGAATGTTAGCAAAGAGGTAATCGGGACAGTGCAAACAGTACTCAAAGACAGGGAGAGCAAGCTCTCTCTTGGCACTTTGGATGTGGGACATACAGCGAGATGTTTGCTGCTTTTACATTTGGCTGTTGGGAGATTTACAGCACAAAGATATCTAGTTGATTTGAAGCAGTTCCGAGAAAGTCTAAACATAATCCTCACTTTTCCCTCCTGGCACTTTCCCTGTAGGAGATACCGCAAGACGTTTCTGTATATTGGGCACAGCGCTCTGCAGGGTGTTAGCAGAGAGTTTCCCGGGACAGTGAAACCCTATGTCAGAGACACTGAGAAGAAGCCCCAATGTTCCCTCCAGGCACTTTCAGTGTGGGTGCCTTCTCCACGTGGTTCCTGGTTTCACTGCAGCTCTGAAGAGAATGTTAGCAAAGAGGTAATCGGGACAGTGCAAACAGTACTCAAAGACAGGGAGAGCAAGCTCTCTCTTGGCACTTTGGATGTGGGACATACAGCGAGATGTTTGCTGCTTTTACATTTGGCTGTTGGGAGATTTACAGCACAAAGATATCTAGTTGATTTGAAGCAGTTCCGAGAAAGTCTAAGCATAATCCTCACTTTTCCCTCCTGGCACTTTCCCTGTAGGAGATACCGCAAGACGTTTCTGTATATTGGGCACAGCGCTCTGCAGGGTGTTAGCAGAGAGTTTCCCGGGACAGTGAAACCCTATGTCAGAGACACTGAGAAGAAGCCCCAATGTTCCCTCCAGGCACTTTCAGTGTGGGTGCCTTCTCCACGTGGTTCCTGGTTTCACTGCAGCTCTGAAGAGAATGTTAGCAAAGAGGTAATCGGGACAGTGCAAACAGTACTCAAAGACAGGGAGAGCAAGCTCTCTCTTGGCACTTTGGATGTGGGACATACAGCGAGATGTTTGCTGCTTTTACATTTGGCTGTTGGGAGATTTACAGCACAAAGATATCTAGTTGATTTGAAGCAGTTCCGAGAAAGTCTAAACATAATCCTCACTTTTCCCTCCTGGCACTTTCCCTGTAGGGGATACCGCAAGACGTTTCTGTATATTGGGCACAGCGCTCTGCAGGGTGTTAGCAGAGAGTTTCCCGGGACAGTGAAACCCTATGTCAGAGACACTGAGAAGAAGCCCCAATGTTCCCTCCAGGCACTTTCAGTGTGGGTGCCTTCTCCACGTGGTTCCTGGTTTCACTGCAGCTCTGAAGAGAATGTTAGCAAAGAGGTAATCGGGACAGTGCAAACAGTACTCAAAGACAGGGAGAGCAAGCTCTCTCTTGGCACTTTGGATGTGGGACATACAGCGAGATGTTTGCTGCTTTTACATTTGGCTGTTGGGAGATTTACAGCACAAAGATATCTAGTTGATTTGAAGCAGTTCCGAGAAAGTCTAAACATAATCCTCACTTTTCCCTCCTGGCACTTTCCCTGTAGGAGATACCGCAAGACGTTTCTGTATATTGGGCACAGCGCTCTGCAGGGTGTTAGCAGAGAGTTTCCCGGGACAGTGAAACCCTATGTCAGAGACACTGAGAAGAAGCCCCAATGTTCCCTCCAGGCACTTTCAGTGTGGGTGCCTTCTCCACGTGGTTCCTGGTTTCACTGCAGCTCTGAAGAGAATGTTAGCAAAGAGGTAATCGGGACAGTGCAAACAGTACTCAAAGACAGGGAGAGCAAGCTCTCTCTTGGCACTTTGGATGTGGGACATACAGCGAGATGTTTGCTGCTTTTACATTTGGCTGTTGGGAGATTTACAGCACAAAGATATCTAGTTGATTTGAAGCAGTTCCGAGAAAGTCTAAACATAATCCTCACTTTTCCCTCCTGGCACTTTCCCTGTAGGGGATACCGCAAGACGTTTCTGTATATTGGGCACAGCGCTCTGCAGGGTGTTAGCAGAGAGTTTCCCGGGACAGTGAAACCCTATGTCAGAGACACTGAGAAGAAGCCCCAATGTTCCCTCCAGGCACTTTCAGTGTGGGTGCCTTCTCCACGTGGTTCCTGGTTTCACTGCAGCTCTGAAGAGAATGTTAGCAAAGAGGTAATCGGGACAGTGCAAACAGTACTCAAAGACAGGGAGAGCAAGCTCTACATTACTCTCTTGGCACTTTGGATGTGGGACGTACAGCGAGATGTTTGCTGCTTTTACATTTGGCTGTTGGGAGATTTACAGCACAAAGATATCTAGTTGATTTGAAGCAGTTCCGAGAAAGTCTAAACATAATCCTCACTTTTCCCTCCTGGCACTTTCCCTGTAGGGGATACCGCAAGACGTTTCTGTATATTGGGCACAGCGCTCTGCAGGGTGTTAGCAGAGAGTTTCCCGGGACAGTGAAACCCTATGTCAGAGACACTGAGAAGAAGCCCCAATGTTCCCTCCAGGCACTTTCAGTGTGGGTGCCTTCTCCACGTGGTTCCTGGTTTCACTGCAGCTCTGAAGAGAATGTTAGCAAAGAGGTAATCGGGACAGTGCAAACAGTACTCAAAGACAGGGAGAGCAAGCTCTACATTACTCTCTTGGCACTTTGGATGTGGGACGTACAGCGAGATGTTTGCTGCTTTTACATTTGGCTGTTGGGAGATTTACAGCACAAAGATATCTAGTTGATTTGAAGCAGTTCCGAGAAAGTCTAAACATAATCCTCACTTTTCCCTCCTGGCACTTTCCCTGTAGGGGATACCGCAAGACGTTTCTGTACATTGGGCACAGCGCTCTGCAGGGTGTTAGCAGAGAGTTTCCCGGGACAGTGAAACCCTATATCGGAGACACTGAGAAGAAGCCCCAATGTTCACTCCAGGCACTTTCAGTGTGGGTGCCTTCTCCACGTGGTTCCTGGTTTCACTGCAGCTCTGAAGAGAATGTTAGCAAAGAGGTAATCAGGACAGTGCAAACAGTACTCAAAGACAGGGAGAGCAAGCTCTCTCTTGGCACTTTGGATGTGGGACATACAGCGAGATGTTTGCTGCTTTTACATTTGGCTGTTGGGAGATTTACAGCACAAAGATATCTAGTTGATTTGAAGCAGTTCCGAGAAAGTCTAAGCATAATCCTCACTTTTCCCTCCTGGCACTTTCCCTGTAGGGGATACCGCAAGACGTTTCTGTATATTGGGCACAGCGCTCTGCAGGGTGTTAGCAGAGAGTTTCCCGGGACAGTGAAACCCTATGTCAGAGACACTGAGAAGAAGCCCCAATGTTCCCTCCAGGCACTTTCAGTGTGGGTGCCTTCTCCACGTGGTTCCTGGTTTCACTGCAGCTCTGAAGAGAATGTTAGCAAAGAGGTAATCGGGACAGTACAAACAGTACTCAAAGACAGGGAGAGCAAGCTCTCTCTTGGCACTTTGGATGTGGGACATACAGCGAGATGTTTGCTGCTTTTACATTTGGCTGTTGGGAGATTTACAGCACAAAGATATCTAGTTGATTTGAAGCAGTTCCGAGAAAGTCTAAACATAATCCTCACTTTTCCCTCCTGGCACTTTCCCTGTAGGAGATACCGCAAGACGTTTCTGTATATTGGGCACAGCGCTCTGCAGGGTGTTAGCAGAGAGTTTCCCGGGACAGTGAAACCCTATGTCAAAGACACTGAGAAGAAGCCCCAATGTTCCCTCCAGGCACTTTCAGTGTGGGTGCCTTCTCCACGTGGTTCCTGGTTTCACTGCAGCTCTGAAGAGAATGTTAGCAAAGAGGTAATCGGGACAGTACAAACAGTACTCAAAGACAGGGAGAGCAAGCTCTCTCTTGGCACTTTGGATGTGGGACATACAGCGAGATGTTTGCTGCTTTTACATTTGGCTGTTGGGAGATTTACAGCACAAAGATATCTAGTTGATTTGAAGCAGTTCCGAGAAAGTCTAAACATAATCCTCACTTTTCCCTCCTGGCACTTTCCCTGTAGGAGATACCGCAAGACGTTTCTGTATATTGGGCACAGCGCTCTGCAGGGTGTTAGCAGAGAGTTTCCCGGGACAGTGAAACCCTATGTCAGAGACACTGAGAAGAAGCCCCAATGTTCCCTCCAGGCACTTTCAGTGTGGGTGCCTTCTCCACGTGGTTCCTGGTTTCACTGCAGCTCTGAAGAGAATGTTAGCAAAGAGGTAATCGGGACAGTGCAAACAGTACTCAAAGACAGGGAGAGCAAGCTCTACATTACTCTCTTGGCACTTTGGATGTGGGACGTACAGCGAGATGTTTGCTGCTTTTACATTTGGCTGTTGGGAGATTTACAGCACAAAGATATCTAGTTGATTTGAAGCAGTTCCGAGAAAGTCTAAACATAATCCTCACTTTTCCCTCCTGGCACTTTCCCTGTAGGGGATACCGCAAGACGTTTCTGTACATTGGGCACAGCGCTCTGCAGGGTGTTAGCAGAGAGTTTCCCGGGACAGTGAAACCCTATATCGGAGACACTGAGAAGAAGCCCCAATGTTCACTCCAGGCACTTTCAGTGTGGGTGCCTTCTCCACGTGGTTCCTGGTTTCACTGCAGCTCTGAAGAGAATGTTAGCAAAGAGGTAATCAGGACAGTGCAAACAGTACTCAAAGACAGGGAGAGCAAGCTCTCTCTTGGCACTTTGGATGTGGGACATACAGCGAGATGTTTGCTGCTTTTACATTTGGCTGTTGGGAGATTTACAGCACAAAGATATCTAGTTGATTTGAAGCAGTTCCGAGAAAGTCTAAGCATAATCCTCACTTTTCCCTCCTGGCACTTTCCCTGTAGGGGATACCGCAAGACGTTTCTGTATATTGGGCACAGCGCTCTGCAGGGTGTTAGCAGAGAGTTTCCCGGGACAGTGAAACCCTATGTCAGAGACACTGAGAAGAAGCCCCAATGTTCCCTCCAGGCACTTTCAGTGTGGGTGCCTTCTCCACGTGGTTCCTGGTTTCACTGCAGCTCTGAAGAGAATGTTAGCAAAGAGGTAATCGGGACAGTACAAACAGTACTCAAAGACAGGGAGAGCAAGCTCTCTCTTGGCACTTTGGATGTGGGACATACAGCGAGATGTTTGCTGCTTTTACATTTGGCTGTTGGGAGATTTACAGCACAAAGATATCTAGTTGATTTGAAGCAGTTCCGAGAAAGTCTAAACATAATCCTCACTTTTCCCTCCTGGCACTTTCCCTGTAGGGGATACCGCAAGACGTTTCTGTATATTGGGCACAGCGCTCTGCAGGGTGTTAGCAGAGAGTTTCCCGGGACAGTGAAACCCTATATCGGAGACACTGAGAAGAAGCCCCAATGTTCACTCCAGGCACTTTCAGTGTGGGTGCCTTCTCCACGTGGTTCCTGGTTTCACTGCAGCTCTGAAGAGAATGTTAGCAAAGAGGTAATCGGGACAGTGCAAACAGTACTCAAAGACAGGGAGAGCAAGCTCTCTCTTGGCACTTTGGATGTGGGACATACAGCGAGATGTTTGCTGCTTTTACATTTGGCTGTTGGGAGATTTACAGCACAAAGATATCTAGTTGATTTGAAGCAGTTCCGAGAAAGTCTAAGCATAATCCTCACTTTTCCCTCCTGGCACTTTCCCTGTAGGGGATACCGCAAGACGTTTCTGTATATTGGGCACAGCGCTCTGCAGGGTGTTAGCAGAGAGTTTCCCGGGACAGTGAAACCCTATGTCAGAGACACTGAGAAGAAGCCCCAATGTTCCCTCCAGGCACTTTCAGTGTGGGTGCCTTCTCCACGTGGTTCCTGGTTTCACTGCAGCTCTGAAGAGAATGTTAGCAAAGAGGTAATCGGGACAGTGCAAACAGTACTCAAAGACAGGGAGAGCAAGCTCTCTCTTGGCACTTTGGATGTGGGACATACAGCGAGATGTTTGCTGCTTTTACATTTGGCTGTTGGGAGATTTACAGCACAAAGATATCTAGTTGATTTGAAGCAGTTCCGAGAAAGTCTAAACATAATCCTCACTTTTCCCTCCTGGCACTTTCCCTGTAGGAGATACCGCAAGACGTTTCTGTATATTGGGCACAGCGCTCTGCAGGGTGTTAGCAGAGAGTTTCCCGGGACAGTGAAACCCTATGTCAGAGACACTGAGAAGAAGCCCCAATGTTCCCTCCAGGCACTTTCAGTGTGGGTGCCTTCTCCACGTGGTTCCTGGTTTCACTGCAGCTCTGAAGAGAATGTTAGCAAAGAGGTAATCGGGACAGTACAAACAGTACTCAAAGACAGGGAGAGCAAGCTCTCTCTTGGCACTTTGGATGTGGGACATACAGCGAGATGTTTGCTGCTTTTACATTTGGCTGTTGGGAGATTTACAGCACAAAGATATCTAGTTGATTTGAAGCAGTTCCGAGAAAGTCTAAACATAATCCTCACTTTTCCCTCCTGGCACTTTCCCTGTAGGGGATACCGCAAGACGTTTCTGTATATTGGGCACAGCGCTCTGCAGGGTGTTAGTAGAGAGTTTCCCGGGACAGTGAAACCCTATGTCAGAGACACTGAGAAGAAGCCCCAATGTTCCCTCCAGGCACTTTCAGTGTGGGTGCCTTCTCCACGTGGTTCCTGGTTTCACTGCAGCTCTGAAGAGAATGTTAGCAAAGAGGTAATCGGGACAGTGCAAACAGTACTCAAAGACAGGGAGAGCAAGCTCTCTCTTGGCACTTTGGATGTGGGACGTACAGCGAGATGTTTGCTGCTTTTACATTTGGCTGTTGGGAGATTTACAGCACAAAGATATCTAGTTGATTTGAAGCAGTTCCGAGAAAGTCTAAACATAATCCTCACTTTTCCCTCCTGGCACTTTCCCTGTAGGAGATACCGCAAGACGTTTCTGTATATTGGGCACAGCGCTCTGCAGGGTGTTAGCAGAGAGTTTCCCGGGACAGTGAAACCCTATGTCAGAGACACTGAGAAGAAGCCCCAATGTTCCCTCCAGGCACTTTCAGTGTGGGTGCCTTCTCCACGTGGTTCCTGGTTTCACTGCAGCTCTGAAGAGAATGTTAGCAAAGAGGTAATCGGGACAGTGCAAACAGTACTCAAAGACAGGGAGAGCAAGCTCTCTCTTGGCACTTTGGATGTGGGACATACAGCGAGATGTTTGCTGCTTTTACATTTGGCTGTTGGGAGATTTACAGCACAAAGATATCTAGTTGATTTGAAGCAGTTCCGAGAAAGTCTAAACATAATCCTCACTTTTCCCTCCTGGCACTTTCCCTGTAGGGGATACCGCAAGACGTTTCTGTACATTGGGCACAGCGCTCTGCAGGGTGTTAGCAGAGAGTTTCCCGGGACAGTGAAACCCTATGTCAGAGACACTGAGAAGAAGCCCCAATGTTCCCTCCAGGCACTTTCAGTGTGGGTGCCTTCTCCACGTGGTTCCTGGTTTCACTGCAGCTCTGAAGAGAATGTTAGCAAAGAGGTAATCGGGACAGTGCAAACAGTACTCAAAGACAGGGAGAGCAAGCTCTCTCTTGGCACTTTGGATGTGGGACATACAGCGAGATGTTTGCTGCTTTTACATTTGGCTGTTGGGAGATTTACAGCACAAAGATATCTAGTTGATTTGAAGCAGTTCCGAGAAAGTCTAAACATAATCCTCACTTTTCCCTCCTGGCACTTTCCCTGTAGGGGATACCGCAAGACGTTTCTGTATATTGGGCACAGCGCTCTGCAGGGTGTTAGCAGAGAGTTTCCCGGGACAGTGAAACCCTATGTCAGAGACACTGAGAAGAAGCCCCAATGTTCCCTCCAGGCACTTTCAGTGTGGGTGCCTTCTCCACGTGGTTCCTGGTTTCACTGCAGCTCTGAAGAGAATGTTAGCAAAGAGGTAATCGGGACAGTGCAAACAGTACTCAAAGACAGGGAGAGCAAGCTCTCTCTTGGCACTTTGGATGTGGGACATACAGCGAGATGTTTGCTGCTTTTACATTTGGCTGTTGGGAGATTTACAGCACAAAGATATCTAGTTGATTTGAAGCAGTTCCGAGAAAGTCTAAACATAATCCTCACTTTTCCCTCCTGGCACTTTCCCTGTAGGAGATACCGCAAGACGTTTCTGTATATTGGGCACAGCGCTCTGCAGGGTGTTAGCAGAGAGTTTCCCGGGACAGTGAAACCCTATGTCAGAGACACTGAGAAGAAGCCCCAATGTTCCCTCCAGGCACTTTCAGTGTGGGTGCCTTCTCCACGTGGTTCCTGGTTTCACTGCAGCTCTGAAGAGAATGTTAGCAAAGAGGTAATCGGGACAGTACAAACAGTACTCAAAGACAGGGAGAGCAAGCTCTCTCTTGGCACTTTGGATGTGGGACATACAGCGAGATGTTTGCTGCTTTTACATTTGGCTGTTGGGAGATTTACAGCACAAAGATATCTAGTTGATTTGAAGCAGTTCCGAGAAAGTCTAAACATAATCCTCACTTTTCCCTCCTGGCACTTTCCCTGTAGGAGATACCGCAAGACGTTTCTGTATATTGGGCACAGCGCTCTGCAGGGTGTTAGCAGAGAGTTTCCCGGGACAGTGAAACCCTATGTCAGAGACACTGAGAAGAAGCCCCAATGTTCCCTCCAGGCACTTTCAGTGTGGGTGCCTTCTCCACGTGGTTCCTGGTTTCACTGCAGCTCTGAAGAGAATGTTAGCAAAGAGGTAATCGGGACAGTACAAACAGTACTCAAAGACAGGGAGAGCAAGCTCTCTCTTGGCACTTTGGATGTGGGACATACAGCGAGATGTTTGCTGCTTTTACATTTGGCTGTTGGGAGATTTACAGCACAAAGATATCTAGTTGATTTGAAGCAGTTCCGAGAAAGTCTAAACATAATCCTCACTTTTCCCTCCTGGCACTTTCCCTGTAGGGGATACCGCAAGACGTTTCTGTATATTGGGCACAGCGCTCTGCAGGGTGTTAGTAGAGAGTTTCCCGGGACAGTGAAACCCTATGTCAGAGACACTGAGAAGAAGCCCCAATGTTCCCTCCAGGCACTTTCAGTGTGGGTGCCTTCTCCACGTGGTTCCTGGTTTCACTGCAGCTCTGAAGAGAATGTTAGCAAAGAGGTAATCGGGACAGTGCAAACAGTACTCAAAGACAGGGAGAGCAAGCTCTCTCTTGGCACTTTGGATGTGGGACGTACAGCGAGATGTTTGCTGCTTTTACATTTGGCTGTTGGGAGATTTACAGCACAAAGATATCTAGTTGATTTGAAGCAGTTCCGAGAAAGTCTAAACATAATCCTCACTTTTCCCTCCTGGCACTTTCCCTGTAGGAGATACCGCAAGACGTTTCTGTATATTGGGCACAGCGCTCTGCAGGGTGTTAGCAGAGAGTTTCCCGGGACAGTGAAACCCTATGTCAGAGACACTGAGAAGAAGCCCCAATGTTCCCTCCAGGCACTTTCAGTGTGGGTGCCTTCTCCACGTGGTTCCTGGTTTCACTGCAGCTCTGAAGAGAATGTTAGCAAAGAGGTAATCGGGACAGTGCAAACAGTACTCAAAGACAGGGAGAGCAAGCTCTCTCTTGGCACTTTGGATGTGGGACATACAGCGAGATGTTTGCTGCTTTTACATTTGGCTGTTGGGAGATTTACAGCACAAAGATATCTAGTTGATTTGAAGCAGTTCCGAGAAAGTCTAAACATAATCCTCACTTTTCCCTCCTGGCACTTTCCCTGTAGGGGATACCGCAAGACGTTTCTGTACATTGGGCACAGCGCTCTGCAGGGTGTTAGCAGAGAGTTTCCCGGGACAGTGAAACCCTATGTCAGAGACACTGAGAAGAAGCCCCAATGTTCACTCCAGGCACTTTCAGTGTGGGTGCCTTCTCCACGTGGTTCCTGGTTTCACTGCAGCTCTGAAGAGAATGTTAGCAAAGAGGTAATCGGGACAGTGCAAACAGTACTCAAAGACAGGGAGAGCAAGCTCTCTCTTGGCACTTTGGATGTGGGACATACAGCGAGATGTTTGCTGCTTTTACATTTGGCTGTTGGGAGATTTACAGCACAAAGATATCTAGTTGATTTGAAGCAGTTCCGAGAAAGTCTAAGCATAATCCTCACTTTTCCCTCCTGGCACTTTCCCTGTAGGGGATACCGCAAGACGTTTCTGTATATTGGGCACAGCGCTCTGCAGGGTGTTAGCAGAGAGTTTCCCGGGACAGTGAAACCCTATGTCAGAGACACTGAGAAGAAGCCCCAATGTTCCCTCCAGGCACTTTCAGTGTGGGTGCCTTCTCCACGTGGTTCCTGGTTTCACTGCAGCTCTGAAGAGAATGTTAGCAAAGAGGTAATCGGGACAGTGCAAACAGTACTCAAAGACAGGGAGAGCAAGCTCTCTCTTGGCACTTTGGATGTGGGACATACAGCGAGATGTTTGCTGCTTTTACATTTGGCTGTTGGGAGATTTACAGCACAAAGATATCTAGTTGATTTGAAGCAGTTCCGAGAAAGTCTAAACATAATCCTCACTTTTCCCTCCTGGCACTTTCCCTGTAGGAGATACCGCAAGACGTTTCTGTATATTGGGCACAGCGCTCTGCAGGGTGTTAGCAGAGAGTTTCCCGGGACAGTGAAACCCTATGTCAGAGACACTGAGAAGAAGCCCCAATGTTCCCTCCAGGCACTTTCAGTGTGGGTGCCTTCTCCACGTGGTTCCTGGTTTCACTGCAGCTCTGAAGAGAATGTTAGCAAAGAGGTAATCGGGACAGTACAAACAGTACTCAAAGACAGGGAGAGCAAGCTCTCTCTTGGCACTTTGGATGTGGGACATACAGCGAGATGTTTGCTGCTTTTACATTTGGCTGTTGGGAGATTTACAGCACAAAGATATCTAGTTGATTTGAAGCAGTTCCGAGAAAGTCTAAACATAATCCTCACTTTTCCCTCCTGGCACTTTCCCTGTAGGGGATACCGCAAGACGTTTCTGTATATTGGGCACAGCGCTCTGCAGGGTGTTAGTAGAGAGTTTCCCGGGACAGTGAAACCCTATGTCAGAGACACTGAGAAGAAGCCCCAATGTTCCCTCCAGGCACTTTCAGTGTGGGTGCCTTCTCCACGTGGTTCCTGGTTTCACTGCAGCTCTGAAGAGAATGTTAGCAAAGAGGTAATCGGGACAGTGCAAACAGTACTCAAAGACAGGGAGAGCAAGCTCTCTCTTGGCACTTTGGATGTGGGACATACAGCGAGATGTTTGCTGCTTTTACATTTGGCTGTTGGGAGATTTACAGCACAAAGATATCTAGTTGATTTGAAGCAGTTCCGAGAAAGTCTAAACATAATCCTCACTTTTCCCTCCTGGCACTTTCCCTGTAGGAGATACCGCAAGACGTTTCTGTATATTGGGCACAGCGCTCTGCAGGGTGTTAGCAGAGAGTTTCCCGGGACAGTGAAACCCTATGTCAGAGACACTGAGAAGAAGCCCCAATGTTCCCTCCAGGCACTTTCAGTGTGGGTGCCTTCTCCACGTGGTTCCTGGTTTCACTGCAGCTCTGAAGAGAATGTTAGCAAAGAGGTAATCGGGACAGTGCAAACAGTACTCAAAGACAGGGAGAGCAAGCTCTCTCTTGGCACTTTGGATGTGGGACATACAGCGAGATGTTTGCTGCTTTTACATTTGGCTGTTGGGAGATTTACAGCACAAAGATATCTAGTTGATTTGAAGCAGTTCCGAGAAAGTCTAAACATAATCCTCACTTTTCCCTCCTGGCACTTTCCCTGTAGGGGATACCGCAAGACGTTTCTGTATATTGGGCACAGCGCTCTGCAGGGTGTTAGCAGAGAGTTTCCCGGGACAGTGAAACCCTATGTCAGAGACACTGAGAAGAAGCCCCAATGTTCCCTCCAGGCACTTTCAGTGTGGGTGCCTTCTCCACGTGGTTCCTGGTTTCACTGCAGCTCTGAAGAGAATGTTAGCAAAGAGGTAATCGGGACAGTACAAACAGTACTCAAAGACAGGGAGAGCAAGCTCTCTCTTGGCACTTTGGATGTGGGACATACAGCGAGATGTTTGCTGCTTTTACATTTGGCTGTTGGGAGATTTACAGCACAAAGATATCTAGTTGATTTGAAGCAGTTCCGAGAAAGTCTAAACATAATCCTCACTTTTCCCTCCTGGCACTTTCCCTGTAGGAGATACCGCAAGACGTTTCTGTATATTGGGCACAGCGCTCTGCAGGGTGTTAGCAGAGAGTTTCCCGGGACAGTGAAACCCTATGTCAGAGACACTGAGAAGAAGCCCCAATGTTCCCTCCAGGCACTTTCAGTGTGGGTGCCTTCTCCACGTGGTTCCTGGTTTCACTGCAGCTCTGAAGAGAATGTTAGCAAAGAGGTAATCGGGACAGTGCAAACAGTACTCAAAGACAGGGAGAGCAAGCTCTCTCTTGGCACTTTGGATGTGGGACATACAGCGAGATGTTTGCTGCTTTTACATTTGGCTGTTGGGAGATTTACAGCACAAAGATATCTAGTTGATTTGAAGCAGTTCCGAGAAAGTCTAAACATAATCCTCACTTTTCCCTCCTGGCACTTTCCCTGTAGGAGATACCGCAAGACGTTTCTGTATATTGGGCACAGCGCTCTGCAGGGTGTTAGCAGAGAGTTTCCCGGGACAGTGAAACCCTATGTCAGAGACACTGAGAAGAAGCCCCAATGTTCCCTCCAGGCACTTTCAGTGTGGGTGCCTTCTCCACGTGGTTCCTGGTTTCACTGCAGCTCTGAAGAGAATGTTAGCAAAGAGGTAATCGGGACAGTGCAAACAGTACTCAAAGACAGGGAGAGCAAGCTCTCTCTTGGCACTTTGGATGTGGGACATACAGCGAGATGTTTGCTGCTTTTACATTTGGCTGTTGGGAGATTTACAGCACAAAGATATCTAGTTGATTTGAAGCAGTTCCGAGAAAGTCTAAACATAATCCTCACTTTTCCCTCCTGGCACTTTCCCTGTAGGGGATACCGCAAGACGTTTCTGTATATTGGGCACAGCGCTCTGCAGGGTGTTAGCAGAGAGTTTCCCGGGACAGTGAAACCCTATGTCAGAGACACTGAGAAGAAGCCCCAATGTTCCCTCCAGGCACTTTCAGTGTGGGTGCCTTCTCCACGTGGTTCCTGGTTTCACTGCAGCTCTGAAGAGAATGTTAGCAAAGAGGTAATCGGGACAGTGCAAACAGTACTCAAAGACAGGGAGAGCAAGCTCTCTCTTGGCACTTTGGATGTGGGACATACAGCGAGATGTTTGCTGCTTTTACATTTGGCTGTTGGGAGATTTACAGCACAAAGATATCTAGTTGATTTGAAGCAGTTCCGAGAAAGTCTAAACATAATCCTCACTTTTCCCTCCTGGCACTTTCCCTGTAGGAGATACCGCAAGACGTTTCTGTATATTGGGCACAGCGCTCTGCAGGGTGTTAGCAGAGAGTTTCCCGGGACAGTGAAACCCTATGTCAGAGACACTGAGAAGAAGCCCCAATGTTCCCTCCAGGCACTTTCAGTGTGGGTGCCTTCTCCACGTGGTTCCTGGTTTCACTGCAGCTCTGAAGAGAATGTTAGCAAAGAGGTAATTGGGACAGTGCAAACAGTACTCAAAGACAGGGAGAGCAAGCTCTCTCTTGGCACTTTGGATGTGGGACATACAGCGAGATGTTTGCTGCTTTTACATTTGGCTGTTGGGAGATTTACAGCACAAAGATATCTAGTTGATTTGAAGCAGTTCCGAGAAAGTCTAAACATAATCCTCACTTTTCCCTCCTGGCACTTTCCCTGTAGGGGATACCGCAAGACGTTTCTGTATATTGGGCACAGCGCTCTGCAGGGTGTTAGCAGAGAGTTTCCCGGGACAGTGAAACCCTATGTCAGAGACACTGAGAAGAAGCCCCAATGTTCCCTCCAGGCACTTTCAGTGTGGGTGCCTTCTCCACGTAGTTCCTGGTTTCACTGCAGCTCTGAAGAGAATGTTAGCAAAGAGGTAATCGGGACAGTGCAAACAGTACTCAAAGACAGGGAGCGCAAGCTCTCTCTTGGCACTTTGGATGTGGGACATACAGTGAGATGTTTGCTGCTTTTACATTTGGCTGTTGGGAGATTTACAGCACAAAGATATCTAGTTGATTTGAAGCAGTTCCGAGAAAGTCTAAACATAATCCTCACTTTTCCCTCCTGGCACTTTCCCTGTAGGGGATACCGCAAGACGTTTCTGTATATTGGGCACAGC
This sequence comes from Chroicocephalus ridibundus, assembly GCF_963924245.1. Lineage (NCBI taxonomy): Eukaryota > Metazoa > Chordata > Aves > Charadriiformes > Laridae > Chroicocephalus > Chroicocephalus ridibundus. The sequence continues at coordinate 67,819,814 of NC_086285.1, read as the reverse complement.
GCTCTGCAGGGTGTTAGCAGAGAGTTTCCCGGGACAGTGAAACCCTATGTCAGAGACACTGAGAAGAAGCCCCAATGTTCCCTCCAGGCACTTTCAGTGTGGGTGCCTTCTCCACGTGGTTCCTGGTTTCACTGCAGCTCTGAAGAGAATGTTAGCAAAGAGGTAATCGGGACAGTGCAAACAGTACTCAAAGACAGGGAGAGCAAGCTCTCTCTTGGCACTTTGGATGTGGGACATACAGCGAGATGTTTGCTGCTTTTACATTTGGCTGTTGGGAGATTTACAGCACAAAGATATCTAGTTGATTTGAAGCAGTTCCGAGAAAGTCTAAACATAATCCTCACTTTTCCCTCCTGGCACTTTCCCTGTAGGAGATACCGCAAGACGTTTCTGTATATTGGGCACAGCGCTCTGCAGGGTGTTAGCAGAGAGTTTCCCGGGACAGTGAAACCCTATGTCAGAGACACTGAGAAGAAGCCCCAATGTTCCCTCCAGGCACTTTCAGTGTGGGTGCCTTCTCCACGTGGTTCCTGGTTTCACTGCAGCTCTGAAGAGAATGTTAGCAAAGAGGTAATCGGGACAGTGCAAACAGTACTCAAAGACAGGGAGAGCAAGCTCTCTCTTGGCACTTTGGATGTGGGACATACAGCGAGATGTTTGCTGCTTTTACATTTGGCTGTTGGGAGATTTACAGCACAAAGATATCTAGTTGATTTGAAGCAGTTCCGAGAAAGTCTAAACATAATCCTCACTTTTCCCTCCTGGCACTTTCCCTGTAGGGGATACCGCAAGACGTTTCTGTATATTGGGCACAGCGCTCTGCAGGGTGTTAGCAGAGAGTTTCCCGGGACAGTGAAACCCTATGTCAGAGACACTGAGAAGAAGCCCCAATGTTCCCTCCAGGCACTTTCAGTGTGGGTGCCTTCTCCACGTGGTTCCTGGTTTCACTGCAGCTCTGAAGAGAATGTTAGCAAAGAGGTAATCGGGACAGTGCAAACAGTACTCAAAGACAGGGAGAGCAAGCTCTACATTACTCTCTTGGCACTTTGGATGTGGGACGTACAGCGAGATGTTTGCTGCTTTTACATTTGGCTGTTGGGAGATTTACAGCACAAAGATATCTAGTTGATTTGAAGCAGTTCCGAGAAAGTCTAAACATAATCCTCACTTTTCCCTCCTGGCACTTTCCCTGTAGGGGATACCGCAAGACGTTTCTGTACATTGGGCACAGCGCTCTGCAGGGTGTTAGCAGAGAGTTTCCCGGGACAGTGAAACCCTATATCGGAGACACTGAGAAGAAGCCCCAATGTTCACTCCAGGCACTTTCAGTGTGGGTGCCTTCTCCACGTGGTTCCTGGTTTCACTGCAGCTCTGAAGAGAATGTTAGCAAAGAGGTAATCGGGACAGTGCAAACAGTACTCAAAGACAGGGAGAGCAAGCTCTCTCTTGGCACTTTGGATGTGGGACATACAGCGAGATGTTTGCTGCTTTTACATTTGGCTGTTGGGAGATTTACAGCACAAAGATATCTAGTTGATTTGAAGCAGTTCCGAGAAAGTCTAAACATAATCCTCACTATTCCCTCCTGGCACTTTCCCTGTAGGAGATACCGCAAGACGTTTCTGTACATTGGGCACAGCGCTCTGCAGGGTGTTAGCAGAGAGTTTCCCGGGACAGTGAAACCCTATGTCAAAGACACTGAGAAGAAGCCCCAATGTTCCCTCCAGGCACTTTCAGTGTGGGTGCCTTCTCCACGTGGTTCCTGGTTTCACTGCAGCTCTGAAGAGAATGTTAGCAAAGAGGTAATCGGGACAGTGCAAACAGTACTCAAAGACAGGGAGAGCAAGCTCTACATTACTCTCTTGGCACTTTGGATGTGGGACATACAGTGAGATGTTTGCTGCTTTTACATTTGGCTGTTGGGAGATTTACAGCACAAAGATATCTAGTTGATTTGAAGCAGTTCCGAGAAAGTCTAAACATAATCCTCACTTTTCCCTCCTGGCACTTTCCCTGTAGGGGATACCGCAAGACGTTTCTGTATATTGGGCACAGCGCTCTGCAGGGTGTTAGCAGAGAGTTTCCCGGGACAGTGAAACCCTATGTCGGAGACACTGAGAAGAAGCCCCAATGTTCCCTCCAGGCACTTTCAGTGTGGGTGCCTTCTCCACGTGGTTCCTGGTTTCACTGCAGCTCTGAAGAGAATGTTAGCAAAGAGGTAATCGGGACAGTGCAAACAGTACTCAAAGACAGGGAGAGCAAGCTCTACATTACTCTCTTGGCACTTTGGATGTGGGACGTACAGCGAGATGTTTGCTGCTTTTACATTTGGCTGTTGGGAGATTTACAGCACAAAGATATCTAGTTGATTTGAAGCAGTTCCGAGAAAGTCTAAACATAATCCTCACTTTTCCCTCCTGGCACTTTCCCTGTAGGAGATACCGCAAGACGTTTCTGTATATTGGGCACAGCGCTCTGCAGGGTGTTAGCAGAGAGTTTCCCGGGACAGTGAAACCCTATGTCAGAGACACTGAGAAGAAGCCCCAATGTTCCCTCCAGGCACTTTCAGTGTGGGTGCCTTCTCCACGTGGTTCCTGGTTTCACTGCAGCTCTGAAGAGAATGTTAGCAAAGAGGTAATCGGGACAGTGCAAACAGTACTCAAAGACAGGGAGAGCAAGCTCTACATTACTCTCTTGGCACTTTGGATGTGGGACATACAGCGAGATGTTTGCTGCTTTTACATTTGGCTGTTGGGAGATTTACAGCACAAAGATATCTAGTTGATTTGAAGCAGTTCCGAGAAAGTCTAAACATAATCCTCACTTTTCCCTCCTGGCACTTTCCCTGTAGGGGATACCGCAAGACGTTTCTGTACATTGGGCACAGCGCTCTGCAGGGTGTTAGCAGAGAGTTTCCCGGGACAGTGAAACCCTATATCGGAGACACTGAGAAGAAGCCCCAATGTTCCCTCCAGGCACTTTCAGTGTGGGTGCCTTCTCCACGTGGTTCCTGGTTTCACTGCAGCTCTGAAGAGAATGTTAGCAAAGAGGTAATCGGGACAGTGCAAACAGTACTCAAAGACAGGGAGAGCAAGCTCTCTCTTGGCACTTTGGATGTGGGACATACAGCGAGATGTTTTCTGCTTTTACATTTGGCTGTTGGGAGATTTACAGCACAAAGATATCTAGTTGATTTGAAGCAGTTCCGAGAAAGTCTAAACATAATCCTCACTATTCCCTCCTGGCACTTTCCCTGTAGGAGATACCGCAAGACGTTTCTGTATATTGGGCACAGCGCTCTGCAGGGTGTTAGCAGAGAGTTTCCCGGGACAGTGAAACCCTATGTCAAAGACACTGAGAAGAAGCCCCAATGTTCCCTCCAGGCACTTTCAGTGTGGGTGCCTTCTCCACGTGGTTCCTGGTTTCACTGCAGCTCTGAAGAGAATGTTAGCAAAGAGGTAATCGGGACAGTGCAAACAGTACTCAAAGACAGGGAGAGCAAGCTCTACATTACTCTCTTGGCACTTTGGATGTGGGACATACAGTGAGATGTTTGCTGCTTTTACATTTGGCTGTTGGGAGATTTACAGCACAAAGATATCTAGTTGATTTGAAGCAGTTCCGAGAAAGTCTAAGCATAATCCTCACTTTTCCCTCCTGGCACTTTCCCTGTAGGGGATACCGCAAGACGTTTCTGTATATTGGGCACAGCGCTCTGCAGGGTGTTAGCAGAGAGTTTCCCGGGACAGTGAAACCCTATGTCGGAGACACTGAGAAGAAGCCCCAATGTTCCCTCCAGGCACTTTCAGTGTGGGTGCCTTCTCCACGTGGTTCCTGGTTTCACTGCAGCTCTGAAGAGAATGTTAGCAAAGAGGTAATTGGGACAGTGCAAACAGTACTCAAAGACAGGGAGAGCAAGCTCTCTCTTGGCACTTTGGATGTGGGACATACAGCGAGATATTTGCTGCTTTTACATTTGGCTGTTGGGAGATTTACAGCACAAAGATATCTAGTTGATTTGAAGCAGTTCCGAGAAAGTCTAAACATAATCCTCACTTTTCCCTCCTGGCACTTTCCCTGTAGGGGATACCGCAAGACGTTTCTGTATATTGGGCACAGCGCTCTGCAGGGTGTTAGCAGAGAGTTTCCCGGGACAGTGAAACCCTATGTCAGAGACACTGAGAAGAAGCCCCAATGTTCCCTCCAGGCACTTTCAGTGTGGGTGCCTTCTCCACGTGGTTCCTGGTTTCACTGCAGCTCTGAAGAGAATGTTAGCAAAGAGGTAATCGGGACAGTGCAAACAGTACTCAAAGACAGGGAGAGCAAGCTCTCTCTTGGCACTTTGGATGTGGGACATACAGCGAGATGTTTGCTGCTTTTACATTTGGCTGTTGGGAGATTTACAGCACAAAGATATCTAGTTGATTTGAAGCAGTTCCGAGAAAGTCTAAACATAATCCTCACTTTTCCCTCCTGGCACTTTCCCTGTAGGAGATACCGCAAGACGTTTCTGTATATTGGGCACAGCGCTCTGCAGGGTGTTAGCAGAGAGTTTCCCGGGACAGTGAAACCCTATGTCAGAGACACTGAGAAGAAGCCCCAATGTTCCCTCCAGGCACTTTCAGTGTGGGTGCCTTCTCCACGTGGTTCCTGGTTTCACTGCAGCTCTGAAGAGAATGTTAGCAAAGAGGTAATCGGGACAGTGCAAACAGTACTCAAAGACAGGGAGAGCAAGCTCTCTCTTGGCACTTTGGATGTGGGACATACAGCGAGATGTTTGCTGCTTTTACATTTGGCTGTTGGGAGATTTACAGCACAAAGATATCTAGTTGATTTGAAGCAGTTCCGAGAAAGTCTAAACATAATCCTCACTTTTCCCTCCTGGCACTTTCCCTGTAGGGGATACCGCAAGACGTTTCTGTATATTGGGCACAGCGCTCTGCAGGGTGTTAGCAGAGAGTTTCCCGGGACAGTGAAACCCTATGTCAGAGACACTGAGAAGAAGCCCCAATGTTCCCTCCAGGCACTTTCAGTGTGGGTGCCTTCTCCACGTGGTTCCTGGTTTCACTGCAGCTCTGAAGAGAATGTTAGCAAAGAGGTAATCGGGACAGTGCAAACAGTACTCAAAGACAGGGAGAGCAAGCTCTACATTACTCTCTTGGCACTTTGGATGTGGGACGTACAGCGAGATGTTTGCTGCTTTTACATTTGGCTGTTGGGAGATTTACAGCACAAAGATATCTAGTTGATTTGAAGCAGTTCCGAGAAAGTCTAAACATAATCCTCACTTTTCCCTCCTGGCACTTTCCCTGTAGGGGATACCGCAAGACGTTTCTGTACATTGGGCACAGCGCTCTGCAGGGTGTTAGCAGAGAGTTTCCCGGGACAGTGAAACCCTATATCGGAGACACTGAGAAGAAGCCCCAATGTTCACTCCAGGCACTTTCAGTGTGGGTGCCTTCTCCACGTGGTTCCTGGTTTCACTGCAGCTCTGAAGAGAATGTTAGCAAAGAGGTAATCGGGACAGTGCAAACAGTACTCAAAGACAGGGAGAGCAAGCTCTCTCTTGGCACTTTGGATGTGGGACATACAGCGAGATGTTTGCTGCTTTTACATTTGGCTGTTGGGAGATTTACAGCACAAAGATATCTAGTTGATTTGAAGCAGTTCCGAGAAAGTCTAAACATAATCCTCACTATTCCCTCCTGGCACTTTCCCTGTAGGAGATACCGCAAGACGTTTCTGTACATTGGGCAGAGCGCTCTGCAGGGTGTTAGCAGAGAGTTTCCCGGGACAGTGAAACCCTATGTCAGAGACACTGAGAAGAAGCCCCAATGTTCCCTCCAGGCACTTTCAGTGTGGGTGCCTTCTCCACGTGGTTCCTGGTTTCACTGCAGCTCTGAAGAGAATGTTAGCAAAGAGGTAATCGGGACAGTGCAAACAGTACTCAAAGACAGGGAGAGCAAGCTCTCTCTTGGCACTTTGGATGTGGGACATACAGCGAGATGTTTGCTGCTTTTACATTTGGCTGTTGGGAGATTTACAGCACAAAGATATCTAGTTGATTTGAAGCAGTTCCGAGAAAGTCTAAACATAATCCTCACTTTTCCCTCCTGGCACTTTCCCTGTAGGGGATACCGCAAGACGTTTCTGTATATTGGGCACAGCGCTCTGCAGGGTGTTAGCAGAGAGTTTCCCGGGACAGTGAAACCCTATGTCAGAGACACTGAGAAGAAGCCCCAATGTTCCCTCCAGGCACTTTCAGTGTGGGTGCCTTCTCCACGTGGTTCCTGGTTTCACTGCAGCTCTGAAGAGAATGTTAGCAAAGAGGTAATCGGGACAGTGCAAACAGTACTCAAAGACAGGGAGAGCAAGCTCTACATTACTCTCTTGGCACTTTGGATGTGGGACGTACAGCGAGATGTTTGCTGCTTTTACATTTGGCTGTTGGGAGATTTACAGCACAAAGATATCTAGTTGATTTGAAGCAGTTCCGAGAAAGTCTAAACATAATCCTCACTTTTCCCTCCTGGCACTTTCCCTGTAGGGGATACCGCAAGACGTTTCTGTACATTGGGCACAGCGCTCTGCAGGGTGTTAGCAGAGAGTTTCCCGGGACAGTGAAACCCTATATCGGAGACACTGAGAAGAAGCCCCAATGTTCACTCCAGGCACTTTCAGTGTGGGTGCCTTCTCCACGTGGTTCCTGGTTTCACTGCAGCTCTGAAGAGAATGTTAGCAAAGAGGTAATCGGGACAGTGCAAACAGTACTCAAAGACAGGGAGAGCAAGCTCTCTCTTGGCACTTTGGATGTGGGACATACAGCGAGATGTTTGCTGCTTTTACATTTGGCTGTTGGGAGATTTACAGCACAAAGATATCTAGTTGATTTGAAGCAGTTCCGAGAAAGTCTAAACATAATCCTCACTATTCCCTCCTGGCACTTTCCCTGTAGGAGATACCGCAAGACGTTTCTGTACATTGGGCAGAGCGCTCTGCAGGGTGTTAGCAGAGAGTTTCCCGGGACAGTGAAACCCTATGTCAAAGACACTGAGAAGAAGCCCCAATGTTCCCTCCAGGCACTTTCAGTGTGGGTGCCTTCTCCACGTGGTTCCTGGTTTCACTGCAGCTCTGAAGAGAATGTTAGCAAAGAGGTAATCGGGACAGTGCAAACAGTACTCAAAGACAGGGAGAGCAAGCTCTACATTACTCTCTTGGCACTTTGGATGTGGGACATACAGTGAGATGTTTGCTGCTTTTACATTTGGCTGTTGGGAGATTTACAGCACAAAGATATCTAGTTGATTTGAAGCAGTTCCGAGAAAGTCTAAACATAATCCTCACTTTTCCCTCCTGGCACTTTCCCTGTAGGGGATACCGCAAGACGTTTCTGTATATTGGGCACAGCGCTCTGCAGGGTGTTAGCAGAGAGTTTCCCGGGACAGTGAAACCCTATGTCGGAGACACTGAGAAGAAGCCCCAATGTTCCCTCCAGGCACTTTCAGTGTGGGTGCCTTCTCCACGTGGTTCCTGGTTTCACTGCAGCTCTGAAGAGAATGTTAGCAAAGAGGTAATCGGGACAGTGCAAACAGTACTCAAAGACAGGGAGAGCAAGCTCTACATTACTCTCTTGGCACTTTGGATGTGGGACGTACAGCGAGATGTTTGCTGCTTTTACATTTGGCTGTTGGGAGATTTACAGCACAAAGATATCTAGTTGATTTGAAGCAGTTCCGAGAAAGTCTAAACATAATCCTCACTTTTCCCTCCTGGCACTTTCCCTGTAGGAGATACCGCAAGACGTTTCTGTATATTGGGCACAGCGCTCTGCAGGGTGTTAGCAGAGAGTTTCCCGGGACAGTGAAACCCTATGTCAGAGACACTGAGAAGAAGCCCCAATGTTCCCTCCAGGCACTTTCAGTGTGGGTGCCTTCTCCACGTGGTTCCTGGTTTCACTGCAGCTCTGAAGAGAATGTTAGCAAAGAGGTAATCGGGACAGTGCAAACAGTACTCAAAGACAGGGAGAGCAAGCTCTACATTACTCTCTTGGCACTTTGGATGTGGGACATACAGCGAGATGTTTGCTGCTTTTACATTTGGCTGTTGGGAGATTTACAGCACAAAGATATCTAGTTGATTTGAAGCAGTTCCGAGAAAGTCTAAACATAATCCTCACTTTTCCCTCCTGGCACTTTCCCTGTAGGGGATACCGCAAGACGTTTCTGTACATTGGGCACAGCGCTCTGCAGGGTGTTAGCAGAGAGTTTCCCGGGACAGTGAAACCCTATATCGGAGACACTGAGAAGAAGCCCCAATGTTCCCTCCAGGCACTTTCAGTGTGGGTGCCTTCTCCACGTGGTTCCTGGTTTCACTGCAGCTCTGAAGAGAATGTTAGCAAAGAGGTAATCGGGACAGTGCAAACAGTACTCAAAGACAGGGAGAGCAAGCTCTCTCTTGGCACTTTGGATGTGGGACATACAGCGAGATGTTTGCTGCTTTTACATTTGGCTGTTGGGAGATTTACAGCACAAAGATATCTAGTTGATTTGAAGCAGTTCCGAGAAAGTCTAAACATAATCCTCACTATTCCCTCCTGGCACTTTCCCTGTAGGAGATACCGCAAGACGTTTCTGTATATTGGGCACAGCGCTCTGCAGGGTGTTAGCAGAGAGTTTCCCGGGACAGTGAAACCCTATGTCAAAGACACTGAGAAGAAGCCCCAATGTTCCCTCCAGGCACTTTCAGTGTGGGTGCCTTCTCCACGTGGTTCCTGGTTTCACTGCAGCTCTGAAGAGAATGTTAGCAAAGAGGTAATCGGGACAGTGCAAACAGTACTCAAAGACAGGGAGAGCAAGCTCTACATTACTCTCTTGGCACTTTGGATGTGGGACATACAGTGAGATGTTTGCTGCTTTTACATTTGGCTGTTGGGAGATTTACAGCACAAAGATATCTAGTTGATTTGAAGCAGTTCCGAGAAAGTCTAAGCATAATCCTCACTTTTCCCTCCTGGCACTTTCCCTGTAGGGGATACCGCAAGACGTTTCTGTATATTGGGCACAGCGCTCTGCAGGGTGTTAGCAGAGAGTTTCCCGGGACAGTGAAACCCTATGTCGGAGACACTGAGAAGAAGCCCCAATGTTCCTTCCAGGCACTTTCAGTGTGGGTGCCTTCTCCACGTGGTTCCTGGTTTCACTGCAGCTCTGAAGAGAATGTTAGCAAAGAGGTAATCGGGACAGTGCAAACAGTACTCAAAGACAGGGAGAGCAAGCTCTCTCTTGGCACTTTGGATGTGGGACATACAGCGAGATGTTTGCTGCTTTTACATTTGGCTGTTGGGAGATTTACAGCACAAAGATATCTAGTTGATTTGAAGCAGTTCCGAGAAAGTCTAAACATAATCCTCACTATTCCCTCCTGGCACTTTCCCTGTAGGAGATACCGCAAGACGTTTCTGTATATTGGGCACAGCGCTCTGCAGGGTGTTAGCAGAGAGTTTCCCGGGACAGTGAAACCCTATGTCAAAGACACTGAGAAGAAGCCCCAATGTTCCCTCCAGGCACTTTCAGTGTGGGTGCCTTCTCCACGTGGTTCCTGGTTTCACTGCAGCTCTGAAGAGAATGTTAGCAAAGAGGTAATCGGGACAGTGCAAACAGTACTCAAAGACAGGGAGAGCAAGCTCTACATTACTCTCTTGGCACTTTGGATGTGGGACATACAGTGAGATGTTTGCTGCTTTTACATTTGGCTGTTGGGAGATTTACAGCACAAAGATATCTAGTTGATTTGAAGCAGTTCCGAGAAAGTCTAAGCATAATCCTCACTTTTCCCTCCTGGCACTTTCCCTGTAGGGGATACCGCAAGACGTTTCTGTATATTGGGCACAGCGCTCTGCAGGGTGTTAGCAGAGAGTTTCCCGGGACAGTGAAACCCTATGTCGGAGACACTGAGAAGAAGCCCCAATGTTCCTTCCAGGCACTTTCAGTGTGGGTGCCTTCTCCACGTGGTTCCTGGTTTCACTGCAGCTCTGAAGAGAATGTTAGCAAAGAGGTAATCGGGACAGTGCAAACAGTACTCAAAGACAGGGAGAGCAAGCTCTCTCTTGGCACTTTGGATGTGGGACATACAGCGAGATGTTTGCTGCTTTTACATTTGGCTGTTGGGAGATTTACAGCACAAAGATATCTAGTTGATTTGAAGCAGTTCCGAGAAAGTCTAAACATAATCCTCACTTTTCCCTCCTGGCACTTTCCCTGTAGGGGATACCGCAAGACGTTTCTGTATATTGGGCACAGCGCTCTGCAGGGTGTTAGCAGAGAGTTTCCCGGGACAGTGAAACCCTATGTCAGAGACACTGAGAAGAAGCCCCAATGTTCCCTCCAGGCACTTTCAGTGTGGGTGCCTTCTCCACGTGGTTCCTGGTTTCACTGCAGCTCTGAAGAGAATGTTAGCAAAGAGGTAATTGGGACAGTGCAAACAGTACTCAAAGACAGGGAGAGCAAGCTCTACATTACTCTCTTGGCACTTTGGATGTGGGACATACAGCGAGATGTTTGCTGCTTTTACATTTGGCTGTTGGGAGATTTACAGCACAAAGATATCTAGTTGATTTGAAGCAGTTACGAGAAAGTCTAAACATAATCCTCACTTTTCCCTCCTGGCACTTTCCCTGTAGGGGATACCGCAAGACGTTTCTGTACATTGGGCACAGCGCTCTGCAGGGTGTTAGCAGAGAGTTTCCCGGGACAGTGAAACCCTATATCGGAGACACTGAGAAGAAGCCCCAATGTTCCCTCCAGGCACTTTCAGTGTGGGTGCCTTCTCCACGTGGTTCCTGGTTTCACTGCAGCTCTGAAGAGAATGTTAGCAAAGAGGTAATCGGGACAGTGCAAACAGTACTCAAAGACAGGGAGAGCAAGCTCTACATTACTCTCTTGGCACTTTGGATGTGGGACATACAGCGAGATGTTTGCTGCTTTTACATTTGGCTGTTGGGAGATTTACAGCACAAAGATATCTAGTTGATTTGAAGCAGTTCCGAGAAAGTCTAAACATAATCCTCACTTTTCCCTCCTGGCACTTTCCCTGTAGGGGATACCGCAAGACGTTTCTGTACATTGGGCACAGCGCTCTGCAGGGTGTTAGCAGAGAGTTTCCCGGGACAGTGAAACCCTATATCGGAGACACTGAGAAGAAGCCCCAATGTTCACTCCAGGCACTTTCAGTGTGGGTGCCTTCTCCACGTGGTTCCTGGTTTCACTGCAGCTCTGAAGAGAATGTTAGCAAAGAGGTAATCGGGACAGTGCAAACAGTACTCAAAGACAGGGAGAGCAAGCTCTCTCTTGGCACTTTGGATGTGGGACATACAGCGAGATGTTTGCTGCTTTTACATTTGGCTGTTGGGAGATTTACAGCACAAAGATATCTAGTTGATTTGAAGCAGTTCCGAGAAAGTCTAAACATAATCCTCACTATTCCCTCCTGGCACTTTCCCTGTAGGAGATACCGCAAGACGTTTCTGTATATTGGGCACAGCGCTCTGCAGGGTGTTAGCAGAGAGTTTCCCGGGACAGTGAAACCCTATGTCAAAGACACTGAGAAGAAGCCCCAATGTTCCCTCCAGGCACTTTCAGTGTGGGTGCCTTCTCCACGTGGTTCCTGGTTTCACTGCAGCTCTGAAGAGAATGTTAGCAAAGAGGTAATCGGGACAGTGCAAACAGTACTCAAAGACAGGGAGAGCAAGCTCTACATTACTCTCTTGGCACTTTGGATGTGGGACATACAGTGAGATGTTTGCTGCTTTTACATTTGGCTGTTGGGAGATTTACAGCACAAAGATATCTAGTTGATTTGAAGCAGTTCCGAGAAAGTCTAAGCATAATCCTCACTTTTCCCTCCTGGCACTTTCCCTGTAGGGGATACCGCAAGACGTTTCTGTATATTGGGCACAGCGCTCTGCAGGGTGTTAGCAGAGAGTTTCCCGGGACAGTGAAACCCTATGTCGGAGACACTGAGAAGAAGCCCCAATGTTCCTTCCAGGCACTTTCAGTGTGGGTGCCTTCTCCACGTGGTTCCTGGTTTCACTGCAGCTCTGAAGAGAATGTTAGCAAAGAGGTAATCGGGACAGTGCAAACAGTACTCAAAGACAGGGAGAGCAAGCTCTCTCTTGGCACTTTGGATGTGGGACATACAGCGAGATGTTTGCTGCTTTTACATTTGGCTGTTGGGAGATTTACAGCACAAAGATATCTAGTTGATTTGAAGCAGTTCCGAGAAAGTCTAAACATAATCCTCACTATTCCCTCCTGGCACTTTCCCTGTAGGAGATACCGCAAGACGTTTCTGTATATTGGGCACAGCGCTCTGCAGGGTGTTAGCAGAGAGTTTCCCGGGACAGTGAAACCCTATGTCAAAGACACTGAGAAGAAGCCCCAATGTTCCCTCCAGGCACTTTCAGTGTGGGTGCCTTCTCCACGTGGTTCCTGGTTTCACTGCAGCTCTGAAGAGAATGTTAGCAAAGAGGTAATCGGGACAGTGCAAACAGTACTCAAAGACAGGGAGAGCAAGCTCTACATTACTCTCTTGGCACTTTGGATGTCGGACATACAGTGAGATGTTTGCTGCTTTTACATTTGGCTGTTGGGAGATTTACAGCACAAAGATATCTAGTTGATTTGAAGCAGTTCCGAGAAAGTCTAAACATAATCCTCACTTTTCCCTCCTGGCACTTTCCCTGTAGGGGATACCGCAAGACGTTTCTGTATATTGGGCACAGCGCTCTGCAGGGTGTTAGCAGAGAGTTTCCCGGGACAGTGAAACCCTATGTCAGAGACACTGAGAAGAAGCCCCAATGTTCCCTCCAGGCACTTTCAGTGTGGGTGCCTTCTCCACGTGGTTCCTGGTTTCACTGCAGCTCTGAAGAGAATGTTAGCAAAGAGGTAATCGGGACAGTGCAAACAGTACTCAAAGACAGGGAGAGCAAGCTCTACATTACTCTCTTGGCACTTTGGATGTGGGACATACAGCGAGATGTTTGCTGCTTTTACATTTGGCTGTTGGGAGATTTACAGCACAAAGATATCTAGTTGATTTGAAGCAGTTCCGAGAAAGTCTAAACATAATCCTCACTTTTCCCTCCTGGCACTTTCCCTGTAGGAGATACCGCAAGACGTTTCTGTATATTGGGCACAGCGCTCTGCAGGGTGTTAGCAGAGAGTTTCCCGGGACAGTGAAACCCTATGTCAGAGACACTGAGAAGAAGCCCCAATGTTCCCTCCAGGCACTTTCAGTGTGGGTGCCTTCTCCACGTGGTTCCTGGTTTCACTGCAGCTCTGAAGAGAATGTTAGCAAAGAGGTAATCGGGACAGTGCAAACAGTACTCAAAGACAGGGAGAGCAAGCTCTCTCTTGGCACTTTGGATGTGGGACATACAGCGAGATGTTTGCTGCTTTTACATTTGGCTGTTGGGAGATTTACAGCACAAAGATATCTAGTTGATTTGAAGCAGTTCCGAGAAAGTCTAAACATAATCCTCACTTTTCCCTCCTGGCACTTTCCCTGTAGGGGATACCGCAAGACGTTTCTGTATATTGGGCACAGCGCTCTGCAGGGTGTTAGCAGAGAGTTTCCCGGGACAGTGAAACCCTATGTCAGAGACACTGAGAAGAAGCCCCAATGTTCCCTCCAGGCACTTTCAGTGTGGGTGCCTTCTCCACGTGGTTCCTGGTTTCACTGCAGCTCTGAAGAGAATGTTAGCAAAGAGGTAATCGGGACAGTACAAACAGTACTCAAAGACAGGGAGAGCAAGCTCTCTCTTGGCACTTTGGATGTGGGACATACAGCGAGATGTTTGCTGCTTTTACATTTGGCTGTTGGGAGATTTACAGCACAAAGATATCTAGTTGATTTGAAGCAGTTCCGAGAAAGTCTAAACATAATCCTCACTTTTCCCTCCTGGCACTTTCCCTGTAGGAGATACCGCAAGACGTTTCTGTATATTGGGCACAGCGCTCTGCAGGGTGTTAGCAGAGAGTTTCCCGGGACAGTGAAACCCTATGTCAGAGACACTGAGAAGAAGCCCCAATGTTCCCTCCAGGCACTTTCAGTGTGGGTGCCTTCTCCACGTGGTTCCTGGTTTCACTGCAGCTCTGAAGAGAATGTTAGCAAAGAGGTAATCGGGACAGTGCAAACAGTACTCAAAGACAGGGAGAGCAAGCTCTCTCTTGGCACTTTGGATGTGGGACATACAGCGAGATGTTTGCTGCTTTTACATTTGGCTGTTGGGAGATTTACAGCACAAAGATATCTAGTTGATTTGAAGCAGTTCCGAGAAAGTCTAAACATAATCCTCACTTTTCCCTCCTGGCACTTTCCCTGTAGGGGATACTGCAAGACGTTTCTGTATATTGGGCACAGCGCTCTGCAGGGTGTTAGCAGAGAGTTTCCCGGGACAGTGAAACCCTATGTCAGAGACACTGAGAAGAAGCCCCAATGTTCCCTCCAGGCACTTTCAGTGTGGGTGCCTTCTCCACGTGGTTCCTGGTTTCACTGCAGCGCTGAAGAGAATGTTAGCAAAGAGGTAATCGGGACAGTACAAACAGTACTCAAAGACAGGGAGAGCAAGCTCTCTCTTGGCACTTTGGATGTGGGACATACAGCGAGATGTTTGCTGCTTTTACATTTGGCTGTTGGGAGATTTACAGCACAAAGATATCTAGTTGATTTGAAGCAGTTCCGAGAAAGTCTAAACATAATCCTCACTTTTCCCTCCTGGCACTTTCCCTGTAGGAGATACCGCAAGACGTTTCTGTATATTGGGCACAGCGCTCTGCAGGGTGTTAGCAGAGAGTTTCCCGGGACAGTGAAACCCTATGTCAGAGACACTGAGAAGAAGCCCCAATGTTCCCTCCAGGCACTTTCAGTGTGGGTGCCTTCTCCACGTGGTTCCTGGTTTCACTGCAGCTCTGAAGAGAATGTTAGCAAAGAGGTAATCGGGACAGTGCAAACAGTACTCAAAGACAGGGAGAGCAAGCTCTCTCTTGGCACTTTGGATGTGGGACATACAGCGAGATGTTTGCTGCTTTTACATTTGGCTGTTGGGAGATTTACAGCACAAAGATATCTAGTTGATTTGAAGCAGTTCCGAGAAAGTCTAAACATAATCCTCACTTTTCCCTCCTGGCACTTTCCCTGTAGGGGATACTGCAAGACGTTTCTGTATATTGGGCACAGCGCTCTGCAGGGTGTTAGCAGAGAGTTTCCCGGGACAGTGAAACCCTATGTCAGAGACACTGAGAAGAAGCCCCAATGTTCCCTCCAGGCACTTTCAGTGTGGGTGCCTTCTCCACGTGGTTCCTGGTTTCACTGCAGCGCTGAAGAGAATGTTAGCAAAGAGGTAATCGGGACAGTACAAACAGTACTCAAAGACAGGGAGAGCAAGCTCTCTCTTGGCACTTTGGATGTGGGACATACAGCGAGATGTTTGCTGCTTTTACATTTGGCTGTTGGGAGATTTACAGCACAAAGATATCTAGTTGATTTGAAGCAGTTCCGAGAAAGTCTAAACATAATCCTCACTTTTCCCTCCTGGCACTTTCCCTGTAGGAGATACCGCAAGACGTTTCTGTATATTGGGCACAGCGCTCTGCAGGGTGTTAGCAGAGAGTTTCCCGGGACAGTGAAACCCTATGTCAGAGACACTGAGAAGAAGCCCCAATGTTCCCTCCAGGCACTTTCAGTGTGGGTGCCTTCTTCACGTGGTTCCTGGTTTCACTGCAGCTCTGAAGAGAATGTTAGCAAAGAGGTAATCGGGACAGTGCAAACAGTACTCAAAGACAGGGAGAGCAAGCTCTCTCTTGGCACTTTGGATGTGGGACATACAGCGAGATGTTTGCTGCTTTTACATTTGGCTGTTGGGAGATTTACAGCACAAAGATATCTAGTTGATTTGAAGCAGTTCCGAGAAAGTCTAAACATAATCCTCACTTTTCCCTCCTGGCACTTTCCCTGTAGGGGATACCGCAAGACGTTTCTGTATATTGGGCACAGCGCTCTGCAGGGTGTTAGCAGAGAGTTTCCCGGGACAGTGAAACCCTATGTCAGAGACACTGAGAAGAAGCCCCAATGTTCCCTCCAGGCACTTTCAGTGTGGGTGCCTTCTCCACGTGGTTCCTGGTTTCACTGCAGCTCTGAAGAGAATGTTAGCAAAGAGGTAATCGGGACAGTGCAAACAGTACTCAAAGACAGGGAGAGCAAGCTCTCTCTTGGCACTTTGGATGTGGGACATACAGCGAGATGTTTGCTGCTTTTACATTTGGCTGTTGGGAGATTTACAGCACAAAGATATCTAGTTGATTTGAAGCAGTTCCGAGAAAGTCTAAACATAATCCTCACTATTCCCTCCTGGCACTTTCCCTGTAGGAGATACCGCAAGACGTTTCTGTATATTGGGCACAGCGCTCTGCAGGGTGTTAGCAGAGAGTTTCCCGGGACAGTGAAACCCTATGTCAGAGACACTGAGAAGAAGCCCCAATGTTCCCTCCAGGCACTTTCAGTGTGGGTGCCTTCTCCACGTGGTTCCTGGTTTCACTGCAGCTCTGAAGAGAATGTTAGCAAAGAGGTAATCGGGACAGTGCAAACAGTACTCAAAGACAGGGAGAGCAAGCTCTCTCTTGGCACTTTGGATGTGGGACATACAGCGAGATGTTTGCTGCTTTTACATTTGGCTGTTGGGAGATTTACAGCACAAAGATATCTAGTTGATTTGAAGCAGTTCCGAGAAAGTCTAAACATAATCCTCACTTTTCCCTCCTGGCACTTTCCCTGTAGGGGATACCGCAAGACGTTTCTGTATATTGGGCACAGCGCTCTGCAGGGTGTTAGCAGAGAGTTTCCCGGGACAGTGAAACCCTATGTCAGAGACACTGAGAAGAAGCCCCAATGTTCCCTCCAGGCACTTTCAGTGTGGGTGCCTTCTCCACGTGGTTCCTGGTTTCACTGCAGCTCTGAAGAGAATGTTAGCAAAGAGGTAATCGGGACAGTGCAAACAGTACTCAAAGACAGGGAGAGCAAGCTCTCTCTTGGCACTTTGGATGTGGGACATACAGCGAGATGTTTGCTGCTTTTACATTTGGCTGTTGGGAGATTTACAGCACAAAGATATCTAGTTGATTTGAAGCAGTTCCGAGAAAGTCTAAACATAATCCTCACTTTTCCCTCCTGGCACTTTCCCTGTAGGGGATACCGCAAGACGTTTCTGTATATTGGGCACAGCGCTCTGCAGGGTGTTAGCAGAGAGTTTCCCGGGACAGTGAAACCCTATGTCAGAGACACTGAGAAGAAGCCCCAATGTTCCCTCCAGGCACTTTCAGTGTGGGTGCCTTCTCCACGTGGTTCCTGGTTTCACTGCAGCTCTGAAGAGAATGTTAGCAAAGAGGTAATCGGGACAGTGCAAACAGTACTCAAAGACAGGGAGAGCAAGCTCTCTCTTGGCACTTTGGATGTGGGACATACAGCGAGATTTTTGCTGCTTTTACATTTGGCTGTTGGGAGATTTACAGCACAAAGATATCTAGTTGATTTGAAGCAGTTCCGAGAAAGTCTAAACATAATCCTCACTTTTCCCTCCTGGCACTTTCCCTGTAGGAGATACCGCAAGACGTTTCTGTATATTGGGCACAGCGCTCTGCAGGGTGTTAGCAGAGAGTTTCCCGGGACAGTGAAACCCTATGTCAGAGACACTGAGAAGAAGCCCCAATGTTCCCTCCAGGCACTTTCAGTGTGGGTGCCTTCTCCACGTGGTTCCTGGTTTCACTGCAGCTCTGAAGAGAATGTTAGCAAAGAGGTAATCGGGACAGTGCAAACAGTACTCAAAGACAGGGAGAGCAAGCTCTCTCTTGGCACTTTGGATGTGGGACATACAGCGAGATGTTTGCTGCTTTTACATTTGGCTGTTGGGAGATTTACAGCACAAAGATATCTAGTTGATTTGAAGCAGTTCCGAGAAAGTCTAAACATAATCCTCACTTTTCCCTCCTGGCACTTTCCCTGTAGGGGATACCGCAAGACGTTTCTGTATATTGGGCACAGCGCTCTGCAGGGTGTTAGCAGAGAGTTTCCCGGGACAGTGAAACCCTATGTCAGAGACACTGAGAAGAAGCCCCAATGTTCCCTCCAGGCACTTTCAGTGTGGGTGCCTTCTCCACGTGGTTCCTGGTTTCACTGCAGCTCTGAAGAGAATGTTAGCAAAGAGGTAATCGGGACAGTGCAAACAGTACTCAAAGACAGGGAGAGCAAGCTCTACATTACTCTCTTGGCACTTTGGATGTGGGACGTACAGCGAGATGTTTGCTGCTTTTACATTTGGCTGTTGGGAGATTTACAGCACAAAGATATCTAGTTGATTTGAAGCAGTTCCGAGAAAGTCTAAACATAATCCTCACTTTTCCCTCCTGGCACTTTCCCTGTAGGGGATACCGCAAGACGTTTCTGTACATTGGGCACAGCGCTCTGCAGGGTGTTAGCAGAGAGTTTCCCGGGACAGTGAAACCCTATATCGGAGACACTGAGAAGAAGCCCCAATGTTCACTCCAGGCACTTTCAGTGTGGGTGCCTTCTCCACGTGGTTCCTGGTTTCACTGCAGCTCTGAAGAGAATGTTAGCAAAGAGGTAATCGGGACAGTGCAAACAGTACTCAAAGACAGGGAGAGCAAGCTCTCTCTTGGCACTTTGGATGTGGGACATACAGCGAGATGTTTGCTGCTTTTACATTTGGCTGTTGGGAGATTTACAGCACAAAGATATCTAGTTGATTTGAAGCAGTTCCGAGAAAGTCTAAACATAATCCTCACTATTCCCTCCTGGCACTTTCCCTGTAGGAGATACCGCAAGACGTTTCTGTACATTGGGCACAGCGCTCTGCAGGGTGTTAGCAGAGAGTTTCCCGGGACAGTGAAACCCTATGTCAAAGACACTGAGAAGAAGCCCCAATGTTCCCTCCAGGCACTTTCAGTGTGGGTGCCTTCTCCACGTGGTTCCTGGTTTCACTGCAGCTCTGAAGAGAATGTTAGCAAAGAGGTAATCGGGACAGTGCAAACAGTACTCAAAGACAGGGAGAGCAAGCTCTACATTACTCTCTTGGCACTTTGGATGTGGGACATACAGTGAGATGTTTGCTGCTTTTACATTTGGCTGTTGGGAGATTTACAGCACAAAGATATCTAGTTGATTTGAAGCAGTTCCGAGAAAGTCTAAACATAATCCTCACTTTTCCCTCCTGGCACTTTCCCTGTAGGGGATACCGCAAGACGTTTCTGTATATTGGGCACAGCGCTCTGCAGGGTGTTAGCAGAGAGTTTCCCGGGACAGTGAAACCCTATGTCGGAGACACTGAGAAGAAGCCCCAATGTTCCCTCCAGGCACTTTCAGTGTGGGTGCCTTCTCCACGTGGTTCCTGGTTTCACTGCAGCTCTGAAGAGAATGTTAGCAAAGAGGTAATCGGGACAGTACAAACAGTACTCAAAGACAGGGAGAGCAAGCTCTACATTACTCTCTTGGCACTTTGGATGTGGGACGTACAGCGAGATGTTTGCTGCTTTTACATTTGGCTGTTGGGAGATTTACAGCACAAAGATATCTAGTTGATTTGAAGCAGTTCCGAGAAAGTCTAAACATAATCCTCACTTTTCCCTCCTGGCACTTTCCCTGTAGGAGATACCGCAAGACGTTTCTGTATATTGGGCACAGCGCTCTGCAGGGTGTTAGCAGAGAGTTTCCCGGGACAGTGAAACCCTATGTCAGAGACACTGAGAAGAAGCCCCAATGTTCCCTCCAGGCACTTTCAGTGTGGGTGCCTTCTCCACGTGGTTCCTGGTTTCACTGCAGCTCTGAAGAGAATGTTAGCAAAGAGGTAATCGGGACAGTGCAAACAGTACTCAAAGACAGGGAGAGCAAGCTCTACATTACTCTCTTGGCACTTTGGATGTGGGACATACAGCGAGATGTTTGCTGCTTTTACATTTGGCTGTTGGGAGATTTACAGCACAAAGATATCTAGTTGATTTGAAGCAGTTCCGAGAAAGTCTAAACATAATCCTCACTTTTCCCTCCTGGCACTTTCCCTGTAGGGGATACCGCAAGACGTTTCTGTACATTGGGCACAGCGCTCTGCAGGGTGTTAGCAGAGAGTTTCCCGGGACAGTGAAACCCTATATCGGAGACACTGAGAAGAAGCCCCAATGTTCCCTCCAGGCACTTTCAGTGTGGGTGCCTTCTCCACGTGGTTCCTGGTTTCACTGCAGCTCTGAAGAGAATGTTAGCAAAGAGGTAATCGGGACAGTGCAAACAGTACTCAAAGACAGGGAGAGCAAGCTCTCTCTTGGCACTTTGGATGTGGGACATACAGCGAGATGTTTGCTGCTTTTACATTTGGCTGTTGGGAGATTTACAGCACAAAGATATCTAGTTGATTTGAAGCAGTTCCGAGAAAGTCTAAACATAATCCTCACTATTCCCTCCTGGCACTTTCCCTGTAGGAGATACCGCAAGACGTTTCTGTATATTGGGCACAGCGCTCTGCAGGGTGTTAGCAGAGAGTTTCCCGGGACAGTGAAACCCTATGTCAAAGACACTGAGAAGAAGCCCCAATGTTCCCTCCAGGCACTTTCAGTGTGGGTGCCTTCTCCACGTGGTTCCTGGTTTCACTGCAGCTCTGAAGAGAATGTTAGCAAAGAGGTAATCGGGACAGTGCAAACAGTACTCAAAGACAGGGAGAGCAAGCTCTACATTACTCTCTTGGCACTTTGGATGTGGGACATACAGTGAGATGTTTGCTGCTTTTACATTTGGCTGTTGGGAGATTTACAGCACAAAGATATCTAGTTGATTTGAAGCAGTTCCGAGAAAGTCTAAGCATAATCCTCACTTTTCCCTCCTGGCACTTTCCCTGTAGGGGATACCGCAAGACGTTTCTGTATATTGGGCACAGCGCTCTGCAGGGTGTTAGCAGAGAGTTTCCCGGGACAGTGAAACCCTATGTCGGAGACACTGAGAAGAAGCCCCAATGTTCCTTCCAGGCACTTTCAGTGTGGGTGCCTTCTCCACGTGGTTCCTGGTTTCACTGCAGCTCTGAAGAGAATGTTAGCAAAGAGGTAATCGGGACAGTGCAAACAGTACTCAAAGACAGGGAGAGCAAGCTCTACATTACTCTCTTGGCACTTTGGATGTGGGACATACAGTGAGATGTTTGCTGCTTTTACATTTGGCTGTTGGGAGATTTACAGCACAAAGATATCTAGTTGATTTGAAGCAGTTCCGAGAAAGTCTAAGCATAATCCTCACTTTTCCCTCCTGGCACTTTCCCTGTAGGGGATACCGCAAGACGTTTCTGTATATTGGGCACAGCGCTCTGCAGGGTGTTAGCAGAGAGTTTCCCGGGACAGTGAAACCCTATGTCGGAGACACTGAGAAGAAGCCCCAATGTTCCTTCCAGGCACTTTCAGTGTGGGTGCCTTCTCCACGTGGTTCCTGGTTTCACTGCAGCTCTGAAGAGAATGTTAGCAAAGAGGTAATCGGGACAGTGCAAACAGTACTCAAAGACAGGGAGAGCAAGCTCTCTCTTGGCACTTTGGATGTGGGACATACAGCGAGATGTTTGCTGCTTTTACATTTGGCTGTTGGGAGATTTACAGCACAAAGATATCTAGTTGATTTGAAGCAGTTCCGAGAAAGTCTAAACATAATCCTCACTTTTCCCTCCTGGCACTTTCCCTGTAGGGGATACCGCAAGACGTTTCTGTATATTGGGCACAGCGCTCTGCAGGGTGTTAGCAGAGAGTTTCCCGGGACAGTGAAACCCTATGTCAGAGACACTGAGAAGAAGCCCCAATGTTCCCTCCAGGCACTTTCAGTGTGGGTGCCTTCTCCACGTGGTTCCTGGTTTCACTGCAGCTCTGAAGAGAATGTTAGCAAAGAGGTAATCGGGACAGTGCAAACAGTACTCAAAGACAGGGAGAGCAAGCTCTACATTACTCTCTTGGCACTTTGGATGTGGGACGTACAGCGAGATGTTTGCTGCTTTTACATTTGGCTGTTGGGAGATTTACAGCACAAAGATATCTAGTTGATTTGAAGCAGTTCCGAGAAAGTCTAAACATAATCCTCACTTTTCCCTCCTGGCACTTTCCCTGTAGGGGATACCGCAAGACGTTTCTGTATATTGGGCACAGCGCTCTGCAGGGTGTTAGCAGAGAGTTTCCCGGGACAGTGAAACCCTATGTCAGAGACACTGAGAAGAAGCCCCAATGTTCCCTCCAGGCACTTTCAGTGTGGGTGCCTTCTCCACGTGGTTCCTGGTTTCACTGCAGCTCTGAAGAGAATGTTAGCAAAGAGGTAATTGGGACAGTGGAAACAGTACTCAAAGACAGGGAGAGCAAGCTCTACATTACTCTCTTGGCACTTTGGATGTGGGACATACAGCGAGATGTTTGCTGCTTTTACATTTGGCTGTTGGGAGATTTACAGCACAAAGATATCTAGTTGATTTGAAGCAGTTCCGAGAAAGTCTAAACATAATCCTCACTTTTCCCTCCTGGCACTTTCCCTGTAGGGGATACCGCAAGACGTTTCTGTACATTGGGCACAGCGCTCTGCAGGGTGTTAGCAGAGAGTTTCCCGGGACAGTGAAACCCTATATCGGAGACACTGAGAAGAAGCCCCAATGTTCACTCCAGGCACTTTCAGTGTGGGTGCCTTCTCCACGTGGTTCCTGGTTTCACTGCAGCTCTGAAGAGAATGTTAGCAAAGAGGTAATCGGGACAGTGCAAACAGTACTCAAAGACAGGGAGAGCAAGCTCTACATTACTCTCTTGGCACTTTGGATGTGGGACATACAGCGAGATGTTTGCTGCTTTTACATTTGGCTGTTGGGAGATTTACAGCACAAAGATATCTAGTTGATTTGAAGCAGTTCCGAGAAAGTCTAAACATAATCCTCACTTTTCCCTCCTGGCACTTTCCCTGTAGGGGATACCGCAAGACGTTTCTGTACATTGGGCACAGCGCTCTGCAGGGTGTTAGCAGAGAGTTTCCCGGGACAGTGAAACCCTATATCGGAGACACTGAGAAGAAGCCCCAATGTTCACTCCAGGCACTTTCAGTGTGGGTGCCTTCTCCACGTGGTTCCTGGTTTCACTGCAGCTCTGAAGAGAATGTTAGCAAAGAGGTAATCGGGACAGTGCAAACAGTACTCAAAGACAGGGAGAGCAAGCTCTCTCTTGGCACTTTGGATGTGGGACATACAGCGAGATGTTTGCTGCTTTTACATTTGGCTGTTGGGAGATTTACAGCACAAAGATATCTAGTTGATTTGAAGCAGTTCCGAGAAAGTCTAAACATAATCCTCACTATTCCCTCCTGGCACTTTCCCTGTAGGAGATACCGCAAGACGTTTCTGTATATTGGGCACAGCGCTCTGCAGGGTGTTAGCAGAGAGTTTCCCGGGACAGTGAAACCCTATGTCAAAGACACTGAGAAGAAGCCCCAATGTTCCCTCCAGGCACTTTCAGTGTGGGTGCCTTCTCCACGTGGTTCCTGGTTTCACTGCAGCTCTGAAGAGAATGTTAGCAAAGAGGTAATCGGGACAGTGCAAACAGTACTCAAAGACAGGGAGAGCAAGCTCTACATTACTCTCTTGGCACTTTGGATGTGGGACATACAGTGAGATGTTTGCTGCTTTTACATTTGGCTGGTGGGAGATTTACAGCACAAAGATATCTAGTTGATTTGAAGCAGTTCCGAGAAAGTCTAAGCATAATCCTCACTTTTCCCTCCTGGCACTTTCCCTGTAGGGGATACCGCAAGACGTTTCTGTATATTGGGCACAGCGCTCTGCAGGGTGTTAGCAGAGAGTTTCCCGGGACAGTGAAACCCTATGTCGGAGACACTGAGAAGAAGCCCCAATGTTCCTTCCAGGCACTTTCAGTGTGGGTGCCTTCTCCACGTGGTTCCTGGTTTCACTGCAGCTCTGAAGAGAATGTTAGCAAAGAGGTAATCGGGACAGTGCAAACAGTACTCAAAGACAGGGAGAGCAAGCTCTCTCTTGGCACTTTGGATGTGGGACATACAGCGAGATGTTTGCTGCTTTTACATTTGGCTGTTGGGAGATTTACAGCACAAAGATATCTAGTTGATTTGAAGCAGTTCCGAGAAAGTCTAAACATAATCCTCACTATTCCCTCCTGGCACTTTCCCTGTAGGAGATACCGCAAGACGTTTCTGTATATTGGGCACAGCGCTCTGCAGGGTGTTAGCAGAGAGTTTCCCGGGACAGTGAAACCCTATGTCAAAGACACTGAGAAGAAGCCCCAATGTTCCCTCCAGGCACTTTCAGTGTGGGTGCCTTCTCCACGTGGTTCCTGGTTTCACTGCAGCTCTGAAGAGAATGTTAGCAAAGAGGTAATCGGGACAGTGCAAACAGTACTCAAAGACAGGGAGAGCAAGCTCTACATTACTCTCTTGGCACTTTGGATGTGGGACATACAGCGAGATGTTTGCTGCTTTTACATTTGGCTGTTGGGAGATTTACAGCACAAAGATATCTAGTTGATTTGAAGCAGTTCCGAGAAAGTCTAAGCATAATCCTCACTTTTCCCTCCTGGCACTTTCCCTGTAGGGGATACCGCAAGACGTTTCTGTATATTGGGCACAGCGCTCTGCAGGGTGTTAGCAGAGAGTTTCCCGGGACAGTGAAACCCTATGTCGGAGACACTGAGAAGAAGCCCCAATGTTCCTTCCAGGCACTTTCAGTGTGGGTGCCTTCTCCACGTGGTTCCTGGTTTCACTGCAGCTCTGAAGAGAATGTTAGCAAAGAGGTAATCGGGACAGTGCAAACAGTACTCAAAGACAGGGAGAGCAAGCTCTCTCTTGGCACTTTGGATGTGGGACATACAGCGAGATGTTTGCTGCTTTTACATTTGGCTGTTGGGAGATTTACAGCACAAAGATATCTAGTTGATTTGAAGCAGTTCCGAGAAAGTCTAAACATAATCCTCACTTTTCCCTCCTGGCACTTTCCCTGTAGGGGATACCGCAAGACGTTTCTGTATATTGGGCACAGCGCTCTGCAGGGTGTTAGCAGAGAGTTTCCCGGGACAGTGAAACCCTATGTCAGAGACACTGAGAAGAAGCCCCAATGTTCCCTCCAGGCACTTTCAGTGTGGGTGCCTTCTCCACGTGGTTCCTGGTTTCACTGCAGCTCTGAAGAGAATGTTAGCAAAGAGGTAATCGGGACAGTGCAAACAGTACTCAAAGACAGGGAGAGCAAGCTCTACATTACTCTCTTGGCACTTTGGATGTGGGACGTACAGCGAGATGTTTGCTGCTTTTACATTTGGCTGTTGGGAGATTTACAGCACAAAGATATCTAGTTGATTTGAAGCAGTTCCGAGAAAGTCTAAACATAATCCTCACTTTTCCCTCCTGGCACTTTCCCTGTAGGGGATACCGCAAGACGTTTCTGTATATTGGGCACAGCGCTCTGCAGGGTGTTAGCAGAGAGTTTCCCGGGACAGTGAAACCCTATGTCAGAGACACTGAGAAGAAGCCCCAATGTTCCCTCCAGGCACTTTCAGTGTGGGTGCCTTCTCCACGTGGTTCCTGGTTTCACTGCAGCTCTGAAGAGAATGTTAGCAAAGAGGTAATCGGGACAGTGCAAACAGTACTCAAAGACAGGGAGAGCAAGCTCTACATTACTCTCTTGGCACTTTGGATGTGGGACATACAGCGAGATGTTTGCTGCTTTTACATTTGGCTGTTGGGAGATTTACAGCACAAAGATATCTAGTTGATTTGAAGCAGTTCCGAGAAAGTCTAAACATAATCCTCACTTTTCCCTCCTGGCACTTTCCCTGTAGGGGATACCGCAAGACGTTTCTGTACATTGGGCACAGCGCTCTGCAGGGTGTTAGCAGAGAGTTTCCCGGGACAGTGAAACCCTATGTCAGAGACACTGAGAAGAAGCCCCAATGTTCCCTCCAGGCACTTTCAGTGTGGGTGCCTTCTCCACGTGGTTCCTGGTTTCACTGCAGCTCTGAAGAGAATGTTAGCAAAGAGGTAATCGGGACAGTGCAAACAGTACTCAAAGACAGGGAGAGCAAGCTCTACATTACTCTCTTGGCACTTTGGATGTGGGACATACAGCGAGATGTTTGTTGCTTTTACATTTGGCTGTTGGGAGATTTACAGCACAAAGATATCTAGTTGATTTGAAGCAGTTCCGAGAAAGTCTAAACATAATCCTCACTTTTCCCTCCTGGCACTTTCCCTGTAGGGGATACCGCAAGACGTTTCTGTACATTGGGCACAGCGCTCTGCAGGGTGTTAGCAGAGAGTTTCCCGGGACAGTGAAACCCTATATCGGAGACACTGAGAAGAAGCCCCAATGTTCACTCCAGGCACTTTCAGTGTGGGTGCCTTCTCCACGTGGTTCCTGGTTTCACTGCAGCTCTGAAGAGAATGTTAGCAAAGAGGTAATCGGGACAGTGCAAACAGTACTCAAAGACAGGGAGAGCAAGCTCTCTCTTGGCACTTTGGATGTGGGACATACAGCGAGATGTTTGCTGCTTTTACATTTGGCTGTTGGGAGATTTACAGCACAAAGATATCTAGTTGATTTGAAGCAGTTCCGAGAAAGTCTAAGCATAATCCTCACTTTTCCCTCCTGGCACTTTCCCTGTAGGGGATACCGCAAGACGTTTCTGTATATTGGGCACAGCGCTCTGCAGGGTGTTAGCAGAGAGTTTCCCGGGACAGTGAAACCCTATGTCAGAGACACTGAGAAGAAGCCCCAATGTTCCCTCCAGGCACTTTCAGTGTGGGTGCGTTCTCCACGTGGTTCCTGGTTTCACTGCAGCTCTGAAGAGAATGTTAGCAAAGAGGTAATCGGGACAGTACAAACAGTACTCAAAGACAGGGAGAGCAAGCTCTCTCTTGGCACTTTGGATGTGGGACATACAGCGAGATGTTTGCTGCTTTTACATTTGGCTGTTGGGAGATTTACAGCACAAAGATATCTAGTTGATTTGAAGCAGTTCCGAGAAAGTCTAAACATAATCCTCACTTTTCCCTCCTGGCACTTTCCCTGTAGGAGATACCGCAAGACGTTTCTGTATATTGGGCACAGCGCTCTGCAGGGTGTTAGGAGAGAGTTTCCCGGGACAGTGAAACCCGATGTCAGAGACACTGAGAAGAAGCCCCAATGTTCACTCCAGGCACTTTCAGTGTGGGTGCCTTCTCCACGTGGTTCCTGGTTTCACTGCAGCTCTGAAGAGAATGTTAGCAAAGAGGTAATCGGGACAGTGCAAACAGTACTCAAAGACAGGGAGAGCAAGCTCTACATTACTCTCTTGGCACTTTGGATGTGGGACATACAGCGAGATGTTTGCTGCTTTTACATTTGGCTGTTGGGAGATTTACAGCACAAAGATATCTAGTTGATTTGAAGCAGTTCTGAGAAAGTCTAAGCATAATCCTCACTTTTCCCTCCTGGCACTTTCCCTGTAGGGGATACCGCAAGACGTTTCTGTATATTGGGCACAGCGCTCTGCAGGGTGTTAGCAGAGAGTTTTCCGGGACAGTGAAACCCTATGTCAGAGACACTGAGAAGAAGTCCCAATGTTCCCTCCAGGCACTTTCAGTGTGGGTGCCTTCTCCACGTGGTTCCTGGTTTCACTGCAGCTCTGAAGAGAATGTTAGCAAAGAGGTAATCGGGACAGTGCAAACAGTACTCAAAGACAGGGAGAGCAAGCTCTCTCTTGGCACTTTGGATGTGGGACATACAGCGAGATGTTTGCTGCTTTTACATTTGGCTGTTGGGAGATTTACAGCACAAAGATATCTAGTTGATTTGAAGCAGTTCCGAGAAAGTCTAAGCATAATCCTCACTTTTCCCTCCTGGCACTTTCCCTGTAGGGGATACCGCAAGACGTTTCTGTATATTGGGCACAGCGCTCTGCAGGGTGTTAGCAGAGAGTTTCCCGGGACAGTGAAACCCTATGTCAGAGACACTGAGAAGAAGCCCCAATGTTCCCTCCAGGCACTTTCAGTGTGGGTGCCTTCTCCACGTGGTTCCTGGTTTCACTGCAGCTCTGAAGAGAATGTTAGCAAAGAGGTAATCGGGACAGTGCAAACAGTACTCAAAGACAGGGAGAGCAAGCTCTACATTACTCTCTTGGCACTTTGGATGTGGGACATACAGCGAGATGTTTGCTGCTTTTACATTTGGCTGTTGGGAGATTTACAGCACAAAGATATCTAGTTGATTTGAAGCAGTTCCGAGAAAGTCTAAACATAATCCTCACTTTTCCCTCCTGGCACTTTCCCTGTAGGGGATACCGCAAGACGTTTCTGTACATTGGGCACAGCGCTCTGCAGGGTGTTAGCAGAGAGTTTCCCGGGACAGTGAAACCCTATATCGGAGACACTGAGAAGAAGCCCCAATGTTCACTCCAGGCACTTTCAGTGTGGGTGCCTTCTCCACGTGGTTCCTGGTTTCACTGCAGCTCTGAAGAGAATGTTAGCAAAGAGGTAATCGGGACAGTGCAAACAGTACTCAAAGACAGGGAGAGCAAGCTCTCTCTTGGCACTTTGGATGTGGGACATACAGCGAGATGTTTGCTGCTTTTACATTTGGCTGTTGGGAGATTTACAGCACAAAGATATCTAGTTGATTTGAAGCAGTTCCGAGAAAGTCTAAGCATAATCCTCACTTTTCCCTCCTGGCACTTTCCCTGTAGGGGATACCGCAAGACGTTTCTGTATATTGGGCACAGCGCTCTGCAGGGTGTTAGCAGAGAGTTTCCCGGGACAGTGAAACCCGATGTCAGAGACACTGAGAAGAAGCCCCAATGTTCCCTCCAGGCACTTTCAGTGTGGGTGCCTTCTCCACGTGGTTCCTGGTTTCACTGCAGCTCTGAAGAGAATGTTAGCAAAGAGGTAATCGGGACAGTGCAAACAGTACTCAAAGACAGGGAGAGCAAGCTCTACATTACTCTCTTGGCACTTTGGATGTGGGACATACAGCGAGATGTTTGCTGCTTTTACATTTGGCTGTTGGGAGATTTACAGCACAAAGATATCTAGTTGATTTGAAGCAGTTCCGAGAAAGTCTAAACATAATCCTCACTTTTCCCTCCTGGCACTTTCCCTGTAGGGGATACCGCAAGACGTTTCTGTACATTGGGCACAGCGCTCTGCAGGGTGTTAGCAGAGAGTTTCCCGGGACAGTGAAACCCTATATCGGAGACACTGAGAAGAAGCCCCAATGTTCACTCCAGGCACTTTCAGTGTGGGTGCCTTCTCCACGTGGTTCCTGGTTTCACTGCAGCTCTGAAGAGAATGTTAGCAAAGAGGTAATCGGGACAGTGCAAACAGTACTCAAAGACAGGGAGAGCAAGCTCTCTCTTGGCACTTTGGATGTGGGACATACAGCGAGATGTTTGCTGCTTTTACATTTGGCTGTTGGGAGATTTACAGCACAAAGATATCTAGTTGATTTGAAGCAGTTCCGAGAAAGTCTAAGCATAATCCTCACTTTTCCCTCCTGGCACTTTCCCTGTAGGGGATACCGCAAGACGTTTCTGTATATTGGGCACAGCGCTCTGCAGGGTGTTAGCAGAGAGTTTTCCGGGACAGTGAAACCCTATGTCAGAGACACTGAGAAGAAGCCCCAATGTTCCCTCCAGGCACTTTCAGTGTGGGTGCCTTCTCCATGTGGTTCCTGGTTTCACTGCAGCTCTGAAGAGAATGTTAGCAAAGAGGTAATCGGGACAGTGCAAACAGTACTCAAAGACAGGGAGAGCAAGCTCTCTCTTGGCACTTTGGATGTGGGACATACAGCGAGATGTTTGCTGCTTTTACATTTGGCTGTTGGGAGATTTACAGCACAAAGATATCTAGTTGATTTGAAGCAGTTCCGAGAAAGTCTAAGCATAATCCTCACTTTTCCCTCCTGGCACTTTCCCTGTAGGGGATACCGCAAGACGTTTCTGTATATTGGGCACACCGCTCTGCAGGGTGTTAGCAGAGAGTTTCCCGGGACAGTGAAACCCTATGTCAGAGACACTGAGAAGAAGCCCCAATGTTCCCTCCAGGCACTTTCAGTGTGGGTGCCTTCTCCACGTGGTTCCTGGTTTCACTGCAGCTCTGAAGAGAATGTTAGCAAAGAGGTAATCGGGACAGTGCAAACAGTACTCAAAGACAGGGAGAGCAAGCTCTCTCTTGGCACTTTGGATGTGGGACATACAGCGAGATGTTTGCTGCTTTTACATTTGGCTGTTGGGAGATTTACAGCACAAAGATATCTAGTTGATTTGAAGCAGTTCCGAGAAAGTCTAAGCATAATCCTCACTTTTCCCTCTTGGCACTTTCCCTGTACGGGATACCGCAAGACGTTTCTGTATATTGGGCACAGCGCTCTGCAGGGTGTTAGCAGAGAGTTTCCCGGGACAGTGAAACCCTATGTCAGAGACACTGAGAAGAAGCCCCAATGTTCCCTCCAGGCACTTTCAGTGTGGGTGCCTTCTCCACGTGGTTCCTGGTTTCACTGCAGCTCTGAAGAGAATGTTAGCAAAGAGGTAATCGGGACAGTGCAAACAGTACTCAAAGACAGGGAGAGCAAGCTCTACATTACTCTCTTGGCACTTTGGATGTGGGACATACAGCGAGATGTTTGCTGCTTTTACATTTGGCTGTTGGGAGATTTACAGCACAAAGATATCTAGTTGATTTGAAGCAGTTCCGAGAAAGTCTAAACATAATCCTCACTTTTCCCTCCTGGCACTTTCCCTGTACGGGATACCGCAAGAGGTTTCTGTACATTGGGCACAGCGCTCTGCAGGGTGTTAGCAGAGAGTTTCCCGGGACAGTGAAACCCTATATCGGAGACACTGAGAAGAAGCCCCAATGTTCCCTCCAGGCACTTTCAGTGTGGGTGCCTTCTCCACGTGGTTCCTGGTTTCACTGCAGCTCTGAAGAGAATGTTAGCAAAGAGGTAATCGGGACAGTACAAACAGTACTCAAAGACAGGGAGAGCAAGCTCTCTCTTGGCACTTTGGATGTGGGACATACAGCGAGATGTTTGCTGCTTTTACATTTGGCTGTTGGGAGATTTACAGCACAAAGATATCTAGTTGATTTGAAGCAGTTCCGAGAAAGTCTAAGCATAATCCTCACTTTTCCCTCCTGGCACTTTCCCTGTACGGGATACCGCAAGAGGTTTCTGTACATTGGGCACAGCGCTCTGCAGGGTGTTAGCAGAGAGTTTCCCGGGACAGTGAAACCCTATATCGGAGACACTGAGAAGAAGCCCCAATGTTCCCTCCAGGCACTTTCAGTGTGGGTGCCTTCTCCACGTGGTTCCTGGTTTCACTGCAGCTCTGAAGAGAATGTTAGCAAAGAGGTAATCGGGACAGTACAAACAGTACTCAAAGACAGGGAGAGCAAGCTCTCTCTTGGCACTTTGGATGTGGGACATACAGCGAGATGTTTGCTGCTTTTACATTTGGCTGTTGGGAGATTTACAGCACAAAGATATCTAGTTGATTTGAAGCAGTTCCGAGAAAGTCTAAGCATAATCCTCACTTTTCCCTCCTGGCACTTTCCCTGTAGGAGATACCGCAAGACGTTTCTGTATATTGGGCACAGCGCTCTGCAGGGTGTTAGCAGAGAGTTTCCCGGGACAGTGAAACCCTATGTCAGAGACACTGAGAAGAAGCCCCAATGTTCCCTCCAGGCACTTTCAGTGTG
Source organism: Chroicocephalus ridibundus (assembly GCF_963924245.1). Taxonomy (NCBI): domain Eukaryota; kingdom Metazoa; phylum Chordata; class Aves; order Charadriiformes; family Laridae; genus Chroicocephalus; species Chroicocephalus ridibundus. Next base: position 67,788,017 of record NC_086285.1, on the reverse strand, counting down.
GGTGCCTTCTCCACGTGGTTCCTGGTTTCACTGCAGCTCTGAAGAGAATGTTAGCAAAGAGGTAATCGGGACAGTGCAAACAGTACTCAAAGACAGGGAGAGCAAGCTCTACATTACTCTCTTGGCACTTTGGATGTGGGACATACAGCGAGATGTTTGCTGCTTTTACATTTGGCTGTTGGGAGATTTACAGCACAAAGATATCTAGTTGATTTGAAGCAGTTCCGAGAAAGTCTAAACATAATCCTCACTTTTCCCTCCTGGCACTTTCCCTGTAGGGGATACCGCAAGACGTTTCTGTACATTGGGCACAGCGCTCTGCAGGGTGTTAGCAGAGAGTTTCCCGGGACAGTGAAACCCTATATCGGAGACACTGAGAAGAAGCCCCAAAGTTCACTCCAGGCACTTTCAGTGTGGGTGCCTTCTCCACGTGGTTCCTGGTTTCACTGCAGCTCTGAAGAGAATGTTAGCAAAGAGGTAATCGGGACAGTGCAAACAGTACTCAAAGACATGGAGAGCAATCTCTCTCTTGGCACTTTGGATGTGGGACATACAGCGAGATGTTTGCTGCTTTTACATTTGGCTGTTGGGAGATTTACAGCACAAAGATATCTAGTTGATTTGAAGCAGTTCCGAGAAAGTCTAAGCATAATCCTCACTTTTCCCTCTTGGCACTTTCCCTGTAGGGGATACCGCAAGACGTTTCTGTATATTGGGCACAGCGCTCTGCAGGGTGTTAGCAGAGAGTTTCCCGGGACAGTGAAACCCTATGTCAGAGACACTGAGAAGAAGCCCCAATGTTCCCTCCAGGCACTTTCAGTGTGGGTGCCTTCTCCACGTGGTTCCTGGTTTCACTGCAGCTCTGAAGAGAATGTTAGCAAAGAGGTAATCGGGACAGTGCAAACAGTACTCAAAGACAGGGAGAGCAAGCTCTACATTACTCTCTTGGCACTTTGGATGTGGGACATACAGCGAGATGTTTGCTGCTTTTACATTTGGCTGTTGGGAGATTTACAGCACAAAGATATCTAGTTGATTTGAAGCAGTTCCGAGAAAGTCTAAGCATAATCCTCACTTTTCCCTCCTGGCACTTTCCCTGTACGGGATACCGCAAGACGTTTCTGTATATTGGGCACAGCGCTCTGCAGGGTGTTAGCAGAGAGTTTCCCGGGACAGTGAAACCCTATGTCAAAGACACTGAGAAGAAGCCCCAAAGTTCACTCCAGGCACTTTCAGTGTGGGTGCCTTCTCCACGTGGTTCCTGGTTTCACTGCAGCTCTGAAGAGAATGTTAGCAAAGAGGTAATCGGGACAGTGCAAACAGTACTCAAAGACAGGGAGAGCAAGCTCTCTCTTGGCACTTTGGATGTGGGACATACAGCGAGATGTTTGCTGCTTTTACATTTGGCTGTTGGGAGATTTACAGCACAAAGATATCTAGTTGATTTGAAGCAGTTCCGAGAAAGTCTAAACATAATCCTCACTTTTCCCTCCTGGCACTTTCCCTGTAGGGGATACCGCAAGACGTTTCTGTACATTGGGCACAGCGCTCTGCAGGGTGTTAGCAGAGAGTTTCCCGGGACAGTGAAACCCTATATCGGAGACACTGAGAAGAAGCCCCAATGTTCACTCCAGGCACTTTCAGTGTGGGTGCCTTCTCCACGTGGTTCCTGGTTTCACTGCAGCTCTGAAGAGAATGTTAGCAAAGAGGTAATCGGGACAGTGCAAACAGTACTCAAAGACAGGGAGAGCAAGCTCTCTCTTGGCACTTTGGATGTGGGACATACAGCGAGATGTTTGCTGCTTTTACATTTGGCTGTTGGGAGATTTACAGCACAAAGATATCTAGTTGATTTGAAGCAGTTCTGAGAAAGTCTAAACATAATCCTCACTTTTCCCTCCTGGCACTTTCCCTGTAGGGGATACCGCAAGACGTTTCTGTACATTGGGCACAGCGCTCTGCAGGGTGTTAGCAGAGAGTTTCCCGGGACAGTGAAACCCTATATCGGAGACACTGAGAAGAAGCCCCAATGTTCCCTCCAGGCACTTTCAGTGTGGGTGCCTTCTCCACATGGTTCCTGGTTTCACTGCAGCTCTGAAGAGAATGTTAGCAAAGAGGTAATCGGGACAGTGCAAACAGTACTCAAAGACAGGGAGAGCAAGCTCTCTCTTGGCACTTTGGATGTGGGACATACAGCGAGATGTTTGCTGCTTTTACATTTGGCTGTTGGGAGATTTACAGCACAAAGATATCTAGTTGATTTGAAGCAGTTCCGAGAAAGTCTAAACATAATCCTCACTTTTCCCTCCTGGCACTTTCCCTGTAGGAGATACCGCAAGACGTTTCTGTATATTGGGCACAGCGCTCTGCAGGGTGTTAGCAGAGAGTTTCCCGGGACAGTGAAACCCTATGTCAGAGACACTGAGAAGAAGCCCCAATGTTCCCTCCAGGCACTTTCAGTGTGGGTGCCTTCTCCACGTGGTTCCTGGTTTCACTGCAGCTCTGAAGAGAATGTTAGCAAAGAGGTAATCGGGACAGTACAAACAGTACTCAAAGACAGGGAGAGCAAGCTCTCTCTTGGCACTTTGGATGTGGGACATACAGCGAGATGTTTGCTGCTTTTACATTTGGCTGTTGGGAGATTTACAGCACAAAGATATCTAGTTGATTTGAAGCAGTTCCGAGAAAGTCTAAACATAATCCTCACTTTTCCCTCCTGGCACTTTCCCTGTAGGGGATACCGCAAGACGTTTCTGTATATTGGGCACAGCGCTCTGCAGGGTGTTAGCAGAGAGTTTCCCGGGACAGTGAAACCCTATGTCGGAGACACTGAGAAGAAGCCCCAATGTTCCCTCCAGGCACTTTCAGTGTGGGTGCCTTCTCCACGTGGTTCCTGGTTTCACTGCAGCTCTGAAGAGAATGTTAGCAAAGAGGTAATCGGGACAGTGCAAACAGTACTCAAAGACAGGGAGAGCAAGCTCTCTCTTGGCACTTTGGATGTGGGACATACAGCGAGATGTTTGCTGCTTTTACATTTGGCTGTTGGGAGATTTACAGCACAAAGATATCTAGTTGATTTGAAGCAGTTCCGAGAAAGTCTAAACATAATCCTCACTTTTCCCTCCTGGCACTTTCCCTGTAGGGGATACCGCAAGACGTTTCTGTACATTGGGCACAGCGCTCTGCAGGGTGTTAGCAGAGAGTTTCCCGGGACAGTGAAACCCTATGTCGGAGACACTGAGAAGAAGCCCCAATGTTCCCTCCAGGCACTTTCAGTGTGGGTGCCTTCTCCACGTGGTTCCTGGTTTCACTGCAGCTCTGAAGAGAATGTTAGCAAAGAGGTAATCGGGACAGTGCAAACAGTACTCAAAGACAGGGAGAGCAAGCTCTCTCTTGGCACTTTGGATGTGGGACATACAGCGAGATGTTTGCTGCTTTTACATTTGGCTGTTGGGAGATTTACAGCACAAAGATATCTAGTTGATTTGAAGCAGTTCCGAGAAAGTCTAAACATAATCCTCACTTTTCCCTCCTGGCACTTTCCCTGTAGGGGATACCGCAAGACGTTTCTGTACATTGGGCACAGCGCTCTGCAGGGTGTTAGCAGAGAGTTTCCCGGGACAGTGAAACCCTATGTCAGAGACACTGAGAAGAAGCCCCAATGTTCCCTCCAGGCACTTTCAGTGTGGGTGCCTTCTCCACGTGGTTCCTGGTTTCACTGCAGCTCTGAAGAGAATGTTAGCAAAGAGGTAATCGGGACAGTGCAAACAGTACTCAAAGACAGGGAGAGCAAGCTCTCTCTTGGCACTTTGGATGTGGGACATACAGCGAGATGTTTGCTGCTTTTACATTTGGCTGTTGGGAGATTTACAGCACAAAGATATCTAGTTGATTTGAAGCAGTTCCGAGAAAGTCTAAACATAATCCTCACTTTTCCCTCCTGGCACTTTCCCTGTAGGAGATACCGCAAGACGTTTCTGTATATTGGGCACAGCGCTCTGCAGGGTGTTAGCAGAGAGTTTCCCGGGACAGTGAAACCCTATGTCAGAGACACTGAGAAGAAGCCCCAATGTTCCCTCCAGGCACTTTCAGTGTGGGTGCCTTCTCCACGTGGTTCCTGGTTTCACTGCAGCTCTGAAGAGAATGTTAGCAAAGAGGTAATCGGGACAGTGCAAACAGTACTCAAAGACAGGGAGAGCAAGCTCTACATTACTCTCTTGGCACTTTGGATGTGGGACATACAGCGAGATGTTTGCTGCTTTTACATTTGGCTGTTGGGAGATTTACAGCACAAAGATATCTAGTTGATTTGAAGCAGTTCCGAGAAAGTCTAAACATAATCCTCACTTTTCCCTCCTGGCACTTTCCCTGTAGGGGATACCGCAAGAGGTTTCTGTACATTGGGCACAGCGCTCTGCAGGGTGTTAGCAGAGAGCTTCCCGGGACAGTGAAACCCTATATCGGAGACACTGAGAAGAAGCCCCAATGTTCCCTCCAGGCACTTTCAGTGTGGGTGCCTTCTCCACATGGTTCCTGGTTTCACTGCAGCTCTGAAGAGAATGTTAGCAAAGAGGTAATCGGGACAGTGCAAACAGTACTCAAAGACAGGGAGAGCAAGCTCTCTCTTGGCACTTTGGATGTGGGACATACAGCGAGATGTTTGCTGCTTTTACATTTGGCTGTTGGGAGATTTACAGCACAAAGATATCTAGTTGATTTGAAGCAGTTCCGAGAAAGTCTAAACATAATCCTCACTTTTCCCTCCTGGCACTTTCCCTGTACGGGATACCGCAAGACGTTTCTGTATATTGGGCACAGCGCTCTGCAGGGTGTTAGCAGAGAGTTTCCCGGGACAGTGAAACCCTATGTCAGAGACACTGAGAAGAAGCCCCAATGTTCCCTCCAGGCACTTTCAGTGTGGGTGCCTTCTCCACGTGGTTCCTGGTTTCACTGCAGCTCTGAAGAGAATGTTAGCAAAGAGGTAATCGGGACAGTGCAAACAGTACTCAAAGACAGGGAGAGCAAGCTCTCTCTTGGCACTTTGGATGTGGGACATACAGCGAGATGTTTGCTGCTTTTACATTTGGCTGTTGGGAGATTTACAGCACAAAGATATCTAGTTGATTTGAAGCAGTTCCGAGAAAGTCTAAACATAATCCTCACTTTTCCCTCCTGGCACTTTCCCTGTAGGGGATACCGCAAGACGTTTCTGTATATTGGGCACAGCGCTCTGCAGGGTGTTAGCAGAGAGTTTCCCGGGACAGTGAAACCCGATGTCAGAGACACTGAGAAGAAGCCCCAATGTTCCCTCCAGGCACTTTCAGTGTGGGTGCCTTCTCCACGTGGTTCCTGGTTTCACTGCAGCTCTGAAGAGAATGTTAGCAAAGAGGTAATCGGGACAGTGCAAACAGTACTCAAAGACAGGGAGAGCAAGCTCTACATTACTCTCTTGGCACTTTGGATGTGGGACATACAGCGAGATGTTTGCTGCTTTTACATTTGGCTGTTGGGAGATTTACAGCACAAAGATATCTAGTTGATTTGAAGCAGTTCTGAGAAAGTCTAAACATAATCCTCACTTTTCCCTCCTGGCACTTTCACTGTAGGGGATACCGCAAGACGTTTCTGTACATTGGGCACAGCGCTCTGCAGGGTGTTAGCAGAGAGTTTCCCGGGACAGTGAAACCCTATATCGGAGACACTGAGAAGAAGCCCCAATGTTCCCTCCAGGCACTTTCAGTGTGGGTGCCTTCTCCACGTGGTTCCTGGTTTCACTGCAGCTCTGAAGAGAATGTTAGCAAAGAGGTAATCGGGACAGTGCAAACAGTACTCAAAGACAGGGAGAGCAAGCTCTCTCTTGGCACTTTGGATGTGGGACATACAGCGAGATGTTTGCTGCTTTTACATTTGGCTGTTGGGAGATTTACAGCACAAAGATATCTAGTTGATTTGAAGCAGTTCCGAGAAAGTCTAAACATAATCCTCACTTTTCCCTCCTGGCACTTTCCCTGTAGGAGATACCGCAAGACGTTTCTGTATATTGGGCACAGCGCTCTGCAGGGTGTTAGCAGAGAGTTTCCCGGGACAGTGAAACCCTATGTCAGAGACACTGAGAAGAAGCCCCAATGTTCCCTCCAGGCACTTTCAGTGTGGGTGCCTTCTCCACGTGGTTCCTGGTTTCACTGCAGCTCTGAAGAGAATGTTAGCAAAGAGGTAATCGGGACAGTACAAACAGTACTCAAAGACAGGGAGAGCAAGCTCTCTCTTGGCACTTTGGATGTGGGACATACAGCGAGATGTTTGCTGCTTTTACATTTGGCTGTTGGGAGATTTACAGCACAAAGATATCTAGTTGATTTGAAGCAGTTCCGAGAAAGTCTAAACATAATCCTCACTTTTCCCTCCTGGCACTTTCCCTGTAGGGGATACCGCAAGACGTTTCTGTATATTGGGCACAGCGCTCTGCAGGGTGTTAGCAGAGAGTTTCCCGGGACAGTGAAACCCTATGTCAGAGACACTGAGAAGAAGCCCCAATGTTCCCTCCCGGCACTTTCAGTGTGGGTGCCTTCTCCACGTGGTTCCTGGTTTCACTGCAGCTCTGAAGAGAATGTTAGCAAAGAGGTAATCGGGACAGTGCAAACAGTACTCAAAGACAGGGAGAGCAAGCTCTCTCTTGGCACTTTGGATGTGGGACATACAGCGAGATGTTTGCTGCTTTTACATTTGGCTGTTGGGAGATTTACAGCACAAAGATATCTAGTTGATTTGAAGCAGTTCCGAGAAAGTCTAAACATAATCCTCACTTTTCCCTCCTGGCACTTTCCCTGTAGGAGATACCGCAAGACGTTTCTGTATATTGGGCACAGCGCTCTGCAGGGTGTTAGCAGAGAGTTTCCCGGGACAGTGAAACCCTATGTCAGAGACACTGAGAAGAAGCCCCAATGTTCCCTCCAGGCACTTTCAGTGTGGGTGCCTTCTCCACGTGGTTCCTGGTTTCACTGCAGCTCTGAAGAGAATGTTAGCAAAGAGGTAATCGGGACAGTGCAAACAGTACTCAAAGACAGGGAGAGCAAGCTCTACATTACTCTCTTGGCACTTTGGATGTGGGACATACAGCGAGATGTTTGCTGCTTTTACATTTGGCTGTTGGGAGATTTACAGCACAAAGATATCTAGTTGATTTGAAGCAGTTCCGAGAAAGTCTAAACATAATCCTCACTTTTCCCTCCTGGCACTTTCCCTGTAGGGGATACCGCAAGACGTTTCTGTACATTGGGCACAGCGCTCTGCAGGGTGTTAGCAGAGAGTTTCCCGGGACAGTGAAACCCTATGTCAGAGACACTGAGAAGAAGCCCCAATGTTCCCTCCAGGCACTTTCAGTGTGGGTGCCTTCTCCACGTGGTTCCTGGTTTCACTGCAGCTCTGAAGAGAATGTTAGCAAAGAGGTAATCGGGACAGTGCAAACAGTACTCAAAGACAGGGAGAGCAAGCTCTCTCTTGGCACTTTGGATGTGGGACATACAGCGAGATGTTTGCTGCTTTTACATTTGGCTGTTGGGAGATTTACAGCACAAAGATATCTAGTTGATTTGAAGCAGTTCCGAGAAAGTCTAAACATAATCCTCACTTTTCCCTCCTGGCACTTTCCCTGTAGGAGATACCGCAAGACGTTTCTGTATATTGGGCACAGCGCTCTGCAGGGTGTTAGCAGAGAGTTTCCCGGGACAGTGAAACCCGATGTCAGAGACACTGAGAAGAAGCCCCAATGTTCCCTCCAGGCACTTTCAGTGTGGGTGCCTTCTCCACGTGGTTCCTGGTTTCACTGCAGCTCTGAAGAGAATGTTAGCAAAGAGGTAATCGGGACAGTGCAAACAGTACTCAAAGACGGGGAGAGCAAGCTCTACATTACTCTCTTGGCACTTTGGATGTGGGACATACAGCGAGATGTTTGCTGCTTTTACATTTGGCTGTTGGGAGATTTACAGCACAAAGATATCTAGTTGATTTGAAGCAGTTCCGAGAAAGTCTAAACATAATCCTCACTTTTCCCTCCTGGCACTTTCCCTGTAGGGGATACCGCAAGACGTTTCTGTATATTGGGCACAGCGCTCTGCAGGGTGTTAGCAGAGAGTTTCCCGGGACAGTGAAACCCTATGTCAGAGACACTGAGAAGAAGCCCCAATGTTCCCTCCAGGCACTTTCAGTGTGGGTGCCTTCTCCACGTGGTTCCTGGTTTCACTGCAGCTCTGAAGAGAATGTTAGCAAAGAGGTAATCGGGACAGTGCAAACAGTACTCAAAGACAGGGAGAGCAAGCTCTACATTACTCTCTTGGCACTTTGGATGTGGGACATACAGCGAGATGTTTGCTGCTTTTACATTTGGCTGTTGGGAGATTTACAGCACAAAGATATCTAGTTGATTTGAAGCAGTTCCGAGAAAGTCTAAACATAATCCTCACTTTTCCCTCCTGGCACTTTCCCTGTAGGGGATACCGCAAGACGTTTCTGTACATTGGGCACAGCGCTCTGCAGGGTGTTAGCAGAGAGTTTCCCGGGACAGTGAAACCCTATATCGGAGACACTGAGAAGAAGCCCCAATGTTCACTCCAGGCACTTTCAGTGTGGGTGCCTTCTCCACGTGGTTCCTGGTTTCACTGCAGCTCTGAAGAGAATGTTAGCAAAGAGGTAATCGGGACAGTGCAAACAGTACTCAAAGACAGGGAGAGCAAGCTCTCTCTTGGCACTTTGGATGTGGGACATACAGCGAGATGTTTGCTGCTTTTACATTTGGCTGTTGGGAGATTTACAGCACAAAGATATCTAGTTGATTTGAAGCAGTTCCGAGAAAGTCTAAACATAATCCTCACTATTCCCTCCTGGCACTTTCCCTGTAGGAGATACCGCAAGACGTTTCTGTATATTGGGCACAGCGCTCTGCAGGGTGTTAGCAGAGAGTTTCCCGGGACAGTGAAACCCTATGTCAAAGACACTGAGAAGAAGCCCCAATGTTCCCTCCAGGCACTTTCAGTGTGGGTGCCTTCTCCACGTGGTTCCTGGTTTCACTGCAGCTCTGAAGAGAATGTTAGCAAAGAGGTAATCGGGACAGTGCAAACAGTACTCAAAGACAGGGAGAGCAAGCTCTACATTACTCTCTTGGCACTTTGGATGTGGGACATACAGTGAGATGTTTGCTGCTTTTACATTTGGCTGTTGGGAGATTTACAGCACAAAGATATCTAGTTGATTTGAAGCAGTTCCGAGAAAGTCTAAGCATAATCTTCACTTTTCCCTCCTGGCACTTTCCCTGTAGGGGATACCGCAAGACGTTTCTGTATATTGGGCACAGCGCTCTGCAGGGTGTTAGCAGAGAGTTTCCCGGGACAGTGAAACCCTATATCGGAGACACTGAGAAGAAGCCCCAATGTTCCTTCCAGGCACTTTCAGTGTGGGTGCCTTCTCCACGTGGTTCCTGGTTTCACTGCAGCTCTGAAGAGAATGTTAGCAAAGAGGTAATCGGGACAGTGCAAACAGTACTCAAAGACAGGGAGAGCAAGCTCTCTCTTGGCACTTTGGATGTGGGACATACAGCGAGATGTTTGCTGCTTTTACATTTGGCTGTTGGGAGATTTACAGCACAAAGATATCTAGTTGATTTGAAGCAGTTCCGAGAAAGTCTAAACATAATCCTCACTTTTCCCTCCTGGCACTTTCCCTGTAGGGGATACCGCAAGACGTTTCTGTATATTGGGCACAGCGCTCTGCAGGGTGTTAGCAGAGAGTTTCCCGGGACAGTGAAACCCGATGTCAGAGACACTGAGAAGAAGCCCCAATGTTCCCTCCAGGCACTTTCAGTGTGGGTGCCTTCTCCACGTGGTTCCTGGTTTCACTGCAGCTCTGAAGAGAATGTTAGCAAAGAGGTAATCGGGACAGTGCAAACAGTACTCAAAGACAGGGAGAGCAAGCTCTACATTACTCTCTTGGCACTTTGGATGTGGGACATACAGCGAGATGTTTGCTGCTTTTACATTTGGCTGTTGGGAGATTTACAGCACAAAGATATCTAGTTGATTTGAAGCAGTTCCGAGAAAGTCTAAGCATAATCCTCACTTTTCCCTCCTGGCACTTTCCCTGTAGGGGATACCGCAAGACGTTTCTGTATATTGGGCACAGCGCTCTGCAGGGTGTTAGCAGAGAGTTTTCCGGGACAGTGAAACCCTATGTCAGAGACACTGAGAAGAAGTCCCAATGTTCCCTCCAGGCACTTTCAGTGTGGGTGCCTTCTCCACGTGGTTCCTGGTTTCACTGCAGCTCTGAAGAGAATGTTAGCAAAGAGGTAATCGGGACAGTACAAACAGTACTCAAAGACAGGGAGAGCAAGCTCTCTCTTGGCACTTTGGATGTGGGACATACAGCGAGATGTTTGCTGCTTTTACATTTGGCTGTTGGGAGATTTACAGCACAAAGATATCTAGTTGATTTGAAGCAGTTCCGAGAAAGTCTAAGCATAATCCTCACTTTTCCCTTCTGGCACTTTCCCTGTAGGGGATACCGCAAGACGTTTCTGTATATTGGGCACAGCGCTCTGCAGGGTGTTAGCAGAGAGTTTCCCGGGACAGTGAAACCCGATGTCAGAGACACTGAGAAGAAGCCCCAATGTTCCCTCCAGGCACTTTCAGTGTGGGTGCCTTCTCCACGTGGTTCCTGGTTTCACTGCAGCTCTGAAGAGAATGTTAGCAAAGAGGTAATCGGGACAGTGCAAACAGTACTCAAAGACAGGGAGAGCAAGCTCTCTCTTGGCACTTTGGATGTGGGACATACAGCGAGATGTTTGCTGCTTTTACATTTGGCTGTTGGGAGATTTACAGCACAAAGATATCTAGTTGATTTGAAGCAGTTCCGAGAAAGTCTAAACATAATCCTCACTTTTCCCTCCTGGCACTTTCCCTGTAGGAGATACCGCAAGACGTTTCTGTATATTGGGCACAGCGCTCTGCAGGGTGTTAGCAGAGAGTTTCCCGGGACAGTGAAACCCGATGTCAGAGACACTGAGAAGAAGCCCCAATGTTCCCTCCAGGCACTTTCAGTGTGGGTGCCTTCTCCACGTGGTTCCTGGTTTCACTGCAGCTCTGAAGAGAATGTTAGCAAAGAGGTAATCGGGACAGTGCAAACAGTACTCAAAGACAGGGAGAGCAAGCTCTACATTACTCTCTTGGCACTTTGGATGTGGGACATACAGCGAGATGTTTGCTGCTTTTACATTTGGCTGTTGGGAGATTTACAGCACAAAGATATCTAGTTGATTTGAAGCAGTTCCGAGAAAGTCTAAACATAATCCTCACTTTTCCCTCCTGGCACTTTCCCTGTAGGAGATACCGCAAGACGTATCTGTATATTGGGCACAGCGCTCTGCAGGGTGTTAGCAGAGAGTTTCCCGGGACAGTGAAACCCTATGTCAGAGACACTGAGAAGAAGCCCCAATGTTCCCTCCAGGCACTTTCAGTGTGGGTGCCTTCTCCACGTGGTTCCTGGTTTCACTGCAGCTCTGAAGAGAATGTTAGCAAAGAGGTAATCGGGACAGTACAAACAGTACTCAAAGACAGGGAGAGCAAGCTCTCTCTTGGCACTTTGGATGTGGGACATACAGCGAGATGTTTGCTGCTTTTACATTTGGCTGTTGGGAGATTTACAGCACAAAGATATCTAGTTGATTTGAAGCAGTTCCGAGAAAGTCTAAACATAATCCTCACTTTTCCCTCCTGGCACTTTCCCTGTAGGGGATACCGCAAGACGTTTCTGTATATTGGGCACAGCGCTCTGCAGGGTGTTAGCAGAGAGTTTCCCGGGACAGTGAAACCCTATGTCAGAGACACTGAGAAGAAGCCCCAATGTTCCCTCCAGGCACTTTCAGTGTGGGTGCCTTCTCCACGTGGTTCCTGGTTTCACTGCAGCTCTGAAGAGAATGTTAGCAAAGAGGTAATCGGGACAGTGCAAACAGTACTCAAAGACAGGGAGAGCAAGCTCTACATTACTCTCTTGGCACTTTGGATGTGGGACATACAGCGAGATGTTTGCTGCTTTTCCATTTGGCTGTTGGGAGATTTACAGCACAAAGATATCTAGTTGATTTGAAGCAGTTCCGAGAAAGTCTAAACATAATCCTCACTTTTCCCTCCTGGCACTTTCCCTGTAGGGGATACCGCAAGACGTTTCTGTACATTGGGCACAGCGCTCTGCAGGGTGTTAGCAGAGAGTTTCCCGGGACAGTGAAACCCTATATCGGAGACACTGAGAAGAAGCCCCAATGTTCACTCCAGGCACTTTCAGTGTGGGTGCCTTCTCCACGTGGTTCCTGGTTTCACTGCAGCTCTGAAGAGAATGTTAGCAAAGAGGTAATCGGGACAGTGCAAACAGTACTCAAAGACAGGGAGAGCAAGCTCTACATTACTCTCTTGGCACTTTGGATGTGGGACATACAGTGAGATGTTTGCTGCTTTTACATTTGGCTGTTGGGAGATTTACAGCACAAAGATATCTAGTTGATTTGAAGCAGTTCCGAGAAAGTCTAAGCATAATCTTCACTTTTCCCTCCTGGCACTTTCCCTGTAGGGGATACCGCAAGACGTTTCTGTATATTGGGCACAGCGCTCTGCAGGGTGTTAGCAGAGAGTTTCCCGGGACAGTGAAACCCTATATCGGAGACACTGAGAAGAAGCCCCAATGTTCCTTCCAGGCACTTTCAGTGTGGGTGCCTTCTCCACGTGGTTCCTGGTTTCACTGCAGCTCTGAAGAGAATGTTAGCAAAGAGGTAATCGGGACAGTGCAAACAGTACTCAAAGACAGGGAGAGCAAGCTCTCTCTTGGCACTTTGGATGTGGGACATACAGCGAGATGTTTGCTGCTTTTACATTTGGCTGTTGGGAGATTTACAGCACAAAGATATCTAGTTGATTTGAAGCAGTTCCGAGAAAGTCTAAACATAATCCTCACTTTTCCCTCCTGGCACTTTCCCTGTAGGGGATACCGCAAGACGTTTCTGTATATTGGGCACAGCGCTCTGCAGGGTGTTAGCAGAGAGTTTCCCGGGACAGTGAAACCCTATGTCAGAGACACTGAGAAGAAGCCCCAATGTTCCCTCCAGGCACTTTCAGTGTGGGTGCCTTCTCCACGTGGTTCCTGGTTTCACTGCAGCTCTGAAGAGAATGTTAGCAAAGAGGTAATCGGGACAGTGCAAACAGTACTCAAAGACAGGGAGAGCAAGCTCTACATTACTCTCTTGGCACTTTGGATGTGGGACATACAGCGAGATGTTTGCTGCTTTTACATTTGGCTGTTGGGAGATTTACAGCACAAAGATATCTAGTTGATTTGAAGCAGTTCCGAGAAAGTCTAAGCATAATCCTCACTTTTCCCTCCTGGCACTTTCCCTGTAGGGGATACCGCAAGACGTTTCTGTATATTGGGCACAGCGCTCTGCAGGGTGTTAGCAGAGAGTTTTCCGGGACAGTGAAACCCTATGTCAGAGACACTGAGAAGAAGTCCCAATGTTCCCTCCAGGCACTTTCAGTGTGGGTGCCTTCTCCACGTGGTTCCTGGTTTCACTGCAGCTCTGAAGAGAATGTTAGCAAAGAGGTAATCGGGACAGTGCAAACAGTACTCAAAGACAGGGAGAGCAAGCTCTCTCTTGGCACTTTGGATGTGGGACATACAGCGAGATGTTTGCTGCTTTTACATTTGGCTGTTGGGAGATTTACAGCACAAAGATATCTAGTTGATTTGAAGCAGTTCCGAGAAAGTCTAAGCATAATCCTCACTTTTCCCTTCTGGCACTTTCCCTGTAGGGGATACCGCAAGACGTTTCTGTATATTGGGCACAGCGCTCTGCAGGGTGTTAGCAGAGAGTTTCCCGGGACAGTGAAACCCGATGTCAGAGACACTGAGAAGAAGCCCCAATGTTCCCTCCAGGCACTTTCAGTGTGGGTGCCTTCTCCACGTGGTTCCTGGTTTCACTGCAGCTCTGAAGAGAATGTTAGCAAAGAGGTAATCGGGACAGTGCAAACAGTACTCAAAGACAGGGAGAGCAAGCTCTCTCTTGGCACTTTGGATGTGGGACATACAGCGAGATGTTTGCTGCTTTTACATTTGGCTGTTGGGAGATTTACAGCACAAAGATATCTAGTTGATTTGAAGCAGTTCCGAGAAAGTCTAAACATAATCCTCACTTTTCCCTCCTGGCACTTTCCCTGTAGGAGATACCGCAAGACGTTTCTGTATATTGGGCACAGCGCTCTGCAGGGTGTTAGCAGAGAGTTTCCCGGGACAGTGAAACCCGATGTCAGAGACACTGAGAAGAAGCCCCAATGTTCCCTCCAGGCACTTTCAGTGTGGGTGCCTTCTCCACGTGGTTCCTGGTTTCACTGCAGCTCTGAAGAGAATGTTAGCAAAGAGGTAATCGGGACAGTGCAAACAGTACTCAAAGACAGGGAGAGCAAGCTCTACATTACTCTCTTGGCACTTTGGATGTGGGACATACAGCGAGATGTTTGCTGCTTTTACATTTGGCTGTTGGGAGATTTACAGCACAAAGATATCTAGTTGATTTGAAGCAGTTCCGAGAAAGTCTAAACATAATCCTCACTTTTCCCTCCTGGCACTTTCCCTGTAGGAGATACCGCAAGACGTATCTGTATATTGGGCACAGCGCTCTGCAGGGTGTTAGCAGAGAGTTTCCCGGGACAGTGAAACCCTATGTCAGAGACACTGAGAAGAAGCCCCAATGTTCCCTCCAGGCACTTTCAGTGTGGGTGCCTTCTCCACGTGGTTCCTGGTTTCACTGCAGCTCTGAAGAGAATGTTAGCAAAGAGGTAATCGGGACAGTACAAACAGTACTCAAAGACAGGGAGAGCAAGCTCTCTCTTGGCACTTTGGATGTGGGACATACAGCGAGATGTTTGCTGCTTTTACATTTGGCTGTTGGGAGATTTACAGCACAAAGATATCTAGTTGATTTGAAGCAGTTCCGAGAAAGTCTAAACATAATCCTCACTTTTCCCTCCTGGCACTTTCCCTGTAGGGGATACCGCAAGACGTTTCTGTATATTGGGCACAGCGCTCTGCAGGGTGTTAGCAGAGAGTTTCCCGGGACAGTGAAACCCTATGTCAGAGACACTGAGAAGAAGCCCCAATGTTCCCTCCAGGCACTTTCAGTGTGGGTGCCTTCTCCACGTGGTTCCTGGTTTCACTGCAGCTCTGAAGAGAATGTTAGCAAAGAGGTAATCGGGACAGTGCAAACAGTACTCAAAGACAGGGAGAGCAAGCTCTACATTACTCTCTTGGCACTTTGGATGTGGGACATACAGCGAGATGTTTGCTGCTTTTACATTTGGCTGTTGGGAGATTTACAGCACAAAGATATCTAGTTGATTTGAAGCAGTTCCGAGAAAGTCTAAACATAATCCTCACTTTTCCCTCCTGGCACTTTCCCTGTAGGGGATACCGCAAGACGTTTCTGTATATTGGGCACAGCGCTCTGCAGGGTGTTAGCAGAGAGTTTCCCGGGACAGTGAAACCCTATATCGGAGACACTGAGAAGAAGCCCCAATGTTCCTTCCAGGCACTTTCAGTGTGGGTGCCTTCTCCACGTGGTTCCTGGTTTCACTGCAGCTCTGAAGAGAATGTTAGCAAAGAGGTAATCGGGACAGTGCAAACAGTACTCAAAGACAGGGAGAGCAAGCTCTCTCTTGGCACTTTGGATGTGGGACATACAGCGAGATGTTTGCTGCTTTTACATTTGGCTGTTGGGAGATTTACAGCACAAAGATATCTAGTTGATTTGAAGCAGTTCCGAGAAAGTCTAAACATAATCCTCACTTTTCCCTCCTGGCACTTTCCCTGTAGGGGATACCGCAAGACGTTTCTGTATATTGGGCACAGCGCTCTGCAGGGTGTTAGCAGAGAGTTTCCCGGGACAGTGAAACCCGATGTCAGAGACACTGAGAAGAAGCCCCAATGTTCCCTCCAGGCACTTTCAGTGTGGGTGCCTTCTCCACGTGGTTCCTGGTTTCACTGCAGCTCTGAAGAGAATGTTAGCAAAGAGGTAATCGGGACAGTGCAAACAGTACTCAAAGACAGGGAGAGCAAGCTCTACATTACTCTCTTGGCACTTTGGATGTGGGACATACAGCGAGATGTTTGCTGCTTTTACATTTGGCTGTTGGGAGATTTACAGCACAAAGATATCTAGTTGATTTGAAGCAGTTCCGAGAAAGTCTAAACATAATCCTCACTTTTCCCTCCTGGCACTTTCCCTGTAGGGGATACCGCAAGACGTTTCTGTACATTGGGCACAGCGCTCTGCAGGGTGTTAGCAGAGAGTTTCCCGGGACAGTGAAACCCTATATCGGAGACACTGAGAAGAAGCCCCAATGTTCACTCCAGGCACTTTCAGTGTGGGTGCCTTCTCCACGTGGTTCCTGGTTTCACTGCAGCTCTGAAGAGAATGTTAGCAAAGAGGTAATCGGGACAGTGCAAACAGTACTCAAAGACAGGGAGAGCAAGCTCTCTCTTGGCACTTTGGATGTGGGACATACAGCGAGATGTTTGCTGCTTTTACATTTGGCTGTTGGGAGATTTACAGCACAAAGATATCTAGTTGATTTGAAGCAGTTCCGAGAAAGTCTAAGCATAATCCTCACTTTTCCCTCCTGGCACTTTCCCTGTAGGGGATACCGCAAGACGTTTCTGTATATTGGGCACAGCGCTCTGCAGGGTGTTAGCAGAGAGTTTTCCGGGACAGTGAAACCCTATGTCAGAGACACTGAGAAGAAGTCCCAATGTTCCCTCCAGGCACTTTCAGTGTGGGTGCCTTCTCCACGTGGTTCCTGGTTTCACTGCAGCTCTGAAGAGAATGTTAGCAAAGAGGTAATCGGGACAGTGCAAACAGTACTCAAAGACAGGGAGAGCAAGCTCTCTCTTGGCACTTTGGATGTGGGACATACAGCGAGATGTTTGCTGCTTTTACATTTGGCTGTTGGGAGATTTACAGCACAAAGATATCTAGTTGATTTGAAGCAGTTCCGAGAAAGTCTAAGCATAATCCTCACTTTTCCCTTCTGGCACTTTCCCTGTAGGGGATACCGCAAGACGTTTCTGTATATTGGGCACAGCGCTCTGCAGGGTGTTAGCAGAGAGTTTCCCGGGACAGTGAAACCCGATGTCAGAGACACTGAGAAGAAGCCCCAATGTTCCCTCCAGGCACTTTCAGTGTGGGTGCCTTCTCCACGTGGTTCCTGGTTTCACTGCAGCTCTGAAGAGAATGTTAGCAAAGAGGTAATCGGGACAGTGCAAACAGTACTCAAAGACAGGGAGAGCAAGCTCTCTCTTGGCACTTTGGATGTGGGACATACAGCGAGATGTTTGCTGCTTTTACATTTGGCTGTTGGGAGATTTACAGCACAAAGATATCTAGTTGATTTGAAGCAGTTCCGAGAAAGTCTAAACATAATCCTCACTTTTCCCTCCTGGCACTTTCCCTGTAGGGGATACCGCAAGACGTTTCTGTATATTGGGCACAGCGCTCTGCAGGGTGTTAGCAGAGAGTTTCCCGGGACAGTGAAACCCGATGTCAGAGACACTGAGAAGAAGCCCCAATGTTCCCTCCAGGCACTTTCAGTGTGGGTGCCTTCTCCACGTGGTTCCTGGTTTCACTGCAGCTCTGAAGAGAATGTTAGCAAAGAGGTAATCGGGACAGTGCAAACAGTACTCAAAGACAGGGAGAGCAAGCTCTACATTACTCTCTTGGCACTTTGGATGTGGGACATACAGCGAGATGTTTGCTGCTTTTACATTTGGCTGTTGGGAGATTTACAGCACAAAGATATCTAGTTGATTTGAAGCAGTTCCGAGAAAGTCTAAACATAATCCTCACTTTTCCCTCCTGGCACTTTCCCTGTAGGGGATACCGCAAGACGTTTCTGTACATTGGGCACAGCGCTCTGCAGGGTGTTAGCAGAGAGTTTCCCGGGACAGTGAAACCCTATATCGGAGACACTGAGAAGAAGCCCCAATGTTCACTCCAGGCACTTTCAGTGTGGGTGCCTTCTCCACGTGGTTCCTGGTTTCACTGCAGCTCTGAAGAGAATGTTAGCAAAGAGGTAATCGGGACAGTGCAAACAGTACTCAAAGACAGGGAGAGCAAGCTCTCTCTTGGCACTTTGGATGTGGGACATACAGCGAGATGTTTGCTGCTTTTACATTTGGCTGTTGGGAGATTTACAGCACAAAGATATCTAGTTGATTTGAAGCAGTTCCGAGAAAGTCTAAGCATAATCCTCACTTTTCCCTCCTGGCACTTTCCCTGTAGGAGATACCGCAAGACGTTTCTGTATATTGGGCACAGCGCTCTGCAGGGTGTTAGCAGAGAGTTTTCCGGGACAGTGAAACCCTATGTCAGAGACACTGAGAAGAAGTCCCAGTGTTCCCTCCAGGCACTTTCAGTGTGGGTGCCTTCTCCACGTGGTTCCTGGTTTCACTGCAGCTCTGAAGAGAATGTTAGCAAAGAGGTAATCGGGACAGTGCAAACAGTACTCAAAGACAGGGAGAGCAAGCTCTCTCTTGGCACTTTGGATGTGGGACATACAGCGAGATGTTTGCTGCTTTTACATTTGGCTGTTGGGAGATTTACAGCACAAAGATATCTAGTTGATTTGAAGCAGTTCCGAAAAAGTCTAAGCATAATCCTCACTTTTCCCTCCTGGCACTTTCCCTGTAGGGGATACCGCAAGACGTTTCTGTATATTGGGCACAGCGCTCTGCAGGGTGTTAGCAGAGAGTTTTCCGGGACAGTGAAACCCGATGTCAGAGACACTGAGAAGAAGCCCCAATGTTCCCTCCAGGCACTTTCAGTGTGGGTGCCTTCTCCACGTGGTTCCTGGTTTCACTGCAGCTCTGAAGAGAATGTTAGCAAAGAGGTAATCGGGACAGTGCAAACAGTACTCAAAGACAGGGAGAGCAAGCTCTCTCTTGGCACTTTGGATGTGGGACATACAGCGAGATGTTTGCTGCTTTTACATTTGGCTGTTGGGAGATTTACAGCACAAAGATATCTAGTTGATTTGAAGCAGTTCCGAGAAAGTCTAAGCATAATCCTCACTTTTCCCTCCTGGCACTTTCCCTGTAGGGGATACCGCAAGACGGTTCTGTATATTGGGCACAGCGCTCTGCAGGGTGTTAGCAGAGAGTTTCCCGGGACAGTGAAACCCGATGTCAGAGACACTGAGAAGAAGCCCCAATGTTCCCTCCAGGCACTTTCAGTGTGGGTGCCTTCTCCACGTGGTTCCTGGTTTCACTGCAGCTCTGAAGAGAATGTTAGCAAAGAGGTAATCGGGACAGTGCAAACAGTACTCAAAGACAGGGAGAGCAAGCTCTACATTACTCTCTTGGCACTTTGGATGTGGGACATACAGCGAGATGTTTGCTGCTTTTACATTTGGCTGTTGGGAGATTTACAGCACAAAGATATCTAGTTGATTTGAAGCAGTTCCGAGAAAGTCTAAGCATAATCCTCACTTTTCCCTCCTGGCACTTTCCCTGTAGGGGATACCGCAAGACGTTTCTGTACATTGGGCACAGCGCTCTGCAGGGTGTTAGCAGAGAGTTTCCCGGGACAGTGAAACCCTATGTCGGAGACACTGAGAAGAAGCCCCAATGTTCACTCCAGGCACTTTCAGTGTGGGTGCCTTCTCCACGTGGTTCCTGGTTTCACTGCAGCTCTGAAGAGAATGTTAGCAAAGAGGTAATCGGGACAGTGCAAACAGTACTCAAAGACAGGGAGAGCAAGCTCTCTCTTGGCACTTTGGATGTGGGACATACAGCGAGATGTTTGCTGCTTTTACATTTGGCTGTTGGGAGATTTACAGCACAAAGATATCTAGTTGATTTGAAGCAGTTCCGAGAAAGTCTAAGCATAATCCTCACTATTCCCTCCTGGCACTTTCCCTGTAGGAGATACCGCAAGACGTTTCTGTATATTGGGCACAGCGCTCTGCAGGGTGTTAGCAGAGAGTTTCCCGGGACAGTGAAACCCTATGTCAAAGACACTGAGAAGAAGCCCCAATGTTCCCTCCAGGCACTTTCAGTGTGGGTGCCTTCTCCACGTGGTTCCTGGTTTCACTGCAGCTCTGAAGAGAATGTTAGCAAAGAGGTAATCGGGACAGTGCAAACAGTACTCAAAGACAGGGAGAGCAAGCTCTCTCTTGGCACTTTGGATGTGGGACATACAGCGAGATGTTTGCTGCTTTTACATTTGGCTGTTGGGAGATTTACAGCACAAAGATATCTAGTTGATTTGAAGCAGTTCCGAGAAAGTCTAAACATAATCCTCACTATTCCCTCCTGGCACTTTCCCTGTAGGAGATACCGCAAGACGTTTCTGTATATTGGGCACAGCGCTCTGCAGGGTGTTAGCAGAGAGTTTCCCGGGACAGTGAAACCCTATGTCAAAGACACTGAGAAGAAGCCCCAATGTTCCCTCCAGGCACTTTCAGTGTGGGTGCCTTCTCCACGTGGTTCCTGGTTTCACTGCAGCTCTGAAGAGAATGTTAGCAAAGAGGTAATCGGGACAGTGCAAACAGTACTCAAAGACAGGGAGAGCAAGCTCTCTCTTGGCACTTTGGATGTGGGACATAGAGCGAGATGTTTGCTGCTTTTACATTTGGCTGTTGGGAGATTTACAGCACAAAGATATCTAGTTGATTTGAAGCAGTTCCGAGAAAGTCTAAGCATAATCCTCACTTTTCCCTCTTGGCACTTTCCCTGTAGGGGATACCGCAAGACGTTTCTGTATATTGGGCACAGCGCTCTGCAGGGTGTTAGCAGAGAGTTTCCCGGGACAGTGAAACCCTATGTCAGAGACACTGAGAAGAAGCCCCAATGTTCCCTCCAGGCACTTTCAGTGTGGGTGCCTTCTCCACGTGGTTCCTGGTTTCACTGCAGCTCTGAAGAGAATGTTAGCAAAGAGGTAATCGGGACAGTGCAAACAGTACTCAAAGACAGGGAGAGCAAGCTCTACATTACTCTCTTGGCACTTTGGATGTGGGACATACAGCGAGATGTTTGCTGCTTTTACATTTGGCTGTTGGGAGATTTACAGCACAAAGATATCTAGTTGATTTGAAGCAGTTCCGAGAAAGTCTAAACATAATCCTCACTTTTCCCTCCTGGCACTTTCCCTGTACGGGATACCGCAAGACGTTTCTGTACATTGGGCACAGCGCTCTGCAGGGTGTTAGCAGAGAGTTTCCCGGGACAGTGAAACCCTATATCGGAGACACTGAGAAGAAGCCCCAATGTTCACTCCAGGCACTTTCAGTGTGGGTGCCTTCTCCACGTGGTTCCTGGTTTCACTGCAGCTCTGAAGAGAATGTTAGCAAAGAGGTAATCGGGACAGTGCAAACAGTACTCAAAGACAGGGAGAGCAAGCTCTCTCTTGGCACTTTGGATGTGGGACATACAGCGAGATGTTTGCTGCTTTTACATTTGGCTGTTGGGAGATTTACAGCACAAAGATATCTAGTTGATTTGAAGCAGTTCCGAGAAAGTCTAAGCATAATCCTCACTTTTCCCTCCTGGCACTTTCCCTGTAGGGGATACCGCAAGACGTTTCTGTATATTGGGCACAGCGCTCTGCAGGGTGTTAGCAGAGAGTTTTCCGGGACAGTGAAACCCTATGTCAGAGACACTGAGAAGAAGTCCCAGTGTTCCCTCCAGGCACTTTCAGTGTGGGTGCCTTCTCCACGTGGTTCCTGGTTTCACTGCAGCTCTGAAGAGAATGTTAGCAAAGAGGTAATCGGGACAGTGCAAACAGTACTCAAAGACAGGGAGAGCAAGCTCTCTCTTGGCACTTTGGATGTGGGACATACAGCGAGATGTTTGCTGCTTTTACATTTGGCTGTTGGGAGATTTACAGCACAAAGATATCTAGTTGATTTGAAGCAGTTCCGAGAAAGTCTAAGCATAATCCTCACTTTTCCCTCCTGGCACTTTCCCTGTAGGGGATACCGCAAGACGTTTCTGTATATTGGGCACAGCGCTCTGCAGGGTGTTAGCAGAGAGTTTTCCGGGACAGTGAAACCCGATGTCAGAGACACTGAGAAGAAGCCTCAATGTTCCCTCCAGGCACTTTCAGTGTGGGTGCCTTCTCCACGTGGTTCCTGGTTTCACTGCAGCTCTGAAGAGAATGTTAGCAAAGAGGTAATCGGGACAGTGCAAACAGTACTCAAAGACAGGGAGAGCAAGCTCTCTCTTGGCACTTTGGATGTGGGACATACAGCGAGATGTTTGCTGCTTTTACATTTGGCTGTTGGGAGATTTACAGCACAAAGATATCTAGTTGATTTGAAGCAGTTCCGAGAAAGTCTAAGCATAATCCTCACTTTTCCCTCCTGGCACTTTCCCTGTAGGGGATACCGCAAGACGGTTCTGTATATTGGGCACAGCGCTCTGCAGGGTGTTAGCAGAGAGTTTCCCGGGACAGTGAAACCCGATGTCAGAGACACTGAGAAGAAGCCCCAATGTTCCCTCCAGGCACTTTCAGTGTGGGTGCCTTCTCCACGTGGTTCCTGGTTTCACTGCAGCTCTGAAGAGAATGTTAGCAAAGAGGTAATCGGGACAGTGCAAACAGTACTCAAAGACAGGGAGAGCAAGCTCTACATTACTCTCTTGGCACTTTGGATGTGGGACATACAGCGAGATGTTTGCTGCTTTTACATTTGGCTGTTGGGAGATTTACAGCACAAAGATATCTAGTTGATTTGAAGCAGTTCCGAGAAAGTCTAAGCATAATCCTCACTTTTCCCTCCTGGCACTTTCCCTGTAGGGGATACCGCAAGACGTTTCTGTACATTGGGCACAGCGCTCTGCAGGGTGTTAGCAGAGAGTTTCCCGGGACAGTGAAACCCTATGTCGGAGACACTGAGAAGAAGCCCCAATGTTCACTCCAGGCACTTTCAGTGTGGGTGCCTTCTCCACGTGGTTCCTG
The DNA here is from genome assembly GCF_963924245.1 of Chroicocephalus ridibundus. Classification (NCBI taxonomy): domain Eukaryota; kingdom Metazoa; phylum Chordata; class Aves; order Charadriiformes; family Laridae; genus Chroicocephalus; species Chroicocephalus ridibundus. The sequence goes on along the minus strand of NC_086285.1, from coordinate 67,764,985 downwards.
GTTTCACTGCAGCTCTGAAGAGAATGTTAGCAAAGAGGTAATCGGGACAGTGCAAACAGTACTCAAAGACAGGGAGAGCAAGCTCTCTCTTGGCACTTTGGATGTGGGACATACAGCGAGATGTTTGCTGCTTTTACATTTGGCTGTTGGGAGATTTACAGCACAAAGATATCTAGTTGATTTGAAGCAGTTCCGAGAAAGTCTAAGCATAATCCTCACTATTCCCTCCTGGCACTTTCCCTGTAGGAGATACCGCAAGACGTTTCTGTATATTGGGCACAGCGCTCTGCAGGGTGTTAGCAGAGAGTTTCCCGGGACAGTGAAACCCTATGTCAAAGACACTGAGAAGAAGCCCCAATGTTCCCTCCAGGCACTTTCAGTGTGGGTGCCTTCTCCACGTGGTTCCTGGTTTCACTGCAGCTCTGAAGAGAATGTTAGCAAAGAGGTAATCGGGACAGTGCAAACAGTACTCAAAGACAGGGAGAGCAAGCTCTCTCTTGGCACTTTGGATGTGGGACATACAGCGAGATGTTTGCTGCTTTTACATTTGGCTGTTGGGAGATTTACAGCACAAAGATATCTAGTTGATTTGAAGCAGTTCCGAGAAAGTCTAAACATAATCCTCACTATTCCCTCCTGGCACTTTCCCTGTAGGAGATACCGCAAGACGTTTCTGTATATTGGGCACAGCGCTCTGCAGGGTGTTAGCAGAGAGTTTCCCGGGACAGTGAAACCCTATGTCAAAGACACTGAGAAGAAGCCCCAATGTTCCCTCCAGGCACTTTCAGTGTGGGTGCCTTCTCCACGTGGTTCCTGGTTTCACTGCAGCTCTGAAGAGAATGTTAGCAAAGAGGTAATCGGGACAGTGCAAACAGTACTCAAAGACAGGGAGAGCAAGCTCTCTCTTGGCACTTTGGATGTGGGACATACAGCGAGATGTTTGCTGCTTTTACATTTGGCTGTTGGGAGATTTACAGCACAAAGATATCTAGTTGATTTGAAGCAGTTCCGAGAAAGTCTAAGCATAATCCTCACTTTTCCCTCTTGGCACTTTCCCTGTAGGGGATACCGCAAGACGTTTCTGTATATTGGGCACAGCGCTCTGCAGGGTGTTAGCAGAGAGTTTCCCGGGACAGTGAAACCCTATGTCAGAGACACTGAGAAGAAGCCCCAATGTTCCCTCCAGGCACTTTCAGTGTGGGTGCCTTCTCCACGTGGTTCCTGGTTTCACTGCAGCTCTGAAGAGAATGTTAGCAAAGAGGTAATCGGGACAGTGCAAACAGTACTCAAAGACAGGGAGAGCAAGCTCTCTCTTGGCACTTTGGATGTGGGACATACAGCGAGATGTTTGCTGCTTTTACATTTGGCTGTTGGGAGATTTACAGCACAAAGATATCTAGTTGATTTGAAGCAGTTCCGAGAAAGTCTAAACATAATCCTCACTATTCCCTCCTGGCACTTTCCCTGTAGGAGATACCGCAAGACGTTTCTGTATATTGGGCACAGCGCTCTGCAGGGTGTTAGCAGAGAGTTTCCCGGGACAGTGAAACCCTATGTCAAAGACACTGAGAAGAAGCCCCAATGTTCCCTCCAGGCACTTTCAGTGTGGGTGCCTTCTCCACGTGGTTCCTGGTTTCACTGCAGCTCTGAAGAGAATGTTAGCAAAGAGGTAATCGGGACAGTGCAAACAGTACTCAAAGACAGGGAGAGCAAGCTCTCTCTTGGCACTTTGGATGTGGGACATACAGCGAGATGTTTGCTGCTTTTACATTTGGCTGTTGGGAGATTTACAGCACAAAGATATCTAGTTGATTTGAAGCAGTTCCGAGAAAGTCTAAGCATAATCCTCACTTTTCCCTCTTGGCACTTTCCCTGTAGGGGATACCGCAAGACGTTTCTGTATATTGGGCACAGCGCTCTGCAGGGTGTTAGCAGAGAGTTTCCCGGGACAGTGAAACCCTATGTCAGAGACACTGAGAAGAAGCCCCAATGTTCCCTCCAGGCACTTTCAGTGTGGGTGCCTTCTCCACGTGGTTCCTGGTTTCACTGCAGCTCTGAAGAGAATGTTAGCAAAGAGGTAATCGGGACAGTGCAAACAGTACTCAAAGACAGGGAGAGCAAGCTCTACATTACTCTCTTGGCACTTTGGATGTGGGACATACAGCGAGATGTTTGCTGCTTTTACATTTGGCTGTTGGGAGATTTACAGCACAAAGATATCTAGTTGATTTGAAGCAGTTCCGAGAAAGTCTAAACATAATCCTCACTTTTCCCTCCTGGCACTTTCCCTGTACGGGATACCGCAAGACGTTTCTGTACATTGGGCACAGCGCTCTGCAGGGTGTTAGCAGAGAGTTTCCCGGGACAGTGAAACCCTATATCGGAGACACTGAGAAGAAGCCCCAAAGTTCACTCCAGGCACTTTCAGTGTGGGTGCCTTCTCCACGTGGTTCCTGGTTTCACTGCAGCTCTGAAGAGAATGTTAGCAAAGAGGTAATCGGGACAGTGCAAACAGTACTCAAAGACAGGGAGAGCAAGCTCTCTCTTGGCACTTTGGATGTGGGACATACAGCGAGATGTTTGCTGCTTTTACATTTGGCTGTTGGGAGATTTACAGCACAAAGATATCTAGTTGATTTGAAGCAGTTCCGAGAAAGTCTAAACATAATCCTCACTTTTCCCTCCTGGCACTTTCCCTGTAGGGGATACCGCAAGACGTTTCTGTACATTGGGCACAGCGCTCTGCAGGGTGTTAGCAGAGAGTTTCCCGGGACAGTGAAACCCTATATCGGAGACACTGAGAAGAAGCCCCAATGTTCACTCCAGGCACTTTCAGTGTGGGTGCCTTCTCCACGTGGTTCCTGGTTTCACTGCAGCTCTGAAGAGAATGTTAGCAAAGAGGTAATCGGGACAGTGCAAACAGTACTCAAAGACAGGGAGAGCAAGCTCTCTCTTGGCACTTTGGATGTGGGACATACAGCGAGATGTTTGCTGCTTTTACATTTGGCTGTTGGGAGATTTACAGCACAAAGATATCTAGTTGATTTGAAGCAGTTCCGAGAAAGTCTAAGCATAATCCTCACTTTTCCCTCTTGGCACTTTCCCTGTAGGGGATACCGCAAGACGTTTCTGTATATTGGGCACAGCGCTCTGCAGGGTGTTAGCAGAGAGTTTCCCGGGACAGTGAAACCCTATGTCAGAGACACTGAGAAGAAGCCCCAATGTTCCCTCCAGGCACTTTCAGTGTGGGTGCCTTCTCCACGTGGTTCCTGGTTTCACTGCAGCTCTGAAGAGAATGTTAGCAAAGAGGTAATCGGGACAGTGCAAACAGTACTCAAAGACAGGGAGAGCAAGCTCTCTCTTGGCACTTTGGATGTGGGACATACAGCGAGATGTTTGCTGCTTTTACATTTGGCTGTTGGGAGATTTACAGCACAAAGATATCTAGTTGATTTGAAGCAGTTCCGAGAAAGTCTAAACATAATCCTCACTATTCCCTCCTGGCACTTTCCCTGTAGGAGATACCGCAAGACGTTTCTGTATATTGGGCACAGCGCTCTGCAGGGTGTTAGCAGAGAGTTTCCCGGGACAGTGAAACCCTATGTCAAAGACACTGAGAAGAAGCCCCAATGTTCCCTCCAGGCACTTTCAGTGTGGGTGCCTTCTCCACGTGGTTCCTGGTTTCACTGCAGCTCTGAAGAGAATGTTAGCAAAGAGGTAATCGGGACAGTGCAAACAGTACTCAAAGACAGGGAGAGCAAGCTCTCTCTTGGCACTTTGGATGTGGGACATACAGCGAGATGTTTGCTGCTTTTACATTTGGCTGTTGGGAGATTTACAGCACAAAGATATCTAGTTGATTTGAAGCAGTTCCGAGAAAGTCTAAGCATAATCCTCACTTTTCCCTCTTGGCACTTTCCCTGTAGGGGATACCGCAAGACGTTTCTGTATATTGGGCACAGCGCTCTGCAGGGTGTTAGCAGAGAGTTTCCCGGGACAGTGAAACCCTATGTCAGAGACACTGAGAAGAAGCCCCAATGTTCCCTCCAGGCACTTTCAGTGTGGGTGCCTTCTCCACGTGGTTCCTGGTTTCACTGCAGCTCTGAAGAGAATGTTAGCAAAGAGGTAATCGGGACAGTGCAAACAGTACTCAAAGACAGGGAGAGCAAGCTCTACATTACTCTCTTGGCACTTTGGATGTGGGACATACAGCGAGATGTTTGCTGCTTTTACATTTGGCTGTTGGGAGATTTACAGCACAAAGATATCTAGTTGATTTGAAGCAGTTCCGAGAAAGTCTAAACATAATCCTCACTTTTCCCTCCTGGCACTTTCCCTGTACGGGATACCGCAAGACGTTTCTGTACATTGGGCACAGCGCTCTGCAGGGTGTTAGCAGAGAGTTTCCCGGGACAGTGAAACCCTATATCGGAGACACTGAGAAGAAGCCCCAAAGTTCACTCCAGGCACTTTCAGTGTGGGTGCCTTCTCCACGTGGTTCCTGGTTTCACTGCAGCTCTGAAGAGAATGTTAGCAAAGAGGTAATCGGGACAGTGCAAACAGTACTCAAAGACAGGGAGAGCAAGCTCTCTCTTGGCACTTTGGATGTGGGACATACAGCGAGATGTTTGCTGCTTTTACATTTGGCTGTTGGGAGATTTACAGCACAAAGATATCTAGTTGATTTGAAGCAGTTCCGAGAAAGTCTAAACATAATCCTCACTTTTCCCTCCTGGCACTTTCCCTGTAGGGGATACCGCAAGACGTTTCTGTACATTGGGCACAGCGCTCTGCAGGGTGTTAGCAGAGAGTTTCCCGGGACAGTGAAACCCTATATCGGAGACACTGAGAAGAAGCCCCAATGTTCACTCCAGGCACTTTCAGTGTGGGTGCCTTCTCCACGTGGTTCCTGGTTTCACTGCAGCTCTGAAGAGAATGTTAGCAAAGAGGTAATCGGGACAGTGCAAAAAGTACTCAAAGACAGGGAGAGCAAGCTCTCTCTTGGCACTTTGGATGTGGGACATACAGCGAGATGTTTGCTGCTTTTACATTTGGCTGTTGGGAGATTTACAGCACAAAGATATCTAGTTGATTTGAAGCAGTTCCGAGAAAGTCTAAACATAATCCTCACTTTTCCCTCCTGGCACTTTCCCTGTAGGAGATACCGCAAGACGTTTCTGTATATTGGGCACAGCGCTCTGCAGGGTGTTAGCAGAGAGTTTCCCGGGACAGTGAAACCCTATGTCAGAGACACTGAGAAGAAGCCCCAATGTTCCCTCCAGGCACTTTCAGTGTGGGTGCCTTCTCCACGTGGTTCCTGGTTTCACTGCAGCTCTGAAGAGAATGTTAGCAAAGAGGTAATCGGGACAGTGCAAACAGTACTCAAAGACAGGGAGAGCAAGCTCTCTCTTGGCACTTTGGATGTGGGACATACAGCGAGATGTTTGCTGCTTTTACATTTGGCTGTTGGGAGATTTACAGCACAAAGATATCTAGTTGATTTGAAGCAGTTCCGAGAAAGTCTAAACATAATCCTCACTTTTCCCTCCTGGCACTTTCCCTGTAGGGGATACCGCAAGACGTTTCTGTACATTGGGCACAGCGCTCTGCAGGGTGTTAGCAGAGAGTTTCCCGGGACAGTGAAACCCTATGTCGGAGACACTGAGAAGAAGCCCCAATGTTCACTCCAGGCACTTTCAGTGTGGGTGCCTTCTCCACGTGGTTCCTGGTTTCACTGCAGCTCTGAAGAGAATGTTAGCAAAGAGGTAATCGGGACAGTGCAAACAGTACTCAAAGACAGGGAGAGCAAGCTCTCTCTTGGCACTTTGGATGTGGGACATACAGCGAGATGTTTGCTGCTTTTACATTTGGCTGTTGGGAGATTTACAGCACAAAGATATCTAGTTGATTTGAAGCAGTTCCGAGAAAGTCTAAACATAATCCTCACTATTCCCTCCTGGCACTTTCCCTGTAGGAGATACCGCAAGACGTTTCTGTATATTGGGCACAGCGCTCTGCAGGGTGTTAGCAGAGAGTTTCCCGGGACAGTGAAACCCTATGTCAAAGACACTGAGAAGAAGCCCCAATGTTCCCTCCAGGCACTTTCAGTGTGGGTGCCTTCTCCACGTGGTTCCTGGTTTCACTGCAGCTCTGAAGAGAATGTTAGCAAAGAGGTGATCTGGACAGTGCAAACAGTACTCAAAGACAGGGAGAGCAAGCACTCTCTTGGCACTTTGGATGTGGGACATACAGCGAGATGTTTGCTGCTTTTACATTTGGCTGTTGGGAGATTTACAGCACAAAGATATCTAGTTGATTTGAAGCAGTTCCGAGAAAGTCTAAGCATAATCCTCACTTTTCCCTCCTGGCACTTTCCCTGTAGGGGATACCGCAAGACGTGTTTCTGTATATTGGGCACAGCGCTCTGCAGGGTGTTAGCAGAGAGTTTCCCGGGACAGTGAAACCCTATGTCAGAGACACTGAGAAGAAGCCCCAATGTTCCCTCCAGGCACTTTCAGTGTGGGTGCCTTCTCCACGTGGTTCCTGGTTTCACTGCAGCTCTGAAGAGAATGTTAGCAAAGAGGTAATCGGGACAGTGCAAACAGTACTCAAAGACAGGGAGAGCAAGCTCTCTCTTGGCACTTTGGATGTGGGACATACAGCGAGATGTTTGCTGCTTTTACATTTGGCTGTTGGGAGATTTACAGCACAAAGATATCTAGTTGATTTGAAGCAGTTCCGAGAAAGTCTAAACATAATCCTCACTTTTCCCTCCTGGCACTTTCCCTGTAGGAGATACCGCAAGACGTTTCTGTATATTGGGCACAGCGCTCTGCAGGGTGTTAGCAGAGAGTTTCCCGGGACAGTGAAACCCTATGTCAGAGACACTGAGAAGAAGCCCCAATGTTCCCTCCAGGCACTTTCAGTGTGGGTGCCTTCTCCACGTGGTTCCTGGTTTCACTGCAGCTCTGAAGAGAATGTTAGCAAAGAGGTAATCGGGACAGTGCAAACAGTACTCAAAGACAGGGAGAGCAAGCTCTACATTATTCTCTTGGCACTTTGGATGTGGGACATACAGCGAGATGTTTGCTGCTTTTACATTTGGCTGTTGGGAGATTTACAGCACAAAGATATCTAGTTGATTTGAAGCAGTTCCGAGAAAGTCTAAACATAATCCTCACTTTTCCCTCCTGGCACTTTCCCTGTAGGGGATACCGCAAGACGTTTCTGTACATTGGGCACAGCGCTCTGCAGGGTGTTAGCAGAGAGTTTCCCGGGACAGTGAAACCCTATGTCGGAGACACTGAGAAGAAGCCCCAATGTTCCCTCCAGGCACTTTCAGTGTGGGTGCCTTCTCCACGTGGTTCCTGGTTTCACTGCAGCTCTGAAGAGAATGTTAGCAAAGAGGTAATCGGGACAGTGCAAACAGTACTCAAAGACAGGGAGAGCAAGCTCTCTCTTGGCACTTTGGATGTGGGACATACAGCGAGATGTTTGCTGCTTTTACATTTGGCTGTTGGGAGATTTACAGCACAAAGATATCTAGTTGATTTGAAGCAGTTCCGAGAAAGTCTAAGCATAATCCTCACTTTTCCCTCCTGGCACTTTCCCTGTAGGGGATACCGCAAGACGTTTCTGTATATTGGGCACAGCGCTCTGCAGGGTGTTAGCAGAGAGTTTCCCGGGACAGTGAAACCCTATGTCAGAGACACTGAGAAGAAGCCCCAATGTTCCCTCCAGGCACTTTCAGTGTGGGTGCCTTCTCCACGTGGTTCCTGGTTTCACTGCAGCTCTGAAGAGAATGTTAGCAAAGAGGTAATCGGGACAGTGCAAACAGTACTCAAAGACAGGGAGAGCAAGCTCTCTCTTGGCACTTTGGATGTGGGACATACAGCGAGATGTTTGCTGCTTTTACATTTGGCTGTTGGGAGATTTACAGCACAAAGATATCTAGTTGATTTGAAGCAGTTCCGAGAAAGTCTAAGCATAATCCTCACTTTTCCCTCTTGGCACTTTCCCTGTAGGGGATACCGCAAGACGTTTCTGTATATTGGGCACAGCGCTCTGCAGGGTGTTAGCAGAGAGTTTCCCGGGACAGTGAAACCCTATGTCAGAGACACTGAGAAGAAGCCCCAATGTTCCCTCCAGGCACTTTCAGTGTGGGTGCCTTCTCCACGTGGTTCCTGGTTTCACTGCAGCTCTGAAGAGAATGTTAGCAAAGAGGTAATCGGGACAGTGCAAACAGTACTCAAAGACAGGGAGAGCAAGCTCTACATTACTCTCTTGGCACTTTGGATGTGGGACATACAGCGAGATGTTTGCTGCTTTTACATTTGGCTGTTGGGAGATTTACAGCACAAAGATATCTAGTTGATTTGAAGCAGTTCCGAGAAAGTCTAAACATAATCCTCACTTTTCCCTCCTGGCACTTTCCCTGTACGGGATACCGCAAGACGTTTCTGTACATTGGGCACAGCGCTCTGCAGGGTGTTAGCAGAGAGTTTCCCGGGACAGTGAAACCCTATATCGGAGACACTGAGAAGAAGCCCCAAAGTTCACTCCAGGCACTTTCAGTGTGGGTGCCTTCTCCACGTGGTTCCTGGTTTCACTGCAGCTCTGAAGAGAATGTTAGCAAAGAGGTAATCGGGACAGTGCAAACAGTACTCAAAGACAGGGAGAGCAAGCTCTCTCTTGGCACTTTGGATGTGGGACATACAGCGAGATGTTTGCTGCTTTTACATTTGGCTGTTGGGAGATTTACAGCACAAAGATATCTAGTTGATTTGAAGCAGTTCCGAGAAAGTCTAAACATAATCCTCACTTTTCCCTCCTGGCACTTTCCCTGTAGGGGATACCGCAAGACGTTTCTGTACATTGGGCACAGCGCTCTGCAGGGTGTTAGCAGAGAGTTTCCCGGGACAGTGAAACCCTATATCGGAGACACTGAGAAGAAGCCCCAATGTTCACTCCAGGCACTTTCAGTGTGGGTGCCTTCTCCACGTGGTTCCTGGTTTCACTGCAGCTCTGAAGAGAATGTTAGCAAAGAGGTAATCGGGACAGTGCAAAAAGTACTCAAAGACAGGGAGAGCAAGCTCTCTCTTGGCACTTTGGATGTGGGACATACAGCGAGATGTTTGCTGCTTTTACATTTGGCTGTTGGGAGATTTACAGCACAAAGATATCTAGTTGATTTGAAGCAGTTCCGAGAAAGTCTAAACATAATCCTCACTTTTCCCTCCTGGCACTTTCCCTGTAGGAGATACCGCAAGACGTTTCTGTATATTGGGCACAGCGCTCTGCAGGGTGTTAGCAGAGAGTTTCCCGGGACAGTGAAACCCTATGTCAGAGACACTGAGAAGAAGCCCCAATGTTCCCTCCAGGCACTTTCAGTGTGGGTGCCTTCTCCACGTGGTTCCTGGTTTCACTGCAGCTCTGAAGAGAATGTTAGCAAAGAGGTAATCGGGACAGTGCAAACAGTACTCAAAGACAGGGAGAGCAAGCTCTCTCTTGGCACTTTGGATGTGGGACATACAGCGAGATGTTTGCTGCTTTTACATTTGGCTGTTGGGAGATTTACAGCACAAAGATATCTAGTTGATTTGAAGCAGTTCCGAGAAAGTCTAAACATAATCCTCACTTTTCCCTCCTGGCACTTTCCCTGTAGGGGATACCGCAAGACGTTTCTGTACATTGGGCACAGCGCTCTGCAGGGTGTTAGCAGAGAGTTTCCCGGGACAGTGAAACCCTATGTCGGAGACACTGAGAAGAAGCCCCAATGTTCACTCCAGGCACTTTCAGTGTGGGTGCCTTCTCCACGTGGTTCCTGGTTTCACTGCAGCTCTGAAGAGAATGTTAGCAAAGAGGTAATCGGGACAGTGCAAACAGTACTCAAAGACAGGGAGAGCAAGCTCTCTCTTGGCACTTTGGATGTGGGACATACAGCGAGATGTTTGCTGCTTTTACATTTGGCTGTTGGGAGATTTACAGCACAAAGATATCTAGTTGATTTGAAGCAGTTCCGAGAAAGTCTAAACATAATCCTCACTATTCCCTCCTGGCACTTTCCCTGTAGGAGATACCGCAAGACGTTTCTGTATATTGGGCACAGCGCTCTGCAGGGTGTTAGCAGAGAGTTTCCCGGGACAGTGAAACCCTATGTCAAAGACACTGAGAAGAAGCCCCAATGTTCCCTCCAGGCACTTTCAGTGTGGGTGCCTTCTCCACGTGGTTCCTGGTTTCACTGCAGCTCTGAAGAGAATGTTAGCAAAGAGGTGATCTGGACAGTGCAAACAGTACTCAAAGACAGGGAGAGCAAGCACTCTCTTGGCACTTTGGATGTGGGACATACAGCGAGATGTTTGCTGCTTTTACATTTGGCTGTTGGGAGATTTACAGCACAAAGATATCTAGTTGATTTGAAGCAGTTCCGAGAAAGTCTAAGCATAATCCTCACTTTTCCCTCCTGGCACTTTCCCTGTAGGGGATACCGCAAGACGTGTTTCTGTATATTGGGCACAGCGCTCTGCAGGGTGTTAGCAGAGAGTTTCCCGGGACAGTGAAACCCTATGTCAGAGACACTGAGAAGAAGCCCCAATGTTCCCTCCAGGCACTTTCAGTGTGGGTGCCTTCTCCACGTGGTTCCTGGTTTCACTGCAGCTCTGAAGAGAATGTTAGCAAAGAGGTAATCGGGACAGTGCAAACAGTACTCAAAGACAGGGAGAGCAAGCTCTCTCTTGGCACTTTGGATGTGGGACATACAGCGAGATGTTTGCTGCTTTTACATTTGGCTGTTGGGAGATTTACAGCACAAAGATATCTAGTTGATTTGAAGCAGTTCCGAGAAAGTCTAAACATAATCCTCACTTTTCCCTCCTGGCACTTTCCCTGTAGGAGATACCGCAAGACGTTTCTGTATATTGGGCACAGCGCTCTGCAGGGTGTTAGCAGAGAGTTTCCCGGGACAGTGAAACCCTATGTCAGAGACACTGAGAAGAAGCCCCAATGTTCCCTCCAGGCACTTTCAGTGTGGGTGCCTTCTCCACGTGGTTCCTGGTTTCACTGCAGCTCTGAAGAGAATGTTAGCAAAGAGGTAATCGGGACAGTGCAAACAGTACTCAAAGACAGGGAGAGCAAGCTCTACATTATTCTCTTGGCACTTTGGATGTGGGACATACAGCGAGATGTTTGCTGCTTTTACATTTGGCTGTTGGGAGATTTACAGCACAAAGATATCTAGTTGATTTGAAGCAGTTCCGAGAAAGTCTAAACATAATCCTCACTTTTCCCTCCTGGCACTTTCCCTGTAGGGGATACCGCAAGACGTTTCTGTACATTGGGCACAGCGCTCTGCAGGGTGTTAGCAGAGAGTTTCCCGGGACAGTGAAACCCTATGTCGGAGACACTGAGAAGAAGCCCCAATGTTCCCTCCAGGCACTTTCAGTGTGGGTGCCTTCTCCACGTGGTTCCTGGTTTCACTGCAGCTCTGAAGAGAATGTTAGCAAAGAGGTAATCGGGACAGTGCAAACAGTACTCAAAGACAGGGAGAGCAAGCTCTCTCTTGGCACTTTGGATGTGGGACATACAGCGAGATGTTTGCTGCTTTTACATTTGGCTGTTGGGAGATTTACAGCACAAAGATATCTAGTTGATTTGAAGCAGTTCCGAGAAAGTCTAAACATAATCCTCACTATTCACTCCTGGCACTTTCCCTGTAGGAGATACCGCAAGACGTTTCTGTATATTGGGCACAGCGCTCTGCAGGGTGTTAGCAGAGACTTTCCCGGGACAGTGAAACCCTATGTCAGAGACACTGAGAAGAAGCCCCAATGTTCCCTCCAGGCACTTTCAGTGTGGGTGCCTTCTCCACGTGGTTCCTGGTTTCACTGCAGCTCTGAAGAGAATGTTAGCAAAGAGGTAATCGGGACAGTGCAAACAGTACTCAAAGACAGGGAGAGCAAGCTCTCTCTTGGCACTTTGGATGTGGGACATACAGCGAGATGTTTGCTGCTTTTACATTTGGCTGTTGGGAGATTTACAGCACAAAGATATCTAGTTGATTTGAAGCAGTTCCGAGAAAGTCTAAACATAATCCTCACTATTCACTCCTGGCACTTTCCCTGTAGGAGATACCGCAAGACGTTTCTGTATATTGGGCACAGCGCTCTGCAGGGTGTTAGCAGAGACTTTCCCGGGACAGTGAAACCCTATGTCAGAGACACTGAGAAGAAGCCCCAATGTTCCCTCCAGGCACTTTCAGTGTGGGTGCCTTCTCCACGTGGTTCCTGGTTTCACTGCAGCTCTGAAGAGAATGTTAGCAAAGAGGTAATCGGGACAGTGCAAACAGTACTCAAAGACAGGGAGAGCAAGCTCTCTCTTGGCACTTTGGATGTGGGACATACAGCGAGATGTTTGCTGCTTTTACATTTGGCTGTTGGGAGATTTACAGCACAAAGATATCTAGTTGATTTGAAGCAGTTCCGAGAAAGTCTAAACATAATCCTCACTTTTCCCTCCTGGCACTTTCCCTGTAGGGGATACCGCAAGACGTTTCTGTACATTGGGCACAGCGCTCTGCAGGGTGTTAGCAGAGAGTTTCCCGGGACAGTGAAACCCTATGTCGGAGACACTGAGAAGAAGCCCCAATGTTCACTCCAGGCACTTTCAGTGTGGGTGCCTTCTCCACGTGGTTCCTGGTTTCACTGCAGCTCTGAAGAGAATGTTAGCAAAGAGGTAATCGGGACAGTGCAAACAGTACTCAAAGACAGGGAGAGCAAGCTCTCTCTTGGCACTTTGGATGTGGGACATACAGCGAGATGTTTGCTGCTTTTACATTTGGCTGTTGGGAGATTTACAGCACAAAGATATCTAGTTGATTTGAAGCAGTTCCGAGAAAGTCTAAACATAATCCTCACTATTCCCTCGTGGCACTTTCCCTGTAGGAGATACCGCAAGACGTTTCTGTATATTGGGCACAGCGCTCTGCAGGGTGTTAGCAGAGAGTTTCCCGGGACAGTGAAACCCTATGTCAAAGACACTGAGAAGAAGCCCCAATGTTCCCTCCAGGCACTTTCAGTGTGGGTGCCTTCTCCACGTGGTTCCTGGTTTCACTGCAGCTCTGAAGAGAATGTTAGCAAAGAGGTGATCTGGACAGTGCAAACAGTACTCAAAGAAAGGGAGAGCAAGCACTCTCTTGGCACTTTGGATGTGGGACATACAGCGAGATGTTTGCTGCTTTTACATTTGGCTGTTGGGAGATTTACAGCACAAAGATATCTAGTTGATTTGAAGCAGTTCCGAGAAAGTCTAAGCATAATCCTCACTTTTCCCTCCTGGCACTTTCCCTGTAGGGGATACCGCAAGACGTGTTTCTGTATATTGGGCACAGCGCTCTGCAGGGTGTTAGCAGAGAGTTTCCCGGGACAGTGAAACCCTATGTCAGAGACACTGAGAAGAAGCCCCAATGTTCCCTCCAGGCACTTTCAGTGTGGGTGCCTTCTCCACGTGGTTCCTGGTTTCACTGCAGCTCTGAAGAGAATGTTAGCAAAGAGGTAATCGGGACAGTGCAAACAGTACTCAAAGACAGGGAGAGCAAGCTCTACATTACTCTCTTGGCTCTTTGGATGTGGGACATACAGCGAGATGTTTGCTGCTTTTGCGTTTGGCTGTTGGGAGATTTACAGCACAAAGATATCTAGTTGATTTGAAGCAGTTCCGAGAAAGTCTAAACATAATCCTCACTTTTCCCTCCTGGCACTTTCCCTGTAGGGGATACCGCAAGACGTTTCTGTACATTGGGCACAGCGCTCTGCAGGGTGTTAGCAGAGAGTTTCCCGGGACAGTGAAACCCTATATCGGAGACACTGAGAAGAAGCCCCAAAGTTCACTCCAGGCACTTTCAGTGTGGGTGCCTTCTCCACGTGGTTCCTGGTTTCACTGCAGCTCTGAAGAGAATGTTAGCAAAGAGGTAATCGGGACAGTGCAAACAGTACTCAAAGACAGGGAGAGCAAGCTCTCTCTTGGCACTTTGGATGTGGGACATACAGCGAGATGTTTGCTGCTTTTACATTTGGCTGTTGGGAGATTTACAGCACAAAGATATCTAGTTGATTTGAAGCAGTTCCGAGAAAGTCTAAACATAATCCTCACTTTTCCCTCCTGGCACTTTCCCTGTAGGAGATACCGCAAGACGTTTCTGTATATTGGGCACAGCGCTCTGCAGGGTGTTAGCAGAGAGTTTCCCGGGACAGTGAAACCCTATGTCAGAGACACTGAGAAGAAGCCCCAATGTTCCCTCCAGGCACTTTCAGTGTGGGTGCCTTCTCCACGTGGTTCCTGGTTTCACTGCAGCTCTGAAGAGAATGTTAGCAAAGAGGTAATCGGGACAGTGCAAACAGTACTCAAAGACAGGGAGAGCAAGCTCTACATTACTCTCTTGGCACTTTGGATGTGGGACATACAGCGAGATGTTTGCTGCTTTTACATTTGGCTGTTGGGAGATTTACAGCACAAAGATATCTAGTTGATTTGAAGCAGTTCCGAGAAAGTCTAAACATAATCCTCACTTTTCCCTCCTGGCACTTTCCCTGTAGGAGATACCGCAAGACGTTTCTGTATATTGGGCACAGCGCTCTGCAGGGTGTTAGCAGAGAGTTTCCCGGGACAGTGAAACCCTATATCGGAGACACTGAGAAGAAGCCCCAATGTTCACTCCAGGCATTTTCAGTGTGGGTGCCTTCTCCACGTGGTTCCTGGTTTCACTGCAGCTCTGAAGAGAATGTTAGCAAAGAGGTAATCGGGACAGTGCAAACAGTACTCAAAGACAGGGAGAGCAAGCTCTACATTACTCTCTTGGCACTTTGGATGTGGGACATACAGCGAGATGTTTGCTGCTTTTACATTTGGCTGTTGGGAGATTTACAGCACAAAGATATCTAGTTGATTTGAAGCAGTTCCGAGAAAGTCTAAACATAATCCTCACTTTTCCCTCCTGGCACTTTCCCTGTAGGGGATACCGCAAGACGTTTCTGTATATTGGGCACAGCGCTCTGCAGGGTGTTAGCAGAGAGTTTCCCGGGACAGTGAAACCCTATATCGGAGACACTGAGAAGAAGCCCCAAAGTTCACTCCAGGCACTTTCAGTGTGGGTGCCTTCTCCACGTGGTTCCTGGTTTCACTGCAGCTCTGAAGAGAATGTTAGCAAAGAGGTAATCGGGACAGTGCAAACAGTACTCAAAGACAGGGAGAGCAAGCTCTCTCTTGGCACTTTGGATGTGGGACATACAGCGAGATGTTTGCTGCTTTTACATTTGGCTGTTGGGAGATTTACAGCACAAAGATATCTAGTTGATTTGAAGCAGTTCCGAGAAAGTCTAAACATAATCCTCACTTTTCCCTCCTGGCACTTTCCCTGTAGGAGATACCGCAAGACGTTTCTGTATATTGGGCACAGCGCTCTGCAGGGTGTTAGCAGAGAGTTTCCCGGGACAGTGAAACCCTATGTCAGAGACACTGAGAAGAAGCCCCAATGTTCCCTCCAGGCACTTTCAGTGTGGGTGCCTTCTCCACGTGGTTCCTGGTTTCACTGCAGCTCTGAAGAGAATGTTAGCAAAGAGGTAATCGGGACAGTGCAAACAGTACTCAAAGACAGGGAGAGCAAGCTCTACATTACTCTCTTGGCACTTTGGATGTGGGACATACAGCGAGATGTTTGCTGCTTTTACATTTGGCTGTTGGGAGATTTACAGCACAAAGATATCTAGTTGATTTGAAGCAGTTCCGAGAAAGTCTAAACATAATCCTCACTTTTCCCTCCTGGCACTTTCCCTGTAGGAGATACCGCAAGACGTTTCTGTATATTGGGCACAGCGCTCTGCAGGGTGTTAGCAGAGACTTTCCCGGGACAGTGAAACCCTGTGTCAGAGACACTGAGAAGAAGCCCCAATGTTCACTCCAGGCACTTTCAGTGTGGGTGCCTTCTCCACGTGGTTCCTGGTTTCACTGCAGCTCTGAAGAGAATGTTAGCAAAGAGGTAATCGGGACAGTGCAAACAGTACTCAAAGACAGGGAGAGCAAGCTCTCTCTTGGCACTTTGGATGTGGGACATACAGCGAGATGATTGCTGCTTTTACATTTGGCTGTTGGGAGATTTACAGCACAAAGATATCTAGTTGATTTGAAGCAGTTCCGAGAAAGTCTAAACATAATCCTCACTTTTCCCCCCTGGCACTTTCCATGTGGGAGATATAGGAGGATGTATATTGGTTTTGAGGACAACTCAATGGACAGTGTAGGGAGAAAAGTTCCTGGCTCCTTGAATGCCGTTTCCCACTTGGCGCCGCGCCAGTCACAAAAATTGCCTTATGTCTGGAGACTGTTCCCACGCCCAAAGAGCCAGCAGGGAAAACTATGCCTTGTTCTAAAGCTCTTTGGGAACCACTTGCGTAGCCCCACACACCTGGGGGCTGCAGGCTTTCCTGCTGCCTTCAGCCTCAAAACCACCCTTTCCCACTTGGCGCCAAGCCAGGCCCAAAAATGGCCATATGTCTGGAGACTGGTCCCACGCCCAAAGAGCCAGCAGGGAAAAATATGCCTTGTTCTATAGCTCTTTGGGAACCGCTTGCGTAGCCCCACACACCTGGGGGCTGCAGGCTTTCCTGCTGCCTTCAGCCTCAAAACCACCCTTTCCCACTTGGCGCCGCGCCAGGCCCAAAAATGGCCATATGTCTGGAGACTCGTCCCACGCCCAAAGAGCCAGCAGGGAAAACTATGCCTTGTTCTAAAGCTCTTTGGGAACTGCTTGCGTAGTCCCACACACCTGGGGGCTGCAGGCTTTCCTGCTGCCTTCAGCCTCAAAAGCACCCTTTCCCACTTGGCGCCGCGCCAGGCCCAAAAATGGCCATATGTCTGGAGACTGGTCCGACGCCCAAAGAGCCAGCAGGGAAAACTATGCCTTGTTCTAAAGCTCTTTGGGAACCGCTTGCGTAGCCCCACAGACCTGGGGGCTGCAGGCTTTCCTGCTGCCTTCAGCCTCAAAACCACCCTTTCCAACTTGGCGTCGCTCCAGGCACAAAAATGGCCATATGTCTGGAGATTGGTCCCACGCCGAAAGAGACAGCAGGGGAAAATATGCCTTGTACTAAAGCTCTTTGGGAACCGCTTGCGTAGCCCCACACACCTGGGGGCTGCAGGCTTTCCTGCGGACTTCAGCCTCAAAACCACCCTTTCGCACTTGGCGCCGCGCCAGGCCAAAAAATGGCCATATGTCTGGAGACTGGTCCCACGCCCAAAGAGCCAGCAGGGAAAACTATGCCTTGTTCTAAAGCCCTTTGGGAACCGCTTGCTTAGCCCTACACAGACTGGGGGCTGCAGGCTTTTCTCGCGCTTTCAGCCTCAGAAGAACCCTTTCGCACTTGGCGCCGCACCAGGCCCAAAAATGGCCATATGTCTGGAGACTGGTCCCACGCCCAAAGAGCCAGCAGGGAAAACTATGCCTTGTTCTAAAGCTCTTTGGGAACGGCTTGCGTAGCCCCACACACCTGGGGGCTGCAGGCTTTCCTGCTGCCTTCAGCCTCAAAACCACCCTTTCCCACTTGGCGCCGCGCCAGGCACATTAATGCCCATATGTCTGGAGACTGGTCCCACGCCCAAAGAGCCAGCAGGGAAAACTATGCCTTGTTCTAAAGCTCTTTGGGAACGGCTTGCGTAGCCCCACAGACCTGGGGGCTGCAGGCTTTCCTGCTGCCTTCAGCCTCAAAACCACCCTTTCCCACTTGGCGTCGCTCCAGGCCCAAAAATTGCCATATGTCTGGAGATTGGTCCCACGCCGAAAGAGCCAGCAGGGAAAACTATGCCTTGTACTAAAGCTCTTTGGGAACCGCTTGCGTAGCCCCACACACGTGGGGGCTGCAGGCTTTCCTGCTGCCTTCAGCCTCAAAACCACCCTTTCCCACTTGGCGCCGCGCCAGGCCCAAAAATGGCCATATGTCTGGAGACTGGTCCCATGCCCAAAGAGCCAGAAGGGAAAACTATGCCTTGTTCTAAAGCTCTTTGGGAACCTCTTGCGTAGCCCCACACACCTGGGGGCTGCAGGCTTTCCTGCTGCCTTCAGCCTCAAAACAACCCTTTCCCACTTGGCGCTGCGCCAGGCCCAAAAATGGCCATATGTCTGGAGACTGGTCCCACGCCCAAAGAGCCAGCAGGGAAAACTATGCCTTGTTCTAAAGCTCTTTGGGAACCGCTTGCGTAGCCCCACACACCTGGGGGCTGCAGGCTTTCCTGCTGCCTTCAGCCTCAAAAACACCCTTTCCCACTTGGCATCGCGCCAGGCACATAAATGGCCATATGTCTGGAGACTGGTCCCACGCCGAAAGAGCCAGCACGGAAAACTATGCCTTGTTCTAAAGCTCTTTTGGAACCGCTTGCGTAGCCCCACACACCTGGGGGCTGCAGGCTTTTCTCGCACTTTCAGCCTCAAAACCACCCTTTCCCACTTGGCATCGCGCCAGGCACAAAAATGGCCATATGTCTGGAGGTTGGTCCCACGCCCAAAGAGCCAGCAGGGAAAACTATGCCTTGTTCTAAAGCTCTTTGGGAACGGCTTGCGTAGCCCCACACACCTGGGGGCTGCAGGCTTTCCTGCTGCCTTCAGCCTCAAAACCATCCTTTCCCACTTGGCGCCGCGCCAGGCACAAAAATGGCCATATGTCTGGAGACTGGTCCCACGCCCAAAGAGCCAGCAGGGAAAACTATGCCTTGTTCTAAAGCTCTTTGGCAACCGCTTGCGTAGCCCCACACACCTGGGGGCTGCAGGCTTTCCTGCTGCCTTCAGACTCAAAACCACCCTTTCCCACTTGGCGCTGCGCTAGGCCCAAAAATGGCCATATGTCTGGAGACTGGTCCCTTTCCCAAAGAGCCAGCAGGCAAAACTTTGCCTTGTTCTAAAGCTCTTTGGGAAACACTTGCGTGGCCCAACAGACCTGGGGGCTGCAGGCTTTCCTGCTGCCTTCAGCCTCAAAACCACCCTTTCCCAATTGGCGCCGCGCCAGGCACAAAAATGGCCATATGTCTGGAGACTGGTCCCACGCCCAAAGAGCCAGCAGGGAAAACTATGCCTTGTTCTAAAGCTCTTTGGGAACCGCTTGCGTAGCCCCAGACACCTGGGGGCTGCAGGCTTTCCTGCTGCCTTCAGCCTCAAAACCACCCTTTCCCACTTGGCGCCGCGCCAGGCCCAAAAATGGCCATATGGCTGGAGACTGGTCCCACGCCCAAAGAGCCAGCAAGGAAAACTATGCCTTGTTCTAAAGCTCTTTTGGAACCGCTTGCGTAGCCCCACAGACCTGGGGGCTGCAGGCTTTCCTGCTGCCTTCAGCCTCAAAACCACCCTTTCCCACTTGGCGCCAAGCCAGGCCCAAAAATGGCCATATGTCTGAAGATTGGTCCCACGCCCAAAGAGCCAGCAGGGAAAACTATGCCTTGTTCTAAAGCTCTTTGGGAACGGCTTGCGTAGCCCCACACACCTGGGGGCTGCAGGCTTTCCTGCTGCCTTCAGCCTCAAAACCACCCTTTCCCACTTGGCCCCGCCCCAGGAACAAAAATGACCATATTTCTGGAGACTGGTCCCACGCCCAAAGAGCCAGCAGGGAAAACTATGCCTTGTTCTAAAGCTCTTTGGGAACCGCTTGCGTAGCCCCACACACCTGGGGGCTGCAGGCTTTCCTGCTGCCTTCAGCCTCAAAACCACCCTTTCCCACTTGGCGCCGCGCCATGCCCAAAAATGGCCATATGTCTGGAGACTGGTCCCACGCCCAAAGAGCCAGCAGGGAAAACTATGCCTTGTTCTAAAGCTCTTTGGGAACGGCTTGCGTAGCCCCACAGACCTGGGGGCTGCAGGCTTTCCTGCTCTCTTCAGCCTCAGAAGAAACCTTTCGCAATTGGCGCCGCGCCAGGCCCAAAAATGGCCATATGTCTGAAGATTGGTCCCACGCCCAAAGAGCCAGCAGGGAAAACTATGCCTTGTTCTAAAGCTCTTTGGGAACCGCTTGCGTAGCCCCACACACCTGGGGGCTGCAGGCTTTCCTGCTGCCTTCAGCCTCAAAACCACCCTTTCCCACTTGGCCCCGCGCCAGGCACAAAAATGGCCATATTTCTGGAGTTTGGTCCCACGCCCAAAGAGCCAGCAGGGAAAACTATGCCTTGTTCTAAAGCTCTTTGGGAACCTCTTGCGTAGCCCCACACACCTGGGGGCTGCAGGCTTTCCTGCTGCCTTCAGCCTCAAAACCACCCTTTCCCACTTGGCGTCACGCCAGGCCCAAAAATGGCCATATGTCTGGAGATTGGTCCCACGCCCAAAGAGCCAGCAGGGAAAACTATGCCTTGTTCTAAAGCTCTTTGGGAACGGCTTGCGTAGCCCCACAGACCTGGGGGCTGCAGGCTTTCCTGCTCTCTTCAGCCTCAGAAGAAACCTTTCGCAATTGGCGCCGCGCCAGGCCCAAAAATGGCCATATGTCTGAAGATTGGTCCCACGCCCAAAGAGCCAGCAGGGAAAACTATGCCTTGTTCTAAAGCTCTTTGGGAACCGCTTGCGTAGCCCCACACACCTGGGGGCTGCAGGCTTTCCTGCTGCCTTCAGCCTCAAAACCACCCTTTCCCACTTGGCCCCGCGCCAGGCACAAAAATGGCCATATTTCTGGAGTTTGGTCCCACGCCCAAAGAGCCAGCAGGGAAAACTATGCCTTGTTCTAAAGCTCTTTGGGAACCTCTTGCGTAGCCCCACACACCTGGGGGCTGCAGGCTTTCCTGCTGCCTTCAGCCTCAAAACCACCCTTTCCCACTTGGCGTCACGCCAGGCCCAAAAATGGCCATATGTCTGGAGATTGGTCCCACGCCCAAAGAGCCAGCAGGGAAAACTATGCCTTGTTCTAAAGCTCTTTGGGAACCGCTTGTGTAGCCCCACACACCTGGGGGCTGCAGGCTTTCCTGCTGCCTTCAGCCTCAAAACCACCCTTTCCCACTTGGCGCCGCGCCAGGCCCAAAAATGGCCATATGTCTGCAGACTGGTCCCACGCCCAAAGAGCCAGCAGGGAAAACTATGCCTTGTTCTAAAGCTCTTTGGGAACCGCTTGCGTAGCCCCACACAAACTGGGGGCTGCAGGCTTTTCTCGCGCTTTCAGCCTCAAAACCACCCTTTCCCACTTGGCATCGCGCCAGGCACAAAAATGGCCATATTTCTGGAGACTGGTCCCTTTCCCAAAGAGCCAGCAGGGAAAACTATGCCTTGTTCTAAAGCTCTTTGGGTACGACTTGCGTAGCCCCACACACCTGGGGGCTGCAGGCTTTCCTGCTGCCTTCAGCCTCAAAACCACCCTTTCCCACTTGGCCCCGCGCCAGGCACAAAAATGGCCATATTTCTGGAGTTTGGTCCCACGCCCAAAGAGCCAGCAGGGAAAACTATGCCTTGTTCTAAAGCTCTTTGGGAACCTCTTGCGTAGCCCCACACACCTGGGGGCTGCAGGCTTTCCTGCTGCCTTCAGCCTCAAAACCACCCTTTCCCACTTGGCGTCACGCCAGGCCCAAAAATGGCCATATGTCTGGAGATTGGTCCCACGCCCAAAGAGCCAGCAGGGAAAACTATGCCTTGTTCTAAAGCTCTTTGGGAACCCCTTGCGTAGCCCCACACACGTGGGGGCTGCAGGCTTTCCTGCTGCCTTCAGCCTCAAAACCACCCTTTCCCACTTGGCGCCGCGCCAGGCCCAAAAATGGCCATATGTCTGCAGACTGGTCCCACGCCCAAAGAGCCAGCAGGGAAAACTATGCCTTGTTCTAAAGCTCTTTGGGAACCGCTTGCGTAGCCCCACACAAACTGGGGGCTGCAGGCTTTTCTCGCGCTTTCAGCCTCAAAACCACCCTTTCCCACTTGGCATCGCGCCAGGCACAAAAATGGCCATATGTCTGGAGGTTGGTCCCACGCCCAAAGAGCTAGAAGGGAAAAGTATGCGTTGTTCTAAAGCTCTTTGGGAACCGTTTGCGTAGCCCCACACACCTGGGGGCTGCAGGCTTTCCTGCTGCATTCAACCTCAGATGCACCCTTTTCCACATGGCGTCACGCCAGACACAAAAATGGCCATATGTCTGGAGACTGGTCCCACGCCCAAAGAGCCAGCAGGGAAAACTATGCCTTGTTCTAAAGCCCTTTGGGAACCGCTTGCGTAGCCCCACATAAACTGGGGACTGCTGGCTTTCCTGCTCTCTTCAGCCTTAAAAGAAACCTTTCGCAATTGGCGCCGCGCCAGGCCCAAAAATGGCCATATGTCTGAAGATTGGTCCCACGCCCAAAGAGCCAGCAGGGAAAACTATGCCTTGTTCTAAAGCTCTTTGGGAACCGCTTGCGTAGCCCCACAGACCTGGGGGCTGCAGGCTTTCCTGCTCTCTTCAGCCTCAAAACCACCCTTTCCCACATGGCGTCACGCCAGGCACAAAAATGGCCATATATCTGGAGACTGGTCCCACGCCCAAAGAGCCAGCAGGGAAAATTATGCCTTGTTCTAAAGCTCTTTGGGAACCGCTTGCGTAGCCCCACACACCTGGGGGCTGCAGGCTTTCCTGCTGCCTTCAGCCTCAAAACCACCCTTTCCCACTTGGCGCTGCGCCAGGTCCAAAAATGGCCATATGTCTGGAGACTGGTCCCACGCCCAAAGAGCCAGCAGGGAAAACTATGCCTTGTTCTAAAGCTCTTTGGGAACGGCTTGCGTAGCCCCACACACCTGGGGGCTGCAGGCTTTCCTGCTGCCTTCAGACTCAAAACCACCCTTTCCCACTTGGCATCGCGCCAGGCACAAAAATGGCCATATATCTGGAGACTGGTCCCTTTCCCAAAGAGCCAGCAGGGAAAATTATGCCTTGTTCTAAAGCTCTTTGGGAACCTCTTGCGTAGCCCCACACACCTGGGGGCTGCAGGCTTTCCTGCTGCCTTCAGCCTCAAAACCACCCTTTCCCACTTGGCGCCGCGCCATGCCCAAAAATGGCCATATGTCTGGAGACTGGTCCCACGCCCAAAGAGCCAGCAGGGAAAACTATGCCTTGTTCTAAAGCTCTTTGGCAACCGCTTGCGTAGCCCCACACACCTGGGGGCTGCAGGCTTTCCTGCTGCCTTCAGACTCAAAACCACCCTTTCCCACTTGGCGCTGCGCTAGGCCCAAAAATGGCCATATGTCTGGAGACTGGTCCCACGCCCAAAGAGCCAGCAGGGAAAACTATGCCTTGTTCTAAAGCTCTTTGGGAACCGCTTGCGTAGCCCCACACACCTGGGGGCTGCAGGCTTTCCTGCTGCCTTCAGCCTCAAAACAACCCTTTCCCACTTGGCGTCGGTCTAGGCCCAAAAATGGCCATATGTCTGGAGACTGGTCCCACGCCCAAAGAGCCAGCAGGGAAAACTATGCCTTGATCTAAAGCTCTTTGGGAACCGCTTGCGTAGCCCCACACACCTGGGGGCTGCAAGATTTTCTCGCGCTTTCAGCCTCAAAACCACCCTTTCCCTCATGGCGTCACGCAAGGCACAAAAATGGCCATATATCTGGAGACTGATCCCACGCCCAAAGAGACAGCAGGGAAAACTATGCCTTGTTCTAAAGCTCTTTAGGAACCACCTGCGTGGCCCCACACACCTGGGGGCTGCAGGCTTTCCTGCTCTCTTCAGCCTCAAAAGCACGCTTTCCCACTTGGCGCTACGCCAGGCCCAAAAATGGCCATATGTCTGGAGACTGGTCCCTTTCCCAAAGAGCCAGCAGGCAAAACTTTGCCTTGTTCTAAAGCTCTTTGGGAAACACTTGCGTAGCCCCACAGACCTGGGGGCTGCAGGCTTTCCTGCTGCCTTCAGCCTCAAAACCACCCTTTCCCACTTGGCGCCGCGCCAGGCCCAAAAATGGCCATATGTCTGGAGACTGGTCCCTTTCCCAAAGAGCCAGCAGGGAAAACTATGCCTTGTTCTAAAGCTCTTTGGGAACCGCTTGCGTAGCCCCACACACCTGGGGGCTGCAGGCTTTCCTGCTGCCTTCAGCCTCAAAAGCACCCTTTCCCACTTGGCGCCGCGCCATGCCCAAAAATGGCCATATGTCTGGAGACTGGTCCCACGCCCAAAGAGCCAGCAGGGAAAACTATGCCTTGTTCTAAAGCTCTTTGGGAACCGCTTGCGTAGCCCCACACACCTGGGGGCTGCAGGCTTTCCTGCTGCCTTCAGCCTCAGAAGAAACCTTTCGCAATTGGCGCCGCGCCAGGCCCAAAAATGGCCATATGTCTGAAGATTGGTCCCACGCCCAAAGAGCCAGCAGGGAAAACTATGCCTTGTTCTAAAGCTCTTTGGGAACGGCTTGCGTAGCCCCACACACCTGGGGGCTGCAGGCTTTCCTGCTGCCTTCAGCCTCAAAACCACCCTTTCCCAATTGGCATCGCGCCAGGCCCAAAAATGGCCATATTTCTGGAGACTGGTCCCTTTCCCAAAGAGCCAGCAGGGAAAACTATGCCTTGTTCTAAAGCTCTTTGGGAACCGCTTGCGTAGCCCCACACACCTGGGGGCTGCAGGCTTTCCTGCTGCCTTCAGCCTCAAAAGCACCCTTTCCCACTTGGCGCCGCGCCATGCCCAAAAATGGCCATATGTCTGGAGACTGGTCCCACGCCCAAAGAGCCAGCAGGGAAAACTATGCCTTGTTCTAAAGCTCTTTGGGAACCGCTTGCGTAGCCCCACACACCTGGGGGCTGCAGGCTTTCCTGCTGCCTTCAGCCTCAGAAGAAACCTTTCGCAATTGGCGCCGCGCCAGGCCCAAAAATGGCCATATGTCTGAAGATTGGTCCCACGCCCAAAGAGCCAGCAGGGAAAACTATGCCTTGTTCTAAAGCTCTTTGGGAACCGCTTGCGTAGCCCCACACACCTGGGGGCTGCAGGCTTTCCTGCTGCCTTCAGCCTCAAAACCACCCTTTCCCACTTGGCCCCGCGCCAGGCACAAAAATGGCCATATGTCTGGAGACTGGTCCCACGCCCAAAGAGCCAGCAGGGAAAACTATGCCTTGTTCTAAAGCTCTTTGGGTACGACTTGCGTAGCCACACACACCTGGGGGCTGCAGGCTTTCCTGCTCCCTTCAGACTCAAAACCACCCTTTCCCACTTGGCCCCGCGTCAGGCACAAAAATGGCCATATATCTGGAGACTGGTCCCTTTCCCAAAGAGCCAGCAGGGAAAACTATGCCTTGTTCTAAAGCTCTTTGGGAACCACTTGCGTGGCCCCACAGACCTGCGGGCTGCAGGCTTTCCTGCTGCCTTCAGCCTCAAAACCACCCTTTCCCAATTGGCGCCGCGCCAGGCCCAAAAATGGCCATATGTCTGCAGACTGGTCCCACGCCCAAAGAGCCAGCAGGGAAAACTATGCCTTGTTCTAAAGCTCTTTGGGAACCGCTTGCGTAGCCCCACACAAACTGGGGGCTGCAGGCTTTCCTGCTGCCTTCAGACTCAAAACCACCCTTTCCCACATGGCGTCACGCCAGGCACAAAAATGGCCATATGTCTGGAAGTTTGTCCGACGCCCAAAGAGCCAGCAGGGAAAACTATGCCTTGTTCTAAAGCTCTTTGGGAACCTCTTGTGTAGCCCCACACACCTGGGGACTGCAGGCTTTCCTGCTGCCTTCAGCCTCAAAACAACCCTTTCCCACTTGGCGCTGGGCCAGGCCCAAAAAAGGCCATATTTCTGGAGGTTGGTCCCACGCCCAAAGAGCCAGCAGGGAAAACTATGCCTTGTTCTAAAGCTCTTTGGGAACGGCTTGCGTAGCCCCAGAGACCTGGGGGCTGCAGGCTTTCCTGCTGCCTTCAGCCTCAAAACCACCCTTTCCCACTTGGCGCCACGCCAGGCACAAAAATGGCCATATGTCTGGAGTTTGGTCCCACGCCCAAAGAGCCAGCAGGGAAAACTATGCCTTGTTCTAAAGCTCTTTGGGAACCGCTTGCATAGCCCCACACACCTGGGGGCTGCAGGCTTTCCTGCTGCCTTCAGCCTCAAAACCACCCTTTCCCACTTGGCGCCGCGCCAGGCCCAAAAATGGCCATATGTCTGGAGACTGGTCCCACGCCCAAAGAGCCAGCAGGGAAAACTATGCCTTGTTCTAAAGCTCTTTGGGAACCGCTTGCGTAGCCCCACAGACCTGGGGGCTGCAGGCTTTCCTGCTGCCTTCAGCCTCAAAACCACCCTTTCCCACATGGCGTCACGCCAGGCATAAAAATGGCCATATGTCTGGAGACTCGTCCCACGCCCAAAGAGCCAGCAGGGAAAACTATGCCTTGTTCTAAAGCTCTTTGGGAACCGCTTGCGTAGCCCCACACACCTGGGGGCTGCAGGCTTTCCTGCTCTCTTCAGACTCAAAACCACCCTTTCCCACTTGGCCCCGCGTCAGGCCCAAAAATGGCCATATGTCTGGAAGTTGGTCCCACGCCCAAAGAGCCAGCAGGGAAAACTATGCCTTGTTCTAAAGCTCTTTGGGAACCGCTTGCGTAGCCCCACACACCTGGGGGCTGCAGGCTTTTCTCTCGCTTTCAGCCTCAAAACCACCCTTTCCCACTTGGCGCTGCGCCAGGCACAAAAATGGCCATATGTCTGGAGGTTGGTCCCACGCCCAAAGAGCTAGCAGGGAAAACTATGCCTTGTTCTAAAGCTCTTTGGGAACCGCTTGCGTAGCCCCACACACCTGGGGGCTGCAGGCTTTCCTGCTGCCTTCAACCTCAAAAGCACCCTTTTCCACATGGCGTCACGCCAGGCACAAAAATGGCCATATGTCTGGAGACTGGTCCCACGCCCAAAGAGGCAGCAGGGAAAACTATGCCTTGTTCTAAAGCTCTTTGGGAATCGCTTGCGTAGCCCCACAGAAACTGGGGGCTGCAGGCTTTCCTGCTGCCTTCAGCCTCAAAACCACCCTTTCCCACTTGGCGCTGCGCCAGGCCCAAAAATGGCCATATGTCTGGAGAATGGTCCCACGCCCAAAGAGCCAGCAGGGAAAAATATGCCTTGTTCTAAAGCTCTTTGGGAACCGCTTGCGTAGCCCCACAGACCTGGGGGCTGCAGGCTTTCCTGCTGCCTTCAGCCTCAAAACCACCGTTTCCCACTTGGCGCTGCGCCAGGCCCAAGAATGGCCATATGTCAGGAGACTGGTCCCACGCCCAAAGAGCCAGCAGGGAAAACTATGCCTTGTTCTAAAGCTCATTGGGAACCGCTTGCGTAGCCCCACACACCTGGGGGCTGCAGGCTTTCCGGCTCTCTTCAGCCTCAAAAGCACCCTTTCCCACTTGCCGCCGCGCCAGGCACAAAAATGGCCATATGTCTGGAGATTGGTCCCACGCCCAAAGAGCCAGCAGGGAAAACTATGCCTTGTTCTAAAGCTCTTTGGGAACCACTTGCGTAGCCCCACACAAACTGGGGGCTGCAGGCTTTTCTCGCGCTTTCAGCCTCAAAACCACCCTTTCCCACTTGGCGCTGTGCCAGGCACAAAAATGGCCATATGTCAGGAGGTTGGTCCCACGCCCAAAGAGCCAGCAGGGAAAACTATGTCTTGTTCTAAAGCTCTTTGGGAATCGCTTGCGTAGCCCCACAGAAACTGGGGGCTGCAGGCTTTCCTGCTGCCTTCAGCCTCAAAACCACCGTTTCCCACTTGGCGCTGCGCCAGGCCCAAAAATGGCCATATGTCTGGAGAATGGTCCCACGCCCAAAGAGCCAGCAGGGAAAAATATGCCTTGTTCTAAAGCTCTTTGGGAACCGCTTGCGTAGCCCCACAGACCTGGGGGCTGCAGACTTTCCTGCTGCCTTCAGCCTCAAAACCACCCTTTCCCACATGGCGCCACGCCAGGCACAAAAATGGCCATATGTCTGGAGTTTGGTCCCACGCCCAAAGAGCCAGCAGGGAAAACTATGCCTTGTTCTAAAGCTCTTTGGGAACGACTTGCGTAGCCCCACACACCTGGGGGCTGCAGGCTTTCCTGCTGCCTTCAGCCTCAAAACCACCCTTTCCCACTTGGCCCCGCGCCAGGCCCAAAAATGGCCATATGTCTGGAGACTGGTCCCATGCCCAAAGAGCCAGCAGGGAAAACTATGCCTTGTTCTAAAGCTCTTTGGGAACCGCTTGCGTAGCCCCACACACCTGGGGGCTGCAGGCTTTCCTGCTGCCTTCAACCTGAAAACCACCCTTTCCCACTTGGCGCCAAGCCAGGCCCAAAAATGGCCATATGTCTGGAGATTGGTCCCACGCCCAAAGAGCCAGCAGGGAAAACTATGCCTTGTTCTAAAGCTCTTTGGGAACCGCTTGCGTAGCCCCACATACCTGGGAGCTGCAGGATTTCCTGCTCTCTTCAGCCTCAAAACCACCCTTTCCCACTTGGCGCCGAGCCAGGCCCAAAAATGGCCATATGTCTGGAGACTGGTCCCACGCCCAAAGAGCCAGCAGGGAAAACTATGCCTTGTTCTAAAGCTCTTTGGGAACCGCTTGCGTAGCCCCACACAAACTGGGGGCTGCAGGCTTTTCTCGCGCTTTCAGCCTCAAAACCACCCTCTCCCACTTGGCGCTGCGCCAGGCACAAAAATGGCCATATGTCAGGAGGTTCGTCCCACGCCCAAAGAGGCAGCAGGGAAAACTATGCCTTGTTCTAAAGCTCTTTGGGAACCGCTTGCATAGCCCCACACACCTGGGGGCTGCAGGCTTTCCTGCTGCCTTCAACCTCAATAGCACCCTTTTTCACACGGCGTCACGCCAGGCCCAAAAATGGCCATATGTCTGGAGATTGGTCCCACGCCCAAAGAGCCAGCAGGGAAAACTATGCCTTGTTCTAAAGCTCTTTGGGAACCGCTTGTGTAGCCCCACACACCTGGGGGCTGCAGGCTTTCCTGCTGCCTTCAGCCTCAAAACCACCCTTTCCCACTTGGCGCCGCGCCATGCCCAAAAATGGCCATATGTCTGGAGACTGGTCCCACGCCCAAAGAGCCAGCAGGGAAAACTATGCCTTGTTCTAAAGCTCTTTGGCAACCGCTTGCGTAGCCCCACACACCTGGGGGCTGCAGGCTTTCCTGCTGCCTTCAGACTCAAAACCACCCTTTCCCACTTGGCGCTGCGCTAGGCCCAAAAATGGCCATATGTCTGGAGACTGGTCCCACGCCCAAAGAGCCAGCAGGGAAAACTATGCCTTGTTCTAAAGCTCTTTGGGAACCGCTTGCGTAGCCCCACACACCTGGGGGCTGCAGGCTTTTCTCGCGCTTTCTGCCTCAAATACACCCTTTCCCACTTGGCGCCGCGCCAGGCCCAAAAATGGCCATATGTCTGGAGACTGGTCCCACGCCCAAAGAGCCAGCAGGGAAAACTATGCCTTGTTCTAAAGCTCTTTGGGAACCGCTTGCGTAGCCCCACACACCTGGGGGCTGCAGGCTTTCCTGCTGCCTTCAGCCTCAAAACAACCCTTTCCCACTTGGCGTCGGTCTAGGCCCAAAAATGGCCATATGTCTGGAGACTGGTCCCACGCCCAAAGAGCCAGCAGGGAAAACTATGCCTTGATCTAAAGCTCTTTGGGAACCGCTTGCGTAGCCCCACACACCTGGGGGCTGCAAGATTTTCTCGCGCTTTCAGCCTCAAAACCACCCTTTCCCTCATGGCGTCACGCAAGGCACAAAAATGGCCATATATCTGGAGACTGATCCCACGCCCAAAGAGACAGCAGGGAAAACTATGCCTTGTTCTAAAGCTCTTTGGGAACCACCTGCGTGGCCCCACACACCTGGGGGCTGCAGGCTTTCCTGCTCTCTTCAGCCTCAAAAGCACGCTTTCCCACTTGGCGCCGCGCCAGGCCCAAAAATGGCCATATGTCTGGAGACTGGTCCCATGCCCAAAGAGCCAGCAGGGAAAACTATGCCTTGTTCTAAAGCTCTTTGGGAACCTCTTGCGTAGCCCCACACACCTGGGGGCTGCAGGCTTTCCTGCTGCCTTCAGCCTCAAAACAACCCTTTCCCACTTGGCGCTGCGCCAGGCCCAAAAATGGCCATATGTCTGGAGACTGGTCCCACGCCCAAAGAGCCAGCAGGGAAAACTATGCCTTGTTCTAAAGCTCTTTGGGAACCGCTTGCGTAGCCCCACACACCTGGGGGCTGCAGGCTTTCCTGCTGCCTTCAGCCTCAAAAACACCCTTTCCCACTTGGCATCGCGCCAGGCACATAAATGGCCATATGTCTGGAGACTGGTCCCACGCCCAAAGAGCCAGCACGGAAAACTATGCCTTGTTCTAAAGCTCTTTTGGAACCGCTTGCGTAGCCCCACACACCTGGGGGCTGCAGGCTTTTCTCGCACTTTCAGCCTCAAAACCACCCTTTCCCACTTGGCGCTACGCCAGGCCCAAAAATGGCCATATGTCTGGAGGTTGGTCCCACGCCCAAAGAGCCAGCAGGGAAAACTATGCCTTGTTCTAAAGCTCTTTGGGAACGGCTTGCGTAGCCCCACACACCTGGGGGCTGCAGGCTTTCCTGCTGCCTTCAGCCTCAAAACCATCCTTTCCCACTTGGCGCCGCGCCAGGCACAAAAATGGCCATATGTCTGGAGACTGGTCCCACGCCCAAAGAGCCAGCAGGGAAAACTATGCCTTGTTCTAAAGCTCTTTGGCAACCGCTTGCGTAGCCCCACACACCTGGGGGCTGCAGGCTTTCCTGCTGCCTTCAGACTCAAAACCACCCTTTCCCACTTGGCGCTGCGCTAGGCCCAAAAATGGCCATATGTCTGGAGACTGGTCCCTTTCCCAAAGAGCCAGCAGGCAAAACTTTGCCTTGTGCTAAAGCTCTTTGGGAAACACTTGCGTGGCCCAACAGACCTGGGGGCTGCAGGCTTTCCTGCTGCCTTCAGCCTCAAAACCACCCTTTCCCAATTGGCTCCGCGCCAGGCACAAAAATGGCCATATGTCTGGAGACTGGTCCCACGCCCAAAGAGCCAGCAGGGAAAACTATGCCTTGTTCTAAAGCTCTTTGGGAACCGCTTGCGTAGCCCCAGACACCTGGGGGCTGCAGGCTTTCCTGCTGCCTTCAGCCTCAAAACCACCCTTTCCCACTTGGCGCCGCGCCAGGCCCAAAAATGGCCATATGGCTGGAGACTGGTCCCACGCCCAAAGAGCCAGCAAGGAAAACTATGCCTTGTTCTAAAGCTCTTTGGGAACCGCTTGCGTAGCCCCACAGACCTGGGGGCTGCAGGCTTTCCTGCTCTCTTCAGCCTCAGAAGAAACCTTTCGCAATTGGCGCCGCGCCAGGCCCAAAAATGGCCATATGTCTGAAGATTGGTCCCTTTCCCAAAGAGCCAGCAGGGAAAACTATGCCTTGTTCTAAAGCTCTTTGGGTACGACTTGCGTAGCCCCACACACCTGGGGGCTGCAGGCTTTCC
Source organism: Chroicocephalus ridibundus (assembly GCF_963924245.1). Lineage (NCBI taxonomy): Eukaryota > Metazoa > Chordata > Aves > Charadriiformes > Laridae > Chroicocephalus > Chroicocephalus ridibundus. Next base: position 67,733,563 of record NC_086285.1, on the reverse strand, counting down.
TGCTGCCTTCAGCCTCAAAACCACCCTTTCCCACTTGGCGCCAAGCCAGGCCCAAAAATGGCCATATGTCTGAAGATTGGTCCCACGCCCAAAGAGCCAGCAGGGAAAACTATGCCTTGTTCTAAAGCTCTTTGGGAACGGCTTGCGTAGCCCCACACACCTGGGGGCTGCAGGCTTTCCTGCTGCCTTCAGCCTCAAAACCACCCTTTCCCAATTGGCATCGCGCCAGGCCCAAAAATGGCCATATTTCTGGAGACTGGTCCCACGCCCAAAGAGCCAGCAGGGAAAACTATGCCTTGTTCTAAAGCTCTTTGGGAACCGCTTGCGTAGCCCCACACACCTGGGGGCTGCAGGCTTTCCTGCTGCCTTCAGCCTCAAAACCACCCTTTCCCACTTGGCGCCGCGCCATGCCCAAAAATGGCCATATGTCTGGAGACTGGTCCCACGCCCAAAGAGCCAGCAGGGAAAACTATGCCTTGTTCTAAAGCTCTTTGGGAACGGCTTGCGTAGCCCCACACACCTGGGGGCTGCAGGCTTTCCTGCTCTCTTCAGCCTCAGAAGAAACCTTTCGCAATTGGCGCCGCGCCAGGCCCAAAAATGGCCATATGTCTGAAGATTGGTCCCTTTCCCAAAGAGCCAGCAGGGAAAACTATGCCTTGTTCTAAAGCTCTTTGGGTACGACTTGCGTAGCCCCACACACCTGGGGGCTGCAGGCTTTCCTGCTGCCTTCAGCCTCAAAACCACCCTTTCCCACTTGGCCCCGCGCCAGGCACAAAAATGGCCATATTTCTGGAGTTTGGTCCCACGCCCAAAGAGCCAGCAGGGAAAACTATGCCTTGTTCTAAAGCTCTTTGGGAACCTCTTGCGTAGCCCCACACACCTGGGGGCTGCAGGCTTTCCTGCTGCCTTCAGCCTCAAAACCACCCTTTCCCACTTGGCGTCACGCCAGGCCCAAAAATGGCCATATGTCTGGAGATTGGTCCCACGCCCAAAGAGCCAGCAGGGAAAACTATGCCTTGTTCTAAAGCTCTTTGGGAACCGCTTGCGTAGCCCCACACACCTGGGGGCTGCAGGCTTTCCTGCTGCCTTCAGCCTCAAAACCACCCTTTCCCACTTGGCGCCGCGCCAGGCCCAAAAATGGCCATATGTCTGGAGACTGGTCCCACGCCCAAAGAGCCAGCAGGGAAAACTATGCCTTGTTCTAAAGCTCTTTGGGAACCGCTTGCGTAGCCCCACACAAACTGGGGGCTGCAGGCTTTTCTCGCGCTTTCAGCCTCAAAACCACCCTTTCCCACTTGGCATCGCGCCAGGCACAAAAATGGCCATATGTCTGGAGGTTGGTCCCAGGCCCAAAGAGCTAGAAGGGAAAAGTATGCGTTGTTCTAAAGCTCTTTGGGAACCGTTTGCGTAGCCCCACACACCTGGGGGCTGCAGGCTTTCCTGCTGCATTCAACCTCAGATGCACCCTTTTCCACATGGCGTCACGCCAGACACAAAAATGGCCATATGTCTGGAGACTGGTCCCACGCCCAAAGAGCCAGCAGGGAAAACTATGCCTTGTTCTAAAGCCCTTTGGGAACCGCTTGCGTAGCCCCACATAAACTGGGGACTGCTGGCTTTCCTGCTCTCTTCAGCCTTAAAAGAAACCTTTCGCAATTGGCGCCGCGCCAGGCCCAAAAATGGCCATATGTCTGAAGATTGGTCCCACGCCCAAAGAGCCAGCAGGGAAAACTATGCCTTGTTCTAAAGCTCTTTGGGAACCGCTTGCGTAGCCCCACAGACCTGGGGGCTGCAGGCTTTCCTGCTCTCTTCAGCCTCAAAACCACCCTTTCCCACATGGCATCGCGCCAGGCACAAAAATGGCCATATATCTGGAGACTGGTCCCACGCCCAAAGAGCCAGCAGGGAAAATTATGCCTTGTTCTAAAGCTCTTTGGGAACCGCTTGCGTAGCCCCACACACCTGGGGGCTGCAGGCTTTCCTGCTGCCTTCAGCCTCAAAACCACCCTTTCCCACTTGGCGCTGCGCCAGGTCCAAAAATGGCCATATGTCTGGAGACTGGTCCCACGCCCAAAGAGCCAGCAGGGAAAACTATGCCTTGTTCTAAAGCTCTTTGGGAACGGCTTGCGTAGCCCCACACACCTGGGGGCTGCAGGCTTTCCTGCTGCCTTCAGACTCAAAACCACCCTTTCCCACTTGGCATCGCGCCAGGCACAAAAATGGCCATATATCTGGAGACTGGTCCCTTTCCCAAAGAGCCAGCAGGGAAAACTATGCCTTGTTCTAAAGCTCTTTGGGAACCTCTTGCGTAGGCCCACACACCTGGGGGCTGCAGGCTTTCCTGCTGCCTTCAGCCTCAAAACCACCCTTTCCCACTAGGCGCCGCGCCATGCCCAAAAATGGCCATATGTCTGGAGACTGGTCCCACGCCCAAAGAGCCAGCAGGGAAAACTATGCCTTGTTCTAAAGCTCTTTGGCAACCGCTTGCGTAGCCCCACACACCTGGGGGCTGCAGGCTTTCCTGCTGCCTTCAGACTCAAAACCACCCTTTCCCACTTGGCGCTGCGCTAGGCCCAAAAATGGCCATATGTCTGGAGACTGGTCCCTTTCCCAAAGAGCCAGCAGGCAAAACTTTGCCTTGTTCTAAAGCTCTTTGGGAAACACTTGCGTGGCCCAACAGACCTGGTGGCTGCAGGCTTTCCTGCTGCCTTCAGCCTCAAAACCACCCTTTCCCACTTGGCCCCGCGCCAGGCACAAAAATGGCCATATGTCTGGAGACTGGTCCCACGCCCAAAGAGCCAGCAGGGAAAACTATGCCTTGTTCTAAAGCTCTTTGGGAACCGCTTGCGTAGCCCCACACAAACTGGGGGCTGCAGGCTTTCCTGCTGCCTTCAGACTCAAAACCACCCTTTCCCACTTGGCGCCGCGCCAGGCCCAAAAATGGCCATATGTCTGGAGACTGGTCCCACGCCCAAAGAGCCAGCAGGGAAAACTATGCCTTGTTCTAAAGCTCTTTGGGAACCGCTTGCGTAGCCGCACACAAACTGGGGGCTGCAGGCTTTCCTGCTGCCTTCAGCCTCAAAACCACCCTTTCCCACTAGGCGCCGCGCCAGGCCCAAAAATGGCCATATGTCTGGAGGTTGGTCCCACGCCCAAAGAGCCAGCAGGGAAAACTATGCCTTGTTCTAAAGCTCTTTGGGAACGGCTTGCGTAGCCCCACACACCTGGGGGCTGCAGGCTTTCCTGCTGCCTTCAGCCTCAAAACCACCCTTTCCCAATTGGCATCGCGCCAGGCCCAAAAATGGCCATATATCTGGAGACTGGTCCCTTTCCCAAAGAGCCAGCAGGGAAAACTATGCCTTGTTCTAAAGCTCTTTGGGAACCGCTTGCGTAGCCCCACACACCTGGGGGCTGCAGGCTTTCCTGCTGCCTTCAGCCTCAAAAGCACCCTTTCCCACTTGGCGCCGCGCCATGCCCAAAAATGGCCATATGTCTGGAGACTGGTCCCACGCCCAAAGAGCCAGCAGGGAAAACTATGCCTTGTTCTAAAGCTCTTTGGGAACCGCTTGCGTAGCCCCACACACCTGGGGGCTGCAGGCTTTCCTGCTGCCTTCAGCCTCAGAAGAAACCTTTCGCAATTGGCGCCGCGCCAGGCCCAAAAATGGCCATATGTCTGAAGATTGGTCCCACGCCCAAAGAGCCAGCAGGGAAAACTATGCCTTGTTCTAAAGCTCTTTGGGAACCGCTTGCGTAGCCCCACACACCTGGGGGCTGCAGGCTTTCCTGCTGCCTTCAGCCTCAAAACCACCCTTTCCCACTTAGCACCGCGCCAGGCACAAAAATGGCCATATGTCTGGAGACTGGTCCCACGCCCAAAGAGCCAGCAGGGAAAACTATGCCTTGTTCTAAAGCTCTTTGGGTACGACTTGCGTAGCCACACACACCTGGGGGCTGCAGGCTTTCCTGCTCCCTTCAGACTCAAAACCACCCTTTCCCACTTGGCCCCGCGTCAGGCACAAAAATGGCCATATATCTGGAGACTGGTCCCTTTCCCAAAGAGCCAGCAGGGAAAACTATGCCTTGTTCTAAAGCTCTTTGGGAACCACTTGCGTGGCCCCACAGACCTGCGGGCTGCAGGCTTTCCTGCTGCCTTCAGCCTCAAAACCACCCTTTCCCAATTGGCGCCGCGCCAGGCCCAAAAATGGCCATTTGTCTGGAGACTGGTCCCACGCCCAAAGAGCCAGCAGGGAAAACTATGCCTTGTTCTAAAGCTCTTTGGGAACCGCTTGCGTAGCCCCACACAAACTGGGGGCTGCAGGCTTTCCTACTGCCTTCAGACTCAAAACCACCCTTTCCCACATGGCGTCACGCCAGGCACAAAAATGGCCATATGTCTGGAGACTGGTCCCACACCCAAAGAGCCAGCAGGGAAAACTATGCCTTGTTCTAAAGCTCTTTTGGAACCGCTTGCGTAGCCCCACACACCTGGGGGCTGCAGGCTTTTCTCGCACTTTCAGCCTCAAAACCACCCTTTCCCACTTGGCGCTACGCCAGGCCCAAAAATGGCCATATGTCTGGAGGTTGGTCCCACGCCCAAAGAGCCAGCAGGGAAAACTATGCCTTGTTCTAAAGCTCTTTGGGAACGGCTTGCGTAGCCCCACACACCTGGGGGCTGCAGGCTTTCCTGCTGCCTTCAGCCTCAAAACCATCCTTTCCCACTTGGCGCCGCGCCAGGCACAAAAATGGCCATATGTCTGGAGACTGGTCCCACGCCCAAAGAGCCAGCAGGGAAAACTATGCCTTGTTCTAAAGCTCTTTGGCAACCGCTTGCGTAGCCCCACACACCTGGGGGCTGCAGGCTTTCCTGCTGCCTTCAGACTCAAAACCACCCTTTCCCACTTGGCGCTGCGCTAGGCCCAAAAATGGCCATATGTCTGGAGACTGGTCCCTTTCCCAAAGAGCCAGCAGGCAAAACTTTGCCTTGTTCTAAAGCTCTTTGGGAAACACTTGCGTGGCCCAACAGACCTGGGGGCTGCAGGCTTTCCTGCTGCCTTCAGCCTCAAAACCACCCTTTCCCAATTGGCGCCGCGCCAGGCACAAAAATGGCCATATGTCTGGAGACTGGTCCCACGCCCAAAGAGCCAGCAGGGAAAACTATGCCTTGTTCTAAAGCTCTTTGGGAACCGCTTGCGTAGCCCCAGACACCTGGGGGCTGCAGGCTTTCCTGCTGCCTTCAGCCTCAAAACCACCCTTTCCCACTTGGCGCCGCGCCAGGCCCAAAAATGGCCATATGTCTGCAGACTGGTCCCACGCCCAAAGAGCCAGCAGGGAAAACTATGCCTTGTTCTAAAGCTCTTTGGGAACCGCTTGCGTAGCCCCACACAAACTGGGGGCTGCAGGCTTTTCTCGCGCTTTCAGCCTCAAAACCACCCTTTCCCACTTGGCATCGCGCCAGGCACAAAAATGGCCATATGTCTGGAGGTTGGTCCCAGGCCCAAAGAGCTAGAAGGGAAAAGTATGCGTTGTTCTAAAGCTCTTTGGGAACCGTTTGCGTAGCCCCACACACCTGGGGGCTGCAGGCTTTCCTGCTGCATTCAACCTCAGATGCACCCTTTTCCACATGGCGTCACGCCAGACACAAAAATGGCCATATGTCTGGAGACTGGTCCCACGCCCAAAGAGCCAGCAGGGAAAACTATGCCTTGTTCTAAAGCCCTTTGGGAACCGCTTGCGTAGCCCCACATAAACTGGGGACTGCTGGCTTTCCTGCTCTCTTCAGCCTTAAAAGAAACCTTTCGCAATTGGCGCCGCGCCAGGCCCAAAAATGGCCATATGTCTGAAGATTGGTCCCACGCCCAAAGAGCCAGCAGGGAAAACTATGCCTTGTTCTAAAGCTCTTTGGGAACCGCTTGCGTAGCCCCACAGACCTGGGGGCTGCAGGCTTTCCTGCTGCCTTCAGCCTCAAAACCACCCTTTCCCACATGGCATCGCGCCAGGCACAAAAATGGCCATATATCTGGAGACTGGTCCCACGCCCAAAGAGCCAGCAGGGAAAATTATGCCTTGTTCTAAAGCTCTTTGGGAACCGCTTGCGTAGCCCCACACACCTGGGGGCTGCAGGCTTTCCTGCTGCCTTCAGCCTCAAAACCACCCTTTCCCACTTGGCGCTGCGCCAGGTCCAAAAATGGCCATATGTCTGGAGACTGGTCCCACGCCCAAAGAGCCAGCAGGGAAAACTATGCCTTGTTCTAAAGCTCTTTGGGAACGGCTTGCGTAGCCCCACACACCTGGGGGCTGCAGGCTTTCCTGCTGCCTTCAGACTCAAAACCACCCTTTCCCACTTGGCATCGCGCCAGGCACAAAAATGGCCATATATCTGGAGACTGGTCCCTTTCCCAAAGAGCCAGCAGGGAAAACTATGCCTTGTTCTAAAGCTCTTTGGGAACCTCTTGCGTAGGCCCACACACCTGGGGGCTGCAGGCTTTCCTGCTGCCTTCAGACTCAAAACCACCCTTTCCCACTAGGCGCCGCGCCATGCCCAAAAATGGCCATATGTCTGGAGACTGGTCCCACGCCCAAAGAGCCAGCAGGGAAAACTATGCCTTGTTCTAAAGCTCTTTGGCAACCGCTTGCGTAGCCCCACACACCTGGGGGCTGCAGGCTTTCCTGCTGCCTTCAGACTCAAAACCACCCTTTCCCACTTGGCGCTGCGCTAGGCCCAAAAATGGCCATATGTCTGGAGACTGGTCCCTTTCCCAAAGAGCCAGCAGGCAAAACTTTGCCTTGTTCTAAAGCTCTTTGGGAAACACTTGCGTGGCCCAACAGACCTGGTGGCTGCAGGCTTTCCTGCTGCCTTCAGCCTCAAAACCACCCTTTCCCACTTGGCCCCGCGCCAGGCACAAAAATGGCCATATGTCTGGAGACTGGTCCCACGCCCAAAGAGCCAGCAGGGAAAACTATGCCTTGTTCTAAAGCTCTTTGGGAACCGCTTGCGTAGCCCCACACAAACTGGGGGCTGCAGGCTTTCCTGCTGCCTTCAGACTCAAAACCACCCTTTCCCACTTGGCGCCGCGCCAGGCCCAAAAATGGCCATATGTCTGGAGACTGGTCCCACGCCCAAAGAGCCAGCAGGGAAAACTATGCCTTGTTCTAAAGCTCTTTGGGAACCGCTTGCGTAGCCCCACACAAACTGGGGGCTGCAGGCTTTCCTGCTGCCTTCAGCCTCAAAACCACCCTTTCCCACTAGGCGCCGCGCCAGGCCCAAAAATGGCCATATGTCTGGAGGTTGGTCCCACGCCCAAAGAGCCAGCAGGGAAAACTATGCCTTGTTCTAAAGCTCTTTGGGAACGGCTTGCGTAGCCCCACACACCTGGGGGCTGCAGGCTTTCCTGCTGCCTTCAGCCTCAAAACCACCCTTTCCCAATTGGCATCGCGCCAGGCCCAAAAATGGCCATATATCTGGAGACTGGTCCCTTTCCCAAAGAGCCAGCAGGGAAAACTATGCCTTGTTCTAAAGCTCTTTGGGAACCGCTTGCGTAGCCCCACACACCTGGGGGCTGCAGGCTTTCCTGCTGCCTTCAGCCTCAAAAGCACCCTTTCCCACTTGGCGCCGCGCCATGCCCAAAAATGGCCATATGTCTGGAGACTGGTCCCACGCCCAAAGAGCCAGCAGGGAAAACTATGCCTTGTTCTAAAGCTCTTTGGGAACCGCTTGCGTAGCCCCACACACCTGGGGGCTGCAGGCTTTCCTGCTGCCTTCAGCCTCAGAAGAAACCTTTCGCAATTGGCGCCGCGCCAGGCCCAAAAATGGCCATATGTCTGAAGATTGGTCCCACGCCCAAAGAGCCAGCAGGGAAAACTATGCCTTGTTCTAAAGCTCTTTGGGAACCGCTTGCGTAGCCCCACACACCTGGGGGCTGCAGGCTTTCCTGCTGCCTTCAGCCTCAAAACCACCCTTTCCCACTTAGCACCGCGCCAGGCACAAAAATGGCCATATGTCTGGAGACTGGTCCCACGCCCAAAGAGCCAGCAGGGAAAACTATGCCTTGTTCTAAAGCTCTTTGGGTACGACTTGCGTAGCCACACACACCTGGGGGCTGCAGGCTTTCCTGCTCCCTTCAGACTCAAAACCACCCTTTCCCACTTGGCCCCGCGTCAGGCACAAAAATGGCCATATATCTGGAGACTGGTCCCTTTCCCAAAGAGCCAGCAGGGAAAACTATGCCTTGTTCTAAAGCTCTTTGGGAACCACTTGCGTGGCCCCACAGACCTGCGGGCTGCAGGCTTTCCTGCTGCCTTCAGCCTCAAAACCACCCTTTCCCAATTGGCGCCGCGCCAGGCCCAAAAATGGCCATTTGTCTGGAGACTGGTCCCACGCCCAAAGAGCCAGCAGGGAAAACTATGCCTTGTTCTAAAGCTCTTTGGGAACCGCTTGCGTAGCCCCACACAAACTGGGGGCTGCAGGCTTTCCTACTGCCTTCAGACTCAAAACCACCCTTTCCCACATGGCGTCACGCCAGGCACAAAAATGGCCATATGTCTGGAGACTGGTCCCACACCCAAAGAGCCAGCAGGGAAAACTATGCCTTGTTCTAAAGCTCTTTGGGAACGGCTTGTGTAGCCCCACACACCTGGGGGCTGCAGGCTTTCCTGCTGCCTTCAGCCTCAAAACCACCCTTTCCCACATGGCGTCACGCCAGGCACAAAAATGGCCATATGTCTGGAGACTGGTCCCACGCCCAAAGAGCCAGCAGGGAAAACTATGCCTTGTTCTAAAGCTCTTTGGGAACGGCTTGTGTAGCCCCACTCAAACTGGGGGCTGCAGGCTTTTCTTGCGGTTTTAGCCTCAAAACCACCCTTTCCCACTTGGCGCTGCGCCAGGCCCAAAAATGGCCATATGTCTGGAGGTTGGTCCCATGCCCAAAGAGCCAGCAGGGAAAACTATGCCTTGTTCTAAAGCTCTTTGGGAACGGCTTGCGTAGCCCCACATACGTGGGGGCTGCAGGCTTTCCTGCTGCCTTCAGACTCAAAACCACCCTTTCCCACTTGGCCCCGCGTCAGGCCCAAAAATGGCCATATGTCTGGAAGTTGGTCCCACGCCCAAAGAGCCAGCAGGGAAAACTATGCCTTGTTCTAAAGCTCTTTGGGAACCGCTTGCGTAGCCCCACACACCTGGGGGCTGCAGGCTTTCCTGCTGCCTTCAGCATCAAAACCACCCTTTCCCACTTGGCGCTGCGCCAGGCCCAAAAATGGCCATATGTCTGGAGACTGGTCCCACGCCCAAAGAGCCAGCAGGGAAAACTATGCCTTGTTCTAAAGCTCTTTGGGAACCGCTTGCGTAGCCCCACACACCTGGGGGCTGCAGGCTTTCCTGCGGACTTCAGCCTCAAAACCACCCTTTTCCACATGGCGTCACGCCAGGCACAAAAATGGCCATATGTCTGGAGGTTGGTCCCACGCCCAAAGAGCCAGCAGGGAAAACTATGCCTTGTTCTAAAGCTCTTTGGGAACCTCTTGCGTAGCCCCACACACCTGGGGGCTGCAGGCTTTCCTGCTGCCTTCAGCCTCAAAACCACCCTTTCCCACTTGGCGCCGCGCCATGCCCAAAAATGGCCATATGTCTGGAGACTGGTCCCACGCCCAAAGAGCCAGCAGGGAAAACTATGCCTTGTTCTAAAGCTCTTTGGGAACGGCTTGCGTAGCCCCACACACCTGGGGGCTGCAGGCTTTCCTGCTCTCTTCAGCCTCAGAAGAAACCTTTCGCAATTGGCGCCGCGCCAGGCCCAAAAATGGCCATATATCTGAAGATTGGTCCCTTTCCCAAAGAGCCAGCAGGGAAAACTATGCCTTGTTCTAAAGCTCTTTGGGTACGACTTGCGTAGCCCCACACACCTGGGGGCTGCAGGCTTTCCTGCTGCCTTCAGCCTCAAAACCACCCTTTCCCACTTGGCCCCGCGCCAGGCACAAAAATGGCCATATTTCTGGAGTTTGGTCCCACGCCCAAAGAGCCAGCAGGGAAAACTATGCCTTGTTCTAAAGCTCTTTGGGAACCTCTTGCGTAGCCCCACACACCTGGGGGCTGCAGGCTTTCCTGCTGCCTTCAGCCTCAAAACCACCCTTTCCCACTTGGCGTCACGCCAGGCCCAAAAATGGCCATATGTCTGGAGATTGGTCCCACGCCCAAAGAGCCAGCAGGGAAAACTATGCCTTGTTCTAAAGCTCTTTGGGAACCGCTTGTGTAGCCCCACACACCTGGGGGCTGCAGGCTTTCCTGCTGCCTTCAGCCTCAAAACCACCCTTTCCCACTTGGCGCCGCGCCAGGCCCAAAAATGGCCATATGTCTGCAGACTGGTCCCACGCCCAAAGAGCCAGCAGGGAAAACTATGCCTTGTTCTAAAGCTCTTTGGGAACCGCTTGCGTAGCCCCACACAAACTGGGGGCTGCAGGCTTTTCTCGCGCTTTCAGCCTCAAAACCACCCTTTCCCACTTGGCATCGCGCCAGGCACAAAAATGGCCATATGTCTGGAGGTTGGTCCCAGGCCCAAAGAGCTAGAAGGGAAAAGTATGCGTTGTTCTAAAGCTCTTTGGGAACCGTTTGCGTAGCCCCACACACCTGGGGGCTGCAGGCTTTCCTGCTGCATTCAACCTCAGATGCACCCTTTTCCACATGGCGTCACGCCAGACACAAAAATGGCCATATGTCTGGAGACTGGTCCCACGCCCAAAGAGCCAGCAGGGAAAACTATGCCTTGTTCTAAAGCCCTTTGGGAACCGCTTGCGTAGCCCCACATAAACTGGGGACTGCTGGCTTTCCTGCTCTCTTCAGCCTTAAAAGAAACCTTTCGCAATTGGCGCCGCGCCAGGCCCAAAAATGGCCATATGTCTGAAGATTGGTCCCACGCCCAAAGAGCCAGCAGGGAAAACTATGCCTTGTTCTAAAGCTCTTTGGGAACCGCTTGCGTAGCCCCACAGACCTGGGGGCTGCAGGCTTTCCTGCTCTCTTCAGCCTCAAAACCACCCTTTCCCACATGGCATCGCGCCAGGTCCAAAAATGGCCATATGTCTGGAGACTGGTCCCACGCCCAAAGAGCCAGCAGGGAAAACTATGCCTTGTTCTAAAGCTCTTTGGGAACGGCTTGCGTAGCCCCACACACCTGGGGGCTGCAGGCTTTCCTGCTGCCTTCAGACTCAAAACCACCCTTTCCCACTTGGCATCGCGCCAGGCACAAAAATGGCCATATATCTGGAGACTGGTCCCTTTCCCAAAGAGCCAGCAGGGAAAACTATGCCTTGTTCTAAAGCTCTTTGGGAACCTCTTGCGTAGGCCCACACACCTGGGGGCTGCAGGCTTTCCTGCTGCCTTCAGCCTCAAAACCACCCTTTCCCACTAGGCGCCGCGCCATGCCCAAAAATGGCCATATGTCTGGAGACTGGTCCCACGCCCAAAGAGCCAGCAGGGAAAACTATGCCTTGTTCTAAAGCTCTTTGGCAACCGCTTGCGTAGCCCCACACACCTGGGGGCTGCAGGCTTTCCTGCTGCCTTCAGACTCAAAACCACCCTTTCCCACTTGGCGCTGCGCTAGGCCCAAAAATGGCCATATGTCTGGAGACTGGTCCCTTTCCCAAAGAGCCAGCAGGCAAAACTTTGCCTTGTTCTAAAGCTCTTTGGGAAACACTTGCGTGGCCCAACAGACCTGGTGGCTGCAGGCTTTCCTGCTGCCTTCAGCCTCAAAACCACCCTTTCCCACTTGGCCCCGCGCCAGGCACAAAAATGGCCATATGTCTGGAGACTGGTCCCACGCCCAAAGAGCCAGCAGGGAAAACTATGCCTTGTTCTAAAGCTCTTTGGGAACCGCTTGCGTAGCCCCACACAAACTGGGGGCTGCAGGCTTTCCTGCTGCCTTCAGACTCAAAACCACCCTTTCCCACTTGGCGCCGCGCCAGGCCCAAAAATGGCCATATGTCTGGAGACTGGTCCCACGCCCAAAGAGCCAGCAGGGAAAACTATGCCTTGTTCTAAAGCTCTTTGGGAACCGCTTGCGTAGCCCCACACAAACTGGGGGCTGCAGGCTTTCCTGCTGCCTTCAGCCTCAAAACCACCCTTTCCCACTAGGCGCCGCGCCAGGCCCAAAAATGGCCATATGTCTGGAGGTTGGTCCCACGCCCAAAGAGCCAGCAGGGAAAACTATGCCTTGTTCTAAAGCTCTTTGGGAACGGCTTGCGTAGCCCCACACACCTGGGGGCTGCAGGCTTTCCTGCTGCCTTCAGCCTCAAAACCACCCTTTCCCAATTGGCAACGCGCCAGGCCCAAAAATGGCCATATATCTGGAGACTGGTCCCTTTCCCAAAGAGCCAGCAGGGAAAACTATGCCTTGTTCTAAAGCTCTTTGGGAACCGCTTGCGTAGCCCCACACACCTGGGGGCTGCAGGCTTTCCTGCTGCCTTCAGCCTCAAAAGCACCCTTTCCCACTTGGCGCCGCGCCATGCCCAAAAATGGCCATATGTCTGGAGACTGGTCCCACGCCCAAAGAGCCAGCAGGGAAAACTATGCCTTGTTCTAAAGCTCTTTGGGAACCGCTTGCGTAGCCCCACACACCTGGGGGCTGCAGGCTTTCCTGCTGCCTTCAGCCTCAGAAGAAACCTTTCGCAATTGGCGCCGCGCCAGGCCCAAAAATGGCCATATGTCTGAAGATTGGTCCCACGCCCAAAGAGCCAGCAGGGAAAACTATGCCTTGTTCTAAAGCTCTTTGGGAACCGCTTGCGTAGCCCCACACACCTGGGGGCTGCAGGCTTTCCTGCTGCCTTCAGCCTCAAAACCACCCTTTCCCACTTAGCACCGCGCCAGGCACAAAAATGGCCATATGTCTGGAGACTGGTCCCACGCCCAAAGAGCCAGCAGGGAAAACTATGCCTTGTTCTAAAGCTCTTTGGGTACGACTTGCGTAGCCACACACACCTGGGGGCTGCAGGCTTTCCTGCTCCCTTCAGACTCAAAACCACCCTTTCCCACTTGGCCCCGCGTCAGGCACAAAAATGGCCATATATCTGGAGACTGGTCCCTTTCCCAAAGAGCCAGCAGGGAAAACTATGCCTTGTTCTAAAGCTCTTTGGGAACCACTTGCGTGGCCCCACAGACCTGCGGGCTGCAGGCTTTCCTGCTGCCTTCAGCCTCAAAACCACCCTTTCCCAATTGGCGCCGCGCCAGGCCCAAAAATGGCCATTTGTCTGGAGACTGGTCCCACGCCCAAAGAGCCAGCAGGGAAAACTATGCCTTGTTCTAAAGCTCTTTGGGAACCGCTTGCGTAGCCCCACACAAACTGGGGGCTGCAGGCTTTCCTACTGCCTTCAGACTCAAAACCACCCTTTCCCACATGGCGTCACGCCAGGCACAAAAATGGCCATATGTCTGGAGACTGGTCCCACACCCAAAGAGCCAGCAGGGAAAACTATGCCTTGTTCTAAAGCTCTTTGGGAACGGCTTGTGTAGCCCCACACACCTGGGGGCTGCAGGCTTTCCTGCTGCCTTCAGCCTCAAAACCACCCTTTCCCACATGGCGTCACGCCAGGCACAAAAATGGCCATATGTCTGGAGACTGGTCCCACGCCCAAAGAGCCAGCAGGGAAAACTATGCCTTGTTCTAAAGCTCTTTGGGAACGGCTTGTGTAGCCCCACTCAAACTGGGGGCTGCAGGCTTTTCTTGCGGTTTTAGCCTCAAAACCACCCTTTCCCACTTGGCGCTGCGCCAGGCCCAAAAATGGCCATATGTCTGGAGGTTGGTCCCATGCCCAAAGAGCCAGCAGGGAAAACTATGCCTTGTTCTAAAGCTCTTTGGGAACGGCTTGCGTAGCCCCACATACGTGGGGGCTGCAGGCTTTCCTGCTGCCTTCAGACTCAAAACCACCCTTTCCCACTTGGCCCCGCGTCAGGCCCAAAAATGGCCATATGTCTGGAAGTTGGTCCCACGCCCAAAGAGCCAGCAGGGAAAACTATGCCTTGTTCTAAAGCTCTTTGGGAACCGCTTGCGTAGCCCCACACACCTGGGGGCTGCAGGCTTTCCTGCTGCCTTCAGCATCAAAACCACCCTTTCCCACTTGGCGCTGCGCCAGGCCCAAAAATGGCCATATGTCTGGAGACTGGTCCCACGCCCAAAGAGCCAGCAGGGAAAACTATGCCTTGTTCTAAAGCTCTTTGGGAACCGCTTGCGTAGCCCCACACACCTGGGGGCTGCAGGCTTTCCTGCGGACTTCAGCCTCAAAACCACCCTTTTCCACATGACGTCACGCCAGGCACAAAAATGGCCATATGTCTGGAGGTTGGTCCCACGCCCAAAGAGCCAGCAGGGAAAACTATGCCTTGTTCTAAAGCTCTTTGGGAACCGCTTGCGTAGCCCCACACACCTGGGGGCTGCAGGCTTTCCTGCTCTCTTCAGCCTCAAAACCACCCTTTCCCACATGGCGCTCCGCAAGGCACAAAAATGGCCATATGTCTGGAAGTTTGTCCGACGCCCAAAGAGCCAGCAGGGAAAACTATGCCTTGTTCTAAAGCTCTTTGGGAACCTCTTGTGTAGCCCCACACACCTGGGGACTGCAGGCTTTCCTGCTGCCTTCAGCCTCAAAACAACCCTTTCCCACTTGGCGCTGGGCCAGGCCCAAAAAAGGCCATATTTCTGGAGGTTGGTCCCACGCCCAAAGAGCCAGCAGGGAAAACTATGCCTTGTTCTAAAGCTCTTTGGGAACGGCTTGCGTAGCCCCAGAGACCTGGGGGCTGCAGGCTTTCCTGCTGCCTTCAGACTCAAAACCACCCTTTTCAACATGGCGCCACGCCAGGCACAAAAATGGCCATATGTCTGGAGTTTGGTCCCACGCCCAAAGAGCCAGCAGGGAAAACTATGCCTTGTTCTAAAGCTCTTTGGGAACCGCTTGCGTAGCCCCACACACCTGGGGGCTGCAGGCTTTCCTGCTGCCTTCAGCCTCAAAACCACCCTTTCCCACTTGGCGCCGCGCCAGGCCCAAAAATGGCCATATGTCTGGAGACTGGTCCCACGCCCAAAGAGCCAGCAGGGAAAACTATGCCTTGTTCTAAAGCTCTTTGGGAACCGCTTGCGTAGCCCCACAGACCTGGGGGCTGCAGGCTTTCCTGCTGCCTTCAGCCTCAAAACCACCCTTTCCCACATGGCGTCACGCCAGGCACAAAAATGGCCATATGTCTGGAGACTCGTCCCACGCCCAAAGAGCCAGCAGGGAAAACTATGCCTTGTTCTAAAGCTCTTTGGGAACCGCTTGCGTAGCCCCACACACCTGGGGGCTGCAGGCTTTCCTGCTCTCTTCAGACTCAAAACCACCCTTTCCCACTTGGCCCCGCGTCAGGCCCAAAAATGGCCATATGTCTGGAAGTTGGTCCCACGCCCAAAGAGCCAGCAGGGAAAACTATGCCTTGTTCTAAAGCTCTTTGGGAACCGCTTGCGTAGCCCCACACACCTGGGGGCTGCAGGCTTTCCTGCTGCCTTCAGCCTCAAAACCACCCTTTCCCACATGGCGTCACGCCAGGCACAAAAATGGCCATATGTCTGGAGGTTGGTCCCACGCCCAAAGAGCTAGCAGGGAAAACTATGCCTTGTTCTAAAGCTCTTTGGGAACCGCTTGCGTAGCCCCACACACCTGGGGGCTGCAGGCTTTCCTGCTGCCTTCAACCTCAAAAGCACCCTTTTCCACATGGCGTCACGCCAGGCACAAAAATGGCCATATGTCTGGAGACTGGTCCCACGCCCAAAGAGGCAGCAGGGAAAACTATGCCTTGTTCTAAAGCTCTTTGGGAATCGCTTGCGTAGCCCCACACACGTGGGGGCTGCAGGCTTTCCTGCTGCCTTCAACCTCAAAAGCACCCTTTCCCACATGGCGTCACGCCAGGCACAAAAATGGCCATATGTCTGGAGGTTGGTCCCACGCCCAAAGAGCCAGCAGGGAAAACTATGCCTTGTTCTAAAGCTCTTTGGGAACGGCTTGCGTAGCCCCACACACCTGGGGGCTGCAGGCTTTCCTGCTCTCTTCAGCCTCAAAACCACCCTTTCCCACATGGCGCTCCGCCAGGCACAAAAATGGCCATATGTCTGGAAGTTGGTCCCACGCCCAAAGAGTCAGCTGGGAAAACTATGCCTTGTTCTAAAGCTCTTTGGGAACCTCTTGCGTAGCCCCACACACGTGGGGGCTGCAGGCTTTCCTGCTGCCTTCAGACTCAAAACCACCCTTTCCCACATGGCGCCACGCCAGGCCCAAAAATGGCCATATGTCTGGATGTTTGTCCCACGCCTAAAGAGCCAGCAGGGAAAACTATGCCTTGTTCTAAAGCTCTTTGGGAACCTCTTGCGTAGCCCCACACACCTGGGGGCTGCAGGCTTTAATGCTGCCTTCAGCCTCAAAGTCACCATTTCCCACTTGGCGCCAAGCCAGGCCCAAAAATGGCCATATGTCTGGAGACTGGTCCCACGCCCAAAGAGCCAGCAGGGAAAACTATGCCTTGTTCTAAAGCTCTTTGGGAACCGCTTGCGTGGCCCCACACACCTGGGGGCTGCAGGCTTTCCTGCTGCCTTCAGCCTCAAAACCACCCTTTCCCACTTGGCGCTGCGCCAGGACCAAAAATGGCCATATGTCTGGAGGTTGGTCCCACGCCCAAAGAGCCAGCAGGGAAAACTATGCCTTGTTCTAAAGCTCTTTTAGAACCGCTTGCGTAGCCCCACAGACCTGGGGGCTGCAGACTTTCCTGCTGCCTTCAAGCTCAAAAGCACACCCTTTTCCACATGGCGTTACGCCAGGCACAAAAATGGCCATATGTCAGGAGGTTGGTCCCACGCCCAAAGAGCCAGCAGGGAAAACTATGTCTTGTTCTAAAGCTCTTTGGGAACCGCTTGTGTAGCCCCACACACCTGGGGGCTGCAGGCTTTCCTGCTGCCTTCAGCCTCAAAAGAAACCTTTCGCAATTGGCGCCCCACCAGGCCCAAAAATGGCCATATGTCTGAAGATTGGTCCCACGCCCAAAGAGCCAGCAGGGAAAACTATGCCTTGTTCTAAAGCTCTTTGGGAACCGCTTGCGTAGCCCCACACACCTGTGGCTGCAGGCTTTCCTGCTGCCTTCAGCCTCAAAACAACCCTTTCCCACATGGCGCCGTGCAAGGCACAAAAATGGCAATATATCTGGAGATTGGTTCCACGCCCAAAGAGCCAGCAGGGAAAACTATGCCTTGTTCTAAAGCTCTTTGGGAACCGCTTGCGTAGCCCCACACACCTGGGGGCTGCAGGCTTTCCTGCTGCCTTCAGACTCAAAACCACCCTTTCCAACTTGGCCCCGCGCCAGGCCCAAAAATGGCCATATGTCTGGAGACTGGTCCCACGCCCAAAGAGCCAGCAGGGAAAACAATGCCTTGTTCTAAAGCTCTTTGGGAACCGCTTGCGTAGCCCCACACACCTGGGGGCTGCAGGCTTTCCTGCTGCCTTCAGACTCAAAACCACCCTTTCCCACTTCGCATCGTGCCAGGCACAAAAATGGCCATATTTCTGGAGACTTGTAACTTTCCCAAAGAGCCAGCAGGGAAAACTATGCCTTGTTCTAAAGCTCTTTGGGAACCGCCTGCGTAGCCCCACACACCTGGGGGCTGCAGGCTTTCCTGCTGCCTTCAGCCTCAAAACCACCCTTTCCCACTTGGCCCCGCGCCAGGCCCAAAAATGGCCATATGTCAGGAGACTGGTCCCACGCCCAAAGAGCCAGCAGGGAAAACTATGCCTTGTTCTAAAGCTCTTTGGGAACCGCTTGCGTAGCCCCACACGCCTGGGGGCTGCAGGCTTTCCTGCTCTCTTCAGCCTCAAAAGCACGCTTTCCCACTTGCCGCCGCGCCAGGCCCAAAAATGGCCATATGTCTTGAGATTGGTCCCACGCCCAAAGAGCCAGCAGGGAAAACTATGCCTTGTTCTAAAGCTCTTTGGGAACCACTTGCGTAGCCCCACACAAACTGGGGGCTGCAGGCTTTTCTCGCGCTTTCAGCCTCAAAACCACCCTTTCCCATTTGGCGCTGCGCCAGGCACAAAAATGGCCATATGTCTGGAGGTTGGTCCCACGCCCAAAGAGCCAGCAGGGAAAACTATGTCTTGTTCTAAAGCTCTTTGGGAATCGCTTGCGTAGCCCCACAGAAACTGGGGGCTGCAGGCTTTCCTGCTGCCTTCAGCCTCAAAACCACCCTTTCCCACTTGGCGCTGCGCCAGGCCCAAAAATGGCCATATGTCTGGAGAATGGTCCCACGCCCAAAGAGCCAGCAGGGAAAACTATGCCTTGTTCTAAAGCTCTTTGGAAACCGCTTGCGTAGCCCCACACACCTGGGGGCTGCAGGCTTTCCTGCTGCCTTCAGCCTCAAAACCACCGTTTCCCACTTGGCGCTGCGCCAGGCCCAAGAATGGCCATATGTCAGGAGACTGGTCCCACGCCCAAAGAGCCAGCAGGGAAAACTATGCCTTGTTCTAAAGCTCATTGGGAACCGTTTGCGTAGCCCCACACACCTGGGGGCTGCAGGCTTTCCTGCTCTCTTCAGCCTCAAAAGCACCCTTTCCCACTTGCCGCCGCGCCAGGCACAAAAATGGCCATATGTCTGGAGATTGGTCCCACGCCCAAAGAGCCAGCAGGGAAAACTATGCCTTGTTCTAAAGCTCTTTGGGAACCACTTGCGTAGCCCCACACAAACTGGGGGCTGCAGGCTTTTCTCGCGCTTTCAGCCTCAAAACCACCCTTTCCCACTTGGCGCTGTGCCAGGCACAAAAATGGCCATATGTCAGGAGGTTGGTCCCACGCCCAAAGAGCCAGCAGGGAAAACTATGTCTTGTTCTAAAGCTCTTTGGGAATCGCTTGCGTAGCCCCACAGAAACTGGGGGCTGCAGGCTTTCCTGCTGCCTTCAGCCTCAAAACCACCGTTTCCCACTTGGCGCTGCGCCAGGCCCAAAAATGGCCATATGTCTGGAGAATGGTCCCACGCCCAAAGAGCCAGCAGGGAAAACTATGCCTTGTTCTAAAGCTCTTTGGGAACCGCTTGCGTAGCCCCACAGACCTGGGGGCTGCAGGCTTTCCTGCTGCCTTCAACCTGAAAACCACCCTTTCCCACTTGGCGCCAAGCCAGGCCCAAAAATGGCCATATGTCTGGAGATTGGTCCCACGCCCAAAGAGCCAGCAGGGAAAACTATGCCTTGTTCTAAAGCTCTTTGGGAACCGCTTGCGTAGCCCCACATACCTGGGAGCTGCAGGATTTCCTGCTCTCTTCAGCCTCAAAACCACCCTTTCCCACTTGGCGCCGAGCCAGGCCCAAAAATGGCCATATGTCTGGAGACTGGTCCCACGCCCAAAGAGCCAGCAGGGAAAACTATGCCTTGTTCTAAAGCTCTTTGGGAACCGCTTGCGTAGCCCCACACAAACTGGGGGCTGCAGGCTTTTCTCGTGGTTTCAGCCTCAAAACCACCCTCTCCCACTTGGCGCTGCGCCAGGCACAAAAATGGCCATATGTCAGGAGGTTCGTCCCACGCCCAAAGAGCCAGCAGGGAAAACTATGCCTTGTTCTAAAGCTCTTTGGGAACCGCTTGCATAGCCCCACACACCTGGGGGCTGCAGGCTTTCCTGCTGCCTTCAACCTCAATAGCACCCTTTTTCACACGGCGTCACGCCAGGCACAAAAATGGCCATATGTCTGGAGATTGGTCCCACGCCCAAAGAGCCAGCAGGGAAAACTATGCCTTGTTCTAAAGCTCTTTGGGAACCGCTTGTGTAGCCCCACACACCTGGGGGCTGCAGGCTTTCCTGCTCTCTTCAGCCTCAAAACCACCCTTTCCCACATGGCGCTCCGCCAGGCACAAAAATGGCCATATGTCTGGAGACTGGTCCAACGCCCAAAGAGCCAGCAGGGAAAATTATGCCTTGTTCTAAAGCTCTTTGGGAACCGCTTGCGTAGCCCCACAGACCTGGGGGCTGCAGGCTTTCCTGCTGCCTTCAGCCTCAAAACCACCCTTTCCCACTTGGCGCCAAGCCAGGCCCAAAAATGGCCATATGTCTGGAGATTGGTCCCACGCCCAAAGAGCCAGCAGGGAAAACTATGCCTTGTTCTAAAGCTCTTTGGGAACCGCTTGCGTAGCCCCACATACCTGGGAGATGCAGGATTTCCTGCTCTCTTCAGCCTCAAAAGCACGCTTTCCCACTTGGCGCCGAGCCAGGCCCAAAAATGGCCATATGTCTGGAGATTGGTCCCACGCCCAAAGAGCCAGCAGGGAAAACTATGCCTTGTTCTAAAGCTCTTTGGGAACCGCTTGCGTAGCCCCACACAAACTGGGGGCTGCAGGCTTTTCTCGCGCTTTCAGCCTCAAAACCACCCTCTCCCACTTGGCGCTGCGCCAGGCACAAAAATGGCCATATGTCTGGAGACTGGTCCCACGCCCAAAGAGCCAGCAGGGAAAACTATGCCTTGTTCTAAAGCTCTTTGGGAACCGCTTGCGTAGCCCCACAGACCTGGGGGCTGCAGACTTTCCTGCTGCCTTCAGCCTCAAAACCACCCTTTCCCACATGGCGCCACGCCAGGCACAAAAATGGCCTTATGTCTGGAGTTTGGTCCCACGCCCAAAGAGCCAGCAGGGAAAACTATGCCTTGTTCTAAAGCTCTTTGGGAACCTCTTGCGTAGCCCCACACACCTGGGGGCTGCAGGCTTTCCTGCTGCCTTCAGCCTCAAAACCACCCTTTCCCACTTGGCCCCGCGCCAGGCCCAAAAATGGCCATATGTCTGGAGACTGGTCCCATGCCCAAAGAGCCAGCAGGGAAAACTATGCCTTGTTCTAAAGCTCTTTGGGAACCGCTTGCGTAGCCCCACACACCTGAGGGCTGCAGGCTTTCCTGCTGCCTTCAACCTCAAAAGCACCCTTTTCCACATGGCGTCACGCCAGGCAGAAAAATGGCCATATGTCTGGAGACTGGTCCCACGCCCAAAGAGCCAGCAGGGAAAACTATGCCTTGTTCTAAAGCTCTTTGGGAATCGCTTGCGTAGCCCCACACACGTGGGGGCTGCAGGCATTCCTGGTGCCTTCAGCCTCAAACCAACCTTTCCCACATGGCGTCACGCCAGGCACAAAAATGGCCATATGTCTGGAGGTTGGTCCCACGCCCAAAGAGCCAGCAGGGAAAACTATGCCTTGTTCTAAAGCTCTTTGGGAACCGCTTGCGTAGCCCCACACACCTGGGGGCTGCAGGCTTTCCTGCTCTCTTCAGCCTCAAAACCACCCTTTCCCACATGGCGCTCCGCCAGGCACAAAAAAGGCCATATGTCTGGAAGTTGGTCCCACGCCCAAAGAGCCAGCAGGGAAAACTATGCCTTGTTCTAAAGCTCTTTGGGAACCGCTTGCGTAGCCCCACACACGTGGGGGCTGCAGGCTTTCCTGCTGCCTTCAGACTCAAAACCACCCTTTCCCACATGGCGCCACGCCAGGCCCAAAAATGGCCATATGTCTGGAGGTTCGTCCCACGCCTAAAGAGCCAGCAGGGAAAACTATGCCTTGTTCTAAAGCTCTTTGGGAACCTCTTGCGTAGCCCCACACACCTGGGGGCTGCAGGCTTTAATGCTGCCTTCAGCCTCAAAACCACCATTTCCCACTTGGCGCCAAGCCAGGCCCAAAAATGGCCATATGTCTGGAGACTGGTCCCACGCCCAAAGAGCCAGCAGGGAAAAGTATGCCTTGTTCTAAAGCTCTTTGGGAACCTCTTGCGTAGCCCCACACACCTGGGGGCTGCAGGCTTTCCTGCTGCCTTCAGCCTCAAAACCACCCTTTCCCACTTGGCCCCGCGCCAGGCCCAAAAATGGCCGTATGTCTGGAGACTGGTCCCATGCCCAAAGAGCCAGCAGGGAAAACTATGCCTTGTTCTAAAGCTCTTTGGGAACCGCTTGCGTAGCCCCACACACCTGAGGGCTGCAGGCTTTCCTGCTGCCTTCAACCTCAAAAGCACCCTTTTCCACATGGCGTCACGCCAGGCAGAAAAATGGCCATATGTCTGGAGACTGGTCCCACGCCCAAAGAGCCAGCAGGGAAAACTATGCCTTGTTCTAAAGCTCTTTGGGAATCGCTTGCGTAGCCCCACACACGTGGGGGCTGCAGGCTTTCCTGCTGCCTTCAACCTCAAAAGCACCCTTTCCCACATGGCGCCACGCCAGGCCCAAAAATGGCCATATGTCTGGATGTTTGTCCCACGCCTAAAGAGCCAGCAGGGAAAACTATGCCTTGTTCTAAAGCTCTTTGGGAACCTCTTGCGTAGCCCCACACACCTGGGGGCTGCAGGCTTTAATGCTGCCTTCAGCCTCAAAGTCACCATTTCCCACTTGGCGCCAAGCCAGGCCCAAAAATGGCCATATGTCTGGAGACTGGTCCCACGCCCAAAGAGCCAGCAGGGAAAACTATGCCTTGTTCTAAAGCTCTTTGGGAACCGCTTGCGTGGCCCCACACACCTGGGGGCTGCAGGCTTTCCTGCTGCCTTCAGCCTCAAAACCACCCTTTCCCACTTGGCGCTGCGCCAGGACCAAAAATGGCCATATGTCTGGAGGTTGGTCCCACGCCCAAAGAGCCAGCAGGGAAAACTATGCCTTGTTCTAAAGCTCTTTTAGAACCGCTTGCGTAGCCCCACAGACCTGGGGGCTGCAGACTTTCCTGCTGCCTTCAAGCTCAAAAGCACACCCTTTTCCACATGGCGTTACGCCAGGCACAAAAATGGCCATATGTCTGGAGGTTGGTCCCACGCCCAAAGAGCCAGCAGGGAAAACTATGCCTTGTTCTAAAGCTCTTTGGGAACCGCTTGTGTAGCCCCACACACCTGGGGGCTGCAGGCTTTCCTGCTGCCTTCAGCCTCAAAAGAAACCTTTCGCAATTGGCGCCCCACCAGGCCCAAAAATGGCCATATGTCTGAAGATTGGTCCCACGCCCAAAGAGCCAGCAGGGAAAACTATGCCTTGTTCTAAAGCTCTTTGGGAACCGCTTGCGTAGCCCCACACACCTGTGGCTGCAGGCTTTCCTGCTGCCTTCAGCCTCAAAACAACCCTTTCCCACATGGCGCCGTGCAAGGCACAAAAATGGCAATATATCTGGAGATTGGTTCCACGCCCAAAGAGCCAGCAGGGAAAACTATGCCTTGTTCTAAAGCTCTTTGGGAACCGCTTGCGTAGCCCCACACACCTGGGGGCTGCAGGCTTTCCTGCTGCCTTCAGACTCAAAACCACCCTTTCCAACTTGGCCCCGCGCCAGGCCCAAAAATGGCCATATGTCTGGAGACTGGTCCCACGCCCAAAGAGCCAGCAGGGAAAACAATGCCTTGTTCTAAAGCTCTTTGGGAACCGCTTGCGTAGCCCCACACACCTGGGGGCTGCAGGCTTTCCTGCTGCCTTCAGCCTCAAAACCACCCTTTCCCACTTCGCATCGTGCCAGGCACAAAAATGGCCATATTTCTGGAGACTTGTAACTTTCCCAAAGAGCCAGCAGGGAAAACTATGCCTTGTTCTAAAGCTCTTTGGGAACCGCCTGCGTAGCCCCACACACCTGGGGGCTGCAGGCTTTCCTGCTGCCTTCAGCCTCAAAACCACCCTTTCCCACTTGGCCCCGCGCCAGGCCCAAAAATGGCCATATGTCAGGAGACTGGTCCCACGCCCAAAGAGCCAGCAGGGAAAACTATGCCTTGTTCTAAAGCTCTTTGGGAACCGCTTGCGTAGCCCCACACGCCTGGGGGCTGCAGGCTTTCCTGCTCTCTTCAGCCTCAAAAGCACGCTTTCCCACTTGCCGCCGCGCCAGGCCCAAAAATGGCCATATGTCTTGAGATTGGTCCCACGCCCAAAGAGCCAGCAGGGAAAACTATGCCTTGTTCTAAAGCTCTTTGGGAACCACTTGCGTAGCCCCACACAAACTGGGGGCTGCAGGCTTTTCTCGCGCTTTCAGCCTCAAAACCACCCTTTCCCATTTGGCGCTGCGCCAGGCACAAAAATGGCCATATGTCTGGAGTTTGGTCCCACGCCCAAAGAGCCAGCAGGGAAAACTATGTCTTGTTCTAAAGCTCTTTGGGAATCGCTTGCGTAGCCCCACAGAAACTGGGGGCTGCAGGCTTTCCTGCTGCCTTCAGCCTCAAAACCACCCTTTCCCACTTGGCGCTGCGCCAGGCCCAAAAATGGCCATATGTCTGGAGAATGGTCCCACGCCCAAAGAGCCAGCAGGGAAAACTATGCCTTGTTCTAAAGCTCTTTGGGAACCGCTTGCGTAGCCCCACACACCTGGGGGCTGCAGGCTTTCCTGCTGCCTTCAGCCTCAAAACCACCGTTTCCCACTTGGCGCTGCGCCAGGCCCAAGAATGGCCATATGTCAGGAGACTGGTCCCACGCCCAAAGAGCCAGCAGGGAAAACTATGCCTTGTTCTAAAGCTCATTGGGAACCGTTTGCGTAGCCCCACACACCTGGGGGCTGCAGGCTTTCCTGCTCTCTTCAGCCTCAAAAGCACCCTTTCCCACTTGCCGCCGCGCCAGGCACAAAAATGGCCATATGTCTGGAGATTGGTCCCACGCCCAAAGAGCCAGCAGGGAAAACTATGCCTTGTTCTAAAGCTCTTTGGGAACCACTTGCGTAGCCCCACACAAACTGGGGGCTGCAGGCTTTTCTCGCGCTTTCAGCCTCAAAACCACCCTTTCCCACTTGGCGCTGTGCCAGGCACAAAAATGGCCATATGTCAGGAGGTTGGTCCCACGCCCAAAGAGCCAGCAGGGAAAACTATGTCTTGTTCTAAAGCTCTTTGGGAATCGCTTGCGTAGCCCCACAGAAACTGGGGGCTGCAGGCTTTCCTGCTGCCTTCAGCCTCAAAACCACCGTTTCCCACTTGGCGCTGCGCCAGGCCCAAAAATGGCCATATGTCTGGAGAATGGTCCCACGCCCAAAGAGCCAGCAGGGAAAACTATGCCTTGTTCTAAAGCTCTTTGGGAACCGCTTGCGTAGCCCCACAGACCTGGGGGCTGCAGGCTTTCCTGCTGCCTTCAACCTGAAAACCACCCTTTCCCACTTGGCGCCAAGCCAGGCCCAAAAATGGCCATATGTCTGGAGATCGGTCCCACGCCCAAAGAGCCAGCAGGGAAAACTATGCCTTGTTCTAAAGCTCTTTGGGAACCGCTTGCGTAGCCCCACATACCTGGGAGCTGCAGGATTTCCTGCTCTCTTCAGCCTCAAAACCACCCTTTCCCACTTGGCGCCGAGCCAGGCCCAAAAATGGCCATATGTCTGGAGACTGGTCCCACGCCCAAAGAGCCAGCAGGGAAAACTATGCCTTGTTCTAAAGCTCTTTGGGAACCGCTTGCGTAGCCCCACACAAACTGGGGGCTGCAGGCTTTTCTCGCGCTTTCAGCCTCAAAACCACCCTCTCCCACTTGGCGCTGCGCCAGGCACAAAAATGGCCATATGTCAGGAGGTTCGTCCCACGCCCAAAGAGCCAGCAGGGAAAACTATGCCTTGTTCTAAAGCTCTTTGGGAACCGCTTGCATAGCCCCACACACCTGGGGGCTGCAGGCTTTCCTGCTGCCTTCAACCTCAATAGCACCCTTTTTCACACGGCGTCACGCCAGGCCCAAAAATGGCCATATGTCTGGAGATTGGTCCCACGCCCAAAGAGCCAGCAGGGAAAACTATGCCTTGTTCTAAAGCTCTTTGGGAACCGCTTGTGTAGCCCCACACACCTGGGGGCTGCAGGCTTTCCTGCTCTCTTCAGCCTCAAAACCACCCTTTCCCACATGGCGCTCCGCCAGGCACAAAAATGGCCATATGTCTGGAGACTGGTCCAACGCCCAAAGAGCCAGCAGGGAAAATTATGCCTTGTTCTAAAGCTCTTTGGGAACCGCTTGCGTAGCCCCACAGACCTGGGGGCTGCAGGCTTTCCTGCTGCCTTCAGCCTCAAAACCACCCTTTCCCACTTGGCGCCAAGCCAGGCCCAAAAATGGCCATATGTCTGGAGATTGGTCCCACGCCCAAAGAGCCAGCAGGGAAAACTATGCCTTGTTCTAAAGCTCTTTGGGAACCGCTTGCGTAGCCCCACATACCTGGGAGATGCAGGATTTCCTGCTCTCTTCAGCCTCAAAAGCACGCTTTCCCACTTGGCGCCGAGCCAGGCCCAAAAATGGCCATATGTCTGGAGATTGGTCCCACGCCCAAAGAGCCAGCAGGGAAAACTATGCCTTGTTCTAAAGCTCTTTGGGAACCGCTTGCGTAGCCCCACACAAACTGGGGGCTGCAGGCTTTTCTCGCGCTTTCAGCCTCAAAACCACCCTCTCCCACTTGGCGCTGCGCCAGGCACAAAAATGGCCATATGTCTGGAGACTGGTCCCACGCCCAAAGAGCCAGCAGGGAAAACTATGCCTTGTTCTAAAGCTCTTTGGGAACCGCTTGCGTAGCCCCACAGACCTGGGGGCTGCAGACTTTCCTGCTGCCTTCAGCCTCAAAACCACCCTTTCCCACATGGCGCCACGCCAGGCACAAAAATGGCCTTATGTCTGGAGTTTGGTCCCACGCCCAAAGAGCCAGCAGGGAAAACTATGCCTTGTTCTAAAGCTCTTTGGGAACCTCTTGCGTAGCCCCACACACCTGGGGGCTGCAGGCTTTCCTGCTGCCTTCAGCCTCAAAACCACCCTTTCCCACTTGGCCCCGCGCCAGGCCCAAAAATGGCCATATGTCTGGAGACTGGTCCCATGCCCAAAGAGCCAGCAGGGAAAACTATGCCTTGTTCTAAAGCTCTTTGGGAACCGCTTGCGTAGCCCCACACACCTGAGGGCTGCAGGCTTTCCTGCTGCCTTCAACCTCAAAAGCACCCTTTTCCACATGGCGTCACGCCAGGCAGAAAAATGGCCATATGTCTGGAGACTGGTCCCACGCCCAAAGAGCCAGCAGGGAAAACTATGCCTTGTTCTAAAGCTCTTTGGGAATCGCTTGCGTAGCCCCACACACGTGGGGGCTGCAGGCATTCCTGGTGCCTTCAGCCTCAAACCAACCTTTCCCACATGGCGTCACGCCAGGCACAAAAATGGCCATATGTCTGGAGGTTGGTCCCACGCCCAAAGAGCCAGCAGGGAAAACTATGCCTTGTTCTAAAGCTCTTTGGGAACCGCTTGCGTAGCCCCACACACCTGGGGGCTGCAGGCTTTCCTGCTCTCTTCAGCCTCAAAACCACCCTTTCCCACATGGCGCTCCGCCAGGCACAAAAAAGGCCATATGTCTGGAAGTTGGTCCCACGCCCAAAGAGCCAGCAGGGAAAACTATGCCTTGTTCTAAAGCTCTTTGGGAACCGCTTGCGTAGCCCCACACACGTGGGGGCTGCAGGCTTTCCTGCTGCCTTCAGACTCAAAACCACCCTTTCCCACATGGCGCCACGCCAGGCCCAAAAATGGCCATATGTCTGGAGGTTGGTCCCACGCCTAAAGAGCCAGCAGGGAAAACTATGCCTTGTTCTAAAGCTCTTTGGGAACCTCTTGCGTAGCCCCACACACCTGGGGGCTGCAGGCTTTAATGCTGCCTTCAGCCTCAAAACCACCATTTCCCACTTGGCGCCAAGCCAGGCCCAAAAATGGCCATATGTCTGGAGACTGGTCCCACGCCCAAAGAGCCAGCAGGGAAAAGTATGCCTTGTTCTAAAGCTCTTTGGGAACCTCTTGCGTAGCCCCACACACCTGGGGGCTGCAGGCTTTCCTGCTGCCTTCAGCCTCAAAACCACCCTTTCCCACTTGGCCCCGCGCCAGGCCCAAAAATGGCCGTATGTCTGGAGACTGGTCCCATGCCCAAAGAGCCAGCAGGGAAAACTATGCCTTGTTCTAAAGCTCTTTGGGAACCGCTTGCGTAGCCCCACACACCTGAGGGCTGCAGGCTTTCCTGCTGCCTTCAACCTCAAAAGCACCCTTTTCCACATGGCGTCACGCCAGGCAGAAAAATGGCCATATGTCTGGAGACTGGTCCCACGCCCAAAGAGCCAGCAGGGAAAACTATGCCTTGTTCTAAAGCTCTTTGGGAATCGCTTGCGTAGCCCCACACACGTGGGGGCTGCAGGCTTTCCTGCTGCCTTCAACCTCAAAAGCACCCTTTCCCACATGGCGTCACGCCAGGCACAAAAATGGCCATATGTCTGGAGGTTGGTCCCACGCCCAAAGAGCCAGCAGGGAAAACTATGCCTTGTTCTAAAGCTCTTTGGGAACCGCTTGCGTAGCCCCACACACCTGGGGGCTGCAGGCTTTCCTGCTCTCTTCAGCCTCAAAACCACCCTTTCCCACATGGCGCTCCGCCAGGCACAAAAAAGGCCATATGTCTGGAAGTTGGTCCCACGCCCAAAGAGCCAGCAGGGAAAACTATGCCTTGTTCTAAAGCTCTTTGGGAACCGCTTGCGTAGCCCCACACACGTGGGGGCTGCAGGCTTTCCTGCTGCCTTCAGACTCAAAACCACCCTTTCCCACATGGCGCCACGCCAGGCCCAAAAATGGCCATATGTCTGGAGGTTGGTCCCACGCCTAAAGAGCCAGCAGGGAAAACTATGCCTTGTTCTAAAGCTCTTTGGGAACCTCTTGCGTAGCCCCACACACCTGGGGGCTGCAGGCTTTAATGCTGCCTTCAGCCTCAAAACCACCATTTCCCACTTGGCGCCAAGCCAGGCCCAAAAATGGCCATATGTCTGGAGACTGGTCCCACGCCCAAAGAGCCAGCAGGGAAAAGTATGCCTTGTTCTAAAGCTCTTTGGGAACCTCTTGCGTAGCCCCACACACCTGTGGGCTGCAGGCTTTCCTGCTGCCTTCAGCCTCAAAACCACCCTTTCCCACTTGGCGCCGCGCCAGGCCCAAAAATGGCCATATGTCTGGAGACTGGTCCCATGCCCAAAGAGCCAGCAGGGAAAACTATGCCTTGTTCTAAAGCTCTTTGGGAACCGCTTGCGTAGCCCCACACACCTGAGGGCTGCAGGCTTTCCTGCTGCCTTCAACCTCAAAAGCACCCTTTTCCACATGGCGTCACGCCAGGCAGAAAAATGGCCATATGTCTGGAGACTGGTCCCACGCCCAAAGAGCCAGCAGGGAAAACTATGCCTTGTTCTAAAGCTCTTTGGGAATCGCTTGCGTAGCCCCACACACGTGGGGGCTGCAGGCTTTCCTGCTGCCTTCAACCTCAAAAGCACCCTTTCCCACATGGCGTCACGCCAGGCACAAAAATGGCCATATGTCTGGAGGTTGGTCCCACGCCCAAAGAGCCAGCAGGGAAAACTATGCCTTGTTCTAAAGCTCTTTGGGAACCGCTTGCGTAGCCCCACACACCTGGGGGCTGCAGGCTTTCCTGCTCTCTTCAGCCTCAAAACCACCCTTTCCCACATGGCGCTCCGCCAGGCACAAAAAAGGCCATATGTCTGGAAGTTGGTCCCACGCCCAAAGAGCCAGCAGGGAAAACTATGCCTTGTTCTAAAGCTCTTTGGGAACCGCTTGCGTAGCCCCACACACGTGGGGGCTGCAGGCTTTCCTGCTGCCTTCAGACTCAAAACCACCCTTTCCCACATGGCGCCACGCCAGGCCCAAAAATGGCCATATGTCTGGAGGTTGGTCCCACGCCTAAAGAGCCAGCAGGGAAAACTATGCCTTGTTCTAAAGCTCTTTGGGAACCTCTTGCGTAGCCCCACACACCTGGGGGCTGCAGGCTTTAATGCTGCCTTCAGCCTCAAAACCACCATTTCCCACTTGGCCCCGCGCCAGGCACAAAAATGGCCATATGTCTGGAGACTGGTCCCACGCCCAAAGAGCCAGTAGGGAAAACTATGCCTTGTTCTAAAGCTCTTTGGGAACCGCTTGCATGGCCCCACACACCTGGGGGCTGCAGGCTTTCCTGCTGCCTTCAGCCTCAAAACCACCCTTTCCCACTTGGCGCTGCGCCAGGACCAAAAATGGCCATATGTCTGGAGGTTGGTCCCATGCCCAAAGAGCCAGCAGGGAAAACTATGCCTTGCTCTAAAGCTCTTTGGGAACCGCTTGCGTGGCCCCACACACCTGGGGGCTGCAGGCTTTCCTGCTCTCTTCAGCCTCAAAACAACCCTTTCCCACATGGCGCTCCGCCAGGCACAAAAAAGGCCATATGTCTGGAAGTTGGTCCCACGCCCAAAGAGCCAGCAGGGAAAACTATGCCTTGTTCTAAAGCTCTTTGGGAACCGCTTGCGTAGCCCCACACACGTGGGGGCTGCAGGCTTTCCTGCTGCCTTCAGACTCAAAACCACCCTTTCCCACATGGCGCCACGCCAGGCCCAAAAATGGCCATATGTCTGGAGGTTGGTCCCACGCCTAAAGAGCCAGCAGGGAAAACTATGCCTTGTTCTAAAGCTCTTTGGGAACCTCTTGCGTAGCCCCACACACCTGGGGGCTGCAGGCTTTCCTGCTGCCTTCAGCCTCAAAACCACCATTTCCCACTTGGCGCCAAGCCAGGCCCAAAAATGGCCATATGTCTGGAGACTGGTCCCACGCCCAAAGAGCCAGCAGGGAAAACTATGCCTTGTTCTAAAGCTCTTTGGGAACCGCTTGCGTGGCCCCACACACCTGGGGGCTGCAGGCTTTCCTGCTGCCTTCAGCCTCAAAACCACCCTTTCCCACTTGGCGCTGCGCCAGGCCCAAAAATGGCCATATGTCTGGAGGTTGGTCCCATGCCCAAAGAGCCAGCAGGGAAAACTATGCCTTGTTCTAAAGCTCTTTGAGAACCGCTTGCGTAGCCCCACACACCTGGGGGCTGCAGGCTTTCCTGCTGCCTTCAAGCTCAAAAGCACACCCTTTTCCACATGGCTTTACGCCAGGCACAAAAATGGCCATATGTCTGGAGGTTGGTCCCACGCCCAAAGAGCCAGCAGGGAAAACTATGCCTTGTTCTAAAGCTCTTTGGGAACCGCTTGCGTAGCCCCACATACCTGGGAGCTGCAGGATTTCCTGCTCTCTTCAGCCTCAAAAGCACGCTTTCCCACTTGGCGCCGAGCTAGGCCCAAAAATGGCCATATGTCTGGAGATTGGTCCCACGCACAAAGAGTCAGCTGGGAAAACTATGCCTTGTTCTAAAGCTCTTTGGGAACCGCTTGCGTAGCCCCACACAAGCTGGGGGCTGCAGGCTTTTCTCGCGCTTTCAGCCTCAAAACCACCCTCTCCCACTTGGCGCTGCGCCAGGCACAAAAATGGCCATATGTCAGGAGGTTGGTCCCACGCCCAAAGAGCCAGCAGGGAAAACTATGCCTTGTTCTAAAGCTCTTTGGGAACCGCTTGCATAGCCCCACACACCTGGGGGCTGCAGGCTTTCCTGCTGCCTTCAACCTCAATAGCACCCTTTTTCACACGGCGTCACGCCAGGCACAAAAATGGCCATATGTCTGGAGATTGGTCCCACGCCCAAAGAGCCAGCAGGGAAAACTATGCCTTGTTCTAAAGCTCTTTGGGAACCGCTTGTGTAGCCCCACACACCTGGGGGCTGCAGGCTTTCCTGCTCTCTTCAGCCTCAAAACCACCCTTTCCCACATGGCGCTCCGTCAGGCACAAAAATGACCATATGTCTGGAGACTGGTCCAACGCCCAAAGAGCCAGCAGGGAAAACTATGCCTTGTTCTAAAGCTCTTTGGGAACCGCTTGCGTAGCCCCACACACCTGGGGGCTGCAGGCTTTCCTGCTGCCTTCAGCCTCAAAACCACCCTTTCCCACTTGGCGCCAAGCCAGGCCCAAAAATGGCCATATGTCTGGAGATTGGTCCCACGCCCAAAGAGCCAGCAGGGAAAACTATGCCTTGTTCTAAAGCTCTTTGGGAACCGCTTGCGTAGCCCCACAGAAACTGGGGGCTGCAGGCTTTTCTCGCGCTTTCAGCCTCAAAACCACCCTCTCCCACTTGGCGCTGCGCCAGGCACAAAAATGGCCATATGTCAGGAGGTTGGTCCCACGCCCAAAGAGCCAGCAGGGAAAACTATGCCTTGTTCTAAAGCTCTTTGGGAACCGCTTGCGTAGCCCCACAGACCTGGGGGCTGCAGACTTTCCTGCTGCCTTCAGCCTCAAAACCACCCTTTCCCACATGGCGCCACGCCAGGCACAAAAATGGCCTTATGTCTGGAGTTTGGTCCCACGCCCAAAGAGCCAGCAGGGAAAACTATGCCTTGTTCTAAAGCTCTTTGGGAACCTTTTGCGTAGCCCCACACACCTGGGGGCTGCAGGCTTTCCTGCTGCCTTCAGCCTCAAAACCACCCTTTCCCACTTGGCCCCGCGCCAGGCCCAAAAATGGCCATATGTCTGGAGACTGGTCCCATGCCCAAAGAGCCAGCAGGGAAAACTATGCCTTGTTCTAAAGCTCTTTGGGAACCGCTTGCGTAGCCCCACAGACCTGGGGGCTGCAGGCTTTCCTGCTGCCTTCAACCTCAAAACCACCCTTTTCCACATGGCGTCACGCCAGGCACAAAAATGGCCATATGTCTGGAGGTTGGTCCCACGCCCAAAGAGCCAGCAGGGAAAACTATGCCTTGTTCTAAAGCTCTTTGGGAATCGCTTGCATAGCCCCACACACGTGGGGGCTGCAGGCTTTCCTGCTGCCTTCAACCTCAAAAGCACCCTTTCCCACATGGCGTCACGCCAGGCACAAAAATGGCCATATGTCTGGAGGTTGGTCCCACGCCCAAAGAGCCAGCAGGGAAAACTATGCCTTGTTCTAAAGCTCTTTGGGAACCGCTTGCGTAGCCCCACACACCTGGGGGCTGCAGGCTTTCCTGCTCTCTTCAGCCTCAAAACCACCCTTTCCCACATGGCGCTCCGCCAGGCACAAAAAAGGCCATATGTCTGGAAGTTGGTCCCACGCCCAAAGAGCCAGCAGGGAAAACTATGCCTTGTTCTAAAGCTCTTTGGGAACCGCTTGCGTAGCCCCACACACGTGGGGGCTGCAGGCTTTCCTGCTGCCTTCAGACTCAAAACCACCCTTTCCCACATGGCGCCACGCCAGGCCCAAAAATGGCCATATGTCTGGAGGTTGGTCCCACGCCTAAAGAGCCAGCAGGGAAAACTATGCCTTGTTCTAAAGCTCTTTGGGAACCTCTTGCGTAGCCCCACACACCTGGGGGCTGCAGGCTTTAATGCTGCCTTCAGCCTCAAAACCACCATTTCCCACTTGGCGCCAAGCCAGCCCCAAAAATGGCCATATGTCTGGAGACTGGTCCCACGCCCAAAGAGCCAGCAGGGAAAACTATGCCTTGCTCTAAAGCTCTTTGGGAACGGCTTGCGTGGCCCCACACACCTGGGGGCTGCAGGCTTTCCTGCTGCCTTCAGCCTCAAAACCACCCTTTCCCACTTGGCGCTGCGCCAGGACCAAAAATGGCCATATGTCTGGAGGTTGGTCCCATGCCCAAAGAGCCAGCAGGGAAAACTATGCCTTGTTCTAAAGCTCTTTGAGAACCGCTTGCGTAGCCCCACACACCTGGGGGCTGCAGGCTTTCCTGCTGCCTTCAAGCTCAAAAGCACACCCTTTTCCACATGGCGTTACGCCAG
Source organism: Chroicocephalus ridibundus (assembly GCF_963924245.1). Lineage (NCBI taxonomy): Eukaryota > Metazoa > Chordata > Aves > Charadriiformes > Laridae > Chroicocephalus > Chroicocephalus ridibundus. The sequence continues at coordinate 67,699,999 of NC_086285.1, read as the reverse complement.
GCACAAAAATGGCCATATGTCTGGAGGTTGGTCCCACGCCCAAAGAGCCAGCAGGGAAAACTACGCCTTGTTCTAAAGCTCTTTGGGAACCGCTTGCGTAGCCCCACACACCTGGGGGCTGCAGGCTTTCCTGCTGCCTTCAGCCTCAAAAGAAACCTTTCGTAATTGGCGCCCCACCAGGCCCAAAAATGGCCATATGTCTGAAGATTGGTCCCACGCCCAAAGAGCCACCAGGGAAAACTATGCCTTGTTCTAAAGCTCTTTGGGAACCGCTTGCGTAGCCCCACACACCTGGGGGCTGCAGGCTTTCCTGCTGCCTTCAGCCTCAAAACAACCCTTTCCCACATGGCGCCGTGCCAGGCACAAAAATGGCAATATATCTGGAGATTGGTTCCACGCCCAAAGAGCCAGCAGGGAAAACTATGCCTTGTTCTAAAGCTCTTTGGGAACCGCTTGCGTAGCCCCACACACCTGGGGGCTGCAGGCTTTCCTGCTGCCTTCAGCCTCAAAACCACCCTTTCCAACTTGGCCCCGCGCCAGGCCCAAAAATGGCCATATGTCTGGAGATTGGTCCCACGCCCAAAGAGCCAGCAGGGAAAACTATGCCTTGTTCTAAAGCTCTTTGGGAACCACTTGCGTAGCCCCACACAAACTGGGGGCTGCAGGCTTTTCTCGCGCTTTCAGCCTCAAAACCACCCTTTCCCACTTGGCGCTGTGCCAGGCACAAAAATGGCCATATGTCCGGAGGTTGGTGCCACGCCCAAAGAGCCAGCAGGGAAAACTATGTCTTGTTCTAAAGCTCTTTGGGAATCGCTTTCGTAGCCCCACAGAAACTGGGGGCTGCAGGCTTTCCTGCTGCCTTCGTCCTCAAAACCACCGTTTCCCACTTGGCGCTGCGCCAGGCCCAAAAATGGCCATATATCTGGAGAATGGTCCCACGCCCAAAGAGCCAGCAGGGAAAAATATGCCTTGTTCTAAAGCTCTTTGGGAACCGCTTGCGTAGCCCCACAGACCTGGGGGCTGCAGTCTTTCCTGCTGCCTTCAGCCTCAAAACCACCCTTTCCCACATGGCGCCACGCCAGGCCCAAAAATGGCCATATGTCTGGAGACTGGTCCCACGCCCAAAGAGCCAGCAGGGAAAACTATGCCTTGTTCTAAAGCTCTTTGGGAACCTCTTGCGTAGCCCCACACACCTGGGGGCTGCAGACTTTCCTGCTGCCTTCAGCCTCAAAACCACCCTTTCCCACTTGGCCCCGCGCCAGGCCCAAAAATGGCCATATGTCTGGAGACTGGTCCCATGCCCAAAGAGCCAGCAGGGAAAACTATGCCTTGTTCTAAAGCTCTTTGGGAACCGCTTGCGTAGCCCCACACACCTGGGGGCTGCAGGCTTTCCTGCTGCCTTCAACCTCAAAACCACCCTTTTCCACATGGCGTCACGCCAGGCACAAAAATGGCCATATGTCTTGAGATTGGTCCCACGCCCAAAGAGCCAGCAGGGAAAACTATGCCTTGTTCTAAAGCTCTTTGGGAACCGCTTGTGTAGCCCCACACACCTGGGGGCTGCAGGCTTTCCTGCTCTCTTCAGCCTCAAAACCACCCTTTCCCACATGGCGCTCCGCCAGGCACAAAAATGGCCATATGTCTGGAGACTGGTCCAACGCCCAAAGAGCCAGCAGGGAAAACTATGCCTTGTTCTAAAGCTCTTTGGGAACCGCTTGCGTAGCCCCACACACCTGGGGGCTGCAGGCTTTCCTGCTGCCTTCAGCCTCAAAACCACCCTTTCCCACTTGGCATCGCGCCAGGCACAAAAATGGCCATATGTCTGGAGATTGGTCCCACGCCCAAAGAGCCAGCAGGGAAAACTATGCCTTGTTCTAAAGCTCTTTGGGAACCGCTTGCGTAGCCCCACATACCTGGGAGCTGCAGGATTTCCTGCTCTCTTCAGCCTCAAAAGCACGCTTTCCCACTTGGCGCCGAGCCAGGCCCAAAAATGGCCATATGTCTGGAGATTGGTCCCACGCCCAAAGAGCCAGCAGGGAAAACTATGCCTTGTTCTAAAGCTCTTTGGGAACCGCTTGCGTAGCCCCACACAAACTGGGGGCTGCAGGCTTTTCTCGCGCTTTCAGCCTCAAAACCACCCTCTCCCACTTGGCGCTGTGCCAGGCACAAAAATGGCCATATGTCAGGAGGTTGGTCCCACGCCCAAAGAGCCAGCAGGGAAAACTATGCCTTGTTCTAAAGCTCTTTGGGAACCGCTTGCATAGCCCCACACACCTGGGGGCTGCAGGCTTTCCTGCTGCCTTCAACCTCAATAGCACCCTTTTTGACACGGCGTCACGCCAGGCACAAAAATGGCCATATGTCTGGAGATTGGTCCCACGCCCAAAGAGCCAGCAGGGAAAACTATGCCTTGTTCTAAAGCTCTTTGGGAACCGCTTGCGTAGCCCCACACACCTGGGGGCTGCAGGCTTTCCTGCTGCCTTCAGCCTCAAAACCACCCTTTCCCACTTGGCGCCAAGCCAGGCCCAAAAATGGCCATATGTCTGGAGACTGGTCCCACGCCCAAAGAGCCAGCAGGGAAAACTATGCCTTGTTCTAAAGCTCTTTGGGAACCGCTTGCGTAGCCCCACACACCTGGGGGCTGCAGGATTTCCTGCTCTCTTCAGCCTCAAAAGCACGCTTTCCCACTTGGCGCCGAGCCAGGCCCAAAAATGGCCATATGTCTGGAGATTGGTCCCACGCCCAAAGAGCCAGCAGGGAAAACTATGCCTTGTTCTAAAGCTCTTTGGGAACCGCTTGCGTAGCCCCACACAAACTGGGGGCTGCAGGCTTTTCTCGCGCTTTCAGCCTCAAAACCACCCTTTCCCACTTGGCGCTGCGCCAGGCCCAAAAATGGCCATATGTCAGGAGGTTGGTCCCACGCCCAAAGAGCCAGCAGGGAAAACTATGCCTTGTTCTAAAGCTCTTTGGGAACCGCTTGCGTAGCCCCACACACCTGGGGGCTGCAGACTTTCCTGCTGCCTTCAGCCTCAAAACCACCCTTTCCCACATGGCGCCACGCCAGGCACAAAAATGGCCATATGTCTGGAGTTTGGTCCCACGCCCAAAGAGCCAGCAGGGAAAACTATGCCTTGTTCTAAAGCTCTTTGGGAACCGCTTGCATAGCCCCACACACCTGGGGGCTGCAGGCTTTCCTGCTGCCTTCAACCTCAATAGCACCCTTTTTCACACGGCGTCACGCCAGGCACAAAAATGGCCATATGTCTGGAGATTGGTCCCACGCCCAAAGAGCCAGCAGGGAAAACTATGCCTTGTTCTAAAGCTCTTTGGGAACCGCTTGTGTAGCCCCACACACCTGGGGGCTGCAGGCTTTCCTGCTCTCTTCAGCCTCAAAACCACCCTTTCCCACATGGCGCTCCGCCAGGCACAAAAATGACCATATGTCTGGAGACTGGTCCAACGCCCAAAGAGCCAGCAGGGAAAACTATGCCTTGTTCTAAAGCTCTTTGGGAACCGCTTGCGTAGCCCCAGACACCTGGGGGCTGCAGGCTTTCCTGCTGCCTTCAGCCTCAAAACCACCCTTTCCCACTTGGCGCCAAGCCAGGCCCAAAAATGGCCATATGTCTGGAGATTGGTCCCACGCCCAAAGAGCCAGCAGGGAAAACTATGCCTTGTTCTAAAGCTCTTTGGGAACCTCTTGCGTAGCCCCACATACCTGGGAGCTGCAGGATTTCCTGCTCTCTTCAGCCTCAAAAGCACGCTTTCCCACTTGGCGCCGAGCCAGGCCCAAAAATGGCCATATGTCTGGAGATTGGTCCCACGCCCAAAGAGCCAGCAGGGAAAACTATGCCTTGTTCTAAAGCTCTTTGGGAACCGCTTGCGTAGCCCCACACAAACTGGGGGCTGCAGGCTTTTCTCGCGCTTTCAGCCTCAAAACCACCCTCTCCCACTTGGCGCTGCGCCAGGCACAAAAATGGCCATATGTCAGGAGGTTGGTCCCACGCCCAAAGAGCCAGCAGGGAAAACTATGCCTTGTTCTAAAGCTCTTTGGGAACCGCTTGCGTAGCCCCACACACCTGGGGGCTGCAGGCTTTCCTGCTGCCTTCAGACTCAAAACCACCCTTTGCCACATGGCGCCGCGCCAGGCCCAAAAATGGCCATATGTCTGGAGAATGGTCCCACGCCCAAAGAGCCAGCAGGGAAAAATATGCCTTGTTCTAAAGCTCTTTGGGAACCGCTTGCGTAGCCCCACACACCTGGGGGCTGCAGGCTTTCCTGCTGCCTTCAGCCTCAAAACCACCCTTTCCCACTTGGCCCCGCGCCAGGCCCAAAAATGGCCATATGTCTGGAGGTTGGTCCCATGCCCAAAGAGCCAGCAGGGAAAACTATGCCTTGTTCTAAAGCTCTTTGGGAACCGCTTGCGTAGCCCCACACACCTGGGGGCTGCAGGCTTTCCTGCTGCCTTCAACCTCAAAAGCACCCTTTTCCACATGGCGTCACGCCAGGCACAAAAATGGCCATATGTCTGGTGACTGGTCCAACGCCCAAAGAGCCAGCAGGGAAAACTATGCCTTGTTCTAAAGCTCTTTGGGAACCGCTTGCATAGCCCCACACACCTGGGGGCTGCAGGCTTTCCTGCTGCCTTCAACCTCAATAGCACCCTTTTTCACACGGCGTCACGCCAGGCACAAAAATGGCCATATGTCTGGAGATTGGTCCCACGCCCAAAGAGCCAGCAGGGAAAACTATGCCTTGTTCTAAAGCTCTTTGGGAACCGCTTGTGTAGCCCCACACACCTGGGGGCTGCAGGCTTTCCTGCTCTCTTCAGCCTCAAAACCACCCTTTCCCACATGGCGCTCCGCCAGGCACAAAAATGGCCATATGTCTGGAGACTGGTCCAACGCCCAAAGAGCCAGCAGGGAAAACTATGCCTTGTTCTAAAGCTCTTTGGGAACCGCTTGCGTAGCCCCACACACCTGGGGGCTGCAGGCTTTCCTGCTGCCTTCAGCCTCAAAACCACCCTTTCCCACTTGGCGCCAAGCCAGGCCCAAAAATGGCCATATGTGTGGAGATTGGTCCCACGCCCAAAAAGCCAGCAGGGAAAATTATGCCTTGTTCTAAAGCTCTTTGGGAACCGCTTGCGTAGCCCCACATACCTGGGAGCTGCAGGATTTCCTGCTCTCTTCAGCCTCAAAAGCACGCTTTCCCACTTGGCGCCGAGCCAGGCCCAAAAATGGCCATATGTCTGGAGATTGGTCCCACGCCCAAAGAGCCAGCAGGGAAAACTATGCCTTGTTCTAAAGCTCTTTGGGAACCGCTTGCGTAGCCCCACACAAACTGGGGGCTGCAGGCTTTTCTCGCGCTTTCAGCCTCAAAACCACCCTCTCCCACTTGGCGCTGCGCCAGGCACAAAAATGGCCATATGTCAGGAGGTTGGTCCCACGCCCAAAGAGCCAGCAGGGAAAACTATGCCTTGTTCTAAAGCTCTTTGGGAACCGCTTGCGTAGCCCCACACACCTGGGGGCTGCAGGCTTTCCTGCTGCCTTCAGCCTCAAAACCACCCTTTCCCACATGGCGCCGCGCCAGGCCCAAAAATGGCCATATGTCTGGAGGTTGGTCCCACGCCCAAAGAGCCAGCAGGGAAAACTATGCCTTGTTCTAAAGCTCTTTGGGAACCGCTTGCGTAGCCCCACACACCTGGGGGCTGCAGGCTTTCCTGCTGCCTTCAGCCTCAAAACAACCCTTTCCCACTTGGCGCTGCGCCAGGCCCAAAAATGGCCATATGTCTGGAGAATGGTCCCACGCCCAAAGAGCCAGCAGGGAAAAATATGCCTTGTTCTAAAGCTCTTTGGGAACCGCTTGCGTAGCCCCACACACCTGGGGGCTGCAGGCTTTCCTGCTGCCTTCAGCCTCAAAACCACCCTTTCCCACATGGCGTCACGCCAGGCCCAAAAATGGCCATATGTCTGGAGGTTGGTCCCACGCCCAAAGAGCCAGCAGGGAAAACTATGCCTTGTTCTAAAGCTCTTTGGGAACCGCTTGCATAGCCCCACACACCTGGGGGCTGCAGGCTTTCCTGCTGCCTTCAACCTCAAAAGCACCCTTTTTCACATGGCGTCACGCCAGGCACAAAAATGGCCATATGTCTGGAGGCTGGTCCCACGCCCAAAGAGCCAGCAGGGAAAACTATGCCTTGTTCTAAAGCTCTTTGGGAACCGCTTGCGTAGCCCCACATACCTGGGAGCTGCAGGATTTCCTGCTCTCTTCAGCCTCAAAAGCACGCTTTCCAACTTGGCGCCGCGCCAGGCCCAAAAATGGCCATATGTCTGGAGATTGGTCCCACGCCCAAAGAGCCAGCAGGGAAAACTATGCCTTGTTCTAAAGCTCTTTGGGAACCGCTTGCGTAGCCCCACACAAACTGGGGGCTGCAGGCTTTTCTCGCGCTTTCACCCTCAAAACCACCCTTTCCCACTTGGCGCTGCGCCAGGCACAAAAATGGGCATATGTCAGGAGGTTGGTCCCACGCCCAAAGAGCCAGCAGGGAAAACTATGTCTTGTTCTAAAGCTCTTTTGGAACCGCTTGCGTAGCCCCACACACCTGCGGGCTGCAGGCTTTCCTGCTGCCTTCAGCCTCAAAACCACACTTTCCCACTTGGCCCCGCGCCAGGCCCAAAAATGGCCATTTGTCTGAAGATTGGTCCCACGCCCAAAGAGCCAGCAGGGAAAACTATGCCTTGTTCTAAAGCTCTTTGGGAACCGCTTGCGTAGCCCCACACACCTGGGGGCTGCAGGCTTTTCTCGCGCTTTCAGCCTCAAAACCACCCTTTCCCACTTGGCGCTGCGCCAGGCACAAAAATGGCCATATGTCTGGAGGTTGGTGCTTCGCCCAAAGAGCCAGCAGGGAAAACTATGCCTTGTTCTAAAGCTCTTTGGCAACCGCTTGCGTAGCCCCACACACCTGGGGGCTGCAGGCTTTCCTGCTGCCTTCAGCCTCAAAACCACCCTTTCCCACTTGGTGCCGCGCCAGGCCCAAAAATGGCCATATGTCTGGAGGTTGATCCCACGCCCAAAGAGCCGGCAGGGAAAACTATGCCTTGTTCTAAAGCTCTTTGGGAACCGCTTGCGTAGCCCCACACACCTGGGGGCTGCAGGCTTTTCTCGCGCTTTCAGCCTCAAAACCACCCTTTCCCACTTGGTGCCGCGCCAGGCCCAAAAATGGCCATATGTCTGGAGGTTGGTCCCACGCCCAAAGAGCCAGCACGGAAAAATATGCCTTGTTCTAAAGCTCTTTGGGAACGGCTTGCGTAGCCCCACACACCTGGGGGCTGCAGGCTTTCCTGCTGCCTTCAGCCTCAAAACCACCCTTTCCCACTTGGCGCTGCGCCAGGCCCAAAAATGGCCATATATCTGGAGACTGGTCCCACGCCCAAAGAGCCAGCAGGGAAAACTATGCCTTGTTCTAAAGCTCTTTGGGAACCGCTTGCGTAGCCCCACACACCTGGGGGCTGCAGGCTTTCCTGCTGCCTTCAGCCTCAAAACCACCGTTTCCCACTTGGCGCTGCGCCAGGCCCAAAAATGGCCATATATCTGGAGACTGGTCCCACGCCCAAAGAGCCAGCAGGGAAAACTATGCCTTGTTCTAAAGCTCTTTGCGAACCGCTTGCGTAGCCCCACACACCTGGGGGCTGCAGGCTTTCCTGCTGCCTTCAGCCTCAAAACCACGCTTTCCCACATGGCGCCGCGCCATGCCCAAAAATGGCCATATGTCTGGAGACTGGTCCCACGCCCAAAGAGCCAGCAGGGAAAACTATGCCTTGTTCTAAAGCTCTTTGGGAACCGCTTGCGTAGCCCCACACACCTGGGGGCTGCAGGCTTTCCTGCTGCCTTCAACCTCAATAGCACCCTTTTTCACACGGCGTCACGCCAGGCACAAAAATGGCCATATGTCTGGAGATTGGTCCCACGCCCAAAGAGCCAGCAGGGAAAACTATGCCTTGTTCTAAAGCTCTTTGGGAACCGCTTGTGTAGCCCCACACACCTGGGGGCTGCAGGCTTTCCTGCTCTCTTCAGCCTCAAAACCACCCTTTCCCACATGGCGCTCCGCCAGGCACAAAAATGGCCATATGTCTGGAGACTGGTCCAACGCCCAAAGAGCCAGCAGGGAAAACTATGCCTTGTTCTAAAGCTCTTTGGGAACCGCTTGCGTAGCCCCACACACCTGGGGGCTGCAGGCTTTCCTGCTGCCTTCAGCCTCAAAACCACCCTTTCCCACTTGGCGCCAAGCCAGGCCCAAAAATGGCCATATGTGTGGAGATTGGTCCCACGCCCAAAAAGCCAGCAGGGAAAATTATGCCTTGTTCTAAAGCTCTTTGGGAACCGCTTGCGTAGCCCCACATACCTGGGAGCTGCAGGATTTCCTGCTCTCTTCAGCCTCAAAAGCACGCTTTCCCACTTGGCGCCGAGCCAGGCCCAAAAATGGCCATATGTCTGGAGATTGGTCCCACGCCCAAAGAGCCAGCAGGGAAAACTATGCCTTGTTCTAAAGCTCTTTGGGAACCGCTTGCGTAGCCCCACACAAACTGGGGGCTGCAGGCTTTTCTCGCGCTTTCAGCCTCAAAACCACCCTCTCCCACTTGGCGCTGCGCCAGGCACAAAAATGGCCATATGTCAGGAGGTTGGTCCCACGCCCAAAGAGCCAGCAGGGAAAACTATGCCTTGTTCTAAAGCTCTTTGGGAACCGCTTGCGTAGCCCCACACACCTGGGGGCTGCAGGCTTTCCTGCTGCCTTCAGCCTCAAAACCACCCTTTCCCACATGGCGCCGCGCCAGGCCCAAAAATGGCCATATGTCTGGAGGTTGGTCCCACGCCCAAAGAGCCAGCAGGGAAAACTATGCCTTGTTCTAAAGCTCTTTGGGAACCGCTTGCGTAGCCCCACACACCTGGGGGCTGCAGGCTTTCCTGCTGCCTTCAGCCTCAAAACAACCCTTTCCCACTTGGCGCTGCGCCAGGCCCAAAAATGGCCATATGTCTGGAGAATGGTCCCACGCCCAAAGAGCCAGCAGGGAAAAATATGCCTTGTTCTAAAGCTCTTTGGGAACCGCTTGCGTAGCCCCACACACCTGGGGGCTGCAGGCTTTCCTGCTGCCTTCAGCCTCAAAACCACCCTTTCCCACATGGCGTCACGCCAGGCCCAAAAATGGCCATATGTCTGGAGGTTGGTCCCACGCCCAAAGAGCCAGCAGGGAAAACTATGCCTTGTTCTAAAGCTCTTTGGGAACCGCTTGCATAGCCCCACACACCTGGGGGCTGCAGGCTTTCCTGCTGCCTTCAACCTCAAAAGCACCCTTTTTCACATGGCGTCACGCCAGGCACAAAAATGGCCATATGTCTGGAGGCTGGTCCCACGCCCAAAGAGCCAGCAGGGAAAACTATGCCTTGTTCTAAAGCTCTTTGGGAACCGCTTGCGTAGCCCCACATACCTGGGAGCTGCAGGATTTCCTGCTCTCTTCAGCCTCAAAAGCACGCTTTCCAACTTGGCGCCGCGCCAGGCCCAAAAATGGCCATATGTCTGGAGATTGGTCCCACGCCCAAAGAGCCAGCAGGGAAAACTATGCCTTGTTCTAAAGCTCTTTGGGAACCGCTTGCGTAGCCCCACACAAACTGGGGGCTGCAGGCTTTTCTCGCGCTTTCACCCTCAAAACCACCCTTTCCCACTTGGCGCTGCGCCAGGCACAAAAATGGGCATATGTCAGGAGGTTGGTCCCACGCCCAAAGAGCCAGCAGGGAAAACTATGTCTTGTTCTAAAGCTCTTTTGGAACCGCTTGCGTAGCCCCACACACCTGCGGGCTGCAGGCTTTCCTGCTGCCTTCAGCCTCAAAACCACACTTTCCCACTTGGCCCCGCGCCAGGCCCAAAAATGGCCATTTGTCTGAAGATTGGTCCCACGCCCAAAGAGCCAGCAGGGAAAACTATGCCTTGTTCTAAAGCTCTTTGGGAACCGCTTGCGTAGCCCCACACACCTGGGGGCTGCAGGCTTTTCTCGCGCTTTCAGCCTCAAAACCACCCTTTCCCACTTGGCGCTGCGCCAGGCACAAAAATGGCCATATGTCTGGAGGTTGGTGCTTCGCCCAAAGAGCCAGCAGGGAAAACTATGCCTTGTTCTAAAGCTCTTTGGCAACCGCTTGCGTAGCCCCACACACCTGGGGGCTGCAGGCTTTCCTGCTGCCTTCAGCCTCAAAACCACCCTTTCCCACTTGGTGCCGCGCCAGGCCCAAAAATGGCCATATGTCTGGAGGTTGATCCCACGCCCAAAGAGCCGGCAGGGAAAACTATGCCTTGTTCTAAAGCTCTTTGGGAACCGCTTGCGTAGCCCCACACACCTGGGGGCTGCAGGCTTTTCTCGCGCTTTCAGCCTCAAAACCACCCTTTCCCACTTGGTGCCGCGCCAGGCCCAAAAATGGCCATATGTCTGGAGGTTGGTCCCACGCCCAAAGAGCCAGCACGGAAAAATATGCCTTGTTCTAAAGCTCTTTGGGAACGGCTTGCGTAGCCCCACACACCTGGGGGCTGCAGGCTTTCCTGCTGCCTTCAGCCTCAAAACCACCCTTTCCCACTTGGCGCTGCGCCAGGCCCAAAAATGGCCATATATCTGGAGACTGGTCCCACGCCCAAAGAGCCAGCAGGGAAAACTATGCCTTGTTCTAAAGCTCTTTGGGAACCGCTTGCGTAGCCCCACACACCTGGGGGCTGCAGGCTTTCCTGCTGCCTTCAGCCTCAAAACCACCGTTTCCCACTTGGCGCTGCGCCAGGCCCAAAAATGGCCATATATCTGGAGACTGGTCCCACGCCCAAAGAGCCAGCAGGGAAAACTATGCCTTGTTCTAAAGCTCTTTGCGAACCGCTTGCGTAGCCCCACACACCTGGGGGCTGCAGGCTTTCCTGCTGCCTTCAGCCTCAAAACCACGCTTTCCCACATGGCGCCGCGCCATGCCCAAAAATGGCCATATGTCTGGAGACTGGTCCCACGCCCAAAGAGCCAGCAGGGAAAACTATGCCTTGTTCTAAAGCTCTTTGGGAACCGCTTGCGTAGCCCCACACACCTGGGGGCTGCAGGCTTTCCTGCTGCCTTCAGCCTCAAAACCACCCTTTTCCACATGGCGTCACGCCAGGCACAAAAATGGCCATATGTCTGGAGACTGGTCCCACGCCCAAAGAGCCAGCAGGGAAAACTATGCCTTGTTCTAAAGCTCTTTGGGAACCGCTTGCGTAGCCCCACAGACCTGGGGGCTGCAGGCTTTCCTGCTGCCTTCAGCCTCAAAACCACCCTTTCCCACTTGGTGCCGCGCCAGGCCCAAAAATGGCCATATGTCTGGAGGTTGATCCCACGCCCAAAGAGCCAGCAGGGAAAACTATGCCTTGTTCTAAAGCTCTTTGGGAACCGCTTGCGTAGCCCCACAGACCTGGGGGCTGCAGGCTTTCCTGCTGCCTTCAGCCTCAAAACCACCCTTTCCCACTTGGTGCCGCGCCAGGCCCAAAAATGGCCATATGTCTGGAGGTTGATCCCACGCCCAAAGAGCCAGCAGGGAAAACTATGCCTTGTTCTAAAGCTCTTTGGGAACCGCTTGCGTAGCCCCACACACCTGGAGGCTGCAGGCTTTCCTCGCGCTTTCAGCCTCAAAACCACCCTTTCCCACTTGGCGCTGCGCCAGGCACAAAAATGGCCATATGTCTGGAGGTTGGTCCCACGCCCAAAGAGCCAGCAGGGAAAACTATGCCTTGTTCTAAAGCTCTTTGGGAACCGCTTGCGTAGCCCCACACACCTGGGGGCTGCAGGCTTTTCTCGCGCTTTCAGCCTCAAAACCACCCTTTCCCACTTGGCGCTGCGCCAGGCCCAAAAATGGCCATATGTCTGGAGACTGGTCCCACGCCCAAAGAGCCAGCACGGAAAACTATGCCTTGTTCTAAAGCTCTTTGGGAACCGCTTGCGTAGCCCCACACACCTGGGGGCTGCAGGCTTTCCTGCTGCCTTCAGCCTCAAAACCACCCTTTCCCACTTGGCGCTGCGCCAGGCCCAAAAATGGCCATATGTCAGGAGACTGGTCCCACGCCCAAAGAGCCAGCAGGGAAAACTATGCCTTGTTCTAAAGCTCTTTGGGAACGGCTTGCGTAGCCCCACACACCTGGGGGCTGCAGGCTTTCCTGCTGCCTTCAGCCTCAAAACCACCGTTTCCCACTTGGCGCTGCGCCAGGCCCAAAAATGGCCATATATCTGGAGACTGGTCCCACGCCCAAAGAGCCAGCAGGGAAAACTATGCCTTGTTCTAAAGCTCTTTGCGAACCGCTTGCGTAGCCCCACACACCTGGGGGCTGCAGGCTTTCCTGCTGCCTTCAGCCTCAAAACCACGCTTTCCCACATGGCGCCGCGCCATGCCCAAAAATGGCCATATGTCTGGAGACTGGTCCCACGCCCAAAGAGCCAGCAGGGAAAACTATGCCTTGTTCTAAAGCTCTTTGGGAACCGCTTGCGTAGCCCCACACACCTGGGGGCTGCAGGCTTTCCTGCTGCCTTCAGCCTCAAAACCACCCTTTTCCACATGGCGTCACGCCAGGCACAAAAAAGGCCATATGTCTGGAGGTTGGTCCCACGCCCAAAGAGCCAGCAGGGAAAACTATGCCTTGTTCTAAAGCTCTTTGGGAACCGCTTGCGTAGCCCCACACACCTGGGGGCTGCAGGCTTTCCTGCTCTCTTCAGCCTCAGAAGAACCCTTTCCCACTTGGCGCCGCGCCAGGCCCAAAAATGGCCATATGTCTGAAGATTGGTCCCACGCTCAAAGAGCCAGCACGGAAAACTATGCCTTGTTCTAAAGCTCTTTGGGAACGGCTTGCGTAGCCCCACACACCTGGGGGCTGCAGGCTTTCCTGCTATCTTCAGCCTCAGAAGAACCCTTTCGCACTTGGCGCCGCGCCAGGCCCAAAAATGGCCATATGTCTGAAGATTGGTTCCTTTCCCAAAGAGCCAGCAGGGAAAACTATGCCTTGTTCTAAAGCTCTTTGGGAACGGCTTGCGTAGCCCCACACACCTGGGGGCTGCAGGCTTTCCTGCTGCCTTCAGCCTCAAAACAACACTTTCCCATTTTGCGTCTCGCCAGGCACAAAAATGGCCATATGTCTGGAGACTGGTCCCACGCCCAAAGAGTCAGCAGGGAAAATTATGCCTTGTTCTAAAGCTCTTTGGGAACCGCTTGCGTAGCCCCACACACCTGGGGGCTGCAGGCTTCCCTGCTCTCTTCAGCCTCAAAACCACCCTTTCCCACTTGGCGCTCCGCCAGGCCCAAAAATGGCCATATGTCTGGAGACTGGTCCCACGCCCAAAGAGCCAGCAGGGAAAACTATGCCTTGTTCTAAAGCTCTTTGCGAACCGCTTGCGTAGCCCTACACAAACTGGGGGCTGCAGGCTTTCCTGCTGCCTTCAGCCTCAAAACCACCCTTTCCCACTTGGCGTCACGCCAGGCACAAAAATGGTCATATGTCTGGAGACTGGTCCCTTTCCCAAAGAGCCAGCAGGGAAAACTATGCCTTGTTCTAAAGCTCTTTGGGAACCCCTTGCGTAGCCCCACACACCTGGGGGCTGCAGGCTTTCCTGCTGCCTTCAGCCTCAAAACCACCCTTTCCCACTTGGCGCTCCGCCAGGCACAAAAATGGCCATATGTCTGGAGTTTGGTCCCACGCCCAAAGAGCCAGCAGGGAAAACTATGCCTTGTTCTAAAGCTCTTTGGGAACCGCTTGCGTAGCCCCACACACGTGGGGGCTGCAGGCTTTCCTGCTGCCTTCAGCCTCAAAACCACCCTTTCCCACTTGGCCCCGCGCCAGGCCCAAAATTGGCCATATATCTGAAGACTGGTCCCACGCCCAAAGAGCCAGCAGGGAAAACTATGCCTTGTTCTAAAGCTCTTTGGGAACCGCTTGCGTAGCCCCACACACCTGGGGGCTGCAGGCTTTCCTGCTGCCTTCAGACTCAAAACCACCCTTTCCCACTTGGCGCCGCGCCATGCCCAAAAATGGCCATATGTCTGGAGTTTGGTCCCACGCCCAAAGAGCTAGCAGGGAAAACTATGCCTTGTTCTAAAGCTCTTTGGGAACCGCTTGCGTAGCCCCACACACGTGGGGGCTGCAGGCTTTCCTGCTGCCTTCAGCCTCAAAACCACCCTTTCCCACTTGGCCCCGCGCCAGGCACAAAAATGGCCATATGTCTGGAGACTGGTCCCACGCCCAAAGAGCCAGCAGGGAAAACTATGCCTTGTTCTAAAGCTCTTTGGGAACGGCTTGCGTAGCCCCACACACCTGGGGGCTGCAGGCTTTCCTGCTGCCTTCAGCCTCAAAACCACCCTTTCCCACTTGGCATCGCGCCAGGCACAAAAATGGCCATATTTCTGGAGACTGGTCCCACGCCCAAAGAGCCAGCAGGGAAAACTATGCCTTGTTCTAAAGCTCTTTGGGAACCGCTTGCGTAGCCCCACACACCTGGGGGCTGCAGGCTTTCCTGCTGCCTTCAGCCTCAAAACCACCCTTTCCCACTTGGCGCCGCGCCATGCCCAAAAATGGCCATATGTCTGGAGACTGGTCCCACGCCCAAAGAGCCAGCAGGGAAAACTATGCCTTGTTCTAAAGCTCTTTGGGAACCGCTTGCATAGCCCCACAGACCTGGGGGCTGCAGGCTTTCCTGCTGCCTTCAGCCTCAAAACCACCCTTTCCCACTTGGTGCCGCGCCAGGCACAAAAATGGCCAAATGTCTGGAGGTTGGTCCCACGCCCAAAGAGCCAGCAGGGAAAACTATGCCTTGTTCTAAAGCTCTTTGGGAACCGCTTGCGTAGCCCCACAGACCTGGGGGCTGCAGGCTTTCCTGCTGCATTCAACCTCAGATGCACCCTTTTCCACATGGCGTCACGCCAGACACAAAAATGGCCATATGTCTGGAGACTGGTCCCACGCCCAAAGAGCCAGCAGGGAAAACTATGCCTTGTTCTAAAGCTCTTTGGGAACCGCTTGCGTAGCCCCACACACCTTGGGGCTGCAGGCTTTCCTGCTCTCTTCAGCCTTAAAAGAAACCTTTCCCACTTGGCCCCGCGCCAGGCACAAAAATGGCCATATGTCTGGAGACTGGTCCCACGCCCAAAGAGCCAGCAGGGAAAACTATGCCTTGTTCTAAAGCTCTTTGGGTACGACTTGCGTAGCCCCACAGACCTGGGGGCTGCAGGCTTTCCTGCTGCCTTCAACCTCAAAACCACCCTTTCCCACTTGGCATCGCGCCAGGCACAAAAATGGCCATATTTCTGGAGACTGGTCCCTTTCCCAAAGAGCCAGCAGGGAAAACTATGCCTTGTTCTAAAGCTCTTTGGGAACCACTTGCCTTGCCCCACAGACCTGCGGGCTGCAGGCTTTCCTGCTGCCTTCAGCCTCAAAACCACCCTTTCCCACTTGGCGTCACGCCAGGCACAAAAATGGCCATATGTCTGGAGGTTGGTCCCACGCCCAAAGAGCCAGCAGGGAAAACTATGCCTTGTTCTAAAGCTCTTTGGGAACCGCTTGCGTAGCCCCACACAAACTGGGGGCTGCAGGCTTTTCTCGCGCTTTCAGCCTCAAAACCACCCTTTCCCTCTTGGCGCTCCACCAGGCACAAAAATGGCCATATGTCTGGAGGTTGGTCCCACGCCCAAAGAGCCAGCAGGGAAAACTATGCCTTGTTCTAAAGCTCTTTGGGAACCGCTTGCGTAGCCCCACACACGAGGGGCTGCAGGCTTTCCTGCTGCCTTCAGCCTCAAAACCACCCTTTCCCACTTGGTGCCGCGCCAGGCACAAAAATGGCCATATGTCTTGAGACTGGTCCCTTTCCCAAAGAGCCAGCAGGGAAAACTATGCCTTGTTCTAAAGCTCTTTGGGAAACGCTTGCGTAGCCCCACACACCTGGGGGCTGCAGGCTTTCCTGCTGCCTTCAGCCTCAAAACCACCCTTTCCCACTTGGCGTCACGCCAGGCACAAAAATGGCCATATGTCTGGAGGTTGGTCCCACGCCCAAAGAGCCAGCAGGGAAAACTATGCCTTGTTCTAAAGCTCTTTGGGAACCGCTTGCGTAGCCCCACACAAACTGGGGGCTGCAGGCTTTTCTCGCGCTTTCAGCCTCAAAACCACCCTTTCCCTCTTGGCGCTCCGCCAGGCACAAAAATGGCCATATGTCTGGAGGTTGGTCCCACGCCCAAAGAGCCAGCAGGGAAAACTATGCCTTGTTCTAAAGCTCTTTGGGAACCGCTTGCGTAGCCCCACACAAACTGGGGGCTGCAGGCTTTCCTGCTGCCTTCAGCCTCAAAACCACCCTTTCCCACTTGGCGTCACGCCAGGCACAAAAATGGTCATATGTCTGGAAACTGGTCCCTTTCCCAAAGAGCCAGCAGGGAAAACTATGCCTTGTTCTAAAGCTCTTTGGGAACCCCTTGCGTAGCCCCACACACCTGGGGGCTGCAGGCTTTCCTGCTGCCTTCAGCCTCAAAACCACCCTTTCCCACTTGGCGCTCCGCCAGGCACAAAAATGGCCATATGTCTGGAGTTTGGTCCCACGCCCAAAGAGCCAGCAGGGAAAACTATGCCTTGTTCTAAAGCTCTTTGGGAACCGCTTGCGTAGCCCCACACACGTGGGGGCTGCAGGCTTTCCTGCTGCCTTCAGCCTCAAAACCACCCTTTCCCACTTGGCCCCGCGCCAGGCCCAAAATTGGCCATATATCTGGAGACTGGTCCCACGCCCAAAGAGCCAGCAGGGAAAACTATGCCTTGTTCTAAAGCTCTTTGGGAACCGCTTGCGTAGCCCCACACACCTGGGGGCTGCAGGCTTTCCTGCTGCCTTCAGACTCAAAACCACCCTTTCCCACTTGGCAACGCGCCAGGCACAAAAATGGCAATATTTCTGGAGACTGGTCCCTTTCCCAAAGAGCCAGCAGGGAAAACTATGCCTTGTTCTAAAGCTCTTTGGGAACCGCTTGCGTAGCCCCACACACGTGGGGGCTGCAGGCTTTCCTGCTGCCTTCAGCCTCAAAACCACCCTTTCCCACTTGGCATCGCGCCAGGCACAAAAATGGCCATATTTCTGGAGACTGGTCCCACGCCCAAAGAGCCAGCAGGGAAAACTATGCCTTGTTCTAAAGCTCTTTGGGAACCGCTTGCGTAGCCCCACACACCTGGGGGCTGCAGGCTTTCCTGCTGCCTTCAGCCTCAAAACCACCCTTTCCCACTTGGCGCCGCGCCATGCCCAAAAATGGCCATATGTCTGGAGACTGGTCCCACGCCCAAAGAGCCAGCAGGGAAAACTATGCCTTGTTCTAAAGCTCTTTGGGAACCGCTTGCATAGCCCCACAGACCTGGGGGCTGCAGGCTTTCCTGCTCTCTTCAGCCTCAAAAGAAACCTTTCGCAATTGGCGCCGCGCCAGGCACAAAAATGGCCATATGTCTGAAGATTGGTCCCACGCCCAAAGAGCCAGCAGGGAAAACTATGCCTTGTTCTAAAGCTCTTTGGGAACCGCTTGCGTAGCCCCACACACCTGGGGGCTGCAGGCTTTCCTGCTGCCTTCAGCCTCAAAACCACCCTTTCCCACTTGGTGCCGCGCCAGGCACAAAAATGGCCAAATGTCTGGAGGTTGGTCCCACGCCCAAAGAGCCAGCAGGGAAAACTATGCCTTGTTCTAAAGCTCTTTGGGAACCGCTTGCGTAGCCCCACACACCTGGGGGCTGCAGGCTTTCCTGCTGCATTCAACCTCAGATGCACCCTTTTCCACATGGCGTCACGCCAGACACAAAAATGGCCATATGTCTGGAGACTGGTCCCACGCCCAAAGAGCCAGCAGGGAAAACTATGCCTTGTTCTAAAGCTCTTTGGGAACCGCTTGCGTAGCCCCACACACCTTGGGGCTGCAGGCTTTCCTGCTCTCTTCAGCCTTAAAAGAAACCTTTCCCACTTGGCCCCGCGCCAGGCACAAAAATGGCCATATGTCTGGAGACTGGTCCCACGCCCAAAGAGCCAGCAGGGAAAACTATGCCTTGTTCTAAAGCTCTTTGGGTACGACTTGCGTAGCCCCACACACCTGGGGGCTGCAGGCTTTCCTGCTGCCTTCAGACTCAAAACCACCCTTTCCCACTTGGCATCGCGCCAGGCCCAAAAATGGCCATATTTCTGGAGACTGGTCCCTTTCCCAAAGAGCCAGCAGGGAAAACTATGCCTTGTTCTAAAGCTCTTTGGGAACCACTTGCCTTGCCCCAGAGACCTGCGGGCTGCAGGCTTTCCTGCTGCCTTCAGCCTCAAAACCACCCTTTCCCACTTGGCGTCACGCCAGGCCCAAAAATGGCCATATGTCTGGAGGTTGGTCCCACGCCCAAAGAGCCAGCAGGGAAAACTATGCCTTGTTCTAAAGCTCTTTGGGAACCGCTTGCGTAGCCCCACACAAACTGGGGGCTGCAGGCTTTTCTCGCGCTTTCAGCCTCAAAACCACCCTTTCCCTCTTGGCGCTCCACCAGGCACAAAAATGGCCATATGTCTGGAGACTGGTCCCACGCCCAAAGAGCCAGCAGGGAAAACTATGCCTTGTTCTAAAGCTCTTTGGGAACCGCTTGCGTAGCCCCACACACGTGGGGGCTGCAGGCTTTCCTGCTGCCTTCAGCCTCAAAACCACCCTTTCCCACTTGGTGCCGCGCCAGGCCCAAAAATGGCCATATGTCTTGAGACTGGTCCCACGCCCAAAGAGCCAGCAGGGAAAACTATGCCTTGTTCTAAAGCTCTTTGGGAACCGCTTGCGTAGCCCCACACACCTGGGGGCTGCAGGCTTTCCTGCTGCCTTCAGCCTCAAAACCACCCTTTCCCACTTGGCGTCACGCCAGGCACAAAAATGGCCATATGTCTGGAGGTTGGTCCCACGCCCAAAGAGCCAGCAGGGAAAACTATGCCTTGTTCTAAAGCTCTTTGGGAACCGCTTGCGTAGCCCCACACAAACTGGGGGCTGCAGGCTTTTCTCGCACTTTCAGCCTCAAAACCACCCTTTCCCTCTTGGCGCTCCGCCAGGCACAAAAATGGCCATATGTCTGGAGGTTGGTCCCACGCCCAAAGAGCCAGCAGGGAAAACTATGCCTTGTTCTAAAGCTCTTTGGGAACCGCTTGCGTAGCCCCGCACACGTGGGGGCTGCAGGCTTTCCTGCTGCCTTCAGCCTCAAAACCACCCTTTCCCACTTGGTGCCGCGCCAGGCCCAAAAATGGCCATATGTCTGGAGACTGGTCCCACGCCCAAAGAGCCAGCAGGGAAAACTATGCCTTGTTCTAAAGCTCTTTGGGAACCGCTTGCGTAGCCCCACACACCTGGGGGCTGCAGGCTTTCCTGCTGCCTTCAGCCTCAAAACCACCCTTTCCCACATGGCGCCGCGCCAGGCCCAAAAATGGCCATATGTCTGAAGATTGGTCCCTTTCCCAAAGAGCCAGAAGGGAAAACTATGCCTTGTTCTAAAGCTCTTTGGGAACCGCTTGCGTAGCCCCACACACGTGGGGGCTGCAGGCTTTCCTGCTGCATTAAACCTCAGATGCCCCCTTTTCCACATGGCGTCACGCCACACACAAAAATGGCCATATGTCTGGAGGTTGGTCCCACGCCCAAAGAGCCAGCAGGGAAAACTATGCCTTGTTCTAAAGCTCTTTGCGAACCGCTTGCGTAGCCCCACACACCTGGGGGCTGCAGGCTTTCCTGCTGCCTTCAGCCTCAAAACCACGCTTTCCCACATGGCGCCGCGCCATGCCCAAAAATGGCCATATGTCTGGAGACTGGTCCCACGCCCAAAGAGCCAGCAGGGAAAACTATGCCTTGTTCTAAAGCTCTTTGGGAACCGCTTGCGTAGCCCCACACACCTGGGGGCTGCAGGCTTTCCTGCTGCCTTCAGCCTCAAAACCACCCTTTTCCACATGGCGTCACGCCAGGCACAAAAATGGCCATATGTCTGGAGACTGGTCCCACGCCCAAAGAGCCAGCAGGGAAAACTATGCCTTGTTCTAAAGCTCTTTGGGAACCGCTTGCGTAGCCCCACAGACCTGGGGGCTGCAGGCTTTCCTGCTGCCTTCAGCCTCAAAACCACCCTTTCCCACTTGGTGCCGCGCCAGGCCCAAAAATGGCCATATGTCTGGAGGTTGATCCCACGCCCAAAGAGCCAGCAGGGAAAACTATGCCTTGTTCTAAAGCTCTTTGGGAACCGCTTGCGTAGCCCCACAGACCTGGGGGCTGCAGGCTTTCCTGCTGCCTTCAGCCTCAAAACCACCCTTTCCCACTTGGTGCCGCGCCAGGCCCAAAAATGGCCATATGTCTGGAGGTTGATCCCACGCCCAAAGAGCCAGCAGGGAAAACTATGCCTTGTTCTAAAGCTCTTTGGGAACCGCTTGCGTAGCCCCACACACCTGGAGGCTGCAGGCTTTCCTCGCGCTTTCAGCCTCAAAACCACCCTTTCCCACTTGGCGCTGCGCCAGGCACAAAAATGGCCATATGTCTGGAGGTTGGTCCCACGCCCAAAGAGCCAGCACGGAAAACTATGCCTTGTTCTAAAGCTCTTTGGGAACCGCTTGCGTAGCCCCACACACCTGGGGGCTGCAGGCTTTCCTGCTGCCTTCAGCCTCAAAACCACCCTTTCCCACTTGGCGCTGCGCCAGGCCCAAAAATGGCCATATGTCAGGAGACTGGTCCCACGCCCAAAGAGCCAGCAGGGAAAACTATGCCTTGTTCTAAAGCTCTTTGGGAACGGCTTGCGTAGCCCCACACACCTGGGGGCTGCAGGCTTTCCTGCTGCCTTCAGCCTCAAAACCACCGTTTCCCACTTGGCGCTGCGCCAGGCCCAAAAATGGCCATATATCTGGAGACTGGTCCCACGCCCAAAGAGCCAGCAGGGAAAACTATGCCTTGTTCTAAAGCTCTTTGCGAACCGCTTGCGTAGCCCCACACACCTGGGGGCTGCAGGCTTTCCTGCTGCCTTCAGCCTCAAAACCACGCTTTCCCACATGGCGCCGCGCCATGCCCAAAAATGGCCATATGTCTGGAGACTGGTCCCACGCCCAAAGAGCCAGCAGGGAAAACTATGCCTTGTTCTAAAGCTCTTTGGCAACCGCTTGCGTAGCCCCACAGACCTGGGGGCTGCAGGCTTTCCTGCTGCCTTCAGCCTCAAAACCACCCTTTTCCACATGGCGTCACGCCAGGCACAAAAAAGGCCATATGTCTGGAGGTTGGTCCCACGCCCAAAGAGCCAGCAGGGAAAACTATGCCTTGTTCTAAAGCTCTTTGGGAACCGCTTGCGTAGCCCCACACACGTGGGGGCTGCAGGCTTTCCTGCTCTCTTCAGCCTCAGAAGAACCCTTTCCCACTTGGCGCCGCGCCAGGCCCAAAAATGGCCATATGTCTGAAGATTGGTCCCACGCTCAAAGAGCCAGCACGGAAAACTATGCCTTGTTCTAAAGCTCTTTGGGAACGGCTTGCGTAGCCCCACACACCTGGGGGCTGCAGGCTTTCCTGCTATCTTCAGCCTCAGAAGAACCCTTTCGCACTTGGCGCCGCGCCAGGCCCAAAAATGGCCATATGTCTGAAGATTGGTTCCTTTCCCAAAGAGCCAGCAGGGAAAACTATGCCTTGTTCTAAAGCTCTTTGGGAACGGCTTGCGTAGCCCCACACACCTGTGGGCTGCAGGCTTTCCTGCTGCCTTCAGCCTCAAAACAACACTTTCCCATTTTGCGTCTCGCCAGGCACAAAAATGGCCATATGTCTGGAGACTGGTCCCACGCCCAAAGAGTCAGCAGGGAAAATTATGCCTTGTTCTAAAGCTCTTTGGGAACCGCTTGCGTAGCCCCACACACCTGGGGGCTGCAGGCTTCCCTGCTCTCTTCAGCCTCAAAACCACCCTTTCCCACTTGGCGCTCCGCCAGGCCCAAAAATGGCCATATGTCTGGAGACTGGTCCCACGCCCAAAGAGCCAGCAGGGAAAACTATGCCTTGTTCTAAAGCTCTTTGCGAACCGCTTGCGTAGCCCCACACAAACTGGGGGCTGCAGGCTTTCCTGCTGCCTTCAGCCTCAAAACCACCCTTTCCCACTTGGCGTCACGCCAGGCACAAAAATGGTCATATGTCTGGAGACTGGTCCCTTTCCCAAAGAGCCAGCAGGGAAAACTATGCCTTGTTCTAAAGCTCTTTGGGAACCCCTTGCGTAGCCCCACACACCTGGGGGCTGCAGGCTTTCCTGCTGCCTTCAGCCTCAAAACCACCCTTTCCCACTTGGCGCCGCGCCATGCCCAAAAATGGCCATATGTCTGGAGTTTGGTCCCACGCCCAAAGAGCTAGCAGGGAAAACTATGCCTTGTTCTAAAGCTCTTTGGGAACCGCTTGCGTAGCCCCACACACGTGGGGGCTGCAGGCTTTCCTGCTGCCTTCAGCCTCAAAACCACCCTTTCCCACTTGGCCCCGCGCCAGGCACAAAAATGGCCATATGTCTGGAGACTGGTCCCACGCCCAAAGAGCCAGCAGGGAAAACTATGCCTTGTTCTAAAGCTCTTTGGGAACGGCTTGCGTAGCCCCACACACCTGGGGGCTGCAGGCTTTCCTGCTGCCTTCAGCCTCAAAACCACCCTTTCCCACTTGGCATCGCGCCAGGCACAAAAATGGCCATATTTCTGGAGACTGGTCCCACGCCCAAAGAGCCAGCAGGGAAAACTATGCCTTGTTCTAAAGCTCTTTGGGAACCGCTTGCGTAGCCCCACACACCTGGGGGCTGCAGGCTTTCCTGCTGCCTTCAGCCTCAAAACCACCCTTTCCCACTTGGCGCCGCGCCATGCCCAAAAATGGCCATATGTCTGGAGACTGGTCCCACGCCCAAAGAGCCAGCAGGGAAAACTATGCCTTGTTCTAAAGCTCTTTGGGTACGACTTGCGTAGCCCCACAGACCTGGGGGCTGCAGGCTTTCCTGCTGCCTTCAACCTCAAAACCACCCTTTCCCACTTGGCATCGCGCCAGGCACAAAAATGGCCATATTTCTGGAGACTGGTCCCTTTCCCAAAGAGCCAGCAGGGAAAACTATGCCTTGTTCTAAAGCTCTTTGGGAACCACTTGCCTTGCCCCACAGACCTGCGGGCTGCAGGCTTTCCTGCTGCCTTCAGCCTCAAAACCACCCTTTCCCACTTGGCGTCACGCCAGGCACAAAAATGGCCATATGTCTGGAGACTGGTCCCACGCCCAAAGAGCCAGCAGGGAAAACTATGCCTTGTTCTAAAGCTCTTTGGGAACGGCTTGCGTAGCCCCACACACCTGGGGGCTGCAGGCTTTCCTGCTGCCTTCAGCCTCAAAACCACCCTTTCCCACTTGGCATCGCGCCAGGCACAAAAATGGCCATATTTCTGGAGACTGGTCCCACGCCCAAAGAGCCAGCAGGGAAAACTATGCCTTGTTCTAAAGCTCTTTGGGAACCGCTTGCGTAGCCCCACACACCTGGGGGCTGCAGGCTTTCCTGCTGCCTTCAGCCTCAAAACCACCCTTTCCCACTTGGCGCCGCGCCATGCCCAAAAATGGCCATATGTCTGGAGACTGGTCCCACGCCCAAAGAGCCAGCAGGGAAAACTATGCCTTGTTCTAAAGCTCTTTGGGAACCGCTTGCATAGCCCCACAGACCTGGGGGCTGCAGGCTTTCCTGCTCTCTTCAGCCTCAAAAGAAACCTTTCGCAATTGGCGCCGCGCCAGGCACAAAAATGGCCATATGTCTGAAGATTGGTCCCACGCCCAAAGAGCCAGCAGGGAAAACTATGCCTTGTTCTAAAGCTCTTTGGGAACCGCTTGCGTAGCCCCACAGACCTGGGGGCTGCAGGCTTTCCTGCTGCCTTCAGCCTCAAAACCACCCTTTCCCACTTGGCGTCACGCCAGGCACAAAAATGGTCATATGTCTGGAGACTGGTCCCTTTCCCAAAGAGCCAGCAGGGAAAACTATGCCTTGTTCTAAAGCTCTTTGGGAACCCCTTGCGTAGCCCCACACACCTGGGGGCTGCAGGCTTTCCTGCTGCCTTCAGCCTCAAAACCACCCTTTCCCACTTGGCGCCGCGCCATGCCCAAAAATGGCCATATGTCTGGAGTTTGGTCCCACGCCCAAAGAGCTAGCAGGGAAAACTATGCCTTGTTCTAAAGCTCTTTGGGAACCGCTTGCGTAGCCCCACACACGTGGGGGCTGCAGGCTTTCCTGCTGCCTTCAGCCTCAAAACCACCCTTTCCCACTTGGCCCCGCGCCAGGCACAAAAATGGCCATATGTCTGGAGACTGGTCCCACGCCCAAAGAGCCAGCAGGGAAAACTATGCCTTGTTCTAAAGCTCTTTGGGAACGGCTTGCGTAGCCCCACACACCTGGGGGCTGCAGGCTTTCCTGCTGCCTTCAGCCTCAAAACCACCCTTTCCCACTTGGCATCGCGCCAGGCACAAAAATGGCCATATTTCTGGAGACTGGTCCCACGCCCAAAGAGCCAGCAGGGAAAACTATGCCTTGTTCTAAAGCTCTTTGGGAACCGCTTGCGTAGCCCCACACACCTGGGGGCTGCAGGCTTTCCTGCTGCCTTCAGCCTCAAAACCACCCTTTCCCACTTGGCGCCGCGCCATGCCCAAAAATGGCCATATGTCTGGAGACTGGTCCCACGCCCAAAGAGCCAGCAGGGAAAACTATGCCTTGTTCTAAAGCTCTTTGGGTACGACTTGCGTAGCCCCACAGACCTGGGGGCTGCAGGCTTTCCTGCTGCCTTCAACCTCAAAACCACCCTTTCCCACTTGGCATCGCGCCAGGCACAAAAATGGCCATATTTCTGGAGACTGGTCCCTTTCCCAAAGAGCCAGCAGGGAAAACTATGCCTTGTTCTAAAGCTCTTTGGGAACCACTTGCCTTGCCCCACAGACCTGCGGGCTGCAGGCTTTCCTGCTGCCTTCAGCCTCAAAACCACCCTTTCCCACTTGGCGTCACGCCAGGCACAAAAATGGCCATATGTCTGGAGACTGGTCCCACGCCCAAAGAGCCAGCAGGGAAAACTATGCCTTGTTCTAAAGCTCTTTGGGAACGGCTTGCGTAGCCCCACACACCTGGGGGCTGCAGGCTTTCCTGCTGCCTTCAGCCTCAAAACCACCCTTTCCCACTTGGCATCGCGCCAGGCACAAAAATGGCCATATTTCTGGAGACTGGTCCCACGCCCAAAGAGCCAGCAGGGAAAACTATGCCTTGTTCTAAAGCTCTTTGGGAACCGCTTGCGTAGCCCCACACACCTGGGGGCTGCAGGCTTTCCTGCTGCCTTCAGCCTCAAAACCACCCTTTCCCACTTGGCGCCGCGCCATGCCCAAAAATGGCCATATGTCTGGAGACTGGTCCCACGCCCAAAGAGCCAGCAGGGAAAACTATGCCTTGTTCTAAAGCTCTTTGGGAACCGCTTGCATAGCCCCACAGACCTGGGGGCTGCAGGCTTTCCTGCTCTCTTCAGCCTCAAAAGAAACCTTTCGCAATTGGCGCCGCGCCAGGCACAAAAATGGCCATATGTCTGAAGATTGGTCCCACGCCCAAAGAGCCAGCAGGGAAAACTATGCCTTGTTCTAAAGCTCTTTGGGAACCGCTTGCGTAGCCCCACAGACCTGGGGGCTGCAGGCTTTCCTGCTGCATTCAACCTCAGATGCACCCTTTTCCACATGGCGTCACGCCAGACACAAAAATGGCCATATGTCTGGAGACTGGTCCCACGCCCAAAGAGCCAGCAGGGAAAACTATGCCTTGTTCTAAAGCTCTTTGGGAACCGCTTGCGTAGCCCCACACACCTTGGGGCTGCAGGCTTTCCTGCTCTCTTCAGCCTTAAAAGAAACCTTTCCCACTTGGCCCCGCGCCAGGCACAAAAATGGCCATATGTCTGGAGACTGGTCCCACGCCCAAAGAGCCAGCAGGGAAAACTATGCCTTGTTCTAAAGCTCTTTGGGTACGACTTGCGTAGCCCCACAGACCTGGGGGCTGCAGGCTTTCCTGCTGCCTTCAACCTCAAAACCACCCTTTCCCACTTGGCATCGCGCCAGGCACAAAAATGGCCATATTTCTGGAGACTGGTCCCTTTCCCAAAGAGCCAGCAGGGAAAACTATGCCTTGTTCTAAAGCTCTTTGGGAACCACTTGCCTTGCCCCACAGACCTGCGGGCTGCAGGCTTTCCTGCTGCCTTCAGCCTCAAAACCACCCTTTCCCACTTGGCGTCACGCCAGGCACAAAAATGGCCATATGTCTGGAGGTTGGTCCCACGCCCAAAGAGCCAGCAGGGAAAACTATGCCTTGTTCTAAAGCTCTTTGGGAACCGCTTGCGTAGCCCCACACAAACTGGGGGCTGCAGGCTTTTCTCGCGCTTTCAGCCTCAAAACCACCCTTTCCCTCTTGGCGCTCCACCAGGCACAAAAATGGCCATATGTCTGGAGGTTGGTCCCACGCCCAAAGAGCCAGCAGGGAAAACTATGCCTTGTTCTAAAGCTCTTTGGGAACCGCTTGCGTAGCCCCACACACGAGGGGCTGCAGGCTTTCCTGCTGCCTTCAGCCTCAAAACCACCCTTTCCCACTTGGTGCCGCGCCAGGCACAAAAATGGCCATATGTCTTGAGACTGGTCCCTTTCCCAAAGAGCCAGCAGGGAAAACTATGCCTTGTTCTAAAGCTCTTTGGGAAACGCTTGCGTAGCCCCACACACCTGGGGGCTGCAGGCTTTCCTGCTGCCTTCAGCCTCAAAACCACCCTTTCCCACTTGGCGTCACGCCAGGCACAAAAATGGCCATATGTCTGGAGGTTGGTCCCACGCCCAAAGAGCCAGCAGGGAAAACTATGCCTTGTTCTAAAGCTCTTTGGGAACCGCTTGCGTAGCCCCACACAAACTGGGGGCTGCAGGCTTTTCTCGCGCTTTCAGCCTCAAAACCACCCTTTCCCTCTTGGCGCTCCGCCAGGCACAAAAATGGCCATATGTCTGGAGGTTGGTCCCACGCCCAAAGAGCCAGCAGGGAAAACTATGCCTTGTTCTAAAGCTCTTTGGGAACCGCTTGCGTAGCCCCACACAAACTGGGGGCTGCAGGCTTTCCTGCTGCCTTCAGCCTCAAAACCACCCTTTCCCACTTGGCGTCACGCCAGGCACAAAAATGGTCATATGTCTGGAAACTGGTCCCTTTCCCAAAGAGCCAGCAGGGAAAACTATGCCTTGTTCTAAAGCTCTTTGGGAACCCCTTGCGTAGCCCCACACACCTGGGGGCTGCAGGCTTTCCTGCTGCCTTCAGCCTCAAAACCACCCTTTCCCACTTGGCGCTCCGCCAGGCACAAAAATGGCCATATGTCTGGAGTTTGGTCCCACGCCCAAAGAGCCAGCAGGGAAAACTATGCCTTGTTCTAAAGCTCTTTGGGAACCGCTTGCGTAGCCCCACACACGTGGGGGCTGCAGGCTTTCCTGCTGCCTTCAGCCTCAAAACCACCCTTTCCCACTTGGCCCCGCGCCAGGCCCAAAATTGGCCATATATCTGGAGACTGGTCCCACGCCCAAAGAGCCAGCAGGGAAAACTATGCCTTGTTCTAAAGCTCTTTGGGAACCGCTTGCGTAGCCCCACACACCTGGGGGCTGCAGGCTTTCCTGCTGCCTTCAGACTCAAAACCACCCTTTCCCACTTGGCAACGCGCCAGGCACAAAAATGGCAATATTTCTGGAGACTGGTCCCTTTCCCAAAGAGCCAGCAGGGAAAACTATGCCTTGTTCTAAAGCTCTTTGGGAACCGCTTGCGTAGCCCCACACACGTGGGGGCTGCAGGCTTTCCTGCTGCCTTCAGCCTCAAAACCACCCTTTCCCACTTGGCATCGCGCCAGGCACAAAAATGGCCATATTTCTGGAGACTGGTCCCACGCCCAAAGAGCCAGCAGGGAAAACTATGCCTTGTTCTAAAGCTCTTTGGGAACCGCTTGCGTAGCCCCACACACCTGGGGGCTGCAGGCTTTCCTGCTGCCTTCAGCCTCAAAACCACCCTTTCCCACTTGGCGCCGCGCCATGCCCAAAAATGGCCATATGTCTGGAGACTGGTCCCACGCCCAAAGAGCCAGCAGGGAAAACTATGCCTTGTTCTAAAGCTCTTTGGGAACCGCTTGCATAGCCCCACAGACCTGGGGGCTGCAGGCTTTCCTGCTCTCTTCAGCCTCAAAAGAAACCTTTCGCAATTGGCGCCGCGCCAGGCACAAAAATGGCCATATGTCTGAAGATTGGTCCCACGCCCAAAGAGCCAGCAGGGAAAACTATGCCTTGTTCTAAAGCTCTTTGGGAACCGCTTGCGTAGCCCCACACACCTGGGGGCTGCAGGCTTTCCTGCTGCCTTCAGCCTCAAAACCACCCTTTCCCACTTGGTGCCGCGCCAGGCACAAAAATGGCCAAATGTCTGGAGGTTGGTCCCACGCCCAAAGAGCCAGCAGGGAAAACTATGCCTTGTTCTAAAGCTCTTTGGGAACCGCTTGCGTAGCCCCACAGACCTGGGGGCTGCAGGCTTTCCTGCTGCATTCAACCTCAGATGCACCCTTTTCCACATGGCGTCACGCCAGACACAAAAATGGCCATATGTCTGGAGACTGGTCCCACGCCCAAAGAGCCAGCAGGGAAAACTATGCCTTGTTCTAAAGCTCTTTGGGAACCGCTTGCGTAGCCCCACACACCTTGGGGCTGCAGGCTTTCCTGCTCTCTTCAGCCTTAAAAGAAACCTTTCCCACTTGGCCCCGCGCCAGGCACAAAAATGGCCATATGTCTGGAGACTGGTCCCACGCCCAAAGAGCCAGCAGGGAAAACTATGCCTTGTTCTAAAGCTCTTTGGGTACGACTTGCGTAGCCCCACACACCTGGGGGCTGCAGGCTTTCCTGCTGCCTTCAGACTCAAAACCACCCTTTCCCACTTGGCATCGCGCCAGGCACAAAAATGGCCATATTTCTGGAGACTGGTCCCTTTCCCAAAGAGCCAGCAGGGAAAACTATGCCTTGTTCTAAAGCTCTTTGGGAACCACTTGCCTTGCCCCAGAGACCTGCGGGCTGCAGGCTTTCCTGCTGCCTTCAGCCTCAAAACCACCCTTTCCCACTTGGCGTCACGCCAGGCACAAAAATGGCCATATGTCTGGAGGTTGGTCCCACGCCCAAAGAGCCAGCAGGGAAAACTATGCCTTGTTCTAAAGCTCTTTGGGAACCGCTTGCGTAGCCCCACACAAACTGGGGGCTGCAGGCTTTTCTCGCGCTTTCAGCCTCAAAACCACCCTTTCCCTCTTGGCGCTCCACCAGGCACAAAAATGGCCATATGTCTGGAGGTTGGTCCCACGCCCAAAGAGCCAGCAGGGAAAACTATGCCTTGTTCTAAAGCTCTTTGGGAACCGCTTGCGTAGCCCCACACACGTGGGGGCTGCAGGCTTTCCTGCTGCCTTCAGCCTCAAAACCACCCTTTCCCACTTGGTGCCGCGCCAGGCCCAAAAATGGCCATATGTCTTGAGACTGGTCCCACGCCCAAAGAGCCAGCAGGGAAAACTATGCCTTGTTCTAAAGCTCTTTGGGAACCGCTTGCGTAGCCCCACACACCTGGGGGCTGCAGGCTTTCCTGCTGCCTTCAGCCTCAAAACCACCCTTTCCCACTTGGCGTCACGCCAGGCACAAAAATGGCCATATGTCTGGAGGTTGGTCCCACGCCCAAAGAGCCAGCAGGGAAAACTATGCCTTGTTCTAAAGCTCTTTGGGAACCGCTTGCGTAGCCCCACACAAACTGGGGGCTGCAGGCTTTTCTCGCGCTTTCAGCCTCAAAACCACCCTTTCCCTCTTGGCGCTCCGCCAGGCACAAAAATGGCCATATGTCTGGAGGTTGGTCCCACGCCCAAAGAGCCAGCAGGGAAAACTATGCCTTGTTCTAAAGCTCTTTGGGAACCGCTTGCGTAGCCCCGCACACGTGGGGGCTGCAGGCTTTCCTGCTGCCTTCAGACTCAAAACCACCCTTTCCCACTTGGTGCCGCGCCAGGCCCAAAAATGGCCATATGTCTGGAGACTGGTCCCACGCCCAAAGAGCCAGCAGGGAAAACTATGCCTTGTTCTAAAGCTCTTTGGGAACCGCTTGCGTAGCCCCACACACCTGGGGGCTGCAGGCTTTCCTGCTGCCTTCAGCCTCAAAACCACCCTTTCCCACATGGCGCCGCGCCAGGCCCAAAAATGGCCATATGTCTGAAGATTGGTCCCTTTCCCAAAGAGCCAGAAGGGAAAACTATGCCTTGTTCTAAAGCTCTTTGGGAACCGCTTGCGTAGCCCCACACACGTGGGGGCTGCAGGCTTTCCTGCTGCATTCAACCTCAGATGCCCCCTTTTCCACATGGCGTCACGCCAGACACAAAAATGGCCATATGTCTGGAGGTTGGTCCCACGCCCAAAGAGCCAGCAGGGAAAACTATGCCTTGTTCTAAAGCTCTTTTGGAACCGCTTGCGTAGCCCCACACACCTGGGGCCTGCAGGCTTTCCTGCTGCCTTCAGCCTCAAAACCACCCTTTCCCACTTGGCATCGTGCCAGGCACAAAAATGGCAATATTTCTGGAGACTGGTCCCTTTCCCAGCGAGCCAGCAGGGAAAACTATGCCTTGTTCTAAAGCTCTTTGGGAACCGCTTGCGTAGCCCCACAGACCTGGGGGCTGCAGGCTTTCCTGCTGCATTCAACCTCAGATGCACCCTTTTCCACATGGCGTCACGCCAGACACAAAAATGGCCATATGTCTGGAGACTGGTCCCACGCCCAAAGAGCCAGCAGGGAAAACTATGCCTTGTTCTAAAGCTCTTTGGGAACCGCTTGCGTAACCCCACACACCTTGGGGCTGCAGGCTTTCCTGCTCTCTTCAGCCTTAAAAGAAACCTTTCCCACTTGGCCCCGCGCCAGGCACAAAAATGGCCATATGTCTGGAGACTGGTCCCACGCCCAAAGAGCCAGCAGGGAAAACTATGCCTTGTTCTAAAGCTCTTTGGGTACGACTTGCGTAGCCCCACACACCTGGGGGCTGCAGGCTTTCCTGCTGCCTTCAGACTCAAAACCACCCTTTCCCACTGGTCATCGCGCCAGGGACAAAAATGGCCATATTTCTGGAGACTGGTCCCTTTCCCAAAGAGCCAGCAGGGAAAACTATGCCTTGTTCTAAAGCTCTTTGGGAACCACTTGCCTTGCCCCACAGACCTGCGGGCTGCAGGCTTTCCTGCTGCCTTCAGCCTCAAAACCACCCTTTCCCACTTGGCCCCGCGCCAGGCACAAAAATGGCCATATGTCTGGAGGTTGGTCCCACGCCCAAAGAGCCAGCAGGGAAAACTATGCCTTGTTCTAAAGCTCTTTGGGAACCGCTTGCGTAGCCCCACACAAACTGGGGGCTGCAGGCTTTTCTCGCGCTTTCAGCCTCAAAACCACCCTTTCCCTCTTGGCGCTCCACCAGGCACAAAAATGGCCATATGTCTGGAGGTTGGTCCCACGCCCAAAGAGCCAGCAGGGAAAACTATGCCTTGTTCTAAAGCTCTTTGGGAACCGCTTGCGTAGCCCCACACACGTGGGGGCTGCAGGCTTTCCTGCTGCCTTCAGCCTCAAAACCACCCTTTCCCACTTGGTGCCGCGCCAGGCCCAAAAATGGCCATATGTCTTGAGACTGGTCCCACGCCCAAAGAGCCAGCAGGGAAAACTATGCCTTGTTCTAAAGCTCTTTGGGAACCGCTTGCGTAGCCCCACACACCTGGGGGCTGCAGGCTTTCCTGCTGCCTTCAGCCTCAAAACCACCCTTTCCCACTTGGCGTCACGCCAGGCACAAAAATGGCCATATGTCTGGAGGTTGGTCCCACGCCCAAAGAGCCAGCAGGGAAAACTATGCCTTGTTCTAAAGCTCTTTGGGAACCGCTTGCGTAGCCCCACACAAACTGGGGGCTGCAGGCTTTTCTCGCGCTTTCAGCCTCAAAACCACCCTTTCCCTCTTGGCGCTCCGCCAGGCACAAAAATGGCCATATGTCTGGAGGTTGGTCCCACGCCCAAAGAGCCAGCAGGGAAAACTATGCCTTGTTCTAAAGCTCTTTGGGAACCGCTTGCGTAGCCCCGCACACGTGGGGGCTGCAGGCTTTCCTGCTGCCTTCAGCCTCAAAACCACCCTTTCCCACTTGGTGCCGCGCCAGGCCCAAAAATGGCCATATGTCTGGAGACTGGTCCCACGCCCAAAGAGCCAGCAGGGAAAACTATGCCTTGTTCTAAAGCTCTTTGGGAACCGCTTGCGTAGCCCCACACACCTGGGGGCTGCAGGCTTTCCTGCTGCCTTCAGCCTCAAAACCACCCTTTCCCACTTGGCGCTGCGCCAGGCCCAAAAATGGCCATATATCTGGAGACTGATCCCACGCCCAAAGAGCCAGCAGGGAAAACTATGCCTTGTTCTAAAGCTCTTTGGGAACGGCTTGCGTAGCCCCACACACCTGGGGGCTGCAGGCTTTCCTGCTGCCTTCAGCCTCAAAACCACCCTTTCCCATTTTGCGTCTCGCCAGGCCCAAAAATGGCCATATGTCTGGAGACTGGTCCCACGCCCAAAGAGCCAGCAGGGAAAACTATGCCTTGTTCTAAAGCTCTTTGGGAACCGCTTGCGTAGCCCCACACACCTGGGGGCTGCAGGCTTTCCTGCTGCCTTCAGCCTCAAAACCACCCTTTCCCACATGGCGCCGCGCCAGGCCCAAAAATGGCCATATGTTTGAAGATTGGTCCCTTTTCCAAAGAGCCAGAAGGGAAAACTATGCCTTGTTCTAAAGCTCTTTGGGAACCGCTTGCGTAGCCCCACACACGTGGGGGCTGCAGGCTTTCCTGCTGCATTCAACCTCAGATGCCCCCTTTTCCACATGGCGTCACGCCAGACACAAAAATGGCCATATGTCTGGAGGTTGGTCCCACGCCCAAAGAGCCAGCAGGGAAAACTATGCCTTGTTCTAAAGCTCTTTTGGAACCGCTTGCGTAGCCCCACACACCTGGGGGCTGCAGGCTTTCCTGCTGCCTTCAGACTCAAAACCACCCTTTCCCACTTGGCATCGTGCCAGGCACAAAAATGGCAATATTTCTGGAGACTGGTCCCTTTCCCAAAGAGCCAGCAGGGAAAACTATGCCTTGTTCTAAAGCTCTTTGGGAACCGCTTGCGTAGCCCCACACACGTGGGGGCTGCAGGCTTTCCTGCTGCCTTCAGCCTCAAAACCACCCTTTCCCACTTGGCGCCGCGCCATGCCCAAAAATGGCCATATGTCTGGAGACTGGTCCCTTTCCCAAAGAGCGAGCAGGGAAAGCTATGCCTTGTTCTAAAGCTCTTTGGGAACCACTTGCGTGGCCCCACAGACCTGCGGGCTGCAGGCTTTCCTGCTGCCTTCAGCCTCAAAACAACCCTTTCCCACTTGGCGTCACGGCAGGCAAAAAAATGGCCATATGTCTGGAGGTTGGTCCCACGCCCAAAGAGCCAGCAGGGAAAACTATGCCTTGTACTAAAGCTCTTTGGGAACCGCTTGCGTAGCCCCACACACCTGGGGGCTGCAGGCTTTCCTGCTCCCTTCAGACTCAAAACCACCCTTTCCCAAATGGCCCCGCGCCAGGTCCAAAAATGGCCATATGTCTGGAGACTGGTCCCACGCCCAAAGAGCCAGCAGGGAAAACTATGCCTTGTTCTAAAGCTCTTTGGGAACCGCTTGCGTAGCCCCACACACCTGGGGGCTGCAGGCTTTCCTGCTGCCTTCAGACTCAAAACCACCCTTTCCCACTTGGCGCTTCGCCAGGCACAAAAATGGCCATATATCTGGAGACTGGTCCCACGCCCAAAGAGCCAGCAGGGAAAACTATGCCTTGTTCTAAAGCTCTTTGGGAACCGCTTGCGTAGCCCCACACAAACTGGGGGCTGCAGGCTTTTCTCGCGCTTTCAGCCTCAAAACCACCCTTTCCCTCTTGGCGCTCCGCCAGGCACAAAAATGGCCATATGTCTGGAGGTTGGTCCCACGCCCAAAGAGCCAGCAGGGAAAACTATGCCTTGTTCTAAAGCTCTTTGGGAACCGCTTGCGTAGCCCCACACACGTGGGGGCTGCAGGCTTTCCTGCTGCCTTCAGCCTCAAAACCACCCTTTCCCACTTGGTGCCGCGCCAGGCCCAAAAAAGGCCATATGTCTTGAGACTGGTCCCACGCCCAAAGAGCCAGCAGGGAAAACTATGCCTTGTTCTAAAGCTCTTTGGGAAACGCTTGCGTAGCCCCACACACCTGGGGGCTGCAGGCTTTCCTGCTGCCTTCAGCCTCAAAACCACCCTTTCCCACTTGGCGCTGCGCCAGGCCCAAAAATGGCCATATATCTGGAGACTGATCCCACGCCCAAAGAGCCAGCAGGGAAAACTATGCCTTGTTCTAAAGCTCTTTGGGAACGGCTTGCGTAGCCCCACACACCTGGGGGCTGCAGGCTTTCCTGCTGCCTTCAGCCTCAAAACCACCCTTTCCCATTTTGCGTCTCGCCAGGCCCAAAAATGGCCATATGTCTGGAGACTGGTCCCACGCCCAAAGAGCCAGCAGGGAAAACTATGCCTTGTTCTAAAGCTCTTTGGGAACCGCTTGCGTAGCCCCACACACCTGGGGGCTGCAGGCTTTCCTGCTGCCTTCAGCCTCAAAACCACCCTTTCCCACATGGCGCCGCGCCAGGCCCAAAAATGGCCATATGTCTGAAGATTGGTCCCTTTCCCAAAGAGCCAGAAGGGAAAACTATGCCTTGTTCTAAAGCTCTTTGGGAACCGCTTGCGTAGCCCCACACACCTGGGGGCTGCAGGCTTTCCTGCTGCATTCAACCTCAGATGCCCCCTTTTCCACATGGCGTCACGCCAGACACAAAAATGGCCATATGTCTGGAGGTTGGTCCCACGCCCAAAGAGCCAGCAGGGAAAACTATGCCTTGTTCTAAAGCTCTTTTGGAACCGCTTGCGTAGCCCCACACACCTGGGGGCTGCAGGCTTTCCTGCTGCCTTCAGACTCAAAACCACCCTTTCCCACTTGGCATCGTGCCAGGCACAAAAATGGCAATATTTCTGGAGACTGGTCCCTTTCCCAAAGAGCCAGCAGGGAAAACTATGCCTTGTTCTAAAGCTCTTTGGGAACCGCTTGCGTAGCCCCACACACGTGGGGGCTGCAGGCTTTCCTGCTGCCTTCAGCCTCAAAACCACCCTTTCCCACTTGGCGCCGCGCCATGCCCAAAAATGGCCATATGTCTGGAGACTGGTCCAACGCCCAAAGAGCCAGCACGGAAAACTATGCCTTGTTCTAAAGCTCTTTGGGAACCGCTTGCGTAGCCCCACACACCTGGGGGCTGCAGGCTTTCCTGCTGCCTTCAGACTCAAAACCACCCTTTCCCACTTGGCATCGCGCGAGGCACAAAAATGGCCATATTTCTGGAGACTGGTCCCTTTCCCAAAGAGCCAGCAGGGAAAGCTATGCCTTGTTCTAAAGCTCTTTGGGAACCACTTGCGTGGCCCCACAGACCTGCGGGCTGCAGGCTTTCCTGCTGCCTTCAGCCTCAAAACAACCCTTTCCCACTTGGCGTCACGGCAGGCAAAAAAATGGCCATATGTCTGGAGGTTGGTCCCACGCCCAAAGAGCCAGCAGGGAAAACTATGCCTTGTACTAAAGCTCTTTGGGAACCGCTTGCGTAGCCACACACACCTGGGGGCTGCAGGCTTTCCTGCTCCCTTCAGACTCAAAACCACCCTTTCCCAAATGGCCCCGCGCCAGGTCCAAAAATGGCCATATGTCTGGAGACTGGTCCCACGCCCAAAGAGCCAGCAGGGAAAACTATGCCTTGTTCTAAAGCTCTTTGGGAAACGCTTGCGTAGCCCCACACACCTGGGGGCTGCAGGCTTTCCTGCTGCCTTCAGCCTCAAAACCACCCTTTCCCACTTGGCGCTGCGCCAGGCCCAAAAATGGCCATATATCTGGAGACTGATCCCACGCCCAAAGAGCCAGCAGGGAAAACTATGCCTTGTTCTAAAGCTCTTTGGGAACGGCTTGCGTAGCCCCACACACCTGGGGGCTGCAGGCTTTCCTGCTGCCTTCAGCCTCAAAACCACCCTTTCCCATTTTGCGTCTCGCCAGGCCCAAAAATGGCCATATGTCTGGAGACTGGTCCCACGCCCAAAGAGCCAGCAGGGAAAACTATGCCTTGTTCTAAAGCTCTTTGGGAACCGCTTGCGTAGCCCCACACACCTGGGGGCTGCAGGCTTTCCTGCTGCCTTCAGCCTCAAAACCACCCTTTCCCACATGGCGCCGCGCCAGGCCCAAAAATGGCCATATGTCTGAAGATTGGTCCCTTTCCCAAAGAGCCAGAAGGGAAAACTATGCCTTGTTCTAAAGCTCTTTGGGAACCGCTTGCGTAGCCCCACACACCTGGGGGCTGCAGGCTTTCCTGCTGCATTCAACCTCAGATGCCCCCTTTTCCACATGGCGTCACGCCAGACACAAAAATGGCCATATGTCTGGAGGTTGGTCCCACGCCCAAAGAGCCAGCAGGGAAAACTATGCCTTGTTCTAAAGCTCTTTTGGAACCGCTTGCGTAGCCCCACACACCTGGGGGCTGCAGGCTTTCCTGCTGCCTTCAGACTCAAAACCACCCTTTCCCACTTGGCATCGTGCCAGGCACAAAAATGGCAATATTTCTGGAGACTGGTCCCTTTCCCAAAGAGCCAGCAGGGAAAACTATGCCTTGTTCTAAAGCTCTTTGGGAACCGCTTGCGTAGCCCCACACACGTGGGGGCTGCAGGCTTTCCTGCTGCCTTCAGCCTCAAAACCACCCTTTCCCACTTGGCGCCGCGCCATGCCCAAAAATGGCCATATGTCTGGAGACTGGTCCCACGCCCAAAGAGCCAGCACGGAAAACTATGCCTTGTTCTAAAGCTCTTTGGGAACCGCTTGCGTAGCCCCACACACCTGGGGGCTGCAGGCTTTCCTGCTGCCTTCAGACTCAAAACCACCCTTTCCCACTTGGCATCGCGCGAGGCACAAAAATGGCCATATTTCTGGAGACTGGTCCCTTTCCCAAAGAGCCAGCAGGGAAAGCTATGCCTTGTTCTAAAGCTCTTTGGGAACCACTTGCGTGGCCCCACAGACCTGCGGGCTGCAGGCTTTCCTGCTGCCTTCAGCCTCAAAACAACCCTTTCCCACTTGGCGTCACGGCAGGCAAAAAAATGGCCATATGTCTGGAGGTTGGTCCCACGCCCAAAGAGCCAGCAGGGAAAACTATGCCTTGTACTAAAGCTCTTTGGGAACCGCTTGCGTAGCCCCACACACCTGGGGGCTGCAGGCTTTCCTGCTCCCTTCAGACTCAAAACCACCCTTTCCCAAATGGCCCCGCGCCAGGTCCAAAAATGGCCATATGTCTGGAGACTGGTCCCACGCCCAAAGAGCCAGCAGGGAAAACTATGCCTTGTTCTAAAGCTCTTTGGGAACCGCTTGCGTAGCCCCACACACCTGGGGGCTGCAGGCTTTCCTGCTGCCTTCAGACTCAAAACCACCCTTTCCCACTTGGCGCTCCGCCAGGCACAAAAATGGCCATATGTCTGGAGACTGGTCCCACGCCCAAAGAGCCAGCAGGGAAAACTATGCCTTGTTCTAAAGCTCTTTGGGAACCGCTTGCGTAGCCCCACACACCTGGGGGCTGCAGGCTTTCCTGCTGCCTTCAGCCTCAAAACCACCCTTTCCCACTTGGCCCCGCGCCAGGCCCAAAAATGGCCATATATCTGGAGACTGGTCCCACGCCCAAAGAGCCAGCAGGGAAAACTATGCCTTGTTCTAAAGCTCTTTGGGAACGGTTTGCGTAGCCCCACACACCTGGGGGCTGCAGGCTTTCCTGCTGCCTTCAGCCTCAAAACCACCCTTTCCCACTTGGCATCGTGAAAGGCACAAAAATGGCAATATTTCTGGAGACTGGTCCCACGCCCAAAGAGCCAGCAGGGAAAACTATGCCTTGTTCTAAAGCTCTTTGGGAACCGCTTGCGTAGCCCCACACACGTGGGGGCTGCAGTCTTTCCTGCTGCCTTCAGCCTCAAAACCACCCTTTCCCACTTGGCGCCGCGCCATGCCCAAAAATGGCCATATGTCTGGAGACTGGTCCCACGCCCAAAGAGCCAGCAGGGAAAACTATGCCTTGTTCTAAAGCTCTTTGGGAACCGCTTGCGTAGCCCCACACACCTGGGGGCTACAGGCTTTCCTGCTGCCTTCAGCCTCAAAAAAACCTTTCGCAATTGGCTCCGCGCCAGGCCCAAAAATGGCCATATGTCTGAAGATTGGTCCCACGCCCAAAGAGCCAGCAGGGAAAATTATGCCTTGTTCTAAAGCTCTTTGGGAACGGCTTGCGTAGCCCCACAAACCTGGGGGCTGCAGGCTTTCCTGTTCAGCATCAAAACCAACCTTTCCCAAAGGGCGCCACGCCAGGCACAAAAATGGCCATATGTCTGGAGACTGGTCCCACGCCCAAAGAGCCCGCAGGGAAAACTATGCCTTGTTCTAAAGCTCTTTGGGAACCGCTTGCGTAACCCCACACACCTGGGGGCTGCAGGCTTTCCTGCTGCCTTCAGCCTCAAAACCACCCTTTCCCACTTGGCCCCGCGCCAGGCAGAAAAATAGCCATATATCTGGAGACTGGTCCCTTTCCCAAAGAGCCAGCAGGGAAAACTATGCCTTGTTCTAAAGCTCTTTGGGAACCGCTTGCGTAGCCCCACACACCTGGGGGCTGCAGGCTTTCCTGCTGCCTTCAGCCTCAAAACCACCCTTTCCCACTTGGCGCCGCGCCATGCCCAAAAATGGACATATGTCTGGAGACTGGTCCCACGCCCAAAGAGCCAGCAGGGAAAACTATGCCTTGTTCTAAAGCTCTTTGGGAACGGCTTGCGTAGCCCCACACACCTGGGGGCTGCAGGCTTTCCTGCTGCCTTCAGCCTCAAAACCACCCTTTCCCACTTGGCGCCGCGCCATGCCCAAAAATGGCCATATGTCTGGAGACTGGTCCCACGCCCAAAGAGCCAGCAGGGAAAACTATGCCTTGTTCTAAAGCTCTTTGGGAACCGCTTGCGTAGCCCCACAGACCTGGGGGCTGCAGGCTTTCCTGTTCAGCCTCAAAACCAACCTTTCCCAAATGGCGCCACGCCAGGCACAAAAATGGCCATATATCTGGAGACTGGTCCCACGCCCAAAGAGCCAGCAGGGAAAACTATGCCTTGTTCTAAAGCTCTTTGGGAACGGCTTGCGTAGCCCCACACACCTGGGGGCTACAGGCTTTCCTGCTGCCTTCAGCCTCAAAACCACCCTTTCCCACTTGGCGCCAAGCCAGGCCCAAAAATGGCCATATTTCTGGAGACTGGTCCCTTTCCCAAAGAGCCAGCAGGGAAAACTATGCCTTGTTCTAAAGCTCTTTGGGAACCTCTTGCGTAGCCCCACACACCTGGGGGCTGCAGGCTTTCCTGCTGCCTTCAGCCTCAAAACCACCCTTTCCCACTTGGCGCCGCGCCATGCCCAAAAATGGCCATATGTCTGGAGGTTGGTCCCACGCCCAAAGAGCCAGCAGGGAAAACTATGCCTTGTTCTAAAGCTCTTTGGGAACCGCTTGCGTAGCCCCACACACCTGGGGGCTGCAGGCTTTCCTGCTGCCTTCAGCCTCAAAACCACCCTTTCCCACTTGGCGCCGCGCCAGGCACAAAAATGGCCATATTTCTGGAGACTGGTCCCTTTCCCAAAGAGCCAGCAGGGAAAGCTATGCCTTGTTCTAAAGCTCTTTGGGAACCACTTGCGTGGCCCCACAGACCTGCGGGCTGCAGGCTTTCCTGCTGCCTTCAGCCTCAAAACAACCCTTTCCCACTTGGCGTCACGGCAGGCAAAAAAATGGCCATATGTCTGGAGGTTGGTCCCACGCCCAAAGAGCCAGCAGGGAAAACTATGCCTTGTTCTAAAGCTCTTTGGGAACCGCTTGCGTAGCCCCACACACCTGGGGGCTGCAGGCTTTCATGCTCTCTTCAGCCTCAAAAGAAACCTTTCCCACTTGGCATCGCGCCAGGCACAAAAATGGCCATATGTCTGGAGACTGGTCCCACGCCCAAAGAGCCAGCAGGGAAAACTATGCCTTGTTCTAAAGCTCTTTGGGTACGGCTTGCGTAGCCCCACACACCTGGGGGCTGCAGGCTTTCCTGCTGCCTTCAGACTCAAAACCACCCTTTGCCACTTGGCATCGCGCCAGGCACAAAAATGGCCATATGTCTGGGGACTGGTCCCTTTCCCAAAGAGCCAGCAGGGAAAATTATGCCTTGTTCTAAAGCTCTTTGGGAACCACTTGCGTGGCCCCACAGACCTGCGGGCTGCAGGCTTTCCTGCTGCCTTCAGCCTCAAAACCACCCTTTCCCACTTGGCGTCACGCCAGGCACAAAAATGGCCATATGTCTGGAGGTTGGTGCCACGCCCAAAGAGCCAGCAGGGAAAACTATGCCTTGTTCTAAAGCTCTTTGGGAACCGCTTGCGTAGCCCCACAGACCTGGGGGCTGCAGGCTTTCCTGCTGCCATCAGCCTCAAAACCACCCTTTCCCACTTGGCGCTCCGCCAGGCACAAAAATGGCCATATATCTGTAGACTGATCCCACGCCCAAAGAGCCAGCAGAGAAAACTATGCCTTGTTCTAAAGCTCTTTGGGAACCGCTTACGTAGCCCCACACACCTGGGGGCTGCAGGCTTTCCTGTTCAGCATCAAAACCAACCTTTCCCAAATGGCGCCACGCCAGGCACAAAAATGGCCATATGTCTGGAGACTGGTCCCACGCCCAAAGAGCCAGCAGGGAAAACTATGCCTTGTTCTAAAGCTCTTTGGGAACCGCTTGCGTAGCCCCACACACCTGGGGGCTGCAGGCTTTCCTGCTGCCTTCAGCCTCAAAACCACCCTTTCCCACTTGGCGCTGCGCCAGGCCCAAAAATGGCCATATATCTGGAGACTGGTCCCACGCCCAAAGAGCCAGCAGGGAAAACTATGCCTTGTTCTAAAGCTCTTTGGGAACCGCTTGCGTAGTCCCACACACCTGGGGGCTGCAGGCTTTCCTGCTGCCTTCAGCCTTAAAACCACCCTTTCCCACTTGGCGCTCCGCCAGACACAAAAATGGCCATATGTCTGGAAGTTGGTGCCACGCCCAAAGAGCCAGCAGGGAAAACTATGCCTTGTTCTAAAGCTCTTTGGGAACCGCTTGCGTAGCCCCACAGACGTGGGGGCTGCAGGCATTTCTCGCGCTTTCAGCCTCAAAACCACCCTTTCCCACTTGGCATCGCGCCAGGCACAAAAATGGCCATATTTCTGGAGACTGGTCCCACGCCCAAAGAGCCAGCAGGGAAAACTATGCCTTGTTCTAAAGCTCTTTGGGAACCGCTTGCGTGGCCCCACAGACCTGCGGGCTGCAGGCTTTCCTGCTGCCTTCAGCCTCAAAACAACCCTTTCCCACTTGGCCCCGCGCCAGGCACAAAAATGGCCATATTTCTGGAGGTTGGTCCCACGCCCAAAGAGCCAGCAGGGAAAACTATGCCTTGTTCTAAAGCTCTTTGGGAACCGCTTGCGTAGCCCCACACACCTGGGGGCTGCAGGCTTTCCTGCTCTCTTCAGCCTCAAAAGCACCCTTTCCCACTTGGCGCCGCGCCAGGCCCAAAAATGGCCATATGTCTGGAGACTGGTCCCACGCCCAAAGAGCCAGCAGGGAAAACTATGCCTTGTTCTAAAGCTCTTTGGGAACCGCTTGCGTAGCCCCACAGACCTGCGGGCTGCAGGCTTTCCTGCTGCCTTCAGCCTCAAAACCACCCTTTCCCACTTGGCCCCGCGCCAGGCACAAAAATGGCCATATTTCTGGAGGTTGGTCCCACGCCCAAAGAGCCAGCACGGAAAACTATGCCTTGTTCTAAAGCTCTTTTGGGAACCGCTTGCGTAGCCCCACAGACCTGGGGGCTGCAGGCTTTCCTGCTGCCTTCAGCCTCAAAACCACCCTTTCCCACTTGGCCCCGCCCCAGGAACAAAAATGACCATATGTCTGGAGACTGGTCCCACGCCCAAAGAGCCAGCAGGGAAAACTATGCCTTGTTCTAAAGCTCTTTGGGAACCGCTTGCGTAGCCCCACACACCTGGGGGCTGCAGGCTTTCCTGCTGCCTTCAGCCTCAAAACCACCCTTTCCCACTTGGCGCTCCGCCAGGCACAAAAATGGCCATATATCTGGAGTCTGGTCCCACGCCCAAAGATCCAGCAGGGAAAACTATGCCTTGTTCTAAAGCTCTTTGGGAACCGCTTGCGTAGCCCCACACACCTGGGGGCTGCAGGCTTTCCTGCTGCCTTCAGCCTCAAAACCACGCTTTCCCACATGGCGTCACGCCAGGCACAAAAATGGCCATATGTCTGGAGACTCGTCCCACGCCCAAAGAGCCAGCAGGGAAAACTATGCCTTGTTCTAAAGCTCTTTGGGAACCGCTTGCGTAGCCCAACACACCTGGGGGCTGCAGTCTTTCCTGCTGCCTTCAGCCTCAAAACCACCCTTTTCCACATGGCGTCAGCCAGGCACAAAAATGGCCATATGTCTGGAGACTGGTCCCACGCCCAAAGAGCCAGCACGGAAAACTATGCCTTGTTCTAAAGCTCTTTGGGAACCGCTTGCGTAGCCCCACACACCTGGGGGCTGCAGGCTTTCCTGCTGCCTTCAGACTCAAAACCACCCTTTCCCACTTGGCATCGCGCCAGGCCCAAAAATGGCCATATATCTGGAGTTTGATCCCACGCCCAAAGAGCCAGCAGGGAAAACTATGCCTTGTTCTAAAGCTGTTTGGGAACCGCTTGCGTAGCCCCACACACCTGGGGGCTGCAGGCTTTCCTGCTCTCTTCAGCCTCAAAAGAACCCTTTCCCACTTGGCTCCGCGCCAGGCACAAAAATGGCCATATGTCTGGAGATTGGTCCCACGCCCAAAGAGCCAGCAGGGAAAACTATGCCTTGTTCTAAAGCTCTTTGGGAACCGCTTGCGTAGCCCCACAGACGTGGGGGCTGCAGGCATTTCTCGCGCTTTCAGCCTCAAAACCACCCTTTCCCACTTGGCCCCGCGCCAGGCACAAAAATGGCCATATGTCTGGAGACTGGTCCCACGCCCAAAGAGCCAGCACGGAAAACTATGCCTTGTTCTAAAGCTCTTTTGGGAACCGCTTGCGTAGCCCCACAGACCTGCGGGCTGCAGGCTTTCCTGCTGCCTTGAGCCTCAAAACCACCCTTTCCCACTTGGCCCCGCCCCAGGAACAAAAATGACCATATGTCTGGAGACTGGTCCCACGCCCAAAGAGCCAGCAGGGAAAACTATGCCTTGTTCTAAAGCTCTTTGGGAACCGCTTGCGTAGCCCCACACACCTGGGGGCTGCAGGCTTTCCTGCTGCCTTCAGCCTCAAAACCACCCTTTCCCACTTGGCGCTCCGCCAGGCACAAAAATGGCCATATATCTGGAGACTGGTCCCACGCCCAAAGATCCAGCAGGGAAAACTATGCCTTGTTCTAAAGCTCTTTGGGAACCGCTTGCGTAGCCCCACACACCTGGGGGCTGCAGGCTTTCCTGCTGCCTTCAGCCTCAAAACCACCCTTTCCCACATGGCGTCACGCCAGGCACAAAAATGGCCATATTTCTGGAGACTGGTCCCACGCCCAAAGAGCCAGCAGGGAAAACTATGCCTTGTTCTAAAGCTCTTTGGGAACCGCTTGCGTAGCCCAACACACCTGGGGGCTGCAGGCTTTCCTGCTGCCTTCAGCCTCAAAACCACCCTTTTCCACATGGCGTCAGCCAGGCACAAAAATGGCCATATGTCTGGATACTGGTCCCACGCCCAAAGAGCCAGTACGGAAAACTATGCCTTGTTCTAAAGCTCTTTGGGAACCGCTTGCGTAGCCCCACACACCTGGGGGCTGCAGGCTTTCCTGCTGCCTTCAGACTCAAAACCACCCTTTCCCACTTGGCATCGCGCCAGGCCCAAAAATGGCCATATATCTGGAGTTTGATCCCACGCCCAAAGAGCCAGCAGGGAAAACTATGCCTTGTTCTAAAGCTGTTTGGGAACCGCTTGCGTAGCCCCACACACCTGGGGGCTGCAGGCTTTCCTGCTCTCTTCAGCCTCAAAAGAACCCTTTCCCACTTGGCTCCGCGCCAGGCACAAAAATGGCCATATGTCTGGAGATTGGTCCCACGCCCAAA
Organism: Chroicocephalus ridibundus; assembly: GCF_963924245.1. Lineage (NCBI taxonomy): Eukaryota > Metazoa > Chordata > Aves > Charadriiformes > Laridae > Chroicocephalus > Chroicocephalus ridibundus. The sequence goes on along the minus strand of NC_086285.1, from coordinate 67,655,669 downwards.
GAGCCAGCAGGGAAAACTATGCCTTGTTCTAAAGCTCTTTGGGAACCGCTTGCGTAGCCCCACAGACGTGGGGGCTGCAGGCATTTCTCGCGCTTTCAGCCTCAAAACCACCCTTTCCCACTTGGCATCGCGCCAGGCACAAAAATGGCCATATTTCTGGAGACTGGTCCCACGCCCAAAGAGCCAGCAGGGAAAACTATGCCTTGTTCTAAAGCTCTTTGGGAACCGCTTGCGTGGCCCCACAGACCTGCGGGCTGCAGGCTTTCCTGCTGCCTTCAGCCTCAAAACCACCCTTTCCCACTTGGCCCCGCGCCAGGCACAAAAATGGCCATATTTCTGGAGGTTGGTCCCACGCCCAAAGAGCCAGCACGGAAAACTATGCCTTGTTCTAAAGCTCTTTTGGGAACCGCTTGCGTAGCCCCACAGACCTGGGGGCTGCAGGCTTTCCTGCTGCCTTCAGCCTCAAAACCACCCTTTCCCACTTGGCCCCGCCCCAGGAACAAAAATGACCATATGTCTGGAGACTGGTCCCACGCCCAAAGAGCCAGCAGGGAAAACTATGCCTTGTTCTAAAGCTCTTTGGGAACCGCTTGCGTAGCCCCACACACCTGGGGGCTGCAGGCTTTCCTGCTGCCTTCAGCCTCAAAACCACCCTTTCCCACTTGGCGCTCCGCCAGGCACAAAAATGGCCATATATCTGGAGTCTGGTCCCACGCCCAAAGATCCAGCAGGGAAAACTATGCCTTGTTCTAAAGCTCTTTGGGAACCGCTTGCGTAGCCCCACACACCTGGGGGCTGCAGGCTTTCCTGCTGCCTTCAGCCTCAAAACCACGCTTTCCCACATGGCGTCACGCCAGGCACAAAAATGGCCATATGTCTGGAGACTCGTCCCACGCCCAAAGAGCCAGCAGGGAAAACTATGCCTTGTTCTAAAGCTCTTTGGGAACCGCTTGCGTAGCCCAACACACCTGGGGGCTGCAGGCTTTCCTGCTGCCTTCAGCCTCAAAACCACCCTTTTCCACATGGCGTCAGCCAGGCACAAAAATGGCCATATGTCTGGAGACTGGTCCCACGCCCAAAGAGCCAGCACGGAAAACTATGCCTTGTTCTAAAGCTCTTTGGGAACCGCTTGCGTAGCCCCACACACCTGGGGGCTGCAGGCTTTCCTGCTGCCTTCAGACTCAAAACCACCCTTTCCCACTTGGCATCGCGCCAGGCCCAAAAATGGCCATATATCTGGAGTTTGATCCCACGCCCAAAGAGCCAGCAGGGAAAACTATGCCTTGTTCTAAAGCTGTTTGGGAACCGCTTGCGTAGCCCCACACACCTGGGGGCTGCAGGCTTTCCTGCTCTCTTCAGCCTCAAAAGAACCCTTTCCCACTTGGCTCCGCGCCAGGCACAAAAATGGCCATATGTCTGGAGATTGGTCCCACGCCCAAAGAGCCAGCAGGGAAAACTATGCCTTGTTCTAAAGCTCTTTGGGAACCGCTTGCGTAGCCCCACAGACGTGGGGGCTGCAGGCATTTCTCGCGCTTTCGGCCTCAAAACCACCCTTTCCCACTTGGCATCGCGCCAGGAACAAAAATGGCCATATTTCTGGAGACTGGTCCCACGCCCAAAGAGCCAGCAGGGAAAACTATGCCTTGTTCTAAAGCTCTTTGGGAACCGCTTGCGTGGCCCCACAGACCTGCGGGCTGCAGGCTTTCCTGCTGCCTTCAGCCTCAAAACCACCCTTTCCCACTTGGCCCCGCGCCAGGCACAAAAATGGCCATATTTCTGGAGGTTGGTCCCACGCCCAAAGAGCCAGCAGGGAAAACTATGCCTTGTTCTAAAGCTCTTTGGGAACCGCTTGCGTAGCCCCACACACCTGGGGGCTGCAGGCTTTCCTGCTGCCTTCAGCCTCAAAACCACCCTTTCCCACATGGCCCCGTGCCAGGCACAAAAATGGCCATATGTCTGGAGACTGGTCCCACGCCCAAAGAGCCAGCAGGGAAAACTATGCCTTGTTCTAAAGCTCTTTTGGGAACGGCTTGCGTAGCCCAACACACCTGGGGGCTGCAGGCTTTCCTGCTGCCTTCAACCTCAAAACAACCCTTTTCCACATGGCGTCACGCCAAGCACAAAAATGGCCATATGTCTGGAGACTGGTCCCACGCCCAAAGAGCCAGCAGGGAAAACTATGCCTTGTTCTAAAGCTCTTTGGGAACCGCTTGCGTAGCCCCACACACCTGGGGGCTGCAGGCTTTCCTGCTGCCTTCAGCCTCAAAACCACCCTTTTCCACATGGCGTCAGCCAGGCCCAAAAATGGCCATATATCTGGAGTTTGATCCCACGCCCAAAGAGCCAGCAGGGAAAACTATGCCTTGTTCTAAAGCTCTTTGGCAAACTCTTGCGTAGCCCCACACACCTGGGGGCTGCAGGCTTTCCTGCTCTCTTCAGCCTCAAAAGAACCCTTTCCCACTTGGCCCCGCGCCAGGCACAAAAATGACCATATGTCTGGAGACTGGTCCCACGCCCAAAGAGCCAGCAGGGAAAACTATGCCTTGTTCTAAAGCTCTTTGGGAACCGCTTGCGTAGCCCCACACACCTGGGGGCTGCAGGCTTTCCTGCTGCCTTCAGCCTCAAAACAACCCTTTCCCACTTGGCGCTGCGCCAGGCACAAAAATGGCCATATGTCTGGAGACTGGTCCCACGCCCAAAGAGCCAGCAGGGAAAACTATGCCTTGTTCTAAAGCTCTTTGGGAACCGCTTGCGTAGCCCCACACACCTGGGGACTGCAGGCTTTCCTGCGGACTTCAGCCTCAAAACCACCCTTTCCCACTTGGCGCTGCGCCAGGCACAAAAATGGCCATATGTCTGGAGACTGGTCCCACGCCCAAAGAGCCAGCAGGGAAAACTATGCCTTGTTCTAAAGCTCTTTGGGAACCGCTTGCGTAGCCCCACACACCTGGGGACTGCAGGCTTTCCTGCGGACTTCAGCCTCAAAACCACCCTTTCCCACTTGGCCCCGCGCCAGGCACAAAAATGGCCATATGTCTGGAGACTGGTCCCACGCCCAAAGAGCCAGCAGGGAAAACTATGCCTTGTTCTAAAGCTCTTTGGGAACCGCTTGCGTGGCCCCACACACCTGGGGGCTGCAGGCTTTCCTGCTGCCTTCAGCCTCAAAACCACCCTTTCCCACTTGGCCCCGCGCCAGGCACAAAAATGGCCATATGTCTGGAGACTGGTCCCACGCCCAAAGAGCCAGCAGGGAAAACTATGCCTTGTTCTAAAGCTCTTTGGGAACCGTTTGCGTAGCCCCACACACCTGGGGGCTGCAGGCTTTCCTGCTCTCTTCAGCCTCAAAAGCACCCTTTCCCACTTGGCCCCGCGCCAGGCACAAAAATGACCATATGTCTGGAGACTGGTCCCACGCCCAAAGAGCCAGCAGGGAAAACTATGCCTTGTTCTAAAGCTCTTTGGGAACCGCTTGCGTAGCCCCACACACCTGGGGGCTGCAGGCTTTCCTGCTGCCTTCAGCCGCAAAACCACCCTTTCCCACTTGGCGCTCCGCCAGGCACAAAAATGGCCATATATCTGGAGACTGGTCCCACGCCCAAAGATCCAGCAGGGAAAACTATGCCTTGTTCTAAAGCTCTTTGGGAACCGCTTGCGTAGCCCCACACACCTGGGGGCTGCAGGCTTTCCTGCTGCCTTCAGCCTCAAAACCACCCTTTCCCACTTGGCGCTCCGCCAGGCACAAAAATGGCCATATGTCTGGAGACTGGTCCCACGCCCAAAGAGCCAGCAGGGAAAACTATGCCTTGTTCTAAAGCTCTTTGGGAACCGCTTGCGTAGCCCCACACACCTGGGGACTGCAGGCTTTCCTGCGGACTTCAGCCTCAAAACCACCCTTTCCCACTTGGCCCCGCGCCAGGCACAAAAATGGCCATATGTCTGGAGGTTGGTCCCACGCCCAAAGAACCAGCAGGGAAAACTATGCCTTGTTCTAAAGCTCTTTGGAAACCGCTTGCGTAGCCCCACACACCTGGGGGCTGCAGGCTTTCCTGCTGCCTTCAGCCTCAAAACCACCCTTTCCCACTTGGCGACACGCCAGGCACAAAAATGGCCATATGTCTGGAGGTTGGTCCCACGCCCAAAGAGCCAGCAGGGAAAACTATGCCTTGTTCTAAAGCTCTTTGGGAACCGCTTGCGTAGCCCCACACAAACTGGGGGCTGCAGGCTTTCCTGCTGCCTTCAGACTCAAAACCACCCTTTCCCACTTGGCGCCGCGCCAGGCCCAAAAATGGCCATATGTCTGGAGACTGGTCCCACGCCCAAAGAGCCAGCAGGGAAAACTATGCCTTGTTCTAAAGCTCTTTGGGAACCGCTTGCGTAGCCCCACACACCTGGGGGCTGCAGGCTTTCCTGCTGCCTTCAGCCTCAAAAGCACCCTTTCCTACTTGGCATCGCGCCAGGCACATAAATGGCCATATGTCTGGAGGTTGGTCCCACGCCCAAAGAGCCAGCAGGGAAAACTATGCCTTGTTCTAAAGCTCTTTGGGAACCGCTTGCGTAGCCCCACAGACCTGCGGGCTGCAGGCTTTCCTGCTGCCTTCAGCCTCAAAACCACCCTTTCCCAATTGGCGCCGCGCCAGGCACAAAAATGGCCATATGGCTGGAGACTGGTCCCACGCCCAAAGAGCCAGCACGGAAAACTATGCCTTGTTCTAAAGCTCTTTGGAAACCGCTTCCGTAGCCCCATACACCTGGGGGCTGCAGGCTTTCCTGCTGCCTTCAGCCTCAAAACAACCCTTTCCCACTTGGCGCTGCGCCAGGCCCAAAAATGGCCATATATCTGGAGACTGGTCCCACGCCCAAAGAGCCAGCAGGGAAAACTATGCCTTGTTCTAAAGCTCTTTGGGAACCGCTTGCGTAGCCCCACACACCTGGGGGCTGCAGGCTTTCCTGCTGCCTTCAGCCTCAAAACCACCCTTTCCCACTTGGCATCGCGCCAGGCACATAAATGGCCATATGTCTGGAGACTGGTCCCACGCCCAAAGAGCCAGCAGGGAAAACTATGCCTTGTTCTAAAGCTCTTTGGGAACCGTTTGCGTAGCCCGACACACCTGGGGGCTGCAGGCTTTCCTGCTGCCTTCAGCCTCAAAAGCACCCTTTCCTACTTGGCATCGCGCCAGGCCCAAAAATGGCCATATGTCTGGAGGTTGGTCCCACGCCCAAAGAGCCAGCACGGAAAACTATGCCTTGTTCTAAAGCTCTTTTGGAACCGCTTGCGAAGCCCCACACACCTGGGGGCTGCAGGCTTTCCTGCTGCCTTCAGACTCAAAACCACCCTTTCCCACTTGGCGCCGCGCCAGGCCCAAAAATGGCCATATATCTGGAGACTGATCCCACGCCCAAAGAGCCAGCAGGGAAAACTATGCCTTGTTCTAAAGCTCTTTGGGAACGGCTAGCGTAGCCCCACAGACCTGTGGGCTGCATGCTTTCCTGCTGCCTTCAGCCTCAAAACCACCCTTTCCCACATGGCGCCAAGCCAGGCCCAAAAATGGCCATATGTCTGGAGACTGGTCCCACGCCCAAAGAGCCAGCAGGGAAAACTATGCCTTGTTCTAAAGCTCTTTGGGAACGGCTTGCGTAGCCCCACACACCTGGGGGCTGCAGGCTTTCCTGCTGCCTTCAGACTCAAAACCACCCTTTCCCACTTGGCATCGTGCCAGGCACAAAAATGGCCATATTTCTGGAGACTGGTCCCTTTCCCAAAGAGCCAGCAGGGAAAACTATGCCTTGTTCTAAAGCTCTTTGGGAACCGCTTGCGTAGCCCCACACACCTGGGGGCTGCAGGCTTTCCTGCTGCCTTCAGCCTCAAAACCACCCTTTCCCACTTGGCCCCGCGCCAGGCACAAAAATGGCCATATATCTGGAGACTGGTCCCACGCCAAAGAGCCAGCAGGGAAAACTATGCCTTGTTCTAAAGCTCTTTGGGAACGGCTTGCGTAGCCCCACACACCTGGGGGCTGCAGGTTTTCCTGCTGCCTTCAGACTCAAAACCACCCTTTCCCACTTGCATCGTGCCAGGCACAAAAATGGCCATATTTCTGGAGACTGGTCCCACGCCCAAAGAGCCAGCAGGGAAAACTATGCCTTGTTCTAAAGCTCTTTGGGAACCGCTTGCGTAGCCCCACACACCTGGGGGCTGCAGGCTTTCCTGCTGCCTTCAGCCTGAAAACCACCCTTTCCCACTTGGCGCTGCGCCAGGCCCAAAAATGGCCATATATCTGGAGACTGGTCCCACGCCAAAGAGCCAGCAGGGAAAACTATGCCTTGTTCTAAAGCTCTTTGGGAACGGCTTGCGTAGCCCCACACACCTGGGGGCTGCAGGCTTTCCTGCTGCCTTCAGACTCAAAACCACCCTTTCCCACTTGGCCCCGCGCCAGGCCCAAAAATGGCCATATATCTGGAGACTGGTCTCACGCCCAAAAAGCCAGCAGGGAAAACTATGCCTTGTTCTAAAGCTGTTTGGGAACCGCTTGCGTAGCCCCACACACCTGGGGGCTGCAGGCTTTCCTGCTCTCTTCAGCCTCAAAAGAAACCTTTCGCAATTGGCGCCGCGCCAGGCCCATAAATGGCCATATGTCTGAAGATTGGTCCCACGCCCAAAGAGCCAGCAGGGAAAAGTATACCTTGTTCTAAAGCTCTTTGGGAACCGCTTGCGTGGCCCCACAGACCTGCGGGCTGCAGGCTTTCCTGCTGCCTTCAGCCTCAAAACCACCCTTTCCCACTTGGCGTCACGCCAGGCACAAAAATGGCCATATGTCTGGAGGTTGGTCCCACGCCCAAAGAGCCAGCAGGGAAAACTATGCCTTGTTCTAAAGCTCTTTGGGAACCTCTTGCGTAGCCCCACAGACCTGGGGGCTGCAGTCTATCCTGCTGCCTTCAGCCTCAAAACCACCCTTTCCCACTTGGCGCTCCGCCAGGCCCAAAAATGGCCATATGTCTGGAGACTGGTCCCACGCCGAAAGAGCCAGCAGGGAAAACTATGCCTTGTTCTAAAGCTCTTTGGGAACCGCTTGCGTAGCCCCACACACCTGGGGGCTGCAGGCTTTCCTGCTGTCTTCAGCCTCAAAACCACCCTTTCCCACTTGGCATCGCGCCAGGCACATAAATGGCCATATGTCAGGAGACTGGTCCCACGCCCAAAGAGCCAGCAGGGAAAACTATGCCTTGTTCTAAAGCTCTTTGGGAACAGCTTGCGTAGCCCCACACACCTGGGGGCTGCAGGCTTTCCTGCTGCCTTCAGCCTCAAAAGCACCCTTTCCTACTTGGCATCGCGCCAGGCCCAAAAATGGCCATATGTCTGGAGACTGGTCCCACGCCCAAAGAGCCAGCAGGGAAAACTATGCCTTGTTCTAAAGCTCTTTGGGAACCGCTTGCGTAGCCCCACACACCTGGGGGCTGCAGGCTTTCCTGCTGCCTTCAGACTCAAAACCACCCTTTCCCACTTGGCGCCGCGCCAGGCCCAAAAATGGCCATATGGCTGGAGACTGGTCCCACGCCCAAAGAGCCAGCAGGGAAAACTATGCCTTGTTCTAAAGCTCTTTGGGAAACGCTTGCGTAGCCCCACACACCTGGGGGCTGCAGGCTTTCCTGCTGCCTTCAGCCTCAAAAGCACGCTTTCCCACTTGGCGCTGCGCCAGGCCCAAAAATGGCCATATATCTGGAGACTGATCCCACGCCCAAAGAGCCAGCAGGGAAAACTATGCCTTGTTCTAAATCTCTTTGGGAACCGCTTGCGTAGCCCCACAGACCCTGGGGGCTGCAGGCTTTCCTGCTGCCTTCAGCCTCAAAACCACCCTTTCCCAAATGGCGCCACGCCAGGCCCAAAAATGGCCATATGTCTGGAGGTTGGTCCCACGCCCAAAGAACCAGCAGGGAAAACTATGCCTTGTTCTAAAGCTCTTTGGGAACGGCTTGCGTAGCCCCACACACCTGGGGGCTGCAGGCTTTCCTGCTGCCTTCAGCCTCAAAAGCACCCTTTCCCACTTGGCATCCTGCCAGGCACAAAAATGGCCATATTTCTGGAGACTGGTCCCTTTCCCAAAGAGCCAGCAGGGAAAACTATGCATTGTTCTAAAGCTCTTTGGGAACCGCTTGCGTGGCCCCACAGACCTGCGGGCTGCAGGCTTTCCTGCTGCCTTCAGCCTCAAACCCACCTTTCCCACATGGCGTCACGCCAAGCACAAAAATGGCCATATGTCTGGAGGTTGGTCCCACGCCCAAAGAGCCAGCAGGGAAAACTATGCCTTGTTCTAAAGCTCTTTGGGAACCGCTTGCGTAGCCCCACACACCTGGGGGCTGCAGGCTTTCCTGCTGCCTTCAGCCTCAAAACCACCCTTTTCCACATGGCGTCACGCAGGCACAAAAATGGCCATATGTCTGGAGACTGGTCCCACGCCCAAAGAGCCAGCAGGGAAAACTATGCCTTGTTCTAAAGCTCTTTGGGAACCGTTTGCGTAGCCCCACACACCTGGGGGCTGCAGGCTTTCCTGCTGCCTTCAGCCTCAAAAGAACCCTTTCCCACTTGGCGCCGCGCCAGGCCCAAAAATGGCCATATGTCTGAAGATTGGTCCCACGCCCAAAGAGCCAGCAGGGAAAACTATGCCTTGTTCTAAAGCTCTTTGGGAACCGCTTGCGTAGCCCCAGACACCTGGGGGCTGCAGGCTTTCCTGCTCTCTTCAGCCTCAAAAGCACGCTTTCCCACTTGGCGCCGTGCCAGGCCCAAAAATGGCCATATGTCTGGAGACTGGTCCCACGCCCAAAGAGCCAGCAGGGAAAACTATGCCTTGTTCTAAAGCTCTTTGGGAACCGCTAGCGTAGCCCCACAGACCTGTGGGCTGCATGCTTTCCTGCTGCCTTCAGCCTCAAAACCACCCTTTCCCACATGGCGCCAAGCAGGCCCAAAAATGGCCATATGTCTGGAGACTGGTCCCACGCCCAAAGAGCCAGCAGGGAAAACTATGCCTTGTTCTAAAACTCTTTGGGAAACGCTTGCGTAGCCCCACACACCTGGGGGCTGAAGGCTTTCCTGCTGCCTTCCGACTCAAAACCACCCTTTCCCACTTGGCATCGTGCCAGGCACAAAAATGGCCATATTTCTGGAGACTGGTCCCTTTCCCAAAGAGCCAGCAGGGAAAACTATGCCTTGTTCTAAAGCTCTTTGGGAACCGCTTGCGTAGCCCCACACACCTGGGGGCTGCAGGCTTTCCTGCTGCCTTCAGCCTCAAAACCACCTTTCCCACATGGCGTCACGCCAGGCACAAAAATGGCCATATGTCTGGAGACTGGTCCCACGCCCAAAGAGCCAGCAGGGAAAACTATGCCTTGTTCTAAAGCTCTTTGGGAACCGCTTGCGTAGCCCCACACACCTGGGGGCTGCAGGCATTTCTCGCGCTTTCAGCCTCAAAACCACCCTTTCCCACTTGGCATCGCGCCAGGCACAAAAATGGCCATATTTCTGGAGACTGGTCCCACGCCCAAAGAGCCAGCAGGGAAAACTATGCCTTGTTCTAAATCTCTTTGGGAACCGCTTGCGTAGCCCCACAGACCCTGGGGGCTGCAGGCTTTCCTGCTGCCTTCAGCCTCAAAACCACCCTTTCCCAAATGGCGCCACGCCAGGCCCAAAAATGGCCATATGTCTGGAGGTTGGTCCCACGCCCAAAGAACCAGCAGGGAAAACTATGCCTTGTTCTAAAGCTCTTTGGGAACGGCTTGCGTAGCCCCACACACCTGGGGGCTGCAGGCTTTCCTGCTGCCTTCAGCCTCAAAAGCACCCTTTCCCACTTGGCATCCTGCCAGGCACAAAAATGGCCATATTTCTGGAGACTGGTCCCTTTCCCAAAGAGCCAGCAGGGAAAACTATGCATTGTTCTAAAGCTCTTTGGGAACCGCTTGCGTGGCCCCACAGACCTGCGGGCTGCAGGCTTTCCTGCTGCCTTCAGCCTCAAACCCACCTTTCCCACATGGCGTCACGCCAAGCACAAAAATGGCCATATGTCTGGAGGTTGGTCCCACGCCCAAAGAGCCAGCAGGGAAAACTATGCCTTGTTCTAAAGCTCTTTGGGAACCGCTTGCGTAGCCCCACACACCTGGGGGCTGCAGGCTTTCCTGCTGCCTTCAGCCTCAAAACCACCCTTTTCCACATGGCGTCACGCAGGCACAAAAATGGCCATATGTCTGGAGACTGGTCCCACGCCCAAAGAGCCAGCAGGGAAAACTATGCCTTGTTCTAAAGCTCTTTGGGAACCGTTTGCGTAGCCCCACACACCTGGGGGCTGCAGGCTTTCCTGCTGCCTTCAGCCTCAAAAGAACCCTTTCCCACTTGGCTCCGCGCCAGGCCCAAAAATGGCCATATGTCTGAAGATTGGTCCCACGCCCAAAGAGCCAGCAGGGAAAACTATGCCTTGTTCTAAAGCTCTTTGGGAACCGCTTGCGTAGCCCCAGACACCTGGGGGCTGCAGGCTTTCCTGCTCTCTTCAGCCTCAAAAGCACGCTTTCCCACTTGGCGCCGTGCCAGGCCCAAAAATGGCCATATGTCTGGAGACTGGTCCCACGCCCAAAGAGCCAGCAGGGAAAACTATGCCTTGTTCTAAAGCTCTTTGGGAACCGCTAGCGTAGCCCCACAGACCTGTGGGCTGCATGCTTTCCTGCTGCCTTCAGCCTCAAAACCACCCTTTCCCACATGGCGCCAAGCAGGCCCAAAAATGGCCATATGTCTGGAGACTGGTCCCACGCCCAAAGAGCCAGCAGGGAAAACTATGCCTTGTTCTAAAACTCTTTGGGAAACGCTTGCGTAGCCCCACACACCTGGGGGCTGAAGGCTTTCCTGCTGCCTTCCGACTCAAAACCACCCTTTCCCACTTGGCATCGTGCCAGGCACAAAAATGGCCATATTTCTGGAGACTGGTCCCTTTCCCAAAGAGCCAGCAGGGAAAACTATGCCTTGTTCTAAAGCTCTTTGGGAACCGCTTGCGTAGCCCCACACACCTGGGGGCTGCAGGCTTTCCTGCTGCCTTCAGCCTCAAAACCACCTTTCCCACATGGCGTCACGCCAGGCACAAAAATGGCCATATGTCTGGAGACTGGTCCCACGCCCAAAGAGCCAGCAGGGAAAACTATGCCTTGTTCTAAAGCTCTTTGGGAACCGCTTGCGTAGCCCCACACACCTGGGGGCTGCAGGCATTTCTCGCGCTTTCAGCCTCAAAACCACCCTTTCCCACTTGGCATCGCGCCAGGCACAAAAATGGCCATATTTCTGGAGACTGGTCCCACGCCCAAAGAGCCAGCAGGGAAAACTATGCCTTGTTCTAAAGCTCTTTGGGAACCGCTTGCGTGGCCCCACAGACCTGGGGGCTGCAGGCTTTCCTGCTGCCTTCAGCCTCAAAACCACCCTTTCCCACTTGGCCCCGCGCCAGGCCCAAAAATGGCCATATATCTGGAGACTGGTCCCACGCCCAAAAAGCCAGCAGGGAAAACTATGCCTTGTTCTAAAGCTGTTTGGGAACCGCTTGCGTAGCCCCACACACCTGGGGGCTGCAGGCTTTCCTGCTCTCTTCAGCCTCAAAAGAAACCTTTCGCAATTGGCGCCGCGCCAGGCCCATAAATGGCCATATGTCTGAAGATTGGTCCCACGCCCAAAGAGCCAGCAGGGAAAAGTATGCCTTGTTCTAAAGCTCTTTGGGAACCGCTTGCGTGGCCCCACAGACCTGCGGGCTGCAGGCTTTCCTGCTGCCTTCAGCCTCAAAACCACCCTTTCCCACTTGGCGTCACGCCAGGCACAAAAATGGCCATATGTCTGGAGGTTGGTCCCACGCCCAAAGAGCCAGCAGGGAAAACTATGCCTTGTTCTAAAGCTCTTTGGGAACCGTTTGCGTAGCCCCACACACCTGGGGGCTGCAGGCTTTCCAGCTGCCTTCAGCCTCAAAAGCACACTTTCCCACTTGGCGCCGCGCCAGGCCCAAAAATGGCCATATGTCTGGAGACTGGTCCCACGCCCAAAGAGCCAGCAGGGAAAACTATGCCTTGTTCTAAAGCTCTTTGGGAACCTCTTGCGTAGCCCCACAGACCTGGGGGCTGCAGTCTATCCTGCTGCCTTCAGCCTCAAAACCACCCTTTCCCACTTGGCGCCAAGCCAGGCCCAAAAATGGCCATATGTCTGGAGACTGGTCCCACGCCGAAAGAGCCAGCAGGGAAAACTATGCCTTGTTCTAAAGCTCTTTGGGAACCGCTTGCGTAGCCCCACACACCTGGGGGCTGCAGGCTTTCCTGCTGTCTTCAGCCTCAAAACCACCCTTTCCCACTTGGCATCGCGCCAGGCACATAAATGGCCATATGTCTGGAGACTGGTCCCACGCCCAAAGAGCCAGCAGGGAAAACTATGCCTTGTTCTAAAGCTCTTTGGGAACAGCTTGCGTAGCCCCACACACCTGGGGGCTGCAGGCTTTCCTGCTGCCTTCAGCCTCAAAAGCACCCTTTCCTACTTGGCATCGCGCCAGGCCCAAAAATGGCCATATGTCTGGAGACTGGTCCCACGCCCAAAGAGCCAGCAGGGAAAACTATGCCTTGTTCTAAAGCTCTTTGGGAACCGCTTGCGTAGCCCCACACACCTGGGGGCTGCAGGCTTTCCTGCTGCCTTCAGACTCAAAACCACCCTTTCCCACTTGGCGCCGCGCCAGGCCCAAAAATGGCCATATGGCTGGAGACTGGTCCCACGCCCAAAGAGCCAGCAGGGAAAACTATGCCTTGTTCTAAAGCTCTTTGGGAAACGCTTGCGTAGCCCCACACACCTGGGGGCTGCAGGCTTTCCTGCTGCCTTCAGCCTCAAAAGCACGCTTTCCCACTTGGCGCTGCGCCAGGCCCAAAAATGGCCATATATCTGGAGACTGATCCCACGCCCAAAGAGCCAGCAGGGAAAACTATGCCTTGTTCTAAAGCTCTTTGGGAACCGCTTGCGTAGCCCCACAGACCCTGGGGGCTGCAGGCTTTCCTGCTGCCTTCAGCCTCAAAACCACCCTTTCCCAAATGGCGCCACGCCAGGCCCAAAAATGGCCATATGTCTGGAGGTTGGTCCCACGCCCAAAGAACCAGCAGGGAAAACTATGCCTTGTTCTAAAGCTCTTTGGGAACGGCTTGCGTAGCCCCACACACCTGGGGGCTGCAGGCTTTCCTGCTGCCTTCAGCCTCAAAAGCACCCTTTCCCACTTGGCATCCTGCCAGGCACAAAAATGGCCATATTTCTGGAGACTGGTCCCTTTCCCAAAGAGCCAGCAGGGAAAACTATGCCTTGTTCTAAAGCTCTTTGGGAACCGCTTGCGTGGCCCCACAGACCTGCGGGCTGCAGGCTTTCCTGCTGCCTTCAGCCTCAAACCCACCTTTCCCACATGGCGTCACGCCAAGCACAAAAATGGCCATATGTCTGGAGGTTGGTCCCACGCCCAAAGAGCCAGCAGGGAAAACTATGCCTTGTTCTAAAGCTCTTTGGGAACCGCTTGCGTAGCCCCACACACCTGGGGGCTGCAGGATTTCCTGCTGCCTTCAGCCTCAAAACCACCCTTTTCCACATGGCGTCACGCAGGCACAAAAATGGCCATATGTCTGGAGACTGGTCCCACGCCCAAAGAGCCAGCAGGGAAAACTATGCCTTGTTCTAAAGCTCTTTGGGAACCGTTTGCGTAGCCCCACACACCTGGGGGCTGCAGGCTTTCCTGCTGCCTTCAGCCTCAAAAGAACCCTTTCCCACTTGGCGCCGCGCCAGGCCCAAAAATGGCCATATGTCTGAAGATTGGTCCCACGCCCAAAGAGCCAGCAGGGAAAACTATGCCTTGTTCTAAAGCTCTTTGGGAACCGCTTGCGTAGCCCCAGACACCTGGGGGCTGCAGGCTTTCCTGCTCTCTTCAGCCTCAAAAGCACGCTTTCCGACTTGGCGCCGTGCCAGGCCCAAAAATGGCCATATGTCTGGAGACTGGTCCCACGCCCAAAGAGCCAGCAGGGAAAACTATGCCTTGTTCTAAAGCTCTTTGGGAACCGCTTGCGTAGCCCCACAGACCTGTGGGCTGCATGCTTTCCTGCTGCCTTCAGCCTCAAAACCACCCTTTCCCACATGGCGCCAAGCAGGCCCAAAAATGGCCATATGTCTGGAGACTGGTCCCACGCCCAAAGAGCCAGCAGGGAAAACTATGCCTTGTTCTAAAGCTCTTTGGGAAACGCTTGCGTAGCCCCACACACCTGGGGGCTGAAGGCTTTCCTGCTGCCTTCCGACTCAAAACCACCCTTTCCCACTTGGCATCGCGCCAGGCACAAAAATGGCCATATTTCTGGAGACTGGTCCCACGCCCAAAGAGCCAGCAGGGAAAACTATGCCTTGTTCTAAAGCTCTTTGGGAACCGCTTGCGTGGCCCCACAGACCTGGGGGCTGCAGGCTTTCCTGCTGCCTTCAGCCTCAAAACCACCCTTTCCCACTTGGCCCCGCGCCAGGCACAAAAATGGCCATATTTCTGGAGGTTGGTCCCACGCCCAAAGAGCCAGCAGGGAAAACTATGCCTTGTTCTAAAGCTCTTTGGGAACCGTTTGCGTAGCCCCACACACCTGGGGGCTGCAGGCTTTCCTGCTCTCTTCAGCCTCAAAAGCACCCTTTCCCACTTGGCATCGCGCCAGGCACATAAATGGCCATATGTCTGGAGACTGGTCCCACGCCCAAAGAGCCAGCAGGGAAAACTATGCCTTGTTCTAAAGCTCTTTGGGAACCGCTTGCGTAGCCCCACAGACCTGGGGGCTGCAGGCTTTCCTGCTGCCTTCAGACTCAAAACCACCCTTTCCCACTTGGCCCCGCGCCAGGCACAAAAATGGCCATATGTCTGGAGACTGGTCCCATGCCCAAAGAGCCAGCCCGGAAAACTATGCCTTGTTCTAAAGCTCTTTTGGGAACGGCTTGCGTAGCCCCACACACCTGGGGGCTGCAGGCTTTCCTGCTGCCTTCAGCCTCAAAACCACCCTTTCCCACTTGGCCCCGCGCCAGGCACAAAAATGACCATATGTCTGGAGACTGGTCCCTTTCCCAAAGAGCCAGCAGGGAAAACTATGCCTTGTTCTAAAGCTCTTTGGGAACCGCTTGCGTAGCCCCACACACCTGGGGGCTGCAGGCTTTCCTGCTGCCTTCAGCCTCAAAACCACCCTTTCCCACTTGGCGCCGCGCCAGGCCCAAAAATGGCCATATATCTGGAGACTGGTCCCACGCCCAAAGATCCAGCAGGGAAAACTATGCCTTGTTCTAAAGCTCTTTGGGAACCGCTTGCGTAGCCCCACACACCTGGGGGCTGCAGGCTTTCCTGCTGCCTTCAGCCTCAAAACCACCCTTTCCCACTTGGCGCTCCGCCAGGCACAAAAATGGCCATATGTCTGGAGACTGGTCCCACGCCCAAAGAGCCAGCAGGGAAAACTATGCCTTGTTCTAAAGCTCTTTGGGAACCGCTTGCGTAGCCCCACACACCTGGGGACTGCAGGCTTTCCTGCGGACTTCAGCCTCAAAACCACCCTTTCCCACTTGGCCCCGCGCCAGGCACAAAAATGGCCATATGTCTGGAGGTTGGTCCCACGCCCAAAGAACCAGCAGGGAAAACTATGCCTTGTTCTAAAGCTCTTTGGGAACCGCTTGCGTGGCCCCACAAACGTGGGGGCTGCAGGCTTTCCTGCTGCCTTCAGCCTCAAAACCACCCTTTCCCACTTGGTGCCGCGCCAGGCCCAAAAATGGCCATATGTCTGGAGACT